>NC_071403.1:32475000-33100000 GCF_017976375.1 Cuculus canorus
TGAAATTTATGTTCAGGCACGTTTACTTAAGTGTCAGAAAATAGGAGCGGTGAGCTTGAAGCCCAAAGCAAAATCTAGTTATGTACCCTAGCGTGAACCCAGAACAATGTACAGGTTTGGTATATAGGTGTAATCAGCTGACATAGTTGAAAAAGCAGGCTTGGAATCGTAGAATTTTTTTTCATGATATCCAGCCTGAACCTCCCCTGGTGCAGCTTGGGGCCATTCCCCCTTGTCCTGCCCCTGTCACTTGGGAGAACAGGCCAGCACCCTCCCCTCAGCCTCCTCTTCTCAAGCCTAAACAACCCCAGTTCCCTCAGCCGCTCCTCATAAGACTTGTTCTCCAGCCCCCTCACCAGCTTCGTTGCTCTTCTCTGGACACGCTCCAGAGCCTCAACATCCTTCTTGTAGCGAGGGACCCAGAACTGAACACAGTCTTTGAGAGGCAGTCTCATCAGTGCCGAGTAAAGGGGCAGAATAACCTCCCTAAGGCTTGTCTTTAGCCTTCCTATTTGCTCTGTAGTCTTTACTGATGAGGTGTGTTTGCTGTCAGTATGGTAAGCTGCTCAATTTTTGAGGTTCAAGGATGTGGTGTTTTCAGTGTATCCAGATATGCTTGTTTTGTATCACTGTTTTCCGGTGCTCTTTGATCTTGGAGGAAAGCTTGTCACGATGTATCAAACGTTTGGAATATGGTAATCATGGTAGTGTCTCCATTCAAAGGCATGCTGAACATATGCTATTTCTCTTTTCCTTTTGTTTTGGTATTTCTCAGCAAATTCCCTGTGTGCATATATTGTTGGAGTTAGCTATCGAAAGATCTGAATTGCCAGTAGGCAGATAACTGTCTTTCCTGAAATAATTAATAGCCTATGTTGTGTGTGTGTGTGTATATATATACACACCACTAGCTCATGGGCTGTGGAAGCTTTGTTTCTGACATGACAGAAGTAGTACAGAATACGTGTTTAGGTCTGACCTGTTGGTGTCATGAGGGAGTTTGCTCATGTAACTCTGACTCGTGAAGCTATTCAGACCTTTTTGAATAATGTGTGTAACATGGGAATCATCAGATGCGGTTATACAGTTCTTTGAGATTTAGTGCTGTAGAAGATACCACAAGGTAGCAACTTCTATAGTTATTGTCCAGGCAAGTCTGGAAGGCCATAGCAAATTGTAGCCGAAATACTTACAGATGATCTGAGTTATGTAGACACTTCAGGATTCCTGTTTTTTACTTTAAATGTGGAAGATTCCAAAAGTACTCATTTGACTTCATTCATTAGCTGGTGTTGGAATATACAGATCTAGTTTAGAGATGATGTTCTGCAAATGCCTTCCTTCTTGACATGTTCATGCTCTCTGGTGTTCTGTTTGTCAGCTCAGGCTCATAGTTACAAAAGTACAAACTTAATTTTTTTAAACTTATTCTTTTTAAAGAGAATTTAATGTCGTTGCAAGGCAAGTACTATGGCCATTCCTTTGCATGGTTTAGATATGGCTGTAAAGTTTTAATAGAGTAGATGCAAACTGTTAACTGTTGAACATGTGGTCTTTAACACAGTTTCAGAGCTGTGAGCAAGCTTTGAAGACCTTTGTGTTAATTGGCTCCTAATACAAAATGTTAATTGAATCTGTGTGCTTTTTTGGTGGGAAGCTGTGACATGTCTGAATTTCTGTTAACCAGTGTCTAGGAGTAATTGTCAGTGGTAGTTTTGCTGGTGTGAAATGAAGTTTTATAAACTTCTTTTAGAAAATTGTTGGAATTGTTTGCATTTATCAGTTGATGCAAACAACTGATGGTTGATACGTGCAAGTGAAAAAATTCTGAATACAACATGTTGCCCTACGGTAATTCTACAATGCCAGTTGAATAGGCTTGTATGTGCTGAACAGAATGAAATCGAAGCTGAAACTGTAAAACAACAGCTAAGTTAGACTCAAGCTGCAAACCAGTCAAGTTCCTCTTGTATTGTAATACCTGCTTAGTAGTGAAATGTGAGCCATTCATCTGCCGAATGACTAAGCTAATGTTCAGACCTAAAATTTGTCATGTGCTTGTAGGGGTTAGATGTTTTTAAGTCTTTGCTAACTATCACCAGTGAAAAAAGTTCAAGACCTGATGTGATTGAGAACATTTTCACATTCTTTTTCTTTTTGTGGGCAAGCCTGCTTTCTAGAGAAGAGTTTGGATAGATGTGAAGTATTTAAGATAAGATCTATACTTACTGTTTTATTACATCCGGTAAAGGTCCCAACTGAACTAAGTATTGAATACAAGTTTTACTTTACAAATTGGAAAAGAGTCCATATTTCAAGTATTCAACCCTGATGAATAATCTGGAATTGAGTTTGATTTTGTACCTTTAATGTTCTTCATATTTTTCTATATTATGTGGACACAAGAAACTGGAGAAGACACAGTGCAGTAATTAGCAATATGGAGTGACAATGAGAGTCTCATCCTTGGGACATGAAAACTGCTAAGCACCAATCAAGTCAAGTGTTTGATGAGAGTCCTGTGAATACTTGCTTTGTACTGCACCCTATAGCCTGAGTCAACTCACTGCTGCAGTGCAACCAGTGAAGGTAGAAGGGGCTGGGCCAGGAGGCTATTCTGCTGCTATTGCTGCAGTGCTTCAGAACAAAACAGTGTAGTGCTACTTTGCAAGGAGACTGGGAAGAAGGCATGGTAGGTAAGATTGTGCCAGGATAAAGGCTTCTGTTACTGTGTACTTGCTGAGGTTTTTTACATGGAGATGGAAGGTCATTTGGAGAACTTCATGTAAGAATTCAGTCTTCCCTTCATCAAGATTCATTTAAACTATATTACCACAAGGGGTTTCCTAATGTCTATTTGCTCATCTGGGAGAACAGGAAGATTTGAGATTTATGGCAGATACCTGCTGCCTTACAGCCCATCTTCCTTATGGAGAAGGTTATTCTCAAACTTGCCCTGAATGTTGCCTCTGAGTCTTGTTGAAGCCCTCCTGCGCATGTTGGGGGTAATGCTTCCTTAAACATCTTTGGTGTCTGGTATGATTTGTCCTTTGCTATGAGAGCCTGGGGAATACCAATCATGTATCTTTGAATGTAAAGGATGGAGTTATTGTTCCATGTACACTGTTGTTAACGGCAATAAAGGTCTGCAACAGGAGCAACGTGCCACCTTTAAAGCACTGTCTGTGGCCATCTTTGTGCTGTTGCTGAATATCTTGGTGTTGTTCTCTTTATTAGTTGGCTCAGGACCTTCTAGGTAAGAAGTATTTTGTGAGGAGTACTGCTTGAAATCACTTTTGATGTGAATGCAGCTTTCAGTTAAGGTGCTTTTTTTTAAATTGGGGATTAAGTGCGTGTCCCTGGAGAGCTTAAAATAAGCAAGATGCAGGCAGTCTTTCCGTGTATCTCTGTTCAGACCATACAGAGGGTGTGTGGGGTTTTGTGTGCTCCACAGATACTGCTGAGGTAAAATTATCGCCTTGTTAGTGCCTTATGTCTAAACTCAGGGTGTGAATGCAGCTCAAGATAATCAATCTTCAACAGCAACTTAAGTTTTTAAGTTATAATTCTAATAGAATATAACTCACATGCAGCTGTCTGCAGAGAAATAAATGGCTGCTAGGAGGTGCCTTAAAAAGCTTGTGGTTTTTGTGTAGTTAGTCTGCACCTGTTTCAGGAAGCTTGAAACTGATGTTGCAACTCTACTGAAGCTGATATTTAACCAGCTTCCTTGTAGCTGGGCTGCACCTCCTCTGTATAGACAGTTTAGACAAGGCATTAAGTTTGGCTGTTCTGGGTCATGGTATATTGATAGGAATTTTGCCTACTTAAGTGTAGCCTCCTAATGAGGTAACTGATGTACCTCCTGGGTCCTAGAAATAGTAAGTAACAGGTGAGGCAATCAAAACTTGCTCTACGGTTAAATGCTTGAATTTAAAACAAAGTCTTACAGTTAAGCACAAGATAAATGCTTATTACTTTGATTGCTACGAACTTGTCATGTGTCATTCTAATGAAGAGCTATGCAAGAGTATGTATACAGCTTAATCTGTCTTTAAGAATGTCATAGGATTTATTGCTGAAGAATTCTTGCCCTGCTGCAAAACAACTTTTTCTTCCGGTGCTGTCTGGGCAGTGTTAGCAAGGTTTTGTTACTTGGGTGGTTAGATGGTATGCCTGTGGAGGTTGTTAATTGCTGATAGGAACAAGTTCTTGATGTAGTTCTTTATCTCTTTAAATTGCTGTTATCCCCTTCCCAGTTGGCTTGAAACAGCAGTTTTGTTCTACTGCCTGGTATGGTTGACTCCTGTGATAAGAGTCTGGTTTATCCCTGAAGGTGAAGGCTCAGGATAGGCCAATAACTAGCATTTCAAAATATGGTATCGTCTGGCAAGGGCAACTTGATTCATAGCTTATTGTTTTCCAGAAATATGAAATAAGGAGCGAACATGGTTTGGAACTTGGTTGAGAGGGACTGTTGGCTATTGATTTCATTATACACTGAAACATACTTCCTAAAAATAAATTGAAGTACTTCTCTATTTCTGAGATTATTTCACTGGCATACCTGTGTGGCAGTTTGAATGGAAATTATTTGTGCTCTGGCAACAAGTCTGATAAGGCTCTAAATGTTGCAACACAGGCATGGTAGATTGCTAAACTTGATTTTTTTTTTCTTTTGGCATATTCTGCTACCCAAGTATAGAACAAGTAGCTTTCTACTATTCAAGCATGGATCGTTTTTCACACTTCAGCAGATGTATTCTGTTTTCATTTGGTATTCCCTGAGCATGTGCAGCTGTTTAAGGTGCTTGGTGCTTGTTTAATGGAGAAACTATTTTAACTTTCAGTAGGTGGCAGTTAATTGAAATTTCAGAAACAGGATCTTTAAGCTTTAGAACAAGGTGGGTAATTAGCTTGCATATTAGTGAGGAATTGGTCTCAAATGCATTTCCAGTTTGGCATTCCAATGGATGCAGGTCTGCTACAGGTATTAAGTAGCTGCCAATGATTCTTGTGCATCATGCTCTAGTATACTTGAGTATGGGAAAGCGGTTTCCAAAGTCTTTGGGATTGTCTTGATGTCTGGTTATGTGAAATAATTTGGGAAATAGTAGTGCAATCCACGTGCGCACCATTGAAAAGGTAATTTTGAAGAGCGGAAGCCCATCATAGCAGTTTGAGAATTAATTTCTTTGGTTCCCCTTTTTCTGTTAGAGGTTTTGCTTCCCAGTTAAAGATTTGCTCTGTTATGAAATGAGAAGTAATTTTCTTGAGTTTTTCAGTTAATAACTTTGAGGATTTTTACTTGACAAAATAAGATGTGGTTATCTGCAAAATGTGTAGTCATAACCATTGAATTACTATTTTTAAGATGGATCGATTTCTTTTTCACTTTTAAGTGGGGGTGGACATTGCTTGTCTCTAGTAACACTTGAAATAATTATACAGATTAAAGAGAAGGAAGAAATGTAAGAGTTGGACTTCTAGTGAACTCAGTCTTCTTGTACGAAGTATTCCCAGATGTTCTTCATTAGCTCTGCTTTAAACAATGGAAAATGTCAAATACTAAGGTCACCTTGTTTAAATAGATTACATTGAGATCAAATCCAGGATGTTAGTGGTCTCTCTGTAGTTTTCTGTGCTTAACTTTAAAATGCATGTAGGTACAGGCCAGTACCTCTGCAAAACTTCTCCCTAATATGGTCAAGTCTAATTCTGGGTGCTGCAGCCCTTGGTTAGTTCATTTTATTGGTGCTTCTGAATCAAGACTGACATCTTGTGTTTCTCAGCTTCCAGGCTTTCTTCCTTAATACTACTCTAGTCAGATCAAATTATTACCTTTGCCTTTATTCCTCTAAAGGCTGAAGGCATGAATGTTAGGCATATGGCTAGCTATGGTTTCTGTAATGGAATAGTCAAGAATTGAGCGAAGTTTTAATATGCAAACATGTTGTGCAACTGTAAATTTTGGCCATAGTACCTAAATACCAACTGTAGTACTAATGACAATAGCTAGGGACTTCTTTGCATGGCAGGCTTTGGACTTAATGTGCACTATTGTTTTGTTAGCATCCTATGATGGTCCTTCATTGTTTGACTACTTGAACACCAAAATTTTTATATCTTCCTCTACTAATTCCTGATTGAAAGTTAAATGAGCCATTTTCTGGAACTGTCTGGTACTGCAGTACAGTGATAGTTATGTAAAGATACTTATTTGAAATTCTCACTTGTCTACATAGAGCTAAGATTTTGAATTCTCTGGCCAGGTAAGAAGCTTGTGAAGGCTGAGACACATGCTGTTGCAAAGCCCAAGATAGTAACATATCCATTAATGCTCAGACAAGTATGAAATCATATTTGTAGTAACGTACAAGTGGGATTACTGCAGCTCAGCACCAGGCAGTGTAGAGGAACTCTGCCTCAGCGTTCATAAATGCTGTGTCAGACACTAGTTGTTTCTTTAATGTTGGATAATATATCATCACTGGTGGTGCTGGAATGATTTGAACAGTTAATTCCACCATACCAAACTAAATTAACACATTACCTAGGTCAGTTTACTGCAAGGGTATAATAGGATGGTAGAGGGTAGATACATTTGGGAAAGTCATGCAGGCATACTGTAAACTCTAGAGAAAACTAAATCCTTCAGTTGTCATCTTGGCAAAATAGTGTGATTGTCTATAAGCATTTAAAAAACCTAATAAACTGATGCAGTCTTTGCTTTTAGCATTTTTTGAAGATGAGCAGACACTTGTATTTTCTTGTATACTTAAGTATCAAGAACAGAGCTAAACCCAGACAATGATGTAAGTGTAAAGTCAAATACATGTGCAGGACTTCAAGCATTAAAAACAAGCTGGTTATTTGAGATGCTGATTTGAGTGGTCTGTGCTGTCATGCCTATAGTTGCAGAAGAGTATTTCATTGAGGTTCCAGAAGTGGGGAGGTAGGGAATACTGCACTTTGATTTTAAGTATCCAGTGATATGAATTAAAACTGCATAAGCTTGGTCAGATATGCACTTAATTATGAGGGATTTTAAGATGCACAGGATTCTTAAACTCATTTTTAATAGCCTCCTTTTAGATTAGACTGAAGCTATGGAGTGAGTCTATATTCTGGTCAACTCCTCTAGAACTATACTGGTTTAGTGCAATATGCACTTTAAAAGGGAAGAACCTCAAGGATTGGTAGTCAAGTTACAGAATTCAGTTTCAGGAGACATTCTCAATTGAGGGGGGCCTTAAGGAATTTATTAGCTGGGTGTTTAGAGAAGCAAAGAACATCCAGAGGTCTTTTAGGTATATATACAGCAGTATCTAGAACTTAAACTTCGCTAACTGACCAGTTTCCTAAGGGGGAAGTATTGATGGCTGCTGGAGGAACTCTGCTGATAGATTTAACAGTGAATGCTCTGTCCTGAAGCACAACTACAGAATCAGGCTAGGAGCTTGCTTGGTGATTAAAAAAAAGGCAGTTCTTTTGCACTTCTAGCTGCTGAGGGTCCTGTAGCTGTTCCAGCTCTGCTGACAGGCAGCTTCGTTTTATGCTGGGTTAGTTCTTGGTTCATGGCTGGTCTGAGCACAAGAGCCAGCACAAACCTACAGCTGGAATATGCCGTGAGAAGGGAGGGATGAAAGAGATAGGACAGTCTTCTAATTCTGCAGCTTCTGGAGGCTGTATACTTTCCTGTCTGCTTTATAGCAAACTTGACTACGTTGAATTCCATTAATGTATGGCATTATGGACCAGTGAAGACTGAAGTAACAACCAAAGTAGTTTTCTGCAAGTCTGCCTTTCCTTGTGAGTGCTTGAAAGTCTTTGGGCTTAATTTGAGCACCTCGACTTTTTTAGATTTTATGAATAAAATTTCTTCTGGAATGCACCATGGCAGTAAAAAAAACTGAAATATGAAACTTTTACCACTTTACTGAAATCTAGCACTGCGGCTTCAGCTTGTGCTATGTGAAAGCAGTTGAGTTGGTTTTCTTCTGTTCGTAGTGTTCGAAACTATTTTCTGTAAGTCCTTTATCTTTTCTAGCGGTAGAAGGATTTCTATGATCCTGATTGATCGAAGAGAGGAATTTAGGTCATTGAGATGTATTAGTCCTTAGGGCTGGTCTTCATTGAAATTATGGACGTGATTCCAAGCTGATAAATAAGACATATTAATGTTAACTTCCTGGTTTATTACTCTAGTAGTTGCCTCTGACTACTGTGATTGAAGTACACGGCAATTCAACCTAAAGCATATCTTAAGTTATCGCAGTGAATTTCACCTTGGTACATGTGGGATGCAGAGTGTAAGGTTATCCTGACTTGCCGAGTTAAAGCTTGGAGTTGCTGTTTGACAGTTGTCTTCCTGCAGCAGATTGTGAATAATACTTAGATATTGGGAGCTAAGAATTTGATATTCCTGTGTTGTGATAAGACAGTTCCTATATATGAAGTCTTTGCCTTTCCTACTATCCATAGTCTTATTTGGGCTATACTTTTTGTCCAGGTTTCCAGAAAGCTTCAGTTTGCTTAACCTGTTTGTACTCTCATTTCTTCACAGGATTGAGTGGGACAAGCTTCTGGAGAATGTGCATTGTTTGATCATAAGTGTGACAAAAACTGACAAGCAGGAAGCTTATGTACTCAGGTAAGCCACTGCTTATTCCATTTGTCTCCAAGAGGTTAAAAGTTAAAGCTGTCCAAGTATCTGCTTGGCTGAGAATCTGGTTGTGGATCCTGAAGTTCATGACTACATCTTTCAGGGGTCTGCTAATTGTAATACTGTCATGGTTTAGTACCGGGCATGTCTCTTTAGGTACCAGTGCTTATTTTTTTTCTTGAACTAAAAGGATTAAGGACAGAGTTGCGTTGTTTCTGCACCTGATTGTTCAATTTTGTCCAGGGATAAATAGGTCTCCCCAGTTAAGAGGTTTAGGATTACTTCAGCAGAAGAGTGCATGCAAATGTCACTTCTAGATCAGCAAAAACTTTATCAGGAGATTGCATTATCTGGAGTTACTCTATCAAGTGAACAGCTCTTGCAGCTGGGCTAAGGACATCTGTGAAAATGCAGCTTTTCTGAAATCCTGGAATTGGTGGTGTGCAGTAGTTACAAGGACACTACTTTGCCATGTGTTTTTCATCTTGCAGAATACTTGCAGGCTTTTTCTGCATGGATTTTGCAGACACATTAGCATTTTCTGTTTTACTTCATATTATAAAAACTGAAGCTTTTGTGCTCTGAAAGACTGCCTCGAAGGCAAGGTTGGGCTAAGAGCAAGCTAGTCACAGAAACTGGGCTGCAGTCTTGTTTCTACAAGCTTCATGTATTTAAATCAAAATTCTGAAAAGAATACTTACAACTGTGTCCTGAATGAAATATAGCCTTTACTTTCAGCTCTTAAATGGCATTCCAGACTGAGTTAGTACTTTAAGCTAGACTTATTCCCATTGCCGAGTTACTTGATGAGAAGATACTTGTTATGTGTTTAAGTGTTCTGGTTATAGAATGAATGCTTATCTCCAGTTCACTGGGACTGTAGTTAAGTATCTGGCTTACAGTTTATACATAGTTCATTTCTTTCTCATGTGTAAGGTATAATGTATATCTATGCCTATGCTCTCAAGACTTCCTGTGGACTGGTGCTGATTTACCACTTCCCAGTAGTCGGCTGTCACTGAAGATGGAGCCAGACAATTTATAAAATTTTCTTCAGGCTTTTGACTTTCTCATAGGCTTTATTTCAGCTGAGAAAGTCAGGTTACATTTGATGCTGTTCTTTTTCTGGGTTAAGAAATTAAATTGCATGTCTCTCTATACCCACTTCATAGCATGTTTGTGCTTCTTGACTAGATTGAGGATATGTCAAGTATTTAGTACCTTTTTGCCTGCAGTGTGGTAGCTGTGCAGCAGGTATTTTTTTTGGGAAATCTAAAAAGCTCTCAAATGCTAGTTGAAATCTATTGGTTTGATCCATTTCCCAAACAGGTTTCTGTGCCCTTTGCTGACTGTTCACTTACAGTAATGTGTTTGAGATTAAGAACCAAGGTTTAACCATTCTCTCCTTGCTTGATTTATATAGATCTTTTACTATATTAATGCTTTTTTTTTTTACAGTGAGAGTAGCATGTTTGTCTCCAAGAGACGTTTCATTTTGAAGACGTGTGGTACCACCCTCTTACTGCAAGCACTGGTTCCCCTGTTGGAGCTTGCTAGGGAGTACAGTGGGTTTGACTCAATTCAGGTAAGGTGCCAGTACCCACTGCATCTTCCTTAGAACAAAAGAGCTTTTTAATAATATTTCAAATTCACTGGTCTTATTAAATATTCTGAAACTTCCTTTGCCATTTATGTATGCTTCCCATCATAGGGAGATTGTGCATCTAAGATTGCTTGCTCTGCTTTAGGATTTAGCCTTCTATTTGCCTCTTAAAGGATGCTAACTTACAAATGCTGTTGTGCTGAGTTAAGTTAACTTAAGGCTGAAAGACTCCCATGCCCGTATTGTCAGTGCTGAAGTCACCCATGTCTTGTGGAAAACAGATCTGCAAGTAAGCTGTCTCCTGTAGCTTGCGAATATGGTTTCTTTCCTAGCTTAATTCCCCTGAAGTGCAAGTACAGGTAGCAGCATATTTGACAATGTAAACTTGGGTCTTGTGAATGCTTATAGTAAATGCTTGTATTTTTCTAGGCTTTTAGATTCAAGGAGGGTGGATATAGTCAATATCTAAGATGCAACTTTATTTTTCAGAGCTTCTTTTATTCACGTAAGAATTTCATGAAGCCTTCCCACCAGGAGTACCCACATAGGAATTTCCAGGAAGAAGTAGAGTTTCTTAATGAAATTTTCCCAAGTAAGTGCGTGAAACTTCAGCAAAGTTGCACAGCTTGTGAGAAGTGTTGATGTGAAGTGAGAAGCGCTACAAGAAGTACAGGCTGCCAGGCCATTCATTCAGCAGCACTTGTGGTTCTGCAGCCAGCACAAGCTTTGACTGCAAGAATATCAAAAGCTATCGAAATACTTATTTTCTGAATATCTGACACCAACTTGCCAAGATCAAAATTTAAGTCGTACTAAGCTTGACACTTGGCACCTTCTTAACTGAGGTCATTTTCAGACTTGCAAATGGAGCATAGACTGCAGAGTCTACTTCTCACTAATCCTAAAAGCCCTTTAAGAAGATAAAATAGTAATTGAATGTAATAAATACACTGAAGTAAAATATAAGCTTTTCTAAGAAAAGTTACTGCAGTAAAGATTGAATTCAAACATTTTATAAAATCTGATATGTAGAAGAATAACCTTGAATTTTAACTGCTGGCAGGAATGTTTGGGTTTTTTGCAAGAACATGGAAACTGTAGTACTTAAGTTACTTGAAAACAAATGCTAATCATAACTTAATTAAGTAAACACTTCAGAGTACCAGAGTGTCTGATATGTACCAGGGTGTCCGATCTCTAATCTGAATTTTCTGCTAGTAGGCTCTGAACTGGGTTGTCCAGACAACCTTCTGAGGGAGTCTGGTTTTCTGATAATTGACTTTATATGCCCAAAGTTAAAAGCCTCCTTCTTTGATACAGTTGCCAACTGTATCAGTGGACCTCTTAGGGTTCTGTGAAAGATTTCTACTACCTTTAAATGTAAAATGAAGGTAATCTTTTTATAAAGGATCAGCTTTGGTACATTAACTGGAGAATTTTTCTCTTTTCAGATGGAGCAGCTTATTGCATGGGGCGTATGAATTCTGATTGCTGGTATGTATGTACAGACTTTGAAGTCTTTGACTTACAGTAGAACCTCCCTTGGTGCTACTAATATTTATTACATCCATGATTTGTATTTTATGTAGGTACCTGTACACCCTGGATTTCCCAGAGAGTCGGATATCCAATCAGCCTGATCAGACACTGGAAATTCTGATGAGTGAGCTTGACCCAGTAGTTATGGACCAGTTCTACATGAAAGATGGTGTTACTGCAAATGATGTCACTCGTGTATGTTTGCCTTAAAACTAAGCATGTTTGGGAATGGTGGCTATTGGCCAACAAAATGCTTTACTTACAGCTGAATACAGGGTATATTTTTTTGTAGGAAAGATCTCATAGAAAATGTCAGGTTAATTTCTTGGGGGTTTCGGGGTAAAATGGATTTAACCTTAGTGTTTTTGGAAATATGAACTTCACTTTTTCAAAGTCCCTGCTTCAACCTATTCAAAGGAGCGATTTGTAGTGTTTTGGGTGTTGGGAATAAAACCACAACTATCACTGAAGGATGGAGATTAAAAAGAATAAGGCTTAGACTGGAGATCTTGAATGCCAAGAGAATCTATATATCAAAAATTAAATCATGAAGCCATTTGCATAGTAGGGGGATGTCTGGGTTTAAGGTCAAAGCATATCTTGATGGTTTTTTCACTTCTTTTTCAAATGGGAAAGTCCTGTGACACAGTGTCACTGACAAGTACATTTGACTCAGTCTGGTTTTCCATCTTAGGCTTTGATTCTCATACTGTATTTGCTACTGAGATTTGGCTGTAGCTCGAGGACTGTGTGGGAAATCCAAGTGTTTCCCATTTTCTGCTCAGTGGTAATCTCACTAGACTGCTGTTACTTCTCATATGATGGATAGTGTCTTAGCAACTTCATCTGCCAGTTCGGTCAGGACCTGTGGATGCATCTGATCAGGTTCCATGGACTTGAGTGCCTTAGGGTTCCTCAAATGGTCTCAAACCTGGTCCTTTCTTACAATGGGCAGTTCCCTACTCTTGCAGTTCATGCCTTTGTCTTCTGCAACTTGGGTGATGTGGCTTGAGTCCTTGTTGAAGGCTGAGGCAGAAAAAGTTGTTACCTCGTCCTTCTCCATATCCTGGGTAACCAGGTCTCCAGTTTCCTTTCTGAGAGGGTCCACCTTCTCCCTAGTTTTCTGTTTATCACTGATGTATCTATAGATGCTTTTCTTGTTGCCAAAGGTGTCCTGGCCAGATTCAATTCTATCCAGGCTATAGCTTTCCTAACCCAATCCCTGGCTGCATGGGCAATTCCTCTATTACTCTCAAGTGACCTGCTCTTGCTTCCACCCTCTGTAGGCTTCCTTATGTTCAAGTTTGTCCAGGTGCTTCTTGTCCATCCATGCTGGCCTGCTGGCATTTTTGCCTATCTCTTTGCTGGGATGCGTTGCTCCTGAACTTGGAGGAAGTGATCCTTGAATATTAACCAGCTTTCATCTCACCCAAGAGTAAACACAAACATTGTCTGCTTCATGTATACTGGTTGAACAGAAACTCCATTTTTCATTTTACTTGCCGAAGCAATTCTGTATTAGAATTCTAAGGTTTTTCTTTGACATGGAGGTATGCAGCTTGGTTCTGTAAGATGCAAAGTATCTGATAACTTGCATGAAAGTTGGCAGTCAGTCACTTTAGTAACTGATGGGATGCAAAACAGTTTCATCTACAGTGGTACAGATTATCAAACTGACTTGTTATTGGGAGGATTCTGGTGTTCTGTCCCTATACTGGTATTTGTTCTGCCTTTGATTTAAATTTAATTTAAGATGCACAGTAAAATGAAGTGATGCAATTTAAACTTCTCTTTCAGATGAGTGGAATTCGTGACCTGATACCAGGTTCTGTTATTGATGCTACAATGTTCAATCCTTGTGGGTATTCAATGAACGGGATGAAATCGGATGTAAGTTTATTGCTTTATTGATCATTAGTAGTTAATAGTAATTTAAAAAATAAATAGTAATTATTTGGCACTCATATCTATTTTCAGGGAACTTACTGGACTATTCACATCACTCCAGAACCAGAGTTTTCTTACGTTAGTTTTGAAACAAACATAAGTCAGACCTCTTATGATGACCTGATTAGAAAAGTTGTAGAGGTTTTCAAGCCAGGAAAATTTGTGACAACCCTCTTCGTTAATCAGGTGAGTTCTCTTGTGTTACCCTGTCAGCTCCTCAAATGTTTATAGAGGCAAACAAGCAAGGGTAGAGATTTTTGTTTACTGTGGTGTTAGTACTTTCCAGTTTACCTCTGTTTGGATGGTGGTTTCTCTCTGATATCACTTTGGCATGTCTGAAATCTCCAGAAAACCTGGGAAATACTAAGATGAGGCAGTCCAATGGTTTCTGGTGCTGTTCTGTATAAGCACAATTTCTTGCTTTGGCATTTTTCTGAATTTGGCTGCAGCTGTCAGTTGCTAAGGTGCTGCTAATGGTGATGCTGCCAGCCAGTGGTTCTTAGAAAGGCAGTACCAGATATGAGGCAGAGCCGCTGCTGGGTTTTGAAGCTTCCTGCAGCACTGTCAGGTGTGAGTTTGAAGCATGTTGGTAACAGGATCACAAGAAACACACAGAATACATGTTGTGCTAGTCCATCTTTAAATGCCAAGTTTAAAGTAAATTTTACCTTTTTGTTTTTTAGAGCTCTAAATGTCGTACAGTGTTTTCTTCTGCTCAGAAGATTGAAGGGTTTAAACGTCTTGATCACCAGATTGCCCAATTCAGTGATTATAATTTTGTTTTTACCAGTTTCACGAAGAATCGCCAGCAACAGCACAGTTGATTAAGAATGAAGAAAAAACGCAAAAAGAAATACCATATAGAAGGTGGTGGTTGCTTTCTAGTTAACGATTCAGGGGGCCATGCTTTCCACTCCCACCACCTTGTAGTTGTGGAAAGCCCTAGGTGTAATCATAGTATAACCATTTTGAATTGTATGCATTATTATATCAAGGAGTTAGATATCTTGCATGAATGCTCTCTTCTGTGTTTAGGTACTCTATGCCACTCTTGCTGTGAAATCAAAGTGCATGTAGAAAAATCTTACTGTATGAAACTTTACAACATTTGTAAAAATGATTCAGGTAGAATTACACACAGTATAGTTTTTCTCCAGGTATCACCAAAAATTCCCCACAGACAAGGCTTTCGTCCTCATTAGACTTTAGCCTCAACCTACTCACTGGAGTTGGTTCTCTGTTAAATTGTCACTTTTTTCATCTATGTTGTGATTTCAGTCTAAAACAGTTTTTGGCAAACTTTTATGATTTCTAATGAAACTGATTCCTGATTAACACTTTCATGTTTGGAAAACTTAAAACTGTTACAAATTGTTTTGCTACTACAGGTGGTGGTTGATTTATTTTTAAATCGGAGTAACTTTTCATGCTCTACTCAAGCTTATAAGAATTTGCTCAGCTATGCTGCAGCACTGGGCTAATGCATTGGTCTTTTAACTTGAGAACCTTGGGTCTAGGTACTAATGCAGGTTAATTGATCTTACCCTAAATGTTCCTTTATCTGTCCGCATCCCCGAGCTGTCACACTGCTACACAATGGCAGAATGTGAAGAAAGGTCCAAGACTTCTTGATAGGGGAAGAGTTGAGTCAGGATGCAAGCGCTTTGGTGTAGTTGTGCAACAGCTTTGCAGAGTGCAAATTCATATTGGTACAAGACATTTTCTTTCCTTATCGCCAATTATGTCAGACTAAGAAGCTGGTGCTCTTGAGTGCTGGCAGCTAGATCTGGTGAAAGAGTGGAATTTGCCAGGCTGGGTGTGTTGATTGGTTTGGATTATTCTCAGTGAAACCTGTGACCTACCACTTCTAACTGTAAAGCGTGCTTCTAAACTGGTCCAGTGTCACTTCATTTGTTCATGTTGTTCCAAGCAAAGCTAACGCCTTTATCTTGTGACAGTCCTGTGACATTGTTGTGCATGTGACTTAAGTTGTATTTGAGTGTTGTGACTTCATCTGTTTTTTCCTCCTAACTACTAAGGTGGTTCCTTTAATGGTGACTTGAGGGCGTTAAGTGAAGGCATAGAATAAGAACTGTCTGGGACACCTGTATGGAAGTGAAGTGGAGTGCTGTTCATGGAGCATGAATAAGTGTGTAATTCAAAGTCACTTTAATGGATATTGACTAAAATCCAGGCTTCAAAGAGCTGGCACACTTTCAGCTCTGTTTGCAAATACTGCTATTCTAACAGCCATGAGACCAGCATGTTAACCACCAACTGAGACATTTTTTTCCCTCTCTTGTCCTTGCAATGTTTTGACTCTTTCTGGCTTGACGCAGTGACTTTTCTTTGTTCCTTCTTTATTTATAAATGAAGCACTTTTTCAGTGCTTCTAACTAAAGTCTGCTTGGTTAGAAATCAAGTGGTTGGAACATTTTGAGTTTTTTTTATTTTAAGCCTATTTTGATGTTCTCTACCAATGTTATAAATTACATGCTGTAAATGGCACTAAAGCTTTTTGTAATATTGAGGACCAATATATCAGTGTTTTCTTTGTAAACCTTGTCCCAGCTGACCTGGCATTTGTTGGTCCTTTGAGCAGACTGAAGGTCCCTTTTCAAGTAATACTGAAATACACATTTTACAAATAGAAGCATAAGCCTCGGCTGTAAAAATGAAAGCTGTTGAATGGATTATTGAACTATCTAGGGTGATCAGGATGGGGGGAGTATGGTGTTTATAATTTCAGTGGTGTTAGACTTTGATCATTTAAAAATATCTGTACCACAACTTAATGCTTCAATAAAAGTTCGCTTAAATTGTTTATAGTGATGATGCAGCACTTCTGTCCTTCACACTTTGTGTGCTTTTTGGTACCACATGGTTTAATTCTGAAACAGATTCATGTTTCTTGTCCTAAATTACTTCTACCCTTATAGGAGATGCATCTCGACTGTTAACATAGTGGTGGTTCAGAATGACAGCATGTCAAAGGAAGCCAAATGGAAATGTCCTGTTCTTGAGGCTAAATATGTTTCTCTAAATGAACACAAATTTGAGACTGGCTGTCTTCATCTAACCTATATTTTTTACTTCAGCATTAAATGTTTTAAGTATTTCTCTGAAATAAGGCCACTCTTGCTTCTGCTCTTGCATACATTTATGGTACTTAAGTTTAGGCTGACTTTCAGCGCTCAAGGTAATGTTTGTCTCTTAAGATAAAGGCATGTGTACCTAATCTGAGTAGTAAACTAGACCAGAAGCTAGTGGCTAGCAATGTAAATGCTGGGCAGATGCAACCATTGTAATATACTTCTCTTACATGTGGTCAGTCCTATGGGAATAGCAGCTGCAGTTTAACTGTAGCTGCAAAGCTCTGACTGTGCTGGTTTCCCCCTCAGTCACCTAAGTAGGGAAATCCTGTGTTAGCGTTGAAGGCCTAAAATCTTATTGTTCATGTCTGAATACAGATTTTATTAGTCACCAGAACCTCTTGGGCTATTAAAACAGTAACTTCTAGTTATTTTAGGTACCTGTTGCTGTTGAAAATGCCCAACTAACCCTTTTATAAAATGAAGACATTCCAGCTTGCAGCATCAAGAGATTGTCTAACAATATTGGCTATGACAAGTTGGCAGTTACCTACCTCTGAAGATCTGTTTTCCAGACTGACCTCCACAAAACTGAAGATTCATCTAAGTGTTTTTCTGTTTTAGCTCAATTTGCAGGTTTCCTGTAAAATTACTTGTTCTCTTCACAGTTTTTACCTCGGGAGTGTTCAGTAATCCCTTTGCGCAGGGAAAAAATCAGGAGGGCTAAGGCCCAACTAGAAATAAAATTGGCTAAATCTGAGAGATAATAAAAATATCTTTCTACAAATACACTAACAAGAAAAGGAGGACTACGGAGAATATTCAGTCCCTATTGGATGCAAAAGGAACAACAGTGACAGGGGATAAGGACAAAGCTGAGGTACTTAATGCCTTCTTTGCCTCAGTCTTTAATAGTAAGGAAAGCTGTTCTCTCTGTGTACAAACCCAAGAGTTAGAGGAGCAGAATGAGGCTCCCATGATCCAAGAGGAGGTGGTTAGAGACTTTCTTGCCCAGCTAGACACCCACAAGTCTATGGGGCCGGATGGGATCCACCCAAGAGTATTGAAGGAGCTGGTGGATGTCCTTTCCAAACCCCTTTCCATCATCTTCCAGTGGTCCTGGCTGACTGGGGAAGTTCCACTGGACTGGAGGCTGGCTGATGATGTGCCTATATAGAAGAAGGGTTGCATGGAGGATCCAGGGAACTACAGGCCTGTCAGTCTGACCTCAGTGCTGGGGAAAGTCATGGAACAGGTGATCTTGAGTGCTATCAAGAAGCATGTGCAAGAGAACCAGGTGATCAGACCCAGTCAACATGGGTCTACAAAAGGCAGGTCTTGCCAAACTAACCTGATCGCCTTCTATGACAAAGTGACTCGACTACGGGATGAGGGAAAGGCTGTGGATGTAGTCTTCTTGGACTTCAGTAAAGCCTTTGACACAGTTTCTCACAGCATTCTGCTTCAGAAACTGTCAGCCTCTGGCCTGGACAGGCGCACACTCTCCTGGGTTGAAAACTGGTTGGATGACCAGGCCCAGAGAGTGGTGGTCAATGGAGTTAACTCCAGCTGGAGGCCAGTCACTAGTGGGGTTCCTCAGGGCTTAGTACTGGGTCCAGCTCTGTTCAATGTCTTTATCAATGACCTGGATGAAGGCATTGAGTGCACCCTTAGCAAGTTTGCAGATGACACTAAGCTGGGTGGAAGTGTAGGTCTCCTGGAGGGTAGGGAGACTGCAAAGGGATCTGAACAGGCTGGACTGCTGGGCTGAGACCAATGGCATGAGGTTTAATAAGGCCAAATCAGAGAATCAGAGGGCAGAGTAACTCTACGAACTGGTGTACCGGCTGTCAGCCTGGCTGCTAGTTTGGTGCTACAAGGTTATGTGTTGGCAGAGAAATGTTGAAGCTTCCCAACTGGGGTGGTGTAAACTTCAGTTTCTCTAGTGATAGTATTAAAAGCAATATCACCAACACCTGAAGGCCCAAGGCTTGGAAATGATGCTGAGGATGTGCTCCTGAAGTGCTCCTGAGGTGCGGAGTTATGGCTGTGCAGAAAAACTATACAAAAACTGTTAGACAGGGGGGAAAAAATGCTTCCATGTGGCGTGATCTGAAGTTTGTTGCAGTGTTAAAGCAAAGCCTGTGGCTAAAGCCTAGAGAGAAGAGGATGGTTAATGATGTTAAGCTCCCATGTGACCACAGTGGTGACTATTGAGTAGAGAAGTTAATGAACAACTGAGGAACTGCTCTGACTCAGCTACATGGAGCTAAGCAAACATGGTTCACATGTGAAAGAATGCAGAGTATCACTTGCATCTTCACTATGATTGTACCTACAGACAGGCACTTGGAAGAGAAGGCTGTTGTTGGAAATCTGCTAGGATGAGTGTTTCCTGACATCTCTATATGACTCAGTTGTGTTTAACTTCAGATTAAGTTACCCTTGCACTTTTTCATCCTTTTTCATTTCATACTGTGGCTTTACTGATGGTCCAGTCTGTGGGGTATTCAGTTTGGGCAGGCCTCTGCTATTTTGGGTAGATTGGATTACAGTAAAAATCAATTCTGACATTTGCTGTTAGTATACTTCATGCCCACAAGGAAGTACTTGCTGCAGGAAACAAGGTTTAGCCAAATTTCAAATTAACTGTTGTATTTTCTTCTGTTATATTTAATAAGTAAAAAAATAGTTTAAAAAAAGCAGGCCTGAGAGTCTTGCTTCTGCAGCTGCTAGAAAACTGGATCTTGGTACAAGTTTTGCACCTCTCTGGCAACTGCTATTAGTTTTAAATGTATGTATACAAGTACAATATCTAAAGCCACATTGAGGATATAATAGTTTGGCATTTTTCATTCCTGGATTCGCCAGAACACGAATCTACATTTTTGCTATTTTCTAGTGTGTATGCTTTACCCTAATCCCTAACTTTAAGTTGTCATAGCATTCCTGTTATTTTCCCCACACACTTTTTACTAGATTGTATTGATCTGCTCAGACTGTTGCTCTAAATTTGTCTTAAGATTTCAAAATAACAGGCAAGGCATCTGCCTCCCTGGAGACATGCACTGGAACGACTGCTTTTTGAGTCTGGAATGAGTAAGTGTGCCAGTGCGAGGATCCTGATGTTCAATGCAGGAAAGCTCCAGTTAACTCTGAGAAAAGGTGGCAAACTGGATCCTTAGTGTAATTTCCAGAGATACAAAGTGGGAGCAGCATGTTCTGTGACTCACATCCATTCACTACTAGACAGAATAACTTCTTCACCATGAGGGTGGTGAGGCACTGGCACAGGTTGCCCAGGGAAGCTGTGGCTGCCCCATCCCTGGAGGTGTTCAAGGCCAGGTTGGATGGCGCCTTGGGCAGCCTGATCTAGTCGAAGGAGTCCCTGCCCATGGCATGGGGATTGGAACTGAAGGGCTTTAAGGTCCCTTCCAACCCAAACTGTTGTATGATTCTATGAACTTGTAAGTAGCAGCATGAATAGTTCAGAATCTTTTTACTAGGCTACTTGAACATGAGACTGTAAGGCATGTGCATGACAGACAAACCACACCTACAGACATGCTTATGCTTTCTGATTTTCTGCACCGATTTGGTCAGAAGCAAAAAGCTTCCTCCAGGCTGCTCAAGATGAGCTCTGTAGTGCTGGGCCTTCTTTCGAAGGCCTCACAGGCCGAGAGTGGGCTCACTCTTGAAGAGTCACGAATGCAGCTACCGCCAGTTTATAGCTGCTTAAACAGTTGGGTCCTGAGTGAAGCTTTCACTGTGGGTACAGCATTTGATCTCAGTCATTCGGTCTACAGCAGTCAATTTAGATATCACCATTTAAAAACTGCAAATTATGTGAGCTGCTGGTAGCCTGCTCATAAAACATGTCTGCTCATAAAAATAAGACACAGGAGACTGACATAAATTTGAATTCCAGAAGCTGTGTGGAAAAAGTGTCTTAACATTGGGATAATACTGCTTCTCCTGAGTTGCCATGCAGTTTCCTGTGCTCTTGACAACAAGCATGCGGAGGTAGAGAACTGTCTGATGCTTAGTTCTTCCAAACTATTTTTATGATAATTAAATATTAGCGCATTCCACGATCAGAACTTGCAGACAGGTATGTGTAAGCTTCATGAAGCAGACCCTGTTCTCTCTCTTAAACAAATCCACTACTGAATATTAGAACTGAAAAAAACCCTACATGTATTTTGTGAAACCTCTTTTTAGAGAGTTGAATTTGGAGTCCTAAGTGGCTCAGGGTGCTCTATGAAATCATACGCTCTAACTCACAGCTTAACCTGCTGTTGATTAATGTGGAAAAGATGAGCAGTGAACTATAATGAATATTTACTCTTGTAAATTCAATCCCAAGGAACTCAATGGAATGATTTACATGGGAGCATGTTCCATACTGGAATTGTACCTTAGTGCTACTGCCCTCAAGAACATCTTTCTAATTTCACACTCATGATCATTACAAGCTGGTTTGGTGGGAGGTGTCCCTGCCTGTGGCACAGGGCTGTAACTGGATGTTCTTTAAGGTCCCTTCCAGCCCAAATCATTCTGATTGGTATCAAAAGTAATGGTGCATTTTAAGTAAGATAATAACTGGCAACCATAGTTCAGAAATGCAAGGTAACTTTGAAACAAACTTCCCTAAAAGTAAACAGCTTTTTTACTTCAAGAGCAATAAATTGATAGCATTACTGTTAAATCTAATTTGCCACTTAAATGTCTACTCAATCAGAGAACAGAATCTCAAGCTGAAGGGCCCATAACGATCACCAAGTCCAACTCCCAGCTACTGAGCCACTATTCCAAGTTACAGTTACGCAGGCTGCATTGCTGTTACACAATTGAGTGTTACAGCTTATCTTTCTGAGAATATTTTTATATTAATTTCTAATGTGATGTGTTCTTATTTCACAATCAAAAGGAAATTATTGTACAAATGGATCACTAGGATTGCTGCCTTATAACTGCAGATATGTTCCTATGTGCCTCTGTGTTAGAAAGGTGAAAAGTTCTGGTCCGAGTGCAAAGCAGCTGCAAAAGTGGAAGTTGTGATTCCACTGGTCTAATTCCTATCTGTGAAATTGTATTGTCTTCCTTTATGGGCAAAAGTAAGAATTTGGTACTCATTTTACACTGTTAAAAATGCTGCACCAACAAAGCTATAAAAACACAGGACAGGAGAAAAAAAAGTGCAGAACTGAACAGAGTTCTTAGCTGCAGCTACAGGACTGAGTTCCAGCCTCTTGTCTGTGTGCAGACCTGCCGGGGGCAGGAGTTAGACAGATGTAAAGGAACAAGGCAAAGTGTTCCAAGTCCATTTATATAAACTTGGAGCAGAGGCACTCATAAACTTCCCTCATAAACTTCCAGAAGAGGCACTGCCCTCTGTGCCTGCCAGAGGTTATTCTTTAAGATGTTCTGTACAACCGCTTCACCAACACATCAGCCGCAGCCATTTCCAGTCCCTACATCTGGACCTGTTTCTTTCAAAGACAAGCTTAGTCTATGTCTGTCAGCATCACTAGACTCATCTTTAACAGCACGTGATCTAACAGTTAGAAAATGTTCAGCCAAATAAAAGGTCTGATTTCCAATTACAAATTTAGAATCCAGGCTACAAAAAAAAGGTAGATAATACTCAACTATACTAAACTGCAAGATTCTTCTTATGTGTTCTGGTGTCCTGCAGCTCAAAGCCCTAACAGCCTAGACAGCAGCAATGTGTTTTACACACTTATTTCAGGATGAAAATGAAAACTACCCAGAGGGCCTAAGCCCTTGAGGGCCGTTCTGTAGTGCTAACCTCCTCCAAACTCACTGTCTTCTCTTTGTTAATGATGTTTCTCTCCTATTTTTATTTCATGATGCCGTTCTAAAGCAAAGATAGCACTGCTGCATTATCTGAGAGGGATGAATGTGTTTTTCCCAATACTGTTACAATATGCTGCGAGCCATATATTGTAAGAAGTACTCACTGTGTGTTCATTTGGTTAGACTTCAAGATCTGTGCTCTTTATTTTCTGCATTTTGCCTAAAGCCACATTACTAGCTAGATTATAGATAGGATGCTTTGTCCAAATCAACTCTCTTGTGGCCCAAATTCATCATTTTTAAGGGCTCTTCTTGACATGTATTTTATAGACATATTCAGATAGTGCAGAAGTTGGCGGGGGAGGGGGAAATCTTATTTGAAGATCTAACGTTTTATGGTTTCCCATGCTAAAATTTTATTTGAAGCAAAAACATTCTGACGTAAAACAAGTGCTGACAGAGTTTGTGATTTAAACAAACTGTTGTGAACCATAATACTATGGGGGGAAGGAGGGAGAAACAAACAGAAAATTAAGAAAGGCAATCACTCTTCTCATAGACAGTATACTTTACCTAGTGTGCTGTAGAGAAAGCTGAAATATATAAGAACAAGACAAAGCTAGAAAAGCTTCAGGGAGTAATAGCTGAAGCCACAGTACCTGCAGGTAAAGGACACTGAGCATGAAGCTGGCAGAAATAGTGAGGACAGTAAAGCAAACAAATAAACAGCCATTGTTGTAGTTGTCTATACTCTTCTATGATTAATATTGGTTTTAATGTTAGTATTTCATTTGTTCTGCTGTGCTTTCACTGTTTTTAGACAGATAATCTGTAAACTCATAGGATTGACTATTCTAGCTTTAAGCTTTGTAAAAAGTTTATTTGCAGCTCTGTGTTGCTAAGTGCCGTGACATGGAAAAGTGTAGCAATTTATATTTGTGCCTTTCAACTCTTCAATTTAATGTGCTGCTACATAACAGGAAGATGATTACCTGCTCTCTTAACACTGAAATCTCTCAAATACTTCACTCCTGAAATATTTAAACTATGCAGACCACCCAGAAGGGCTCAGCAGGCAAGAAGTTAAAACCCAGTGATTTTGTCTTCAACTCCTTCTGTTACTTTGTCAAGCAGTAGGTGAGAAATGGATCAACTACTGGAAAAACCTGCCTATTTTTATTTTTCATGAAAAAAATACTACAGAAACACACAGAAATTGCATGTTTAAACCAGCTTTCATAAAAATGTCCTAACTCCTTCTTAAAGATCTGTAATCCTAGTGATTCTTGCTAAGTTTGGACAACTGCCATCTCATTGAGCCACTTCTCAGCTTCTTACAGTAATAAAGCTTGACTATGGGATTTTACTGTAAAAGCTGGATTACATTTGTTTCCTGATCTTTTAGATCCCAATCAAGCAAAAAAAAAGGAGAGCACATCATCTGATAGAAGGTAAATATACTTCTTTTTATGCTAGAGAAACATGCTAGTGTTATTTTTTAAGCAAAGCATGCTATTATACATATGGTTAAACTTTGTTGAAACCTATCTACAATTGTAGTCACAGCAGGGCTAATAATATGACTCTTAAAATATTCTGGTTTTCAGTGTATTAATTTCATGAGTCACCATCGCATAAAATCTCTGTATTTCACATGTAATACATATTTTAGATACAAAGTAAATACACACCTGTATGTATTTAGATACAAATATGCAAACTATAAACAAACACACACAATATAAACAACTCTAGAATACATTTTTTAAACAATTCTTCAATTTTTTTTTGTTTTGTCATCCTTAATTTTCAAGAATATCCAAGACTCTGAAAGCATTTTGAATTATTTTGATCACTTTATCTGCAAATCTAATCAAACCGCCCTGGAGCAATAGAGCCTCCTATTATTCCGGGAATTATATGTCCCATATAACTTTTTAATAAACCTATCCTTCTGCATAAAGATATTTTTATGCATCCTGGGATGGAATGAAAAGATTCAAAGTTAGGCCTTTTTGAAGATGCTGGATCATTCCTTCCACCACCACAGAGACTCCAGAGGCACGGTTGCTTGTATGCTGATAAGAATACAGATATGATGTGCAACCCTGCCTTAAAGAATGCACTGAGTGCAGCCAAGCTCCTGAGGAACAACACAGCACAAAGCTTAAGTTCTTGCTGCCACACAATCCAAAAAAGGATTTTACCATACTGACAAGCATCATGAAATACAATTAAACTTGACATCAGCTGAAACCACCCAGGCAGACAGCACAGTAATGAGCCTGACTCCTCAATATAATGAGGATTCTTCTGATAAGACAACCTTAAGGCTATATAAGAATATGTACCTTAAGAGATTTGAACTACTCGCCCTCTTCTGAGTGACCAAAATGACACTGATTAAAATCACCAGCCTAAATATGTAGAAGCTGAATCTTTTTAGAAGGCTTTTGCTGTCTCCAGCAGTGAAAATGCTCATCATAGTATCTCTTGTTTTAGTGCTGTGCTAGGATTAGATTTATGGTTTCTAAAATTCTTGAGAACATATCCTCAAAAAAAAAGGAGGCAGTTGGGGAATTCCAGAGAACCAGAAAAGCCAAATAAATCATTAATTTACAGCTGGTCACTGTATGTATCTGCTAATGTGGGAGCAAGAGCTGATTGGAATGGCACAGAAGAGGGCAAGAGAGAAAATTATTTGTTGCTTCTAGTCACAAATTCAGGGCTGTTGCCTGCTAATTCTGAGCTGATTAGAAAAACTGAAGTAAAAGAGAGATGTTGGCAGTGACCACTGTTCCTGCTAAAAATGCCAGAACTGGCTATTCTGTAGCTCTTGCCAAACACACAATCCCTTGCCCAGACCAGTCCAAAGCTGGACTGCTATCAGCAGAATCTTTCCATCTGGATTACTCCCAAAATGAAGATGACAGAAGGGTATTTGTAATGCTTATAATGCTTTGCCTTCCCTTTTCTGATTGCCAGAACAGTGATGGCTGAATGAGTGTAAAGAAGCTGAGCTGTTGCCAGTTACACTTCATTACGTGTTTTAAGGCACTGACTATAAGTGCTATTCTGTAGCTTCTACAATGGGAAAAACTGTTCTGCTTCCAAGTAACTGGGCATGCTTTCATGCACAGTGGATGTGTACTGTATTATAGAACCAGTTCTTAAAGACAGAAAAATTTTTTCATGGAAAGGGTCATTAGGCACTGGAACAGGCTGCTCAGGGAGGTGGTTGATTCACCTTCCCTGGAGGTGTTTAAGGGACGGGTGGACAACGTGCTGAGGGGCATGGTTTAGGGAGTGTTAGGAATGGTTTGCATCAATGACCCACTGGGTCCCTTCCAACCTAGTGATTCTATGATTCTATGTCTTGGGTTTTGCCATAACATCTTTTAAAAAAACTCTCCCCTTCAAAAAGAAAGTATTTTGGTATTTTATAATTGGTACCTGGTGGTTTTTTGCCTTGATAAATGCCAACATGAACTTCTATTTGTTATAACAGAAATCTCTTACTTCTTTGCTGGGGAACCCTGAGCCCATGATAAATAATAATGGGCGGATCAGATCTTCAAGCCTAACATTTGGAATGTCATGTTCAGTCCTTTAGGGAGGATAAAGCAACAGTAGCAGATAAAAACACAGATATGACAGTTTAAATTTGTGGGCATCTTCTCTCATGGCCTATAATTCTGTCGCTCAATTACAGTCTGAAGGCCCTAGAAGATAAAGCAGTTCTTAATAGCAATGTTGCTTGTTTTTTTAAAAACTCAAATGTAACACATGTTCAGATGAATGCACTTTACCATCAGTCACCATTCAATGAATAATATTTTATTTACTATAAACTACTCAGAATGGAAAAATTGCAATAAAAAGTTATGAAATTAGTTGCAAAAGAAGGTATTAGAAGCTCCACCCACTGGGGGTTACAAATACAACACATCCCTGTAAGAGCAGAAGCAGGAAAAGAAAGTTGTGATTTAATTACACGTAGAGGCTATAATGTATGTGTGTTGCTACTGACTGTAAAAGATGATCCTAAGTGTAAACAACGTGCCTTCAGAATCTCAAAGAAAGCAGATAAAGAGAGCTGAAGTGGCCAAGGCCAACAGAATTCAGTATTCTCTGTTTTCATCATAGACCTGTATAGTGAGTGAAGTCTCTCCACCATTCAGAAATCCACAAAAAAAGGTATACATTCTTCTCTGCTCAGAGTACATCTCTACAGCAAGAAAAAAGCCAAATAACAGCTGAGAACTCCCTCCAGAGCTGCCTAGGTGCAATCTGGAATCTGAGCTGGCAATTGTGTCTTCCTCAGTTGCTTGCTGGGAAAAAACAGCTATGCTTTCATGCAAATATAAGTAATAAAGGATGGTAAGGTCTTTAATGCTATAAGATCTTAGCTTTTTAAAAAGACTGCTAATCTGCTAATCTTGGGGAATCTTTAGAATTATTCTTTTTAAGAAAGAATCGCTCAAAAGTGTACATTCCTAAATATTGAAAATATCATGAGTTTACTATAAACTAAATGAGGCAATTGCCAGCATTGACTTCTTTTTTTTAATAAAGGCAAAAATCTCATTGACAGCAGCTACAGAACTAAAGAGAAATTCTCTCAAAGTTCATCTCCTGACCTGCATTTCTTGCTAGCTTACAAACAGACACAGTCCCGTCTTTGCTTTATTCACACTCTAAGCCAGCTGGATGTAAGACCAGCTTCTTTCCAGAAATCATGCGGCCACATTAGCACAGTTCTGAGCCCAAGCTAATATACCCTGCCTTGCAGCCAGCCTTATTAACTCAGGCTCAGCAACACAGAAATCATAGCTACGCAGCTGCTCCACTGGAGCTGGCTCCCAGCTGGCTGGTGCAGGGCATAGGCAGAGTAAACGTGCCACTGTCCACACCCATCCCTGTGGATATACACTAAAATGACCCTAGGCATTGTGTACTGTCACAAAAGCTATTTTTTAAGAACTGCTTCTCCAAATAATTGCATTTTGATTATATAAGACAAACAATATTGGAGACAAAGCAACAAAATCCCACAGGATATGGTAGTGTGAGTTTGTGCCAACTTGGCAACAACAGTTTGGCACCTAAGCATGTCTACGAACTAACTTCAAAAACCTGAACAGATCCATTAACTTGCTTTATAATAATTCTTCTCATCATTATTGAAAATACATACAAAAATTTACATCTTGTCTGTAGCAGGACATTTATACTCCTTAGAATGCATTTATGGTGACATCTGGTATTTGTGATGGTGTCATTTCCCTTGTCGCATCTAAACCGTTACTCTACTCTTAAAACAGCAGTACATGTAGAACATCCAAAAAGACCCAGTTGTCATGGGAAAGATGATCATGTTGCATTGGTTGCCTTGCTTTCCAAACACATTATCTATCAAACAATGAGGTGAATCAGGAAGGTAAGAACTCCTGAAAGAATGTGGTCAACCATGGCAATTTCCTTCTTTGAGCTTTTTGCTTGGCATTTCTGAACAGTATTCCTCAAGCAGTGGAAATGGTAAGCATACTTTGCTATAGATTCAGGTCCTTCTTCCACATTCCTCACTTTCCCTTCCTCTTAGAAAGAGAGGCAAGACATGCAGTCAGTGAGTCAGTGCACTGGTTTTGCAACAGACCAAGCCAATACAACTCATCAGAATTACTTTTCCAATACCTTTAAAGGCTTAAAAGTGATTCACAACAGTACTTTTCAGTTTTCCTACATAGAATTCCTAAAGAGCTCGATAACAACCTTTTTATGGTACTGATGCCTTTATGAGTAAAAAGCAGTAATTGTAAGCATACCAAATGTCATGGTACGTTAACTGACAATGGGATCTTCACAGGGATTTCCACTTCCCATTCTGTCATCAGCTGTAATTTATCTACTCTGTCATATTGCTCTGCGTCTGTACAAGAGATATTGAGGAAGGAAAAACACTAAATAGAGTTTAGGGCTTACACAAGGGTTCACATCTTATGAGTCTAGCTAGCTCAGTATTCCATCCACAGCAGTGGCCACCTAGTGAAGAACACAGGTGTCTACAGTGTGCTCCCAACTCTTCTCAGCTCAGCTGATGTCCTCAGGCTAATATGATTTGCCCATTTTATAATTCCCAGTGGATCCTTCCTTCAAGTACTTGTCCAGTCTCCTGTTGAGTGGATGTAAAATTTTGCCTTTACAGACTTTGGAAAGGAATCTAATCGGTTTACTATCTGTTTGGTTTGTCATTTTGAACTCAATATTTAAGAGCCCAAAACAGCCACATGCTGAGTTAGACCGAAGTTCGACCTAGCCAGTACCTTTGTACCTAAATCAGCCCATAGTGAATCAGAGAATCATAGAACAGTTTGGGTTGGAAGGGACCTTGAAGATCATCTAGTTCCAACCCCTCCTGCTATGGGCAGGGACACCTCCCACCAGATCAGGCTGCCCAAGGCCCCATCCAACCTGGCCTTGAACACCTCTGGGGATGGGGCATCCATGACTTCTCTGGGCAACCTGTGCCAGTGGTTGTTCTGACCTGTTCTGTCTCTGGACCACCAGTTCCACCCTCACAGGAGAAAATTTCTTCATAATATCTAATCTAAATCTGGCTTTTCAGCTTAAATGCGTTACCCCTTGTCCTACCACTGCAGTCCTCAATAAAAAGCCCCTCACCATCTTTCCTGTAGGCTATGGAATACCTGGAAAAGAGCAGAAGAACAGGCAGGACTAGCATGCAAAGGTATTTCGCCTTGTAAATCTCTCTTCAGTTTTCAGGACTCTTTGGCTGAGAAGATCCTTAGCCAGAGAATGGTTTCAATTCACCCATCATTTTACTATCCAATCATTCATCTGCTAATCTTCACAGCAGGCTTTCGACATTACAACCCTGAAAATACAGTCTTATTATCAAACTTCAGTACCTCACTTTCCCCTGATTTTTTTTTTAAACAAATAATTTAGGAATATGTTTAGCACTACAAATTGCCATGGAAATTCTCTAATGATCTCTGTCCATTTTTAAAACAGAGCATTTTCTCCTACCCTTTGTTTCCCACTTTTTAACCATTAGTCAATCCATAAAAACAACTTGTTATCCCTTGGCAGCTTAGTTTCTTTAAGGAGCACTGTAAGGTGGCACTGTAATGCAAACAGATCTTCATTTTGGTGCAAGAGCATCAACTTCAAATACATTAAGATCATTGTTTCAGAATAGCTCTTCCATAAAAAGTTTGAAGCAGATCATGTACAATGGTGATCAAGTCTAACGTTAGTACTTATCCTGTAGATTCCTTCACTAATCACTCCCAGAAGCTTAAAATTTATGGCATCAAGAATGTTAGTCTCCTGATTCCAATCCGTACGACATTTACCTAGAATGCTTAAACAATCTTTTCCTATTTGTTTTTCTAAAATGCATTTATGATTTCACCCACACGGTATGAACTAATATTGACAAAGCAACATTCTAGCATCTTGTAGTAATATCAGAAAAAAATTCATATAGCATTTACACTCAGGCTTTAGCAATATGATTGTTACTTGTTATACTGGGTGACAAACACCTTCTGTATGTCAGTGGGCATTTCCACAAAAGCACAAAACTACCAGAAATTCCAAATTGCTGCCAAGTTACACCTCAATAAAATCCTACTGAATTGAGACTCTGATGTTTCTGATGCAGGTTGACTAATAAGTATTTTTTATTTCTGCACTGTAAACCACTTTGGCAGTTGTTGAGTTGTGCAAAAAAAAATGCTTTTAATAGCACTCCATTAACAAGCAAAATGTTGTTTGTGTACAAGGAAAACAAAATACAATTCAATAAAAACATTTTACTTTACTAAAAAGTAAGCCCTGGGAACGCTGTTGATCAAAATCAGTAAATAAATATGAAACAGAAACAACTTTCTGCTTTTACACAATTGTATGCAAAAAAAAATTCCAAGAGCCTTTTATATCAGTTTGGTTTAAACATATTTTAAACAAATACATACAGCCTAGCTGAGATTAAATCATTAAATAAGAGCTTGGCCCTGAAAAATAATGAGTATTCCCAGTGACCTTTGAAATCAACTTTTAACATTTCATAAATTAGCAAGTTGGTTCTATAGATAGACAGCCCCTTCTGATCCAGCTGGATAACAAGTAACATGATTTACTCCCTATTTGTTACCACCTGCTTCAGAGGATTATCACCTGCTGAGTTTTACTGGGAAGGATCCCAGTTTTAGGGCTCCATGCAGGATACCACAGCAGTTCTCAGCTCTGCTATCCCACCTCTTGTGCCCCATCGTTCATAGACACAAAGACACATTCCTCCCACATGTGGATACAGCACCAAGTTCCCTCAAGATGTTCCCATTTAGAATCACAGAATTATAGAATCACTACATTGGAAAGGACCCACTGGATCATCGAGTCCAACCATTCCTAACAATCCCTAAGGTCCTGGAGACGTTGTGGAGTCTCCATCCTTGGAGATATTCAATAGCCTTCTCTCCATGGTCACGGGTAACTGCCTGTAGGTGAACCTGCTTGAGCAGGAGGGTGAGAGCAGATGACCTCCAGAGGTCCCTCCCAACCTCAACCATTCTGTAAATCTCACAGGCTATTACATGTCTTAAAAAAAATAATAATGAAATTAAATGCATGGTTTAATATTAACTATCAGACTAGGAGTGATATTTTTTTGTGGTCCAGCAGTGGCAGAAACTGAAGGCAGTGCACGCTCATCTGAAATAGCTGGGTCCTGAAGAGAACTCCTTCCAGTTCTGATCTCACCAGTTTTAGCTCAAAGCCACCTAGTCAAATAAAACAAAGAACAGCTCAGTGAAACCACTCTCTCTCTCTGCAGCTGAACTGGTATGTAGCATGGATCTTTGAAGAAGTTTGTAAGGGTCTACACAGCGAACAAGTTAATAATATCTATCCAGAAGAAGAACTCTGGGGCTGGGGGGCGCCACAAGATGTGCATGGCTGCTTAGTTTTTCTGAAAAAGGTTAGTTAAAAAAAAAAAAAATCTGTCTTTCTGTTGGTCTTAATTCCTGCCTTTCTTGCTTCTCCTGCTACCTCAGCCTGGGAAGCAGGAGAGAACACTGCTGCTTCTCCCATACAGGACAGCCTGCTCTGAGGGTACGGCAGAAGTGATGCTGTTTGCACTATACGCACATATAACGCAGGCAGAAGAGGATTCTCAGTAAGAAGCACCCACCCTTGCCTGCCTCTTTACCTCTGATTCCCCAGCCCTTCCCTGCTCAAGTCCCCTTTCACAGCTGAGATGCAATCGGTGGTAGGATGCTCTCACGTGCTGCTTCTCAACTTTCCCTGCTCCTAGCACGACAGACCTCACCCTGAGTGCATGTAGAAATTAAATGGAAGAGACTGGGGAAAGAGAGACCAGGTAACAAGCACCTGGGCAGACTCAACTGCCTTGCTTAACAATCAGGTCTATGACACCTAGACTGGCACGAAGCTTCCATCTCCTGAGCACTGAACTCGGAGAACATCTAACCCCTTCTTTAATCTCCTACTATGTTGGCATCTGATTCCAGCCATTGTAAGTAAAGCCCGGCAAACTACTGTAGGATCACCTATGCCTGAGTCTCCCTCCCAGCCTCTCTTCTCCCTCCTTTTACTGTGTCCTTACTATGCGCATCCCAAGACAACTGGAGTGACACCACATAGATTAAGAACTGGTGGAACAGAAAGGTCTCCTCTCAACTTCTTCCTTCCCTCTCTCCCTCTTACTGTACTGCATCTCCCTCCATATTCTTAGATTGGACATAGTCAACAGAATAAGCACTGTTGAAATAATGCATCCCTTACTTTACCCTACTCTTCTCTGACTGTGCTTTGTCTAACAGGGTTGTTAGGATTTCCTTACATAATCTTCAGGGAGCTTTTTAAAAGAGGAAGGCACAGATGCAAAGGAATCCAGCAGCTCCCTCTCCCTCTTTTTTTTTTTTTTGGCAACACCCTTGAGCTGGTTTGGCTGGCAAATTCCTTACTCAAGAGGCTCAGCAGTGTAGCTGCAAGGAAATGGAAATCATCCTCTGTAATCCTATCAGCAAATTACCTTTGTCCTGGGGCTCATTTACCTTTTGTCATCCTGGCTAAAGCCAGAAATACACACCAGTCTCTTACAGGTTTTCTTCTGAGTCTCTCTGTACCTTACAGCACTATATTACTACATTTAGTCATTTCACATGGTAATATTTTACTGTGGAGTCTCTTCTGATAATCACAGGCAATCACCTTTTGTCACATCATCAATTTTAAGTTACACTTCCAATATAAAATAAGCCTAGAAAGTATAACAACCTTCGCAGTCAATTCAGCAAATAGTACATATGCATAGACTATACGTACAGTGTCTCTGTGTGTACACACATGCACACATATCATCTACTATCATTTTTAAATAGTAAATTCTGTGAGTTTTCACTGCGTAATACAAAAGATTTTCAACCAGAGGCACTCACCATGTAAACAGACAGACAAAACTCAAGACCTTCAACAAAGGCTCTGTCTTACTCTGTGTTTTTACAAAACACTGACTCTTTTACTTAGACTAATGGCAGAGCCTCATAAAGAAAGTGTTCAGGAGGGAATGGAGATAAGGAAATTAATTGCCTTCTGCAAAAGGATTGAGAAGGAATTGCAAGCATGAAGATAAAAATCAAAAGAAAATGGAAAAATGAGACAAAGTAGGAAGAATTTATTAAGTGTTTCAAGTGTTTCTCTGGTTTCCTGTAATGTACCTTAACTGCAAAAATGTTTATTTGCTAAAACAGAGAGTCCAAGCCTCTCATCTATGAACTTCCATGACTAGAACTTGCAAACTACAGGGCCCAAAATAAAATATGCATTAACATGCTCAACTTCCAAGTGAGCCCACTGAAACTACCACGTACATGTCACATACATAGATCCTAAACATGATCCTTTATTTTAGATTTACCATTTCATCATCACTGCTTCAAACTGACCTAAGTGCCACTTACCCAGGTATTTGCCTCTGGCAGCATACACACATAAATCTGTTCAAGGACTGACAGCATGGTTAGCTGAGGCCTCAGAAACCCAAAACCTGGACCCTCAAAACATGTATTTCCATATTTATCTCATTAAGCAGTTCAATCTGCCTGGCAGCCTCTAAGGACACAGTCTCTTTTAGGAGATAAGTTATTTAAATACTCTGCTCGGATATAACAGACCATGGCAAACCACTAACGCCCATGACAAGTTTAACCTGACAATGAGGTAGTCTCTTTGCAAATACATTTGACACTTATGCACCAAAAATTTCCCATCATCCAACTGCATGCCCTGACTCACGATAACAAGGAGCCTGAGATAACCTCAGATACTACAGGGCACTTAGGCTGGTATAAAAGCCAACAAATGTACTGCCTCCTTCACTGGCAGTTCGTGACGGTCTATGATTTACACAGGCTAATCTGGCACACATTTATGTTCTTGTAAGGGCTTTCTGTAGTTTCAGTTAGGTCACTTAACCTCCTCTCATCTATAAAAAGAGAATGACGGTATTAATGTAACACTACAGAAGCACTGTAGCTTCTGACAATTAATTTTTAAACATATATTCAGAACAGAACTTCTTGTGCTTTTTTCAGGCGACACTTTTTAAAAGCACAACAATATTATCTAGAGACTGGAAGACGGGGTGCAAAAATGCAACTGCCATTTAATAAATAGAAACCAGTGGTTAAGAACTATTAAAAGACTGGGTTTACTACACATGTACTCATACAGCATAAGATCAACTAGCTAAAGTTACCAACATTTACACACAGCTTTAAAAGAATCTTGTTAAAAGCCTCTATCAGAAACACTGAACAAGCTCTCTAAGCATATGTTATTTATCTATCTCCTTCTAGTGGCAGAACAGGAAATCAGACACTCAACAACTTATTTTTGTTATTTTCTAAAACCCTTAAATACAGCAGCCCACACTAAGCAAATGATACAAACTATTATTATAAAATATCTGATAATTAACACTTGGAATACACCAAACACCTGTTCCAAAGCTATTGTCCCTTGCAGACAAAATTAAAGCCCTTGCCATTTGCTTGACAAAAAGGTAACATGCCCTGGCATCCTTTTCTGTATTCAGAACTAATCCAGATTTAAAGGCTGTTCTTACCACAGTAATATACAATATTCTAAAACAAGCTCTAAGAAAAAAAAAAAATAAAAACATGAAGCTTAAGAGAAAATGAGGCAAAGCCTAATGCTGGCTTCCTAAAGAAAAATCCTGCTAAACTTACTTGATATGTTCAAGATCAGTGACTTTTCTAGGAAAAGGAGAAATTCAGGTCACACATACCTAGAGAGTGGCAAGGTCTCCCCTCAGCTTCTTTTTCTCCAGGTTAAACAACCCCAGTTCCCTTAGCTGCCTCTCACAAGGCTTGTTCTCCAGCCCCTTCACCACCTTCATGGCCCTTCTCTGAACACACTCCAGCACCTCTATGTTCTTCTTGTATTAAGGGGCCCAAAACTGAACACAATATTCAAGGTGCAGCCTCACCAGCACCAAATATAAGGGCACAATCACTTCCCAGGTCCTGCTGACCACACTGTTTCTGATACAAGCCAGGATGCCTTTGGCATTCTTGGGCACCTGGGCACACGCTGGCTCATATTCACCTGCTGTCAACCAACACCCCCAGGTCCTTCTATTTATAAAGAAATAAATTAACACACTATCTCAGAAAACCTTGTCAGGTGGAAATCAGATGGGAATGTATTGAAACCTGACAAGATAACCAGAAAGCATCAGGCACACGACATTGAAATAGCAAATACAACATCACTACGCACAAAGCAAAGCATTTCCTTTTCTCCCACTGAAGAAGGGCCTGACAGGATTTAACCTGCAAGGGTGCATGCACACAAGAATGGAGACAAGTGGCACACATGCCAAGTTGTGCTTCTAGGATGAAGAGTGAAATCAGGACTCTGTCTAGCAGCAATGATGTGCCTGGTTCAACCTGGAAAACCAAGCCTAATCTTGCTAATTGGAGCTGGCTCCAGCTCTCTGTCTGACCTTACATTTGAGATAAAGACTGTAAACAGAGGTGATTACAGATCATAGAATCATAGAATAGTTAGGCTTGGAAGGGACCTTAAAAATCATCCAGTTCCAATCCCCCTGTCATGGGCAGGGACATCGCACTAAATCAGGCTGCTCAGAGCCCCATCCAATCTGGCCTTGACCACCTCCAGGGATGGGGCAGCCACAGCTTCCCTGGGTGCAGACACAACTGTTCAGCACAGGTCATACTTAACACAAGATGACAGAATTTCCAAAAGAATGAAGTGCTGTAAGAACACTATTTGAAAAGAAAAAGAAGCTATAAAAAAACATGCTATGAGAGGGACATTCTGTCAAACTTTCAAAAAATAGTTACTTGGATGAAAACTTAATTCCACTTATATAAAAATATTCCAGTTTTCATAATAGCAGCCACTTTTTGCAATACCTCCACTTTTTTTATCCAATCCCTCCTTTTCTTTAGGGACCTTTGATTCTCATCTAAAGGTCCACACCGCCCTTCTTCCCGCTGGATAACGAGCAAAGCAGAATAACACCGTTTACCTAATTATTCTAGAAATACGATCTCTTTCGAAACTATGAAGGGCTATTCTAGACATATGACGAGGGGCAATGGGGATAAACTGGAGTGGGGCAGATTTAGACCAGACATAAGGAAGAATTTCTTAACCATGAGAGTGGTGCGGCACTGGCACAGGTTGCCCAGGGAAGCTGTGGCTGCCCCATCCCTGGAGGTGTTCAAGGCCAGGTTGGATGGGGCTCTCAGCAGCCTGGTCAGCGGGACGTGTCCCTACCCATGAGGTTGGAATGAGTAGCCCTTTCTGGGCCCCCCGCCCCGTGACTTCACGTTTGGATCTCGCGCCGTTACAACGGCCGCGAAGGGGGGAGGGCCGCGCAGGCAAGCGCGAGGCGCCCCCTAAGATGGCGGCGGCGCGAGGAGGCGGCGGGCGCTGAGGCGGGAGGCGCGCGCCGGGCAGGATGGCGGCGGACAGCCCCCCCCGGGGCGGCGGGAGCAGGGGCGAAGCAGAAGAAGAGGTGGAGGTCGGTGTGCAGTGCCCGCACCGCGGGGACCTCGGGGCAGAGTGAGGCGGGGGGGGGGGGGCGGTGCCGTGGGGCGGGCCCCGCCTCTCCCGCCGGCGGCGCCGCCTGCAGCCCCCCCCGCCCCCAGCCGAGCGGGGCCTCAGGGACCCCCGAGGCCTTGGTGGGTCTGGAGGGCAGCGGGACGGGGCGCTGGGGGGTTGTAAGCGTCCTTCCAGCCCAAACCATCCTGTGATTTTGTGATTTCTTCTAGCTTTATAATTCAGTAGGGCTACAAGGATGATCAGAGGGCTGAGGCACCTGCCGTAGTAGGACAGGCTGAGAGAGTTGGGCTTGTTCAGCCTGGAGAAGAGAAGGCTCCAGGGAGACCCTACAGCAACCTTACAGTTCCTGAAGGGGCTACAAGAAAGTGGGGGAGGGGCTGTTGACAAAGGCTTGTAGTGACAGGACTAGGGGCAGTGGATCTAAACTGGAGAGCGGCAGATTTAGACAAGACATAAGGAGGAATTTTTTCACAACGACAGCGGTGAGGCAATGGGATAGGTTGCCCAGGGAAGTTGTGGCTGCCCCATCCCTGGAGGTGTTCAAGGCCAGGTTGGATGGGGTCTTGGGCAGTCTGATCTGGTGGGAGGTGTCCCTGCCCATGGCAGGAAGGTTGAAACTGGATGATCTCTAAGGTCCCTTCCAACCCAAACGATTCTATGATTCTATAATTAAGTAGGTAATATTAAATAGAAATTGCTGTTTTTAAAGTACATTATACTAGATAATATGTTGCTTAATGAATTAAGACCTGGGATTGGGTTTGTGTTAAGCCCAAACCATTCTGTGATTCAGTATAGGACAGGATTGAAGAAGGCTGGGAGAGTTTTCTGTAGAAACTCTGGTTAAAATCAAGCTGGGGGGGGAGAGGAAATTTCATTTCTGGTGGGCACCAGGGCTGTGTATTCTGTACTGAATACTTCGAAAGGATAATAATACTTATATATAAAATACATAGTAAAATATAAATATGCTATGCTAATAGAATCATAGAATAGTTTGGGTTGGAAGGGACCTGGGGGTGCTGGTTGACAGCCGACTGAACATGAGCCAGCAGTGTGCCCAGGTGGCCAAGAAGGCCAATGGCATCTTGGCTTGTATCAGAAATGGGGTCACCAGCAGGTCCAGGGAGGTTATTCTCCCTCTGTACTCGGCACTGGTGAGACCGCACCTCGAATACTGTGTTCAGTTCTGGGCCCCTCACCACAAGAAGGATGTTGAGGCTCTGGAGCGTGTCCAGAGAAGAGCAACAAAGCTGGTGAGGGGGCTGGAGAACAAGTCTTATGAGGAGCGGCTGAGAGAGCTGGGGTTGTTTAGCCTGGAGAAGAGGAGGCTGAGGGGAGACCTTATTACTCTCTACAACTACCTGAAAGGAGGTTGTGGAGAGGAGGGAGCTGGCCTCTTCTCCCAAGTGACAGGGGACAGGACTAGAGGGAATGGCCTGAAGCTCCGTCAGGGGAGGTTCAGGTTGGATATCAGAAAAAAAAATTCTTCACAGTAAGAGTCATTGGGTACTGGAACAGGCTGCCCAGGGAGGTGGTCGAGTCGCCTTCCCTGGAGGTGTTTAAGGAACGGGTGGATGAAGTACTTAGGGACATGGTTTAGGGAGTGTTAGGAACGGTTGGACTCGATGATCCAATGGGTCCTTTCCAACCTTGTGTGATTCTGTGATTCTGTGATTCTGTGACCTTAAATCCCATCCAGTTCCAACCCCCCTATATGGGCAGAGACACCTCCCACCAGATCAGGCTGCCCAAGACCCCATCCAACCTGGCCTTGAACACCTCCAGGGATGGGGCAGCCACAACTTCCCTGGCAACCTATCCCATTGCCTCACCGCTGTCATTGTGAAGAAATTCCTCCTTATGTCTTGTCTAAATCTGCCGCTCTCCAGTTTATATCCATTGCCCCTAGTCCTGTCACTACAAGCCTTTGTCAACAGCCCCTCCTCCACTTTCTTGTAGCCCCTTCAGGTACTGTAAGGTTGCTATAGGGTCTCCCTGGAGCCTTCTCTTCTCCAGGCTGAACAAGCCCAACTCTCTCAGCCTGTCCTACTACGGCAGGTGCCTCAGCCCTCTGATCATCCTTATAGCCCTCCTCTGGACCCGTTCCAACAGCTCCATGTCCTTCTTACGTTGAGGATTCCGTAACTGGACACAGTACTCCAGATGAGGTCTCACAAGACAGAAGGGGCAAAATCACCTCCCTCGACCTGCTGGCCATGCTTCTTTTGATGCAGCCCAGGATATGGTTGGCCTTCTGGGCTGCAAGTGCACATTGCTGGCTTATGTCAAGCTTCTCATCAATCAGCACCCTCAAGTCCTCTGCAGGGCTGCTCTCAAGCACATCATCTCCTATCCTATATTGAAACTGTGGATTGCCCCGACCTGGGTGTAGGACATTGCACTTGGCCTTATTGAACCTCATGAGGTTCATACTGGCCCACTTCTCCAGCTTGTCCAGGTCCCTCTGGATGACATCCCATCCTTCCAGTGTGGCAACTACACCACTCAGCTTGGTGATATGATATGATATATGATATGAGTGTTATTGGTGCAATGTGAGGTAGGGAAAGCCCACCATTTTTTTAAATCTTTGAAGTTTAAATTAGGGTAATTAGTGGGTAACCATCAGTCAGGCACGTCATCCCTGGGGCCTGTGGGTTTTCCTGCTTCCCCCACCCCTGGCGGCTGTGTCCTGAAAACTGGAATTTTACATCTGGTTTCCTGAAGGCTTTCTGAGAAACAGTGCGGTCAGAAGGCACTTCTCCAGTTCCAGGTGCTTCCTACCCCTGTAACATCCAAAAATTGGGAGGTTTAGATTGGATACTAGGAAAAAAATTCTTTACTGAAGGAGTGGTGAAGCACAGGCTGCCCAGGGAAGAGGTGGAGGGATTCAAATCAAATCAAAATCCATGGAGGGGTTCAAAAAGCATTTCGACATGGCACTTCAGGACACGGTTTAGCCTGCACAGTGGTGTTGGGCTGACGTTTGGGCTGGATGATCTTAGAGGTCTTTTCCAACCTCAATGATTCTATGATTTTTTGAAAAACAAACTGTTCATCCAGTATTGACGTGTCTGGAGGGGGTGAGTAGGTGGTGTTTACTGAATTACTTTTTGTCCTCAAATAAAAGATTTTTTCCAAGGTGGCTATCTTTTTTGTTTTGCTTTTGCATTTTCCTCACCTAAAATTTCAAGGAATTGAAAACAGGAATTGGTTTCAAAGCAATATGTTATAAAGAGTTGGAAGTAACCTTTTCAAGCAACACGTTGCTTAACTTAACCTCTCACTATAGTGTTTTACTTAGAATCATAGAATCATTAAAGTTGGAAAAGACCTCTAAGATCAAGTCCGACTGTTAAGCAGTATCTACTACTTCCACACCATACTTTACCAACTTAGAGCCGTATAAAGGCTTTGTTCAATCAGCAGCCACTAAATACATAAAAAGTACAGTGAGAACTTCCCCCCAAAAAAAGCTGCTGCATAACTCTGAACCATATTTTGGGAAAGTAAAAAGCTTAATCCTTTCTATAGACATATTCCCTCTATACTGTCTCAATATTTTTCTTACTACAGACACAGAAAATTTACTGAAATGGGCTAAATTTTCTTTTCAAAATGTAAAATTACTTGCCATTGGGTCAACTAAATAAAGTAACTGTCACTGATTAACATAATTATCTCCAATCTAAAGCATACTTGCTTTTGAAGTCTGCACTAAAGCTTTGGGAAAATATATTTTGGGATATGTAACCGGTCATATTGTTATAATTGCTAAATCGCTTGCCTATATCAAGCCTCCTTTTTCAAGGCTTCCTTCCTAGTTAGGAAGAAGAGGCCAGGAAATTCAGATGTGAAACAGGTGTGTGATGAAGTAGTGGCTCACTGCGTTTCCCTGAACAATGCAATATCTGTCTGCCATACACAATGGGAGATATGCGAGATTTGGGGTCTATTTATTCTGAAGGTCTGAGTCTTTGTATGCTAGCTTTTTTAATTTATGTGTTTTGTTGGGAGGTGCTTTTTCACCCCCTCTGAATTCAGATGTATCAATTACAGATGTACATTCTAAACTTACCTTATAGGAGCAACTGGTCATGGTGGAGTTATCGGGAATTATTGATTCAGACTTCTTAGAAAAATGTGAAAACAAATGCAAGATTTTGGTGAGTGATTACAGCACAATAGGAAAGGGGTAAGTCTGTATGCGCATGAACAAGGGGCTGAAGATGTTTCTAAATTCCTTCAAGTCAATAACATTTAGATCAAATATTTGATGGAGAATTATGTGCACTGTCTTGGCCATGTTTGATTGCATTGCTGTGGGCTCTCTCTATTCAGAAATGTCATGTGGTCTTTGAATATAGTATTATGTAAACAGAAGGAAATGTTTTCAGAAGTATTTATAAACTTCTGTTTGTTAAGAGGATGAGAGGAAATTCCTATTAACCTGTGTGATGTTCTGTATTTTACACAATCTGGTGCATAGTGTTTCATCTTCAAAACTTTTAGCACGTGCTTAACTTCATGTCCTGAATAAAGTTTATGCTCACAATGTACTTCATTAGTGTATTCTGTTCAGGCATTAATTTTTATCAAAATACAGTTTATAAGTATATCTTATATTAATAACAGGGTTCTGGCCTGGGAAAAGCTGTGCTGCAGAGGAAGGGAATGAGCTGAGAGAACTTCTGCCTTACTCTCACCTTGTTTTAAAAATAAATAACAATTTCCGACTCCTTCACAGTGTAGATACACAGTAATCACAGAAGCTTCTGTGACCCTGCAATTGCGCTTCTGGTACTAGTGTATTGCTTTATGCTTCTGCATTTTCTAAAGAATGCTGAAAGTTTTTACACTTTGTAGAACTTGTATTAGTTGGAGCTTAGAAAGTAACATCCTTTTTTTTCATTCAAGAGTATATATTTATTAATTTAAAATGGAGTTTAAATTAATTTCCCAGCACTTTAAATTTATTTACTGTAACCTAAATAGACAATATTATCTGTTATATTCTTTGTATTTAATATAGTTAAAGTAATGTGTGACGATAAACTGGAAAATTGTCATAAAGGGTTTTTTTTAAGTGTATGCCGATTCCACAGTAAGATTGTCTAAACCCTTTGTAACAGTTGTTACTGGTGTTTAAGGAAGTATTCTGCAAAAACAGGAAAGCCCCTAATTCTCCCCTCACCCGCAGTGTTTAACATCGTAGAAGACCTCAAGGTCGGTTGTAATGACTAAAACTACTTTTGTTACACTTTTGAAAGCTAATACATATTAATATAATTGTATGTCTTGCCATTCTTTCAGGAGTCTGCTAGCTCCTGTAAAATCATAGCATTTGCAGAACTCTTATCTACTTCCATAAATCCTGTTTTAAAGGTGTACTATTCCTCTTATGAAGCTGACAGTTTGAGAAAGCTTTACAGTCTGGAATCCATTCCTTTAACACCGAAAGAAACTTTGTATTTCGCATTTGCTGTGTTATGGAATATTTATTTTACTGTTTTTATTTTATGTTGGGTTTTTTAACTATTTATCTTTTCAAGTAATTGATGTGATCTGGATTCTGCTATATCTGTGTTCTCTCGCCTCACAGCAAGAAATTTTCCTGGATTAGAGGAGACCTGACGTGCAACTTTGTCCCTCTTTTTCTAGGGAATAGAGACAGAGAGGCCCATTTTACAAGTGGACAGATATGTATTTGCAGGAGAATATGAAGGTAGGAAAAATAATGTGGATATATCTCCTTTTCATGTGACCCAAAGAATTTTCTTAACATCAATAAATTCCATCGCAAATGGAGAACCCGGGCCTGTGAGGTGCCGAAGTTCTATCTCATGTTTGTATAACACCATATAGAGGAGCACTGATTTGAGTTCACTGCTAAATTAGCCATATATCCATTTCATTTACTGAAAAGTATGCTTGGAAGCTGACTCTGGAGTGCACCAGCTGGTATTTCTGCAAGGAAAAACATGGGACATAAAATGCCTTAAAGCAGGTACTTCTTGTATCCTGTAACTGATGCATTGTGCAATCTGTAGTTCTCACATTTGCCTTACGGTGACAACATTGTTCTGGAAGAAAATGATCTGGAATCCTCCGTCAAGTGACTTTCAATGACTGTGATGCTCCTGTCTGTTCCTGAGCTGGCAGCGTGGTAGTTGGTGCTGGGCCTTTGCAAGGTGCTGGAAGTCGGGAAGAACGTTCTCACAGCTGTGTCAGTGGACGCATTATCTACAGCTGATAGAAATTAGTCTCTAAGACTTTCTCATTTTATTTTCCATAGATACCTTGGGAACCTGTGTGGTTTTTGAAGAAAACACAGAGCATGGTAATTGTGATTTCATGTCCTCTTTGTTGTGGTAGCTTGGGAGGTTAGAAATAATATTCATCTTGTTTCAGCTGATAGTGGAATTCACTATAATGATTGGAGTTTGGGTATTGTTTTTTCCTCCTCTCTTCATAGCAGATGCAGAAGGCAACCAAAAAGTACAGCTGAAATACAAATGCCACACAATGAAGAAGTTGAACATGACACGGACTCTTCTGACAGAGAAGAAGGAAGGAGAAGAAAACATTGGTTAGTGCCTCTGCTCTTATGCGTAGGGGCATGGATGGATTATGCTTAGAGAGTCAGTCTTGATTAAGTGTTTAATTCAAGAGCATGCAGGAGATTAGAGGGAATTTCTTCTTTAGGCAACAGATGCATATATTTAAACAGAAAAATACAAAACAAAATACCTATACGCCTACAAAAAAAAAGAGATATAGAGAGAGATTCCTTGGTAGGCAAACACATGGTCACGTTCCCTGGTATGTTTTACTGTCATCTAGAAATTTTGGCACCAGTTCTGAAATTAGAGGTGCTGTTTAGTAGTGCTTCACTGACTTTTTTTTATTGTTGTTTTCTACCTCCATCAATTTTTCTAATGACTTTTTGAGTCTCTGTAGTTGTTGAAAATTTGTGTTATCCTTATTAAGATGTTCCCTGTTGTATGTACCAAATTGTTCCTAGTGAACTTAAAAGTTAACTGTAAATCAATTTAACTTACTTGCAAAGACACTTTTAGCAGAGCATTCCTACTAATTTTCATTCTATAGGCAGAACTCAGTGCTTCTATACTTTATTTCAGTGGTGGTTTTTTGTACAGAAGACAATGCTGTTACACAGTGAGAGAGGATCCTACTCAGTATAGTAGTATTCATTAGCAGTATTCTTTTGCTTTTAGTTGCTTTTTTTCCCTTGAGTCAGTGTTACTGCTTCATATTTTAAGAATATGTAGCCATTTTACTTAAATATGGGCAGTCGGCTGAACATTGGTCATAGGAGGTATAACATCTACAATCTAACCAGACATCCGCATTCTTATCAACACTGTGTGTGCCATCTAATACTTAAGGGGAGCCTACAGGAAAGATGAAGAGGGGCTCTTTACCAGGGAGTGCAGAGATAGGACAAGAGGTAAAGGTTTTGAGCTGAAAGAGGGTAGGTTTAGATTAGAGAGTAGGAAGAATTTTTCTCCTGTGAGGGTGGTGAGGCACTGGCACAGGTTCCCCAGGGAAGCTGTGGTTGCCCCATCCCTGGAGGTGTTCAAGGCCAGGTTGGATGGGGCCTTAGGCAGCCTGGTCTGGTGGGAGGTGTCCATGCCCATGGCAGGGGGTTGGAACTGGATGATCTTTGAGGTCCCTTCCAATCCAAACCTTCTGTGATTTCTTCTATCCTTGTAATTAAGTAGGTAATATTAAACAGAAACTTATTTTTAAAGTACAGTAGACTAGATAATATGTTGCTTAATGCAAAGACCTGTTTTTTTCTGGAGGAGCAATAATGACGATACCTGCTGAAAAAACACCTTTTTTCTGTACCCTGACAGAAGTTTAATGTTGTGTATACAAAGTAACTAAGCATACTGTGACTTGGCAATAGTACTGCCTAAAATTCTAAGTGGGAGGGAGAACCCAAGCCTGTTTGAAGTCTGTTTGATATGTGTTACAAGAACGTGATATACTCAGTATACAGTGTGTATATATATATACACACATGTATACTGTATATATATATACACACCTGTGTGTATATGTATATACAGATTACACAAATTCTTACACTGTCTCCGATGTCATTTCCTATCATATTACCAGATGTTCTAAGATTTAGGTGAACAAACATTTTATTTGTAAAATATTTTCTCGGCATTTTGAATTGTATTTAAGTTATTTTAAGAGTCTAAGTTTGTTGTCTGGCACCTATATAGAACAGGAACTGTCATACTGGATCGGACCAAAGGTGTTTTAGTCCTGTATTGTATTTCTTATTATAGATAGTAATAAATAGGTACGTAGAAAGTAGTAGGAGGAAGGCATATGCATGAGTAATATTTGCTTTTGTCTATGCTTCCAGTGTTCAGCAGTTCATGAGTATCCACACAAGAGTTTTCACCTGGATTGCTATGTCTGTGGTCCATAGAGGCTCTGTCATCTTCACTTGCTTTTTGAACCTATCTCTACTTTTCACTTCCACCACTTCTTATGGCAGTTAGTTTTCAAATCATGTTTCTGTTGTATGGAAAAAGTACAACTTTACTGTGGGTTTTCTTGATTGTTTGCTTTTGTAGTTGTTACAAATGTACAGTCTGATGCTTCCAATGAATGTCCATGAGGTACTTTGTTACCAGAACTAGGAGATGAGCCAATCCCCTACTTGTTCCCCCAGTATCACCAGTCTCCTCCAAGTAGATCTAGTCTCTGTCTTTTTTGTTAAATGGGGTTTTTGTTTTGTTTGGGTTTTTTTCTTTTGTTTTGTTGGGTTTTATTGAAGTCCCTTCCCACACAGAGCTAGCTTTACTTTTGGCAATTCTTGTTTCTCTTTTCTAGTTGTACAGTATGGGTTGAGCAGCACAGTACTTGTGACATTGACATAGCATAGTTTTGTGCCTCGACATTCCTGCTGTTCATTACTTTCCAGATAATTGTATCTCTATTGTGACTGCTCTTTAGAGACCAAGCTGGTGGTACAAATGAACCATACAGAATGCTTCTGGTATCTGGATATAAACCTGTCTCGGTTAGGTTGGCTTAGCCTAGGCATGTTGTTAATTTATCAACAGTAAAGTTTCTCTTCATTTTAAGCTGTTGTTTCTTCATCAAATGCCTTTCTGTTATTCATAGTCTTATATTTCAAGGAAAATGAATGGTTTAAGCCACATGGTGAGATTCACCACAGAAGTTAGTGTTGCTTCAAATTATTGAAAGACATCTCTCTGTCCCAGGTGATTCTTTACTTAACTTTTGGTCAGGCTTAGTCTGACCAAACAGTGAACTTAACAGTGAACTTAAACTAAGGAAAATACTGCTGTTAACTCTTAACTCCTTTTTGTAATTAATAGCAATTTTCTTTCTTTGTATCAGGTGGAGTAGAGTGGCTACAGATCAAGGACAGAGATTTTTCCTACAGGAGGTTTAATATGATTTGCAACTTCATGCGTGAAAAAGAAGATTCTGAGGAGTCAAGTCAGGCCCAAGACAAACTGACTGAAGAGTCAGAGGGAGAGGTGAGTGGCAGAGGAAATTCTGACATGAATTGTGATCCAGAGAAGCAGAACAGCTTGGAAAAAGATGGCTCTATTCCTCTCCCTGACAGCCCTGCTTCTGGGGCAGAAGATTTTCCTTCTGGAAGTGTTGCCTTAGAAGATGCCCCTCCATGATATCAGCTCTTATTTTTTCAGGATTTCTTCCTGGAGTTAACGGGTCAACTTTTACATGACAAATTTATAGGCCGTTACATGATTAACAATTTGTCTGAGCAATTAATAGTGGAAAGATGGACATTGTGTTCTTGTGTATTGCTTCTATGTTTGGATTATAGTGGGGAGGCCTTAAGTGTTTTTTAAAAGTGCTGATGGGAAATGTGTGTGTCTCTGCCTCAAAACTGAAGAAGAGAAAATGTTTAAATAATTAACCCTTCCCACCACCTCAGAAAAATGTGGATGCATTGTAAAGTCTGGGACATTTTGGAAAAAAAAAAAAAAAACACAAAAAAGAGAGAAAAAAATCATTGTCTAAAATAAAGTTATGAATTTTTCAAGTGTGCCTTTATCTTGTGTGTCATATTCACCACATACTCTGTGTGTTCTTGTACTGCAGTTATTGAAAGAAAAATTCAGTTAAGTGTGGCTTTTATTACTTGTTTGGTTACTCATCACATTGCTTAGCTGGATTTTCTGTAGTGTCCTTTGTCCCTATGATGGATCGTAGATCAGGTTGCTTGGAGCCCCATCCAACCTGGCCTGGAATGTTTCCAGGGATGGGACCTCCACTGGGCAACCTGTTCCATTGTTTCACTACCCTCATTGTAAAAAATTTCTTCTTTATATCCAGTCTAAATCTACCCTCCCTTAGTTTAAAACCATTACTCCTTGTGCTGTCACAACAGGCCTTGCTAAAAGGTCTGTCCCTATCTTTCCTGTAGCCCCCTTTAAGTATGTGAAGGCTGCTCTAAGGTCTCTTCTGAGCGTCCTCCAGGCTGAAAAAGTCCAACTCTCAGCTTGTCCTTGTAGGGGAGGCATTCCAGCCCTCAGATGATCTTCGTGGCCCTCCTCTGGACTTGCTGTAACAGATCTGTGTCCTTCCTGTGCTGAGGGCCCTAGAGCTGTATGCAGTACTCTAGGTGGGGTCTCGTGAGAGCAAAGTGGCAGAATCACCTCCCTCAATCTACTGGTCCTTCCCCCATTTTCCATAAAACATAATGTGTCATATGAAAGGAAGTTTTCTTCCCTTGCCCTCCAGCTTCTCAGCTCTGATCTTTTCCTCTGGCATTTTTTTCTGAAGGTTTTTATGCCTAAGGTCCTGTAATGGTGCATCAGTGGTTCCCCAGCTGATTCCTGTGTCCTAGCGAGGCTGTGGGTTGATATTACATACTGCGACATCATTTGTGTGGTTACACAATGTTTCACATAGGAGTTGAGTGTGGGGGGCATTCATGATAATATTTCTTAAAGCATTTTTTTAAATGTAAAACATTTTCTTCTTGACCTTTCTTTATTCCCACTTTTTTATGCCTTCCTCAAAATAGCTGAACCACAACAATGCTGTGAGGATGGGAAAATGCTGTGAGAATGGGAAAATGCTGTGAGAATGGGAATGCCTAATTAATTCCAGCATAAATATGCAATACTTTAATCAGTAATGGTCAGAGGAGCACGTCACCCCCAGCGTTGTTCACAGCACCGGGTCAGCAAAGGGAAGTCAGCATGATACAATATGTGGAATATCTCGAAGTAGAATATTTTGATTTAAGCTAAAGTACAGCTAAGTTCCGTCTCAGCAGTTGTGGTTTTTTTGAAAGACAGAATGCCCCTCTGACAGCATGTTTTGTTTACAATGGTGTCTTCCAGACATTGTTTGTTCTTTGAGGATGATGATGCCTGGTGTGCAGTATGATCTGTGCCGAACAGATGTCTCTTCTTCTATAATCACCTCTGTTTGCAGTGTTTCCTATCTTAAATCCAAGGTCAAGCAGAGAGCTAGACCAGCTCCAAATTAGCAAGAGTTTTGACTGTTACAAAATTTCATAACATTAAAATTAGACCTTGAAAAGTAATAGAGCATGCGTAAGATTTCTGGGGAAATTTATACATGTGCATGTAAGTGGGAAATCTATTCTGTACCCAGCTCTTGTCCCGTTACACACCACTGATGGCCATCACTCCCTCGCGTTGCCCAGGGCTGGCAAAGGATGCTTGCTTTCTAAAACTACAAAGAGCGGCTCAGTGTATTTGCCCTCATTTTCGGTATCGAACACAGCAGCGCAGTTCCCACCTACGCATCCCTCCCTCCGCTCCTGTTTCCGCGGCGCAGGAGCGGCTTTGATCCCGGAGGAGGGCGGGAGGACTCTGCTCCCGCGCGGCTTCCCGCGGATGTGAGGTACCGGATGGTGCGCGCTGGCGGCGCCGGGCAGCACGTGTGGCGGCAGCGATGGATGCGCTGGACCGGGTGGTGTGAGTGTGGCTGGGGGGGAGGCTGGCAGAGGGAAAACGTATAAGGAAAACGTGCAGGAAGGGAGGGGAAAACCCCAGCGCTGCCGGCTTTTTGGTGGTGGCGAGGCAGCCCTTCCCCAGCCGGTAACATAAAGGTTCCGTGGTGACCCGTGCGGGGTTCCTGCGTGTCTGTGCGCTTGGAAGAAGGGTCTTCATCTGTAGCTGGAAGTGTCTGTGCGGGGGGTTTGATCTTGTTTTTTTTTTAAAAGAAAGTAACTATAATGCTTCATCCCATTAAAAGCTTTACATTCATCTGGTGGAAAAATGCGGTTCTGAAGCCGTGTAGTTATTAACTAGCATGAGCTCTGTGCCCCTGCTGGGCCTGGGGTGTTTCTCCCAAATAACGCCAGCAGATGAGCCATCCTTGAGCTTTTCGTTTGGATGCCGTTGACGGTGTTCGAGGAACTTTCTTTTCTTCCCATGTACGAGTCTCTTGAGTTGGGAAGGGAGCTCTTATGAGGGAAACTTTCAGCCTATCAGTAGTCTGTGGGGCTTCAAGTGTTGCTTGAGCTCTAAATTAGCAGAAATTAAAAAGCCCAACACCCCTGCTAGCCTGGGGTGCCCAGGGGTGGAGAAGTGGCAATAAAATACATGCATCTGAGACTGGGCTTTTGGCACTGACTGTAATTCTGCACGTTAGGATTAGTTTGAGTCATGGGAACAAGTTGTGTGAACCCAGCTTGTTCCAGTTCTTGTTTTTATTCTTTTCTGTGGTGTTGGACCTTGTTAGTAGGTCTTATAACTGCTAATTTATTGTTACAGAAAGCCTAAAACTAAGCGAGCAAAAAGATTTCTTGAGAAGAGAGAGCCCAAGCTTAAAGAAAACACCAAAAATGCTATGCTTATAAAAGGAGGAAATGCAAACTTAACAGTGACTGAAGTGCTTAAAGACATTGTAAGTTGTTGGATGTGGTATGTAACTTTTAATTATATGACTGTGCTACACCAAGAGTACCTTCCTTTCTTTATTTCTTACAATTTGCATATTCTCTGCTGCAAAATCAATATTTTCATACTCGTATCCATTCCCCAAATCTCAGATTGACCAGTAATCCGAAGGTATCATTACCTAACCCTTAATGGTGATGATTTTCTTCCAGTGTCTTCTTTGTCAGAAGTTTTGAACTTATTCTCCCCGTTGTCATTTTTTTCACAATTGTCCAGTATATGAGGTGAAGTGTTACAAGTCCATATGAAAACAAGAGGATTAGGTATGGAACTGGGACTAGGATCACTCAGCTGCAGTCATATACCAGGATCCTGTAAACTGCTTGTGTATATTGATACGGAGATTTCAGCTTCTCCTAGAACTTAAATGTAGCAATCCTGTCTTCTAAATCCATACCTGAAAATATTAAAGCTGTTGCTGCACTTTTTGTCTTCTTGCTTTTTCATTTTCTTGCCATTTTATGGTGATGATAATCTGGGTTATGTTTCACTCCTCTTTTTCATCATGGCACGAGAAGCAGAAATTCCATTACATGGCTTTGATATCATCTGTTTCTCAGTTATTTTGTTATTTCTTGGTTTTTAGTCCCTCTGCAATTAATTTTGAGCAAAGATTAGTGCTGCTAACTTAAAGGCTGTTATTGTGAGCAGACCTTTTGAAGCGACTTCCTTTCTAGATTGATTTGCACAATTACTCTGTTTCATGCGATCATGTATGGTGTTGGGTTTTAGAAAAAAGCACTACTGTGTACTTAATTGTATTAGAGATAACACGTTTAACTTGTCATTTGCAGTATGCTGTGAAGAAGCCTTTTGCTGTACTGTATAAAAAGTAAGTGGCCTCACTTTGTCATATTTTAATCTTCTGAGGAGATAGCAATTGGTAATTTCAAAGCCAGAGGCACTGGCTAGTGTAGGGGCATGAGCAGTGGGAATGGTTGCAGAAAGTGATTGGGAATCGTCATAAATTTGAGTAGACTGGAAACGAGCAACTTGTGATCAGTGTTAGCCCAGTTCTGTGCCAAGTGTTACAGAGCAGGACCTGGCAAACTTGAACAGTTGGCTTCTCTGACTGCTCTTTGCAAACAGCTAGTGAGGTTCCCTGTCAGGTGGGTAGGCTGGAGTTCTTACATTGAGATTCTTATAAATTTGAGTTATAGATAATGATAGATAACGTCTCGCTCAAAATGAGAGCCCAGTATCTGTGTGGATGTAGTGCAGAGACATTAGTTGTAGCACCTACCTTTAATGTTGGATGAACAAGCAAAGGCAATTGTTTATAAAAGTGTCACTGCTGGTGGTGGTCTGGAAGTCAGGCCCCGGGAGACAGAAAACCTGGAAGAAAGTACTTAAAATGGCAGTGGTAACACTAAGCAACTCCTGGTAGTATTAATGTGGCTTACAACTTGAACTAAAACTGAACCTCTAATGCTGGCATTTCCTGTAGGAGGCTGAATCTTAATGTTATCAGAAAACTGATTAGAAGTGCTTATCTGTGTCTGTTCATTCTTTTAATTTTTTTTTTTTTTTTTCCTTTCAGGAAAAATATTACCAGGCCTTTTGAGGATCAAACATCATTGGTAAGTATAAATCCCAAGGCTCTTATGACATTTTACAGCCTTAAAGACATGAAGGACTTCACCAGAGGATAATTTTCCATTACAATGTGAGGAACTAGATGAGAAACAAAGTTTATAGGGAGTTGGGAGAAGTTAAAGGTAGGGCTAGGTCTAGATGTACAGTGTCAGCAGGCATTCTTTTCCTCTTGCTGTACAGCAGAATTGTCATGTGATGAGGACTTTGTCTTTACCATAAATGCATTTTTCTGTAAACTGGCAGTCTATAATACTGTTACTTATAAAAGGAAGGAAGATGAAAGTGATTTATTTTGGTTTTCTAAAAGTCAGTTCTTTAAAATGCCATAGCTTATGAACAACTTGTTTTCACTTTGCTGAATTCATAGGTTAAAATAGTTAAATGGAGGTATAACAGCTTTATGTGACTTGTGTTTGAATAAAGGAAGAAGAGCCCAGCAGCGTACCACGTGCAAATGCACACATCAGCTTGCAGGTGTGAGATGGTTGCTGAGAGCTCTCTTCCAGCATTGAGCAATTTCAGTTAAATATGTGTATTTGGCCTGCAACGAGGTTGTAAAAGCGGCTTCTCACAGGCTTGGAGGTACTTTGGAAGGTGGTCTGTGCTTGGACGTCCATTTAGTGATACACTCTGGTCTGGATTTGGTGTTAATTTAGTGCTTTAATGTCAAGGTAATTTATGAGCAGGGAGGCAAAAAACAGAGAGGCTAATCCTGAGATTACATCTCACGGTTTCACACTTTATCAGTGCATTACTTTTAACTGCTGAAACATGTCTATCATTAAAGTAGCTTATGTATTTTCTTTAAGAAAAATGAGAGAAGGGAGATAGTGATGTATTGTTGTGGTTTTACAGTGAAGACAAAATTGAGTTATCCTGAAGTAAGTTGTTTTTTTCCCAGTGATCACGATCTGGTAGCATTTGCTCTGTGTCACTGCTGACTCACAGAGAGAAATGTGAGGGGCAGTTGTCAAAATAACTCACTCAAAATGCACACTGGGATTTTTGGGATGTTGTACTAAGTAAATCTGTGTATGAAGTTGCATGCACACTGGGCAAAATTGCTCTTCTTCTCTGAAAGGGATTATGAAAATAAACAGGAAACATACCTGAGGAAGTCTCTATAAATAAAAAGGTAGAGGATGGGAGAGAGACCTAAGAATCCTTAATAATCATTAAGGATCTTTTTTTTGAAAAGTGAGGACAGCAGTAGTGAGTGCTAGAGGAGCTGCTGTTCAGACAGTTGAGTTAAAGCATTTTTAATGTGTTAGGAGCAAAAAATCATTGTGGTTGCAGCATAGATACATAGACACAAAGTTACTTACTCTGCATTAACACTGATGCTGAGGAGTTGTGTTATGTGCCTCTTCTGTTCTTGGCTTGAAGCCCAGTAACACAACCATCCCTGAAATATCTTGTGTGGAGTGGAAAATTTACTGTAGGCAGCAAGGAAAGATTTGCAATGTTATTGTCCAGGGAAGTCCTGGCTGCCCCCTCCCTGGAGGTGTTCGTGGCCAGGTCAGAGAAGGCTTAGCAACCTGATGTAGTGGGAGGTGTCTCTGCCCATGGCAGGGGGTTGGAACTGAGTGATCTTATGGTCCCTTCCAACCCAAACCATTCTATGATTCTATTATTCTATGAGTATTTGCTGAAACTGAACCTCTTATAATCCCATAGCTGGGTGGCTTGGTTTCTCAGTAATATAGGAATTAGCTGATTGTCAGCTGACCACTACTTTAACCTTCTGATAGTTTCTGGGAATATGCAGCAGCTAAAATCGTTCTGATATTTTAAAAGGGGGGCCTCCAGGGAACTTCAATTCTTGTAACCTCGAAACAATGGGGTTGAGTCATTGAGATTATTGACAAATAATCAGAGATGAGAAAAGGTATGGAAAGTCAAATCAAGTTAGCTGTTTGTTGTTTTTTTTTTTAGTTTAGTTGCAGCCATGTTTTTAGAAGGGCAGTTTTGCAATGTATGAGGCATTGCTGTGTGTGCAATTTGAGGCATTTGAGTTTGTAACCACTTTTTAAGAAATATCATGCAGCTGTTAGAGCATTTACATTTATCAACACACAGTGATTAACAGAGCCATTTGAGCAAGTGTTTCAAGGGGAGTCCCATCTGGTCTGTTCCAGATCTGTCTGTAGTCAGTATTTTTCAGGGACCTAGTGGCAGAGCTCAGTGCTGAGCTGCGTGATTTGTACATGCAATTAATCCAGCCTGGAATTGTTCCCGGGAGTGTCTGTCCTGACCTTCCAGAGGGGCAGAGCTGGAATGTCCTCTCTGAGCTGCTGCTGTTGCAAGGGTGTGAGGAGATGCAATGGCTTTTTCTGCTACACAACTGCAAAGTGCCTGTATAGAAACCCTGGCACTTTGGGGAGGTACTGAATAAACAGTGTGCATGTGTAATCTAGGAACCATGGCTGATACACAGAATGAGGGTCTGCCTTGAGATGCATAAAAGGACTTTGGACATCCTCAGAAAGAATTGCTGTAATCGTAGAATCATAGAATGGTTTGGGTTGGAAGGGGCCTCAAAGACCATCCAGTTCCAGCACCTCTGACATGGGCAGGGACGCATCCCACTGCATCAGGTTGCTCAAAGCCTCATCCGGCCTGGCCTTGAACACCTCTGGGGATGGACAATCCACGTCTTCTTGGGACAACCTGCTCCAGTGCCTCACCACACCCACAGGAAGAAAGTTCTTCCTGATATCTAATCTAAACCTACCCTCCTTCAGCTTGAAAACATTCCCCCTCGTCCTAGCCCTCCACTCCCTGATAAAGAGCACTCCTCCATCTTGTCTGTAGCCTCCCTTTAAGTACTGGAAGGCTGCTCTAAGGTCTCCCCTGAGCCTTCTCTTCCCTAGGCTGAACAAGCCCAACTCAGCCTGCCCTCATATGGGAGGTGTTCCAGCCCTCTGATCATCTTTGTGGCCCTCCTCTGGACTCACTCCAACAGATCCTGTGCTGAGGACTCCTGAAATGAACAAAGTACTCCAGAAGAGACCTCACGAGAGCAGAGTAGAATCATCTCCTTCGACCTGCTGTGATATTGGCTCTGGACATAATACCATAATAGGTTCTCTATCTACTACACTTGGACTAAAGATTTCCATGACAGTCATCACTGGCTTGGTTTTAAGTAGCGTCTTAGTCTTAAATGATAAATCGACATGAAATTGCTGTAGTAGGACCTTGCACCCAAGTGTGAGAACATTAGATGTCTGCAGATGTTCCTAGGTTTGCTGTTGAGGGAATTACCTGGTTGCTCACAAGCTATGAGCCAAAGCTAATCTGCTGCATAAAACTTATCTGAGAAACTGGAATGAGGCATTACAACTGTAGCCAGCTTGCAAATACTCTTCAGGCAAGGAGAAGTGTTTGAAGGTATTCTATGTAAAAACAAGCAGCAAGGAATTATGAAAAAGGGTATTACAGATGAAGTGGCAAGAAAAAAAATTCCTGGCTTGATAAAGTTAAGACTGCAATGGGAAATCAAAAAAGGAAGTAGTTGGTTTTGAACCTTGAATCCAGCTGTCCATTTCAGCTTATGTGGATGTGGACATGCTCAGAACTCATCTGGTAAGTGCAGTTGCTCTTCTCATTCAGTAGCTCCTAAGTTCACAGATAGTTTAGGTGCTACAAACTGGAACTCATGAGGGTTTTTTTCTTTTCCTCACTTGTAGGAATTTTTTTCTAAGAAATCGGATTGTTCTTTGTTTATGTTTGGCTCTCATAACAAGAAGCGACCTAACAACTTGATAATAGGTAATGTGTCTCACTTGGGTTTTTATTTAGATGAAAGGTCTTGTTTTCACTGAATATTGAAGTAACTGGATTTTCTTTTTTTACTTTCACAGGCCGCATGTTTGACTATCATGTCCTAGACATGATTGAACTGGGCATTGAGAAGTTTGTATCCCTAAAAGATATCAAGGTAAGGGAGTCGCTAGTTCAGTATTTCAGTGACATCTACTGGTCAGTGGATTTTTTTTTGTGTGCGTTGACTTTTTCTGTGCTGTGAAGTAAGGACAGGAGTTGTTCAAACAGTATTTCATGCAGCGTATATGAGGATTGCTAATTTGTGTACCCCAGAATATTATTTTATGCTCTGCTTTTTATTTGATTATGGTTGTTTTGAGCAAGCTTGCAACTTCCTTTGCAAATTCTTTTCTTAGACTTGGTTTATTCCTAATATTTGCATTTTTAATTAGAGTTACATTTACAAAATTCCTTAGATTCTGCTCATGGGACATTCTCATATAAACTGGTGTTGTCTTTTAAAGCTGAAATCTTCTAAAATTCTAACCAAAGAGGATTGTTCTACTGACTGAGATGATTCTGAAACTTTCTTTAGCTTTCATTAGCTAGTAAATCCCATTTTTCTGGGCATTATACTTAGTTCAGACAGAGAGCTAACATCTTGATTATTTAAACCTAGAGAAAATTCAGGGTTTATGAATTAACGTAATTATTTATTACGCTAGGCTCATTTTGGCAACACTAAAACATACTTTGTGTGTACTTCTCTATCAAGCAGTCATACACTGCAAAAATAGGGAATTTTATGGTATTCGTTTTCTTTACAGTATGTAAATTGTCAGGAAAGTCTAGAGGGGTAGTGAAGAAACTACCTTTTATGAAGGTGAACCTTCCCTTCAAAATCAGATTGTTTGTAGCGTGTGTCTTTATAATACTGTTTATAGCAATGAAATTATAGTCAAGTAATTGTATTTTTTGGCCAAAAGTAGCATTGAGTGATAGAACAAACAATCCTTTTAGCCTTTTTCATGTACTCTGCAGTGTCAGAAATACAATGTAATTGTTTGCCTCTAATTTTAGTTTCCTTGTTTGTAGTTGCAGTCAGATTCACTCGTTTCACTGTGTTATCTTACGCTTTTTATAGTAAAGAATCTCCTTTTATCCAGCACAAAGGATAGCACAATTCACCTATTTAGAATCGAAGACCTTCTGTACATGTATACTGTTGTTCCATGAAAAAGAAAATTCTGTTCTGTCCGTATTGATCATAAGTCACAATTTTTCATTCAATGTTGAAAGGCTGACCACCTATCAAGTCAACAATACGTTCCCTAACATGGGCTGAATTTTTGTTCTGTTTTAAAATTCTTATTCCACAGAACAGCAAATGTCCTGAGGGAACAAAACCTATGTTGATATTTGCTGGTGACGTGTTTGATGTAAACGAAGAATACAGAAGACTGAAGAGCCTTCTTATTGGTCAGTATTTTGATTATTTGAGGGGTAGGATGTCATACATCTGTGGTAAAATGATCTGTTGGGAAATGTTGGTTTGTCAATAATTTTTGCTTATGTTCAGCACAGAAAGAAAACAAGAACAGACACTTGTAATTCCATATCACATAAAATTAAAGTTAAATAATTATCGTGACTCTTAGAGGCAGAAAGAAAAGGATCCTCAAAGACTCTGAAATTGCAACTTTGTTCACTAAAATTCATTATTTTGACTGTGGGATAATTCTGGTGTTTTTCAAACAGTCTTTACCTTGTAATTGTACCAGATCATCACTTTTCTAACCAAATGATATTTTTGAAGTATCTATTTGAAATCAATGGATTAAGTTTGGAAAGTGGAATGTTTTTGCTTACAAAAAAAAGTCAGATCAGTACAATTGAGCTTGTGTTTTTATAGTGATAACATTTTTCTGTTGGAAATTTGATAGCTTGTAGCAAAAGTCATTGATTAGAGTACTTGGAGAGAACACATGCAGTAAAAATCAGCTGTAAATAATAGCTGTGTCATAACTTCAAGGCAGACTTGGAGCTTCGTGAACAAACTAGTATAAAGGTTTTTTTACTGTCTCAAGGTTGAAGCCTCTGGAATATAAAGCACACTGTGAGGGTTTTTTTCCCTGGGAAAGTACAAAAAGTGTTTATACTTTTCTTAGAATAGTTTTTTGGGACATAGAAGTCATATGGTACTGTACCTCTTGATTCATAAAAATGCATCTTGTTTGTAAACTAGGTGCAGTAAGCAGAGTGGTGATGTTTTTAATAGGTTTCCTAAATGAAGATCACCTTTCTTTTTTCTTGAGCTCCGGTCAAATACTGCAGCTGGCCCACTAAGAACAGTGTTGTTCTTTCTGTTCCATCCTTGGGTTGTACCAATTTATAATCTTAGAGCTTTGTAAGATCCCCCTTTCAAATGAAACAAATATTGGTTGGGCTCTTTTCTAGGCAATCAAATAAATGGTTGCTCTTTAGAAACAGACCATAGAGGTGAGGGGTTTTTCCTCTCAGTGTTATAATTCCATAAAACAAGATATTTATTATGGAATGAGACTGAAAAGGGATGATGAGAGGAGAAAACTTGCATCCTCCCGATACAGTTGACTGGTTCTTGGGGATAGATGAAAGGTTTGTAGCTGTGCTTATAAACATTTGAAGGTGAGTGAACATTGAATACAAAGATAAGCGAGTTTTAATGCTGCAAGTTTGTGTCGCTGTAAATGGATGTTTACACTGCAGGAAGCAGGTGCATTATTTTCTGAAGTGTATCCTGTTCAGGCATCTGCCCTGTGCTGGTGATTGGCATCCAGATGTGCTCACACATACTATGATCAAACAGCTTGATACCTTAAATGGAAGACAAGCATCGTTAAATAGCTGCCAGATAACTAACTCGTCTTTCCTGTCCTGTCTTTTTGTTATTCTGTTCTTTCTCCTCTCCTCTTTGTTTGTCTTTAAAGACTCTGCAGTCAAATGTACTGAAATCGAAGCTCAATTTTTCTTCTTAAATATACTCCAGGTCTTGATGTTCTGCTGACTTCTGTGAAATAGCTAAGTGCAAAACAATAGGCAAAGGAAAAGGTTAAGAGTGTAAAGGCTTGAAGGTGTCACAAACCAATTAAGATGACTTGGGTAATAATTTGACCTGCTTCAAAACTGCCCGTATTTGCTAGGGAAGAACTGATCCATTCTGTTCCTACAAAGAATGGTGCTTATAAGCTGCCACTCTATTGTGAAGAAAGATAGAAAAATGTCTTTATAACAACAGCAGCAAATATTTTGTTACTGTAGCAGTATTGTTAGGATCCCAGAGGGAATATTAGATAGTTAACAGCTTCTTATTGCCAAAGCAATGTGATGCCAGTGATGCTGGTCAACACCCAAGCTTTCTTTGGCTTTTGTGGTATCAAAAGCGTTTATGCATGTTTGGAATATCATCTTACAGCAGTTTCTTTGTAAAATTAAAGACAAGGGTCAATTATTGTCTTCATGGTAACCAAACCCTGTAGTCTGCTTAAATTGTGAAGTGCAAGAAGTTATTTACGAGAAATAAATGGCAGCTGCAGTTTTCTTTTTTCTAGAGACCTGGAAGACAAAGACATCCTATTCTTTCTGTTTTGCTTTTCATTGCCTGCTGATGCAGCAGTGTAGGAATTAATTTATGATGTAATTTCATGAAATTCTAATCACTTTTTATGCTTATAAAATGTTTCCTCTTTTACAACACTGCCTGCTTGCTAGTTCTGTTATTGCACACCCATCTTGAAAATGATGAGTTGCTTATACACTTTCTGAACTGTTGGTTTTCAGGAGACTTCTACAATTCTAGATTGCCCATCAGCTTGTTTCTCTTATGGCCTTCTTTGCAGAGGCTTAATTTTAAATTTCTTGAAGATTTGTGGGTTCCTTCTGGCCAAGAAAGGAATGGCTGGGAAATGTCTATAATGCAGTCTGAACTTGCTAGTACTATAACCATAGTTCTCCGTGGGTTACAATGTTACCAGCTTTTGGATACAAATTGATACAAAGAATTGTATAGACCTATGTTCCAAAATAATTTAAGAATTTAATCTGGAAAAGGAAAGGTCCTGTGAAGCTCTCTGCAGGAAAAAAGTAAATTAGAAGTTCTGGAAACATGTTGAGGACGAGGGGAAGAAAGAACTAGGAATGGAAAGAAGGGAGAAAGCAAGTCTCTAGTCCAACCAAAGCAAGAGCTGTAAATTAGGACTACTTTAAGAAAGCTTCAACTGGTATAAAAAAGCTCTGGGTATACTAAAGCGTAAGGTTTCTGCAGCTGTTCAGCTTTGCCAGGAAACAGAAATTCCTGACCACCTGCATTTGTTTGAAAGAGTTCATCCTGTGGGTAAGAAGACAGATGATGCCACAGGAAAATACGAAAGGGAGATGTTGCCAATAAAACCACTGCAAATGTAAGTTTGTGTACCCGCAGAGAGCTAGTCAAAGGGGTGATATATGCCAGAAGCGAACAAAATATTTTATTTGCAACTTTTCCTCTAACTACCAGCTCAAGCCACAAGAGAAAGAGTATGTAATTGACCAAGGAAGTTTCCTGGCTAGACTCCAGCTGATATCTGCCAGCAAGAATTTGTTTTGGATGTCCCTACGGCACTGATACTCTTGAAAGAGGTAGTGGAGGAAAAGACAACTAGCCAAGGGCTCTGAATATGTGACAGAACGGAAAAGACTGATGTGTTTTGCATCTGTTAGCAGTTCTCCTGTGTTTCAGCCTTGCCCTGTCATGGTTATTAGCACACCTTGTTCCCTCAGTGAAGGTCACATTCTTTCTCCACCCTCTGCATATGTTGGACAGATTGCTGTGCTTATTGCAAGCTCTCCGATTGCACAGTGTTCTTTTCATAGCCTGATACAAGAACCTGGCTAGGGGCAACTCATTTTGTATTTAGCCTGATAGTTCAGTGTTCTCTTTGCCAACTGAGCAAGTATTTGAGGTTATTTTTGTAAATTTTAGACAGAAAAAACAATTGTAGTGACAAACACTGTGTCACCTAAAGGACAGAAGTGCTTTGTTTTGGGAGGTATGAAAGAAACGATTCATCTAAACTCTTTCCGCAAGTCAGAGAGAGAAAGTGTAGGTAAGAGTAGACAAGATACAGTTGTGATCTGGTTTGTGTTGGTTATCCTTCTTTGCAGTCTTCCAAATCTGGCTCTGATTAAGAATCTTAAGTATCAGGTTTTTGAGTGATGTCTTTAAAACAGAGCCCTGAACGAATGGCTTCTCTGCATCTATCTAGGTTTAGCTGAGCATGAGCTTGCCTAGGCACAAAATGAGATATGTTTCATTTTTCTGGCTTTAGAACTGAATATTAGAAGAATAGACAATACAATTACCTTACCAGTTAGCTTACTAAAGCTAAGTTACGGCTCTGAAAGTATATTTGCTCTTCTCCATGCACTTATTTTTAGATAGTGTATATATATTGCTACTGAATTGTTTCTGGGAAGTCGCTGTGTTCCTGTCAGGATTTCTACACGTTTGGTTTCACCAGTGCAGAAGCTAACATGTACAATGTTTAATTTCTCTCCTGTGTTTTGGCAGGGCTGCAATTTTAAGTAGCAGCTATTTTGTGAGATTCTCATTAAACATACAGATTCAGCTGCTCTAGAGCCATCCCATGTATGTCCTTGCTCAGTTAAAATGCAGTAAAAATATCTATATAGGTAAGGAATTCACATCAGTGAAACATCAGGAGGAATTTCTTCGCTGTGAGAGTGCTGAGGCACTGGCACAGGCTGCCCAGGGAAGCTGTGGATGCCCCATCCCTGGAGGTGTTCAAAGCCAGGTTGGATGGGACCTTGGGCAGCCTGATCTGCTGGGAGGTGTCCCTGCCCATGGCAGGGGGCCTGGAACTAGGTGATCTTTAAGGCCCCTTCCAACCCAAACTATTCTATGACATTGGGCCCATTATGAAATAAACCAATTTGTTAATGTGCTGATTTGATTTTCAGCCAAGAAACCTGGAATTTATTCTCCTATAAATACTCTTTTCAGATTTCTTCAGAGGTCCTAGTGTGCCCAGTATTCGTCTGGCTGGTTTAGAGTACGTTCTGCATTTCACAGCTGTGGATGGGAAAATTTACATGCGAAGCTATAAGTGAGTATGTGTGTTATCTGTTTGTTGATATGTCTGTCAGACTTTGCACAAATTTAGCCTGTAGTTGTGTAATTGAACTGGCTTGAGCTGTGTTTAAGATGCTTGCTGCGTTTAAAACACGTAACATGTAGCAGTGTCCCAGCATAAGACAGAGTGACATGCATAGCAGAAGGAAAGCACTGAAGTGTAAGCCTGCTGCTTCTTTCCCTGTGAGCTCCCCCTTCTAGCTAGAATTGCGTTTTCCTGTGGTTATATTAGTGAGGTGCTGTGAATTAACTTGGAGAATTCCGAGTACTGTCTTACATTTCATGGACTCAGGCTGTTCTTGGGCTGCTTTCTAGCATGCTCCTCACAGAGGAGTTTGTCAGAGAAGAACAGGCAGTAGGGCTGCAGCCAGCAATATGCAGGGAAAAGCAAGAAAAGGCAGGACAAGACAATCTTTCTTCCTGCATTGATGTTGACCTTCACAGTTTATGGCCTTGCCTTAGAAGGCTGTGATTTCTTCCACGTGATTTTGATTTCTCTTATAACAAAATCACTTTTTATCAGTCTTGTTCTTCAAAACAAACAAAAAACTTCTTAGGTTATTTTGTTGTAAATGATAGTGAATATTTTTTGTCTGTTAATACTGTTTAAAATTTGAGGAATGATGTGGCTTCCAGGATACTGGGACTGAGTTTTAACAGAAATACTGATAATACTGGTCTCAGTTTTTAAAAAGAATGTCCCATTAGCTAGGTTATAGTTTGGGTGTGTTCAAATTTCGATGGAATGGATTTAATGTATTATAAATTGTTATTGGCTGATATCTTTCTCAATAATAGAGTTAGCAGCAGCAATTGTTTTTAACAGGGTTCTGATATACAGGATTGAACCTGCCCTTTAGGAAGATGGATAAATCTTTATCACAGAAGACAATGTTGAGTTTGGTTGGTTTTCCCCTCTAGGGTGCTTCTGAAGAAATCTGGCTGTAAAATACCAAGAATTGAACTGGAAGAGATGGGACCTTCATTAGATCTTGTTATGAGGAGGACGCATTTAGCCTCAGATGACCATTATAAAAAGTCTTTAAAACAACCAAAAGCCCTGAAGGTATGTGCCTTGGAAAGTAATAGTACGTTACTTCCAGATCGATCTGTGAAGAAGGACAAAAGCTAAAGTATTATTTATTTGTGTATTTGACCAGAGCTTACTTTTATGTAGGCCAGTTGAGATTTCTGGGGCCACAGCACTTTTGTGGTGATCACCTGGCGTACAAACTCTCCTCTGGAAGCATATAGAACATAGAGAACAAATCTTAATCTCTAAGCTCCGACCAATGTATGCAGCCTTGCTTTTAGGCACTTCATTCTCACCAGAGCTCCTGGAATTCCACTCAGAAATACTGATGTTTTTCTTCCCTTGCAGCCTAAGAAGAAAAAGAATATCTCCCATGATGTGTTTGGTACAACTTATGGTCGAATCCACATGCAGAAGCAAGATCTTGGTAAACTGCAGACGCGGAAAATGAAAGGGTTAAGAAAAAGGCCAGCAGAGAAGTCAGCTGAAGATAGTGGGATTAGTCCCAAAAAGTCAAAACCAATTTGATAGTCTGGAACAGGTTTGAAACTCTTTGTACCTTCAGGTTTATTATTGTACTATAAATGTGTTGGACATAAAAGATTCAGCTGCTGTTAGCTTTAGTTTTACAAAAAACATTTTTCATGGATTTTTCATTTTAGAGGGAACGTGGGGTATTGACCTTTAACACAGAACTTGGTTATTTAAAATAAAAAATATGGTGTAACTCAGTCTTCCCAAGCTGAGTATTTATTCTCTTGGTATCAGCAAACATATGGTAGTCAAACAGGTGACTCATTTCCCAAACATTTTTATGGCTATTTTGTTGGAACCCCTGATCAATCAACTCATCTTATAAATTCTGCGCAAGACCAGAGTCGTGTATATGTATAATACACACAATACAACTTTTCTGTTGATTTATTGTTTATGTATTTCAGTTTTTTTACAACTGCAATACTCAATAAGCCATTTTTTTGAAGTGCAAACTCATAACACATGTCTGATGCCAGATTGTTTTTAACTATCGCACCAAGCCCTACTTGACACTTGCGGAATCGGGAGCGATTAGGGTGGTTTTACTGTGTTTATCACCATGGTAGCAAAGTACCTAACGTTTGCTTTGTGCGTAAAGGAAACCTTTACAGTTTGAATTTCAATCTTTGATGCTTGATTTGTGTGCAGAATGGACGTATGTGAAGCAACCACGAAAGGTACAAGTCGTCTTACCCTGCTTTCCGCCTAAGTTGGTGCTCATGAGTTTGTGCAAGACTCAGTTAAAGCCTTGGGTAAAGGCGTGAGAGTTTAAGAGCTTAGTGAGACTTCAATGCGATGTTCTGTGTTTTGGAACATATTGAAAAACCTTGCTTTTTTTTTTTCTGCTTGTCTCTTTGGAAGCTATTGCTCTGCCCTTGAGCATAATTATGATAAATGTGCACACACTTTATCATTAGCGCAGCAACTTGCTCATCCTAGCTATGATTTTAATACTTCATCTTTTTTTGTTTGTTTTCTCAGCATAGGCTGAAGTGTCATGTTAGAAATAGGCGGTTTGTTGTTTTTACTTGTCTTCTGTCTCCTGGATGGAAGCTGTTGGGCTGCGTTGCTCTTTTTGTGTGAGAGCTGAGCCACAGCTGTGGCCGTGTAAATGCCACACACGATGTTCTTGCTGTGCTGTTTTGATAAAACTTGTACTGTGAAAAAGAACGGGCTTTGAAAGTTCAGGGTCCATTTGAAGGCACAAACATATGTTTATCTTCAATATAGTACCTAAAAATATTTTTTTTTAATCATTGCACAAAATGCACATCTCTCTCTAGATGCTTTTCCCTGTTCTGTAACCGTGTATTTGAGAAATGGATAAATCCAAAAGCTACTTCAGATTCGTATTTCCCCAGCATATTTCTGAAATATAAACAGAGTTGATTGAAAGCCGCATTTGGTAACAGCTGTAGAAGAATTGTACTGATGGACATGCTTTCTTCGACAAACTTCGAGTCAATAATCAATTTGGAAACTAATTTTTGTTGTTTACTTCTATGAAAAACAGTTTTTAATATAGACTAACATCCTGTTATATCTTCATGCAAAAAGTGAGACAGTTATTCAGTAGTAATCCTTTGGTTTTATTTAATACTGCTGCTGGTTTGCTCCTTGATGTAGTGGAAGCTCACATGGGCGACGGTTGCTGCACCTACTGAGAGTGTTGTGAGCCCCTGCGGTTACTGCTCGGCTTCAGAGAGATGCAAAAAGCACAGGGAGTCAGTCAGCGAGGAGAACGCGAGTGCATTTATTCACCCTTTGCAGGGTCTGTCGTCTTTGCTGACTTAAGAGTGGAACCTGAAGTGCCTGGTGTCCCCTGCCTGTGGCTCTTGGTGTAAACACCTATTTGTTCTTAAGTTTTGTACTGGTGAAATACAGCCTTGTGGTGGAGAGAATGCATCAGATGTGTGAAGCAAGGAGAAATTCACCTGGATATGGTGTAAGGATATTTAGGCTATGCTTTTTCATAATAATAACTTTCAAGTTGTGTTGTTAGCAAGGATTAAAATCCATTCCTAATAAACAATTTTTACCACTCATAGTGGTGCTGTTTAGGTGCAAACTCTGGGCGGGAGGTTCATTTTGTTCTTATGGTGGAAACGAACCGTTCTGATCTCTGTATGATGGGATAGGATGAAGCCAAATGAGCAATTGCATTCACCGGATTTCTTTCAGAGAAGTTCCAGCCTTGCCGTGAAGCAATGATTAAGCCACAAGTGGTGGCTAACATGATTTTAGATGTACAGCACGTACAACTGCACCTCGGCAAGGTAGGCAATTGCTACATTTTAAATATCTGATTTAACTCAAGGTAAATGGAGATAGGAGGGATAAATATAAACTTTCTACTGGCATGTTCTTATTTCTCACAGTCTTTTAAACTTCAAGGAAATTTATCAGGTGCTGTGTGCTTGGGAAATGGAACATGCAGTGCTCAAAGGGCGTCTGATGAAAGGGGCTTGCCTTGCCTCAATTGCCCCTTGCTTCCAGAGTTCACCAAGCTTAGAAAACATGTAAATAGGGCCCCAGGGTCTGCATGGCACGGGCAAGGCGTAACTGGCATGTTCACTCCCTTCCTTTGGCTTTCATCCTACCTCCCAGCACACTGGAGATAGCTTGATTTATGAGTTGAGTATAGTAATAAATTTGGTTTCAAGAAAATCCCTGTGGGCAAAGCACGGCTCCCAGAAACAAAGGTGGAGTTGCAAATCAGCAGGCAAACCCATGCTATCTTCAGTCTAGCTGGCAGGTTGGCAGCAGCAGGGAGGGTACAGTTTGTGCCTTCTGTGGCCCCTGGGTTTATGTGCCGACATCTTCATTGCTACTGTTAACTGGGCTAGTGTCACCGTAGATAACTAATGATATACCTAGAATTCACAGTCTACCTGCATGGTAAGTGTACTTGGCTCTTTTTAAAGGTGAAGTGACCTCAAAGAGTGGGAAGAGAGGTAGATACTGTTAAGTAGCATGACATGCTAGGTTCTTGGGATTCCCACTTTTTTGGGAATCAGTCCTGGCACATGCAATCAACAGCCTTCACTCTGTGCTAGTGTAATGTGACAGACGGTGCTGAGAGCAATGAGCAGTGTGTGTTTGAAAAAAGCATATAAACTCCTTTCCATTTCCTGGATTTTGTGCATTACAGTTTATCTTTATGGCTCCTTAGCAACGGTTATTTGTTTTTACTAAGTGCTTTCTGGGTCTGACTGAGAGTTTCCCTCCCCTGGTAGTTTGGTCACAGCTGGGGAGGGTTAGAAAAGAGTAGGAAGGGAGGAGAGTTAAAACACTGCAAATGCGCTGGGTATCACACTGACTGCTGCATCCCCAGCCGGTGGGAAAAGGCTGACCATTGCTCATCCATAGGCTGTCAAATATAAGGGAGGGGAGAAAGGAGACTAGAGCTGAACTGTGTTAGAGGCATTTTCATTATTAAAGAGGGGGAAGTAGAAATGTTAGCTGTGCATAATGTACCTAAAACAGCCATACATAATACATATAAACATGTGTATTACATGTGCAGATAGTTCTCCCCTGTCTTGAAGTGCAATTTATCTCCTTTTGGACTTCACTAAAGTGCCTCCAGCCATGCTGACACATCCCAGATGCAATCCTAGCACATAGCTGAGAAATGGTTGTATCAGAAGTCAGGTTTCTTAAGACTATACAAGGAAAAGCGACACAAGGCTCCTGAAGGTGAAGCCTGCGTGGGATTGACTTCCTAAATGGATGAACGCTTGAAACTAAAGCTGTACAGGAAGAACAGCTTTGCTGTCATGCAGGATTGGAGGCTGGAGGAACCTCAGTGCTGTGTAGGCAAAGAAATGAAGGTAGGTTTTGGGAGAAGAAATATTTACAGGTAAAATGGGATTAAGCCCTTTCCTAAATAACATGGGAATTACCTACTCAGAGCAACCAGTGAATGCAGTAGACATACACTGATCAAGAAAGTTCTTCTGTTCCTCTTTCTTTCTTGCTTTGTTTGTATTTCAGCCATATTCTGTCTACTTAATCTTTTTTTTTTTCCTGCTTCTCTGAGATAAGTACAAAGTAATTAATGGGAAGTAGAGGTAAAGTTTCGAGCAGAACTTTTAAAGAAAGCACCCGTGGTTGATGACATTCCCCAGATTTTCGTTAATTTCCCTCTTCCCACCTGGATAATCCCATAATTCTTACTATAATGCAACACAACACCTAGAAAGTCTGGATTTCCCACTCCATCCACGATACTGAAGTACACCCATATGGGCCCTAACTCTCTTCTGTTTTGATTGCTGCAGTTTTCTTCTCTTGGCTTCCTTCACACTCACAGCCTCCAAACTGGAGCACCCGCAGCTGCAGTGACCCATTTTCTACTGTTTTTCCAGATAATTTATTTGGACTGGCAAGAAGTTGAGTTTCTTGGACTTAATTGTTCATGGTAGTTGTTAGATTAATCTCTTCTTTCTGGTCTTCTGGTAGTCACAGTATTGGTCTCATCTTTCCCGTTACCTTCAAAAGAGGTAATGGGATGAAGAGCTGTCCTGTCAACCACATTATTAGGCATTTTGGTCTGGCAGGGAAATCTGCAGGAAAGGTCTAACCAAGCCCATTTCTCCAGTTGTTACCGAAGTGGGAGAACATGAGCAAGAACCCTGACCTGTTGGGGCAGCAGAAGGGATGCCAGGCTCTACTCAGCAAAGTCTGAGGGAGATCCTTGGTCAATTACCCTGGCCAGAGGGTTACATACGTTTGCCTTGTGCTGCATTGCCCACTGAGATCTGAGCGATGCACAACAAACTGGAGTTTTTCCAGTGCTGCAATGTGCTGCAATGCAAAGTGAGATGAATTTAAAGCCTATCTTCATCTCTCCCTTTCCCAACATTGACACATGCTCTGTGGAATCTGCTCAGCATGTATGCAGTGAAGGGGCCTCCACTGAGGACCAAGCCCTGTGTGATCAGTTCTAAGGCTGCTTTAGGTGCTGGTGTTATTTCTCCCCCTTTTAAATGTGCAAAATTAAGCCACTGATGGCTGCTGCTGGCCTCTGGGCAGGGGAATTACTGAGGCTGCTTTGTGCTCTGGAATTATTGCTTCAACAGCAGCTATCTGCGTAAGCACGTAGGCACGCTGAGGCCTAACAGCGGCTGTTGCCAAAAGATTGTTTAAAAGCCTCTTCCCTCCCTGCCTGTTTTTTCAGATAAACTCGTATCCCTTGTACTCATTTGGGGTTTCTGTTTTCCTAAGCCAAAAAAGTCCACAAGTAGTTACATCACTTCAGTTTTAATTGTGAGTTGCTAATGTTTTTCTCCAGTGGAAACTGAGCCCCTTGGCTCAGAAGTTGCTCCCTCCTGTAGGAGGTGAGGAAGGGAGAGAAGATGTGAGGTGAAAGAGAAGATTCAGACAAAATGATTCCTTCTTGCCTGTCATGTCGTGCTCTTGTGTGTAACAGAAACCAGTCCAAGGAAATGTAAGGGTTTTAGCAGCACAAATTCATGCCAAAGATCTCTAAAAAGTTGAGCTCTTCTAACGAGCAAAGAGAAGTTTGTCACGTGTCACTGCCAAAAGATGGGCAGTAGCATCTGCTGTATCAGGAATTGGGATGGTTTACTGCAAAAACTGCGATGTGCAACTTGCATTCACCTCCCATCACAGCCATTTAACTTCTTTAATTGAAACCAGATTATTATGAAGAAATAATGAGACCCTCTGAAGTTCACATGCAGGGTGCCAATGAACAGTAATAAGCTTTTAATTCAGAAGAGGTGATAGATTTCAGCTCCTGTTGGCTTACTTTGCACAAGGGAATAATTCCTTGCTCATTAAGACTATTTAGATTAAATAGGCAGGCTTTATTTCTTACTTTGTGAAAAGAAGCCTATAGGGTTTTTTTTTTCTCTCTTTTTTCTTTATTCTCCTTTACTCTCTGAGCCTACCTGAGACACCTAGGGGCTTCTACAACGTTGCAGGCAAACAGCTGTTCAACTCAAGCGCGCTCTGTTGTTGATGGGTTTCTGCTTGTGTTCCAGAGGCTCACCTTTTCAGGGCAGAACAGAAAGACTCACTTCAGGAAAGACCGAGAGACCTGTTAACTGCTGAGCATTTTCCTTCTCTCTTTCCTTCCAGAGAGAGGGGGATTCCTGACATTAGCCTCCTTCAGTTTCTCAAAGGCCAGGGGTCATATGTAATGATATTTCTTAAAAAAGAAAAAAGAAAGAAACACAAACCCAGTGCTTTATAGGTAAAACTGTGAGGGGAGTTCAACAGTGATGCTGACATGAGGAGTTGGGAAGGCATGGATGTCTGTGGGACTGGCAACCAGATCAGGGAACCGAACTGGCTTTAAAAGATGGGGAGCGATGTGTGTGTGTGTCTTTGTCTTGAAGCTCGATCAGATCTGGCGCGCAGCATGGCACAGCACTGGGGAGCAAGCAAAAGGCTGGAAGCAGGATGGGAGACGTGAGGGAACTCCTGCTGCTGGTATTGCTGCTTACAGTAATCTCTGGAAGATGGTGCCTGAGTTTAAGAATCACTATGGATTTGAGTCTATTCTTAAAAAAAAACAGTGGGGTTTAGGACTTATATTTGCCAGTGAGTTTCATCACAACTCCCTGTGAAAAAGATTAATTTTAACGGTTTTACAGATGTAAAGTTAACTGACTTTTTCAAAAGGGATTTGCTTTGGAAACAAAGGTAAAATGGGAACGTTGTGGGTTCCCTGTTGGTGTGGTCTCTGTTGGTGGCTTCCACACACCTTCTTGTGGCTGGGGTCTGTGCTGTGGTGCAGCCACAGCAGCTGCCAACCGCACTTGGCCTGAAAGAAGTTGGCCTAAGTGGAACCTTTCACAGTTTGTGATTTTCTTTGCAAAGAAAACCTCTCAAAAATTTTGAGGTTCATCAGCAAAGACAAACACCACGCAGACCTGGGCGGTACTAAGCAAGACACTAGTTCATTTGTGTGCCTTTTAGCAAAACACAAAGAGATCTGTTCAGATTGGGTTTAAGGTAATCTTCAAACTTATATTTAGGAAACTTCTCTCCATCAGGAGTAACCTTCTGACAAAACTCCTTATGTGGCTTCTGGTTTAGCTCAAAGTATTTTTCTAAGAAGATTTTTCAATGTATTTGTTTACCCTCTGATGCTGTGGAGCTGTGGCAATGAATAAGACTTTTTGAGCTGTGTTGTGGAACTGTGGCAATGAATAAGACTTTTTGAGCTGTGTTGAACGCTTTTGTTTAATGAAGTTAAATAAAAGATGATATTGTGCTTGTTCTAGTCTGACCATGATCAGAAATACGGCATGGCGGTATGTTATGTTTGGAAAGATAACACTGCATCTTAGCATGAGCCTCAGGTCTTTTGAAGGCAGATTTAGTTATTTTCTCCAGTTATGAAAAATATTTTAAATTTAATTTAAATTCCATTAGACCTGTGTTGCTGTTTTCACGAGGTAAGAACTGATTAGATTCTCAGTTACTTTTCTTTCAATTCCTGGAAGGAAATCTATTCTGCGTCTTACGTGGCAAAGTGACTGAAGAATTTAAGAGCAGATCGACAAAGCTGTCCCTGTTAAGAATAAAAAAATATAATTATAGGAATATTATGAAAAAGTGAAAAGTGAAATGCTTTTTCAGCAAAAGTCTGCATAAAACAGGATAAATATACCCTATGGATAGTCTCACACATGAGATTCTGTCAAAGGTAAATCTCGTTCCTTGAGAGACTCATGCTAGTGGCAGGAGATTTATGCTACCTGACTGGTATGCCTGGAGGGAAAGATGTATTAAATGCTAGCAGAGAAGAAGGAAAAAACTTGTCAAAATTTGTGGTTTATTAAAATGGTGCCAGCATTTGGTAAGAGCCAGCTACAGTAGAGTTGTAATGGATTCTGGGAGCTGAGTTTACAGGAAAGTTTTGCTGTTCTATTAAAAAGTAGAACAGCATGAACTTTTCAACCTAGCTGTTTTAAGAGGTGGTTTCCATGGGCCTAACTGTCAGCAAAACTGAGTGTTAAGAAAGAAAAAGCAAACTCGTAAGACAATTCATTAGCACAGGTGTTTTGTTACAGCAAAAGACAGATGACTGAAATCATAAACCTCATGGTCTTGAGATCCCTTCTTGGACATTGAACTAGACATCTGACTTGGAATACAGGAAAAGGATTGATAAAAACGTATATGATACTATTGAGATCTGCAAAACTAATTTTGAAGCCTGCATGAAAAACCGCTTTTGCAGGGGAGAAAGAATCATCAGTCATAAAATGAAAGCTGGAGCAAGATCTTTAAGATGTTTTTGCATATGTCACACAGAGAAAGCTGTCCTCTCCCCACTCCCATAGCTGCATGGGTTTCTGTAAGTGCATCACTGTACAAAGTGACACATCATTCCCACCTAAGGATCATGAATCATGTTCCATTTGTAAGAGGTCTCAGGCCCCACTGGCACTTAAAAACAAAGAACAACCCACAGCTTCCCAACTTTACATTTCCTTTGCACTGTTTTATAGCAGACTTGTTGAAGAGGTTTGTCTTAAATCTTAGTCTATTCTCACTCAAATCACAATCCAGCCTTCAAGAAGAGCAAGTTTTCAATACTCACAGTTACTTATTTGTTGTAGGACAGTAGTACCTATGTTCTTCTGCGAAGGATCCCAGAACCCTGCTGTGCTAGGCATAGTAAAAACTATGGTATAAGAAGTACTTGTGTGATTAAAGTGATTTGTTGTTTTAGATCAACAGTTTAGGTGTGGGATAAGAGAATTGCTGAATTCAGCTTCCACAGATGAGAAAATCCAAGTGAACTCACTGCCACTCTACCTTCTTCTGAGGGAGGGATTGTAGTGGGATCACTAAGAATTAGCAGTTATATGAATAAATATATCTTCAAGATTAATGTTTGTAAGTTACATGAACCTTCCTTTTACAGACAAACACACTGGCATTTCATAGCCAGTGTACGATGAATAACAAGTTGTTAGGAAAACAGAATTTATGGGAATTGCAATATTTGTAGACTTTGTGTTGTTCCAAATCAGAACAAAAAGACAGAACTCCCCATTGAATGAAAACCCTGGAGACAGGAGAAAGTTGATTTGTGACTAAGGAAACATTTCATACCTTTATTTTCCATCTGACATGCTGATAATGCAGACATCAATGCTAACAGTTTTTAAGTTGAAGAAAAAGTAATTTGATTAATTTGAAATATTACTTTACTTTGACATTTTTATTTCTACTCATTTCAAATTTTGACCCACTTCACCAGACCAAAAGACCCACCACGCTCAATTCACATCAAGAGTTCTGTTCATCTGAGGTATTCATCTAGAGAGTGACTTTTCCAAAGGTAAGTCTGGAAGGGTTGTCTGTGCAATTTTCCCAAACGTGGGAAAAATAAACTGTAGTAGCAGGGAACTGCATTTGTGCTTTATCCTGGAAGCTTAAAATGAGTTTGTGTCCTGTTCCAGGTGCTTTGGGAAAGAGCATGAGAACAAGGAGAAGCTCGACAGGGCTTTATTTAAATACCTCTCTCCTCCTGTTACTACTGCATCTTTCTCTCACAACTTTTCCTATTGGCTTTTTAAGTATATTATCTTGGCATCTTAAACACTTTGTATCGGTTAGTTCCATAATGCAGTTTTGTTGAGTGAAATAGTAATTATTGGGTTAAACATGAGTCCAAATATTCTTGGATATCCCTTAGGTCTTTTATTTGAGAGCTAGCACATAAGCATCTGTCTTAACGTGTTTCATGCCAGTCATGATTTTACAAGCCTCAGTTTCCACACTGATTTCTTTCCCAAGACAAAGAGTCTTGTTCAGCTCAAATACTTTTCACGTAGAAGCTGTATCATATTGCTAATTTGTCCTCTGCACTTTTCTTGTTATGTTTTATACTTTCTGAGAATTGTGGGTAGAATCAAAGGTCTTGTTGCACAATTAATTCTGGGCAACATATTATTTTGGATCTTCTCTCCTTAATAACGATTCATGTTCTATATGCCTGTTCAATATTATTGTTTAGGGAGTTATTGCTGCCAGAGAAGGAGCCAAAATAACTCCAAGATCTCTATTCTCTAATGAACATCCTAATGATAATAACACACAAGAGACGATTAATTTGTGTGCCTAGAGAAAGGTTTTTTTTCACATTTATGTTTCTCAGTAGTGAATTTAACCTGCTATTTTGCTTCCCAATTACAGTTATTCAAATTCTTCCACAGCTTGTAGTTTGATAACACAATACTATAACAGAGTTTGCTACTGATGTTGGATATATTGGTGTTGTAAAAATGAGTGCTGCCCTGCAAAGATATCCAGAAAATTCTTCAGCAAAAGACACTTCAGTGCCAGTCAAATTAGTTTCAGTGTTGGTATCTGCAGGTGATGAACAGACCTGACATCATCTTAAGATGTGTTCTGAGCTAACCATGGCTATTTGGGAAAGAGACCTCCAGATTATACCAGAGAGTAAAAAAGTCATTCTGATGCTCACAGTCCAAAAAGCAAATCGAACGTTAATAATTAGTATGGCAGGAGGAAAATGAAACAGAGAACAAACACTTGCTGTTGTATAAATTCAAAGTGTGCCCATATCCTGATTGCTGTGTGCAGTTCAGCTATTCCTGTTCCTTACCTTGAAAAGAGCTATGACAGAACTAGTTTTAGAAGTTTGGATAGACTAGAAGCTGGGCAATTGCCAGCCATATGAAATTTAATGAGAGCAAGTGCTGGATTCTCAACCCGGGATGGGGAAACCCCAGGGGATGAGAGGCTGTAGAGCAACCTCACAGAAAGAGATCTGGGGATTTAGGTTCATAGTGCGTTGAATATGAGTCAAAACCATTCCCTGGCAGCCAAAAGGACCAACTGTGTCCTGAGGTACATCATAGCCAGCCTGTCGAGGGAGGTGATTGTCCCATTCTACACTGCATTAGTATGGCCCCACCTTGAGTACTGTGTGCAGTTTTGGGTGCCTCAGTACAAGGAGGATATCGAACTATTAGAGTGTGTCCAGAGGAGGGTGACCGAGATGGTGAAAGGCCTTGAGGGCAAGACTTACCAGAAGTAGCTGTCACCACTTGGCTTGTTCAGCTTGGAGAAGTGTGAGGGGTGAGGTTATTGTGGTATACAATTTCCTCAAGGGGGGCAGCAGAGGGGGAGGTAATGATCTCTCTCTGGTGACAAGTGATAGGACACGAGGAAATAGAATGAAGCTGTGTTAGTGGAAGTTCAGACTGAACATTAGGAAAAAGATTCTTCACTGAGAGGGTGTTTGGTCACTGGAGCAGGCTCCCCAGGGAAGTGGTCATGGCACCAAGCCTGTCATATCTCAAGGAGTGTCTGGATGATAATAGCCATATGGTTTAGTTTTAGGTAGTTCTGTGGGGAGCAGGGAGTTAAACTAACTCCATCACCCTTATAGGACCTTTTCGACTTGCGTTATCCTATGATTCTAGTTCAGAGGAGGGAAAAAGTGATTAAAAGATAAGGGCTTCTATAAGAAGAATGTTTGAATCAGCTTGAATGATTGAATCTGCCTGAGAAGAACTGCAGTGGAATACAGCAAAGAGATATGAATGCATAGATGATATGGAGAATGTTAATAGAAAAAGGTTGTTCTTGTATGGGAAGAGACAGTGAATTTGGGATTATCCAACAAAGCTTACAGGAACTAGGTAGCACATAAAAGGATGTGTTTTTTTCACACATGCAGTTAAGCTATGGAACTCCTGCCAGAAAATAGTGATAGAACAAATCCATTTATCACAATTTATCTGCTAAAGTTGGGGAACACTAAGGGGAAGTTGCTGCTTTACTTTACCAACCAACCACCAGCGTGCACAGAGAATCACCATCATAGTTAGGATGCTGGAGCACAGACTGCACAAGCAGAGGCTGAGAGTACTGCATTCGTTCACTCTGTGGATGAGAAGACTAAGACGGGATCTAATTCCTGTCTTCTACCATCTAATGGGTAGATATCAGAGAAAAAGTATTCAAATAAACCTACCTTGCATCTGTGTTTCTCAAGACTTGTCATGCCTTTCCACCTCCCGTGTCTTACCAAGGACAACTTTAGAGAGGTAGAATTGTTCTGAGAAGGCAGAACAGGAGAAGTCAAACAACTGGGGCAGATGTCAAAGCCTGCTCTGGGGATGCAAGAAATATGCCCTCTGGGCTTTAGTTTCTTGGAGTAGGAAGGCTGGAGATGTGGGGGAGTCTGGGAAGTAGAGGAAGCCTTTGGAAGTAAGAGAATTTAGGGAAGAATGGGAAAGAGGACGGAAAATGTCAGGGGTTCTGGATTGAAATAAGGAGAAATGGTTTGACTGAGAGTAGGGGTGGATTGTGAAACAAGTTTGGAGACAGAAAGGCTTGGGAGATAAAAAGTCACAACTGGGAACAAGCAAATAAGAGAGGAGAATCAGGGCATAAGCCTGCTGTGCTACGTAGGATTTTGGGTGAGGAGTGGACAGGGATTACTGTGGTGTCTCCCTGCTGCCTCAACCTGCTCTGATCTGGAAACAGAAATTTGCAGACCTGGCCATTCTCTCCCAGCAGCTCAGGGCTTGCCTCCCCTGCAGTTTTTTTTTTTCACTCAAAAGTATAAAATTGCGGGCTTGATTTCCAGATGAGAAAATAACAATAATTTTGCTGGTTCTGTATTTTTAAATCAACATCTCAGCAAATAACAGTAGTATCACTGATCCCTAAACCCCATCTACATTTTTTCTTTTCCCTTTCCAGCATGAGACAGAGAAATAAGCACATGCTTCTGTCCCAGTGTGCAGCCTCACTGTCCCGCTCCCACATTGCACTCCCTCTTTTGCTCAAACCTGTTTCCAAATTTAGCCAAATAGACAAAGAAATGAATTGTGGACAAAGACCATTCCTGTCTTGGCCGGCAGATGGCAATTACCGCTCTCTAAGACATTCTCAGGCTGCCTTTATAGTGCACAGAAACAGGAGTCTGCTGTAGATGAGTCTCTGGAAAATTACATTGAGTGTAAAAACAATCTGGAATTTGAAGTTCTGGAAATTGGACTCATCTTTTCTGTCATCTATTAACAGATCAGATATTGGAGATTCTTAGTCTGTGAAATAAATACTGCTAAACATTAAGAAGAGCACTTAATGTAGTTCCAAGTTGTCCACTTAGCAGTTAACTCTCCCACTTTCATGGCATGCAGTACAGGAATTTTGGTCCCTTTGTAAAGGTATTGTAAAATCTATGTTGTTTCTGGGATGCTTCCTCTCACATCAAAGTGTCCTGATATGCATTGACATGGTGAGTTGAACATAAAGAAAAATTCAATATACCTGTGTTTCCTATTGTTGTTACAGATCTAAAGGAAATGAGATGTTTAAGTGGAGAAGGAGAAAAAGGGGAGTGTGCAGATACAGATAATGTATGTAATAAATGGCAAACTTTTGGAACAGGTTAGCAGAGAAGGCTGCTGTAGGAAATTAATGTAAACTCAAGTTAGGTTCTTTGCTGAATAAGGAGAATATTTCAGGGATGAAGTAAAAAGCCAGCAAAACAGCAAGTAGGAATTATGGTTAATGGAAAATATACCAACATTATCCCAAATTTCTCTTTCATTTTCACAGCAGAATGGCTCTGTAGAACTAAATACAACGTGCTCTTTAGGGAATGCTATGATTTTTTACATCTCAAGAGTGATAACTCTCAATGTGGGGAGGAGGAAGGGTTAAGAAGGAGGTTCAAGCTGGCATTACAATTTGGTTCCTAGCTATCATGCTGACTGGACCACAAAGGAGTACAGAAGTCCTTGGTAAGTGTTGGGGAAACGTTGCTTAATTCATTCTCTGGTGACCTTTTTACCTCAAGAAGCATAAATAGGATACGAAGCAAGCTTTATCTAGCTTTGTATGGCTCAAAGTTTAGTCACTTTGGCATGAGACTGAGGGCTGAAGAGAGTGAAAAAGGAAAATTAGTGGGAAGAGGAACTCAGGATCCTGTCAAAAAAGACAGTTTGCTTTTGAATACTCAATATTTCAGACTGACTGAAATACTATGTTTTACTTTCTAGTCAATACTGATATGACTGTAATGAGAGAATTAATTCCTAGACTAAAAGTGTGATTGTTTTTAACCCAAGGTCTTTTGGCGAGCTACTGCAGACAAACCAGAAGCGTGCAATGTCCATCCTTGTATTTCTATTGTTAGTGGCCAGTGCTCTGCGAAGCTTCAAGTTAGAAGTCCTGTCATTGTCAGAAAAGAAAGTGCTTCCTTGAGTAAGAGAGAGTCTGCCCCACCAGAAAGGAGCCAGCTGAAGCGGAAGTCTGGAGAGGCTGTCTGGCCTCAGGCTTCAAAGGAAACTTGGGCTTTTCTGGTGGTGAATAGTTTAAGCAGACTGCAGGGACTATGTTCAAAAGTTTGTTTAAAAACAAACAAACCTGTAGCTCTCACATGTTCATGGGTAAGAAATCCTGGTGCTAAGCCTGTGCCCCTTTAACATCAGAGCTGTTTCTCAAAACTGTTGTTAGGAAACCATGTTGTTAGGAAACAGCAAGATAGACTCAGAAGGAATTTATCCAAATAATTAGGGGAATTAGTTTGGGGGTAAGAGAGAGAAGGGACTCAGGGTGGTGAGAAAGGGGTTAAACATGGGATCTGTACGTGGCAATTTGCTTGGGAAATCCAGAGTTAGGAACACTGGAGTCTATCTGCGTCAGCAAGTCTTTGAAATGCGGGAGACTGAGGTTGGACACAAACACAAATCAATGTCTAAACTGAGAATAGAAATCAATCCACCTGTGGCAACTAGTGCTTCCAGTTACTATCTGCTACATAGATTGATCCCCAAAATGAACTTGACAGGTCACCTTTATAAGAAACACACAGCTCGGCCAGAAAAAATAAGAAGTTCAGCTCTCTTGCATTGCTCCTGCATATCAGATAAAGCAAAATGGGAAAAAGGGCACTCAAACCACCTTGTAGGTTACCCTGAAGTATCAGTGCTACTTTAAAAGTTGAAGTCAAATACAAAGCTGGGCTTTTATGTTTGTGTCTTTAATTCCTGGCTACGATTGGATTTATTGCACAACCAGAAAACTGCTTTTTCCAACTGATAGCCTTGCAAAGTCATACTGGAAACAGACAATAGTGTGTACTTTGGCTGAGGTATTACCAGCCATAAAGATCTGGCAACTGCAACTTGCTTAACAATTTCACTAATTATATTTAAATTGGAGTGAATAAATCCTGCTAACATTGAATAAAGAACAAGTTTATTTCTCTCAAGGAGAAAAGCACATAGGAGACTGGATGTATTAATGTGAGCAGGTTTTTAACAAGTGTTTCCATGCTAAGATTTAATGCTACTTTAATTATACCCATTTGTTAGGCTGATGCAAATTATTGAACCGTGTAAAGTAAAAAATAGTCTAAAGCTTCAGCCCTGTAGCTACTCCCCAATTGTTCGTATGTGAACAGAAGTTAAAGCTCTGTAGTCATTCCACAACAGTTCATATGCACGCTCTTGTATCAGAATATTTTTTTCTTCTTGTTCAGCTTTTTTCCACATAGCCATGGTATAGTAAGTTAATTCATTAAAAAAATAAACACTCTTCTATATGTGGACATAGATTGATACGTATAAGAAAGGGCTTATAGGCTTTTAGCTTCTGCTTCTCTACTGACTGGTCCCTGATGTACTATCAGATATCACGCAGAAGTACAGTTAGCAAAATGTCTTAAGATCAAAGGAACTACAGAATTACAATGCCTGAATGAAGTCAGTCATAAAAGGTGAGCAAATATTACTTCTGTAAAAATCAGGGTCCCAGGTTATTTGTAAGATCAACTCCTTATGTCAGTGGCGACCTTCTTGGCAAGAATACAAGGCACATTTGGATAGTCACATAGACATCTAAGATGTCTTACTGATTAGTAACATTATTCTCTGTAGCAAATTGACCTTAAACAGAAAGATTATACACAGTTTTCATGCCCAGTCAGTAGCTCAAAAGGTATTATTAATTGTAAAATCCTGTTAATACACAGTAGTATTCTGCAGTTAATTCCAGCAAAGTGAATTTCAGAACTATGATAGTAATGCTTGTGTATGGTTATAAATCAGATTGTTGAGTATTTAGGAATCCTTCATGTGGTTTAAGTGGCTTGGTTTTATATAATCTTATTGCTTATCTGGTCCAATTTAAGCATATGATCTTTCTCTTAAAGGGTGGTACTCCATGCACTACATTAGTCAAACAGTTGGCAACTTCTTAAAGGTTTAGAAGATGCTGCTTGGAGAGCTTAGAAGAGCTGAAGGCTTTTAGTTAAATAATTTAGGGGGAATTTAAGGGGAGTGTCATTTAATTTTAAATATTACAATCTCAGGGAGAAATTACTCCTAAGTAAGATGACCTCAATTTCACCTGTATGAGGGAAGACTCACTTTTTTCTTTATTTTAAAGTGTTTGTAACTAAAATGTAACACACAGACACCTAAATCATTAGACATTTTATATACCGAATAATTCTGCCTGAAAACTGACTCTGCATCTGTTGTGTCACGTATCTGTGGTCACACCCTGGTGTAATGTAGAACCACTTCAGAGCCTTTCTTTTAAGTAATTCAAGACCATTATGATGACAAAGCAAATTGATTAATTTTATCCATTTTAGGGAATGCAATCTAAGTTTCCCAGAGAGGAATCTTAGATTATTTGCATCCCTTAAGTCACCAAAAATGCTATTTCAGAGGCAGCACCACTAGCACTTGGGAGGTACTGAATCTGGATGATGTATGCCTGGCTTTCGAGTAAATCCTGCGCTATGAATGACCAGCTATTTGGTAACCTGTTATTCCTTGTGAGTGAGGCTAGCGAGAGACGGCATGCTGTCTTCCTTAGTTTAAACAACAGAGGAGGCAATAATAGTTAAATTTATGATTCCTTTATGAAGTTGACTGGTATAAATATATGCTATATAGTAGATTCTTTTTTTTCTATATTAATCTATTTTATTTCTATGTAGAAAGCAAGGATTATAAATGGACAGATTTTTATCAGAGTATAAATAGAAAGTGCAGGGCCTATGTGTGTGCTTACTTTTAAGTAAGCGTTTATTTTTACTTAGCAGCTAAGCAAATATACACTTAGAGGAAAGGCATTGATATGGGATTTATTTAACTTAAAATAAAAAAATCCCTGTCAATTTATGGATTAACTCAGCTCTGCTGTTGAGAGAGAGGAGATAACTCATGGTACTAACAACAATCGTCATGTTTATTTCACAAAATACAATTGTTACAAACTGAATGAGGCATTTCTATGTGCCTGTCTTTGAAATTTGGTTAACATATATTTCCAGATACGGGATGAACTATGGGTTAAATAATCTATCAATTGGAGAAAACTGAACCATAAAGAGTATATAAATTTTGTTCTAAATTGACATGAAACAGGCTGGATTTTTTGCTGTGGGATACCCCATTTTAAATTCAGGATTTCAGATAATAGTTAAGAAACAGATGTAGAGCTGGCACAATAATTTCAAAAAATAGTTGGAAAAAAGATTGCCTTTCTATTACTCCTTTACATAGCAAAGCAACTCTTTGTGAATAGAAACATAGAATGAAATGAAATTCTTCTATGCCAGCTGCAAGGTAATATGCTGTAAGAAGTGATTCATCATATATTTCATATGTCTTATATAGTTCAAGTATTCCAATGCAAATACATACAACCTGAAAGTATTCTTTGATATATTTAGTAACCTTGATATATTTAGTAACACTTAAAGTATCAGGGTTTTTTAATGTTTGTATTTCTCGGCACAAGTCTGTTCAACTTGCAAAGGCAAGTAGACTTTCTACATGGAAGACTTTGTTAACAGTTTTAATAAGCCTTAATAGTTGAATTGACTCACCTAGATACACAGTTTCACTTATCTAGCAAGTAAAATGCTGACAGTGTTGTAAATCATATCTTGAAGTGGGGCCACTAACACCTGCTGACCCTTGTCTTTAATACAGAAGTACTTTCAAAGTGACAAAAAGAAAACGGTGATAAATGGAGTTAAATTAATTTGAATAGAAATCAGAATTCTTAAAAAGCAAGCAAGCAAGATTCATGTAACTCCTATTTCTGGTCATTTGTTAATTAGGTTGTATTGGTTGAAGTAGTAGTTCCTTGTTTTTTTGGACTTTTTGCAGCCTGAAAAGTCAATTGAGTAGCAACTGAGCAGGTGACCGATATCTGCGTCTGGACAACAAGGAGATTGGATTTATTTGATAAAATGTTTGTGACTCTGATGCTCTGAACTTTTGTTGAAAATCAAGTTGAGTTCTTGAGATTGCAAAGGTGGTCTGGATAAATACATGTAAACAAAGGAAGGAACTTTGAGGTGTTTAGATGCTATGATAATAGGTGCAATATGAAATACTCGATTTGGATAGTGGTATCAAACCAAGCCTGAAGACAGCCTAAAACAATGGCTTGAAGCAGTTCCTGCTCATTTGAAAGAGATGTTAACTTTGAAGCTGAATGATAATGTTGCCAACAGTGTTAGTTATTTCACTGCCAAGAAAGAGGTGAATGATCATGCTAGGACAAAGTATTCTTCATGTTTCCTCATTTAGCAATAGGATCAAAACAAATTCTATGCTTGGGGTCTGAATAATAATTATCTTAAGATGTTCTTCAAGTTAATATCTGAGGGTGGTATTAATTTCACCAAATTTTAGGTGTCTAGATTTCTCACATCTACATCTAAGCTAGTCATCTGGGCTCTTTTAATATCACTTATCTCATCATAAACGTTAATGTTTAAAGTAATTTGTCCCCTGAAATTCCCTATCCCCTCCTACCAACACTATGTAGAAGACCAGCTCTAATTAGATCATAGTATCATGGAATCAGAATCATACAATAGTTAGGGTTGGCAGGGACCTTAAAGATCTTGTTCACAGCAGAGATAGTGACAAAGCAGGTTAGAGGAATCCTTCACCGAAAGACTACAATCAAGAACTCGTCTTTGTGCAATGAGATTTGCGGGGGGCTTTTATAGTTAGTAACTATCACTTTAATAATAGCAGTTCAATGTTAATGATGTCCCAGATAACAGCCTGTCAAGTCTCATCTAAAACCAAATTTAATTTGTAAAGGACCCAGAACTGAGCCAAAACCCATGCTCAAGGTGAACCTAAAAGGGTAAAACATTTGCAGAAGTCTGAAGCTGCTGTTTTAAGTAAATGTCATAGTGGGAATCAGACCTGCTGCTTACCCTCACCTTCACTCGTTAGACTTTTAGGCTACTGTCTCCCTCTCTCATTCTGCCCTCTTGCATTTGAAAAGGCAAAGAAGAAAATTCTCTAGCTATTGTGAAGTAGGAGAGAACTGTATTTTGAGAAATAATAGCACCTTAGGAAACTTTTACAGCAGGTATTATCAAATGCTGAAACTAAGGTTAGATGCTATCAATGGTCTTCACAGCAAGCAAATAAAATCTGCGCTTTTTATCTTTGAAAATGTGACTCACTTGCTTCAGCAGTGAGATGCAATCCCTGCACTTCATACTGCTCAGCTGGAGCCCAGTCTGAAACACCAGCAGAACATCCTGTCTGGCTGAGAGATGCATAAACACTGCTTACTGAATGGGATTTAATCTAATGTTGATCTTCACGCAGTTGGTGATACCATATGTTTTTGTGTTTTAATGGTTATCCTGTTTATCTCATCTTTCTGACTTAAGGCCAAATCCTTCTGTTGAATAGGTGCATTATAAATGCCAGCTGAAAATTAAACAATAGAAAGGCTTAATCAGTAAGACCATGCGTTAGTCTAAGTGGTCACACAATTTCGTGTTGGCCTCATGTCCTCTCTATATACTGCTTAACTTTCTTGAGTTCGATTCTACTGTACTGCTTGTTGCAAATTTGCAACAAAGTTAGGCATTTAACTAAAGATCTTTTTTTTTTTTTTTTTTTTTCCTGGATGATGTAGGCATAGCCTTTTTGTTGATTACAATACAAATTCTTGTCAGAGCAACAGAAGAAGGAAGAATTAAACTCTGAACATGTACTCTTCAGGCTTGGCATCCTGTTCACTCTAACTTTGCAGAACACCACATAATTTTGAAATGCTCTATGAATAAAATGATTTATGGAAAAAACTCTCTTGATACATCACTAATAGCATACTTCAACTATTACAGTAATTTTTTTCAAGTAGTTGGCAATCAAAACATTCCTTATGGTCAAAGAAAGTGCTGCATGTGAGAGCTACTGAAGTAGTGGTCTATTTTCAATAGCTTGTGAGAAAGTACGTGAATGTTTAATAGGGAGCTGGCCAGAATTTTAGATAGGTTTGCAGAAGATGCTATTTCCTGGTCTGTGGCTTTTGAGAGCCCACAAACAACAGGGCGAATTCCTCCTTTGGCACCAGCATTTTATCGATCCTAAAAAAGACATAACCTAAGTACCACTATGGCAGATCTGTTGCAAGCATTATGTCTTTCTCATGCATCATTGCTGGCTGTTTGTGTTATCAGCTATAGCCATATATGTAAAATACGTAAATCACTATAAACAGGAACAAATCTTAGACAAAGCCAAGGTGTTTCTCACATCACATTTCTCAGCTTATCCATTCTCAGTTGATTTTTTCACTTTCGTCTCTGTCTTGGTGTTGGTTTTATGATTTTTTTTCCTTATTCATAACAACAATTTAGCTTTATTTTCACTATTTTTATGGCAATTCTCTTATGTCCAGCTTCCTTCTTTTTCCTTTTCTTTTAAAATTATTATTTTTGTCATCAGGCAGGGCTCAAAATCCCAGAGCCACGAGGGTGGTTTTCCTTTTACATGGTTTTCATTTTTTTTTTCCAATTTCAAATAGCCATTTTTTTGACAGCAAGAATTTAAGGGCTAAGGGTTTTACTGTGAATTATTTGGGTTACAAAAAGTTTAGAAATCAAACTGCAGCCAAGCCTGCCCATCTTCTGTTTGCAAAGTACATTTTTCATAGAAGGTGGAGATTGCAAATTATCTGACTACGAAGAGTAAGCCTTTATTGTTCTCGCTCTTGGGAACTATTAGGGAAATAGCTGAATTCTCAGGAGACCTCTCTTGAAAGGGAAAAGACTTAGTTCTTGACAGGAGCAGAGTGTACCAAAGAGCAAAGAGGTACAACATTTCCCTAGATATCTGCTTAAGGCCTGGAAAGGAAGGCACCATGTGCCCTATTTTTTTTACAATATAAACCTTTTTTTTAAGTTCTGATGAACAGCAATAGGACAATAAGATACAGAATACTGAAGGAACATGCAGAATAGTTACAGGCACCAAATTAATAAAAATTGGATGTAGTGGAGAATCAGATTTTGTGGCTCTCCAGTCCCAAGAAGGTGCAGAGAAAGGGAAAATAGTTGTTCCATTCTAATCAGGGTGTAAGAAACATTTGAGAACTGGAGAACAGAACCTGTTTTAAAAAATGCCCAGAAGTAGAAGTTACGCATAATATGTTTACAATGGTGTTTGTTTGATTGTTTGTTTTAAATATATCCTTTATCTTAAAAAAGGAGGGGGGCATACTCTCATTACAGTGTTTCTGCAAAACAGGGAAATGAAACTCATATTATGTTGAAATATATACAGAGAAGAAATTAGTCTTATGTTTAACTGAACACTGTCTGAAACAGAAAAAATATATGGTTCTTCCCTCAGGCTGATTTGTCTATTTATCGTAGTTCACAGAGCTCCATTCAGGAAGGCAGCTGGAGTAATCTGAGGAGTCTAACTAAAATTTAGAAACATATTAAGAGCTTGCAGAACTGGGTACCTTCTGATCAGTCAAAATAAGACCTAGTCTTGGATTTTGCCCTTGTTTATTCATATGCAACCGAAAGTTTAATTAAGTTAATAATTGCTGGCAAACAGTGAAGATTGAATCTAGTTCCAAAGAAGGTTCTCTCTGTCATAACTATTCAAAGCTGTTGTCATGGATGGAACTTGATTTATCGTAAAAAAGCTCAATAGATTTGCCCAACGGCCCCTGGAAAAAGGCTTGCTGGAGAACGTGAAGTGTTAACTTTTGCACGTTAAATTGCTTATGAACTATTCTAAGCATATTTGAACTTACGAGAGGCTTGGGGTTTTTCATAAGCATTAAAACTTGTTCCCTGGGGGAAACAGATGTGCTTTAGAATGGTCAGCCAAAAGTTCTCTCTTTGCTTTGACAGTTATTATGTATTTCATACAGCTATATTGTGTTTTGTTATGGGCTTTTATTTCATTTTTGTATTCTACTGCTGTTGTATGTGTACATACAATGTTTTTATCTTTAACTGAGATGGGCATGGTTAACAAGGCAGAGTATGCAGCAAGATTAGTGCATCTGTAAAATGCACTTCATTATTATAAATGTAGCTGTAAACTGTTTTAAAAATTAAATTATATTTTTTTAAAACAGGGAGAATACTAACCACGCAAAATGAAAAACCTGAAGGACAATTAATTCCCAAAGCCAAGCATTCTTAAAGACAACACACATTCGATGTGCTTTATTGCATAGGCTTTCATTGTGTCATTAAATAGTTTTCTTTCTTTAGCTGCAACTCAATTGGAGAGCAACTGAGTAATTTGTGCTGAACAAGGCATAGCCTTATGAATTAGTGCTTTACTTTGGAATAAGTTTTGTTTCTTCATGTGGCCACCGGTAGGTAGGAGGGAGAAGGTGATTCAGGGTCAAAGAAGTAGGAAGCGGCTTTGACAGGCAGAGTTGGATGGTGCGAGTGATACAGCAGTAGCAGCCCAACTTCTGATACAAAAAGATGGGGATGGTGTACAAACGCAGGAGGCTGCTCTGAGCCTTCCAGGTCTCAAGGGGAAGGATGAAGCATCCGGATTAGATCTGCTGATCCTCTTTCAAGAAGCTCCTCTTTCTCATCAGGCCCAAGCTGCTGAAAGCACGAGTAGCTGCCAAACATACGAACAGATGTGCAGTTGAAAGTCTGGAAGCAGGAGCACAGGTCAAAAAGCCTGTCATTTAACAATGCCTTTGGCTTTAAATTGGAAGGGGAGAGAATTAGATTAGACGTTAGGAAGAATTTCTTCACGCTGAGGGTGGTGAGGCACTGGCACAGGTTGCCAAAGGAGGTTGTGGCTGCCCCATCCCTGGAGGTGTTCAAGGCCAGGTCAGATGGGGCCTTGGTCAGCCTGGTCTCCTTAACGATATCCCGACCTGTAAAGGTCCCTTCCATCCCAACCATTCTATGTTTCTATTAATTTGTTGCTATTTAGTTGCCTTTTGCAGAGTTAGGAAATGCCGTGGGCAGCCTGGTCAGCGGGAGGTGTCCCCGCCCGTGGCAGGGGTTGGAACTGGATGGGCTTTAAGGTCCCTTCCTACCCAAACCATTCTATGATTCTATGAATTTGTTGCTATTCAGTTGCATTTCCCAGGCTTAGGAAACGCCCTGGGCAGCCCGGTCAGTGAGGGGTCTGGAACTGGACGGGCTTTCAGGTCCCTTCCGATCCGACTCACCCCGTGATTCCACCAACACTCCTCAGCTTTCCCTACTTCTCTGGCTGCAGGGAGGAAACGTCCAGAGCGGCAAGCGGGAAACGTTTCCAGAGACGCCCAAGTCCCGCGTTTCGGTAAAAACAGGAAAGACAAGGAGGCAGCAGCGGTGCCGTCGAGGCGAATTTCGGGCTCCCTCCGCTCGCCTCGCGCGCTCCGGGGGCTCCTTTGGCCGCTCCGCGCGCTGCTCCCACGCCCCCCGCCCCTCGCGCGCTCCGGGGGCTCCTTCGGCCGCTCCGCGCGCTGTTCCCCTCCCCACGCGGAACCTGCGCGTGGCCACTCGGCCCGTTAACTGTTGACTCCCCGCCTCGCGGCCGCTCCTCCTTCCCCGCGAGGCCGCGGCACGAGCGCTCCTCGCGCCCCGCCCTCGGAGAAGGAAGGCTGGCGGAGGGGGGGGCGAGGGGGGAAGGGAGGAGGAGGAGGAGGGAGCGAGTGAGCGAAGCCCTTACCTCCCCCCCCACTCCGCCTCCCTTCTCTCAGCCAATGGGCGCGCGGGGGAGCCCTCGTGCCGCCGACGCCCCCGCGGGAGCCCCCCTTTTAAAATAACGCGGCGGCGGCGGGAAGTGCGTGCGGGGCCGGGGGTGGCGGCCCTGCTCAGGCAGACGGAGCGGCGCGAGATGTCCGCGGCGAGGGGCTGAGGCGGGCGGACGTCTCGAGGAGGAGCAGGCGGCGCAGCGAGCGCGCTGGGAGGGTCTCGCTCTTCCCCCCCCCGCAGGGTGTCGCCCCTCACGCCGCGCGCGCGGATGGCGCCGGCCCGCGAGCCGGCGGTGGCGGCGCGGGTCGCGCAGGACCCCGGGGAGGCGCGCGGCGAGGGCGGCGGCGGGGAGCGGGCTGTGACCCCCCCGGAGCCCCCCGAGGGCGGCTGGGGCTGGGCCGTGATGCTGGCCGCCATGTGGTGCAACGGCGCCGTGTTCGGCATCCAGAACTCGTGCGGGGTGCTCTTCGTCTCCATGCTCCAGCTCTTCGGCGGCGGCCAGGACGAGCAGCTCGCGTTCAAGACGGGTGAGCGGCCGCGGGGCTGGGCGGGGGCTCGGGGCCGCCGTCCCGGGAAGAGCAGGTGAGCCCCGGCTCCTTCCACAGCGGGGCTGGAGGCGCCTGTCGTGAGCTGTGGTTAGAACGCACGCGCTAGGTCGCGGGAAGTTTTGTTCCCCTTGTGGGAAACACTCATTCGCTGGTAAAATATTGGAAAGGACGAAGTCTTCGAAGCAAAGGCAATGATAATTGTATTTTACAACTCAGCCCTCCTAAAAAAGGCATCCCATCTTACTACAGCAGTGAGTATATAGACTAGTTTTACACAAAGAACCGTGTAAATCTCCAAAGAACGTTCATTCTTTAAGGCTCTCCAACCCTGTCTGGAGACTCCCTTCAGGTTTTCTCCTGACCTAAAAGAGCTACATCTTACAACACAACTACTCTTATCAATAACTCTCGCAGCCCTAAGACAGGTTATCTGTTGACCTAAACCATCTATATCCTACAAGACAACTAAGCGTATCCATACGTTCTCGTCGCCCTAAGATAGATTATCTCCTGCCCTAAACCAGCTACATCTTACAAGCGTATCAATAAATTCTTGCGGCTGTAAGAGGTTGTTTATTCTTTCACGTTATTTATCCGTGTCTGGAGATTGTCTGTATATTATCTCTTGATACAAGACAGATATATATGACAAAATAATTTTGCTGTAGCTGCTTTGCATGTTTAATTATCAATTCTCACACCCTGCCACCATTTCTCTGATGATTAGTCTAAATAATTAATTGACGGGGGGGTATAGTGGAACTTAAGATATGTCAAGAACGGGCTTAACAGTTGCCCAAACCAGCATTTCGATGTGCAGGTTTATTGCTGTAGCTGATATCCCCAAGCTCACCACTGAAGTTGATGATATTTACTCATCTGTGAAGGTGTAACAGCACTATCGCAACCAAACCTTCACTCTGCCAGCACTGAGCTAATTCATTCTAGACACATAGGTACCAATTAATTCAGAGGTAAGCAGTTTTATGCAAGTTATCTTTGACAAGTGTCTTGTGCTTTGACTTGTAAGTTGAGGAAAATAAGATTTTTTGGTTATCGCAGTAATAATGAATTAATAATTGTGATAATTTTTATAGTAAACTTTAAAAGGTAGCTTAAATATTGAACATTGTGTTTTATGTTTTTGCTCCTTACTAGAAAGAAAGGTGTTCCAGCTGTGTAGCCCTGCAGAGGTGTAAGCCTTCTAGGAAACTTTCTCAGTACAGAGCAATGTTTAAGAGCTTTAAAAGAGTTTTGAAATTTGTCTTCCTTAATATCGGGATAAGTGGGCCTACAGTTAAGATGTAGGAGACAAAGTAGCTGATTTTTGTCCCCGACTTAACAATATTTTTATCTGAAGTAGAAGATCATGGCAGGTGTTTAAACTGATGTAAGAAACCTGTGGAGCACGAAGTGGTGTGCTCTCCAGCGTCTGAACTGCTTATGGTGATGTATGAGGTGTATTGTTTAGTGTTCTTGAGCTAGAAACGTGGGATGTGGCGGTGCCTGCTCCACAGAAAGGAAATGCCCACCCAGCAGCAGGTGCCTAGGCTCCTTACCCTGAACGTGAGAAAAATGAGGATGATCGAGGAGCTGCTGTGAACGTTTGCACACTGATCTGGGAGCCACTGGCCAGTCAGAAATGCAGAGACACACGTGTGGCTTACACTTTGCCTATTCATTATATGGAGGTGTAATTGCTTTTTCTGGGGATCTGATTCTCAAGTAGTGATCTCTCAAAATAGTTGTCTTGTACTTAAGAAAGCGTGGCTTTAGCGTAATGGTACAGTAGTCAAAATAATCAACAAGAGAAGGACTGAAGTTATCTCTTACCTCCCAGTGGGGTAATTGCATCACTGGTGTTTAGGTGAGCTGAAATTCAGGGTGTGCTCCACCCATGTTTTTGAAACTTTGCCGAACTGCAGAGTGGAGAGGGGAATGGAACCTGCATTTACAGCCTAGTTGTTTTGGATCCTGCTTCGAAGAGCCAGAAGTGTACCGAGTCCTGGATGCAGCTAGCACCTCCTGCATCACTTTTTTTTTTCTATTTCATTAAATTAAAAAAAAAATAACCTATAGCTGCATTTTTGTTTTGCTGTCAGATGTGCTCTCCAGTTCAGAAACCACTCATTTTGCTTTTCTAAATCCGAATGGTCTTGAGTGTGGGGAAGAGAGTGAGATAGTTGTCTTGTATAGATGACTTGTGTGCATGTGAAGGACTGCAAATACGAAATTGCCTCCTGTGAAATGCTAAGCAGCAGATAAAAAGGTGTCCTTCCCTTTGAAACCCGAAAGTACCATAATGAGTCTGAGCACCATAAGGGCTAAGCAGCAGCTGTCAGACAGGACTATTTGTTCTGTAATGTTGAACTTCATCACCTAGAAACTGTTTGTCTGCTATTTTTTTTATCTTGTTGAAGGTGGGAACAAGAGTGAACTGAATTGAACAAATTCTGATACAATATTTAGCTTGCCATAAAGGGAGCTATGATCAGAAATGGCAAATTACACTTAGTGCAGCTCTTATTGAACACTGATGGGTTAGCTGGAATACTGTAGGAAGTAAAAGGTTGACTAATGGGATAAAGTCAGTATGATATTAATGTTAGGAAAAACCCTAGTCTGATAATTCCCAATGTATTGATTATAGTACTTAATCTGGTTGGTCTCCTGTGTTCAGACTTATTGCAACTCCAAACTGGCAGTGCAAATGGAGTTTTGGTTAGATTTAATTAATTTGAAAACTGGGATTTGTAATGAAAGTTTTATTGTTGTGTGGCTTTGCTTTAGAATACAAAGCTTAGTATCTATCCTTCTGAAAAACATTATTTCTTTGAAATCTGAAGTGCTGATTTTTAAGAGGCATGAATATTTCACATAATCTCTCGGGACTCTGGATGTCTGTGGAATCTCACAGTTGATCTAGAGACCACAAAATTCAACTTTAACTGCAAGATTACTTGGCTGTTTCCAGAAACATATGTGTTGCCACAGGTTTTTGTATGCCTGCTTTTCTGGGACAGGGCAGTAGTTCTCTTGCCTAGTGTTTTCCTCAGAAAGAGGAATTAAGTAGACTATAGTACATGCTAGTTTTGTTATGTTGTAATAACATTTTGTAATCTCTTAATGGATGCCTACCTCTATGTAAGGCAAAATGGAAGGGAATTAAGTAATCGTAGTACGTGCTAGTTTTATTTTTAGTAGATAGATGGATATTTATCAGTGTGAAAGGCAAAATGGGAGGAGGCAGGGCAGAGGATGTAGTCAAGAAGTGGCTCTGCCTTGCAGATCAGGAGTCGAAGGAAGCAGAAGTACAGGCAAAGGCAGTGAGACTGTCTCCAAAATGCAGCATTGGCACTAGATAAGTAAGATGAATAAATACAATTGACGTTGTACCAGGATTTAGAAACGTTTATGGAGGAACTTCTGCTGCAGGTCGCAAATCTCTTTAAAGGGCATCCAATTGTAATTCATCTTTTTAGTAAAAATTTTGAACATAACTAATATACAATATTTTGGTGTTTTAATTAATTAATTCGTAAAATGCTTGTTTCTTTCCCCATGTTGTATAGTTTATAAGCATTTACTTTGTTTCCTTGTGTAGCCATTTTTTTTTCTCCAGAAGCTAATTGATGGGCAACTGCAGAAGAGGAAAAGCCCCCAGCATAAGTATAAAACTACTGGGAAGATGTGCATGAAGTCTCAGGAAACTACTTTGTTCATTGTTTATAGCTCATTGTGTTTGAGGAACAAGTTGGGTGGAAAATTGCAATGGCAATGAAATATGGGAGGCTCTTAGTCCTTGGAAGTAGGGCAGACCTAGTAGGCCTCTAGCTTTAAAATGCAATTGCATTCTTATCATCCTTGGAGGGAAGGGATCAGGTTGTGGGGCCAGTTTAGGTTCTGGCAGAAAGAACACTTGGTTCCTTTCCTTGTTGGCATTGGCACAGAGGAATATGGAGCACTGAGCCAGCCCCTATTTTATCTGTTAGATCTGGCCCATCTTGTCCTATGTGGTGCTCTCTTGATAGATGCCATTACTGTACAGATTTGTGTGTGTGTGTATGCATACTTGTTTTCAAAAAGCAAGTAAATATGAAGATCCTTGGGGCAACGGAGGTAAAAATACTGGGTTTTATTTGGGAAAAAAGTATATAAAACCCAGTAATTCTACTAGTTACTCCTTGTTCTATGATTTACAACACTAACTCCACTGGATTATTTTATGTATGTTTGTTCATCTTCACTTGTACAGATAGCCTAGCACAGTAAGTGTGTACTGTTATTACTATTCCATATCCTCGTATTTGTTTTGTATTAGCAAGTGTTATTAGAAGGCAGTGCATCAGCTGGCCTAAACTGGTTATCTGTGTGCTTGTATGTATCTGCCTTGGTTTGACTTTGTCATGTGCAGCCTTTGTTGGTATATCTGGATATCGGAGTTATTGGTAGTTCACTGGGCTGACTTCACACAGTCAGCACTGTTGGGGCTTTTGGAGCTGGATTGCTGTGAGTCCGGTAGGGCAAGGAGGAGAATTCTGCCTTTGCCGTCACATCAGGCCGTAACTCAGCATCATGACCCAACCTGGACACTCCTGGGGTCACTGAGGTAAGACCTTGGGTCTCCCCATAAAATTTATGGGTTCAGTGCCCACTGGGCTAAGTGAAGGCAAAACTATGCCAAACAATTGGTCCAAAAAGGAGTTTATTCATACAGGCACTTCTAGGGGTTAAGATTGGCATTAGCTTGCTAAGTCTATGTTAAGGGAAAGGAAAGGGGGGGGGGGAGGGGGGAGGGAGAGAGGTGCAAGGACACTACCTTGGCTCCAGTCCTCCTCTTATCTCTCACAGGATGGTGGGTGCTGCTGCAAATGGCCCCCCTTCCAGAGCATTATTTAAAGTTTTTGGTGGGCCTACACAGTGCTGCTTCTAATAAAGTTCTAGAACTGAGCTTGGGGAGGACTTAGGGAGGGCTCTGGGATCTAAGTCTATGGTGTTGTTTTGCCTCTGCTCTCCCTACTGGCAAGACTGCAGCGTGGCCTCTCCGGGCAGCAAACCGGGCTGCTTGGGAGAGTGAGATAAGATTGAAGGACACTGCAGCTGAAACTTTCAGCTGCACTTTCAGCTGCAGCTGAAAACAAGTAGTTTAAGGCAGCAAAAAAGAAATTACATTGAATGACTGGAGACATCCACACGTGTTGGAAAAAATGAACCACTATTATATGATAACAATTTTGCTGAGCAAGGACTGGCATTTTGGTTTAACAAGACAGTTTGAACTTAAGAAGTTTTTCTTTTATTCTTTTATTCTTTCGTTGAATCTTTTGTTGTCTCCAGAGCTTTCCTTCAGAGATAAAACCAGCATCATTGGTTTTGTTATTATTCAAGACCTTCTGTAACTGTCCTTCAGAACCCATCTCTAGTTCTTTAGGGTGTGGTTTCCAGTAAATTGGGAAGCTTGGAAAGTGGGACTATGTCAGATGGCTTATGAGAGAGCAGTTGACTTCTTTTTCTCTCACTTTTTAAAGAAAAATCAAATTTGGAATATAGAAGTTATCAGGTCACAAGAACTGTAATTTGCATGAGGTACAACAAAGCACACTGCTGTGTAACAGCTTGGCCAATAAGGATTACATGGCAATGAAGAATGTAGTTGCACAAAAACTGAGACTGATCAATATCAGTGCTGCTGTAGTCTCCCTCCTTACTATATTTGTGTGGCCATTGAACCCAATGCAGGCAACCAACAATGGGAGCAGATTGGCTAAAAACTAACCCAATGTAAAAGTAATGATTAATTTTATTCAGCAGCAGTCACGTTTTTGTCCTCTTCTGAGCTGTCTCTGTGATAATAAATATTTATGTAAACGAGGACTCTGGAATAGTTGAAATTATGAGTGAGTCAAACTGGAAAGTTGAAGTTAGTTGCTTTAGCATGCTGTCTTTCCTTAGGACAGAATAGTTAATACCTCTACTGTTTGTGTACACTCATGCACATATTTCTTTATGCTTCCTGGAGTGTTTTGCTTGTACTCTTGATAGCAGAGTCTGCAGACTGATTAGCGTCGTGCCTGTGAGTTAGGTTGTCTTTTGGTCTTTTTCCCCTTGTTGGAATTCACATAGGTGGCATCTATTCCTGTTCCAACTGCAGATCAACCTGCAGCAAGGTGCTTGCTTAGGGAGAATAATCTTCCTAATGTGTCTGAAAACTAGTTATCAGTTTATTTTTTTTGTGAACTTATTTAGAGGCAATACTTTAATTACACAGGAATGAAATACTCCTGTAAAATTCTAAAAATGGCTGGCTATTGCCACCATTCTGCATTAAATGTGTGTGCCTTAAGTCATGAGCTTTTGTGTGCTGCCTTTCAGTCAAAACTGCATCCTCTAAAATCTCCTTTAACCAAAGCCACACAAAGACTAAGTTTTTACTGTACTTTATTCATAAGGTGAAAAGTTGGATGAAAGCAAAACGCTACTGAATGTCCTGAGGAGTAATTTGCTGTTAGTGTAACATTATCAGTAGAGGTGAAGCTCTCTCGAGGCTATTACATCGCCATAACATTAAAAAGCTAAATGCAGTTAGTGCCTGCCTGTAGCTGTGGTAATATAGTTACGTGCATCAAAGTAATGAAAGAGTTCTTAAACATGAGATTAAAAGTTTAAAACATCATTTAAAAATTTAAGTGAAATTAAAAAAATAAGTGAAGTGTTAATGAAACTGTTTTGGCTTATTTTTGGCTTATTTTTATTCTCAGGAGAAATGCCACGTTTGATGGTTCTTAAGATAATGTTAAAACTGTTTTCCAGTCTGATCCTTAAGTGGAAGTTTATAAAGACTGTAAAAACCTGTTTTGAGCAGTCTTGTTTCAAATCCTAGTAGGCAGCAGTTTCATGTGGTTAGACTTTTCTGCAGATGGATGAAGACTCAGCCTTGCTTTAATTTCCAGGTAGCAGAAGAAATGTGTCTTGTTCTTCATTTTGAAAATACTTTATCTAGATGGTTTGCTGGTCTGTAGTATGCAATTTTGCTTTCAGACAAAGGTACTTGGGACTGATGTGTGTATGTGTGTATGCATACATTTTCATGAGTGTGTTTCCTTATGTCTTTCCCTTTGATAAGTCTTTCAAGTCTTAAAACTTTTGTCCTATATGGAACATTTTTCACGCTGTCATTTAATGTTATTTCTTTGTCATCTTCTCTGATGCTTCTGTAACCTTCTGTAATATGCAGAGGAACAGTACTGTGTCACATTCTAAATTAGGTTTTGCTGTTTTGTTGCATGACATTATGTGCTATGATGACATTGTGCTATTTAGTTTGCATTATTTACGTAACTTAACATTTTTCTTGCTGCTTTTTTAAATACCTTTGCAGTTTTCCAGCATGCATTGCTCCTTACTCTTCAACTTTGCTTTGTCTGTTTGGTCCCTGTAATCTGTTCAGTGTTGTCTTATTCATCCATTTTGGCTACCGTTCTTTGAAGTTCCTCAAATTCCTTCCTGATTTTTGGGTTAGCCTAAATAACTGCTGTCTGAAGAGGAAGTCAGCAAAATGTATATATTTATTAATAGTCCCTCTTCTTAGACGTAGCGAGGTGTACCAGTGCTTAGTGCTGTTTGTCTGTCCGTAAAGATGATTTAATCTTTTAACTTAGACTGCTTTGCATTCAGACACTTAAGTTTCTGGATAATGTTTTGTCTCTTCTCATGACTTGACTTGCTTAGCCTCTTGAGAGGTGTGTTGTTAAAGGCAATCTCGAAGTGTAAATGTTATCGGTCTCTCTTCCTTTGTTCAGTTACTAGTTTTGGGCAAAGAAATGTAAATGGACTGTTCTCAAACTGTTATAACATAATTTGTCTACTTTTAGCCAGTTTGAGTTAATTCAGTGATTACAGATTTGGTTAAAGTTGTAGACACTCTGCTTGGAGCAGCATCTACAGCAGGCTGCTGAGGACATTTCCCACTTCAGTTTTGACTGTCTCCAAGGATGGAGACTCTACAGTCTCTGTATATGATCTGTGTCCAGTGTTTGATAGTAAAAAAGATTTTCTTTTTTCTTAAATTTAAATGGAATTTTCTTAAGCCAAACCGACACCACCCCTAAGCCTCTCATTGTATGGGAGATGCTCCAATTCCTTGATCATTTTTGCAGCCCTTTAGTGGATTCACAGTAATAAGCAGACTACCCGTTCCTCCTTCAGCACAGTTGGAGGTTCAGGCTATTGAAGCTTCAGTGTCTTGGAGCAGATAGTCAATTTCTTTCTTGCAATCTCTGATGTGTAGTGTGCTGACCTCCTCCCACATCTCCTTCACTTGGTAACACACAAACTTCATCAGCACACAGCTCCTGCAGGCAAGTTGTCTGGTTTCTGCTCCCTCGTTGAGGGGCCCTGGGCCTGCTCAGATGCATCCTCCCTTGGAAGCACAGCTCTGCTGGTTGCTGAGGGCTGTGCCCCATGGCACCACTACCACTGAGTGTTTGCTGTTTTGAGAAGAGCTGCTGGCCCTCTTTGTGCCCTGCTGTTGGCTAGCTGCTGTGCAAGCTGTTGGGTCTGGCTGCCTTGGCTGTGCTGTTGCGGCTGTTGGGCCAGCCCCTTCCATAATGTGAGGGTTCAACAGTCATGAAATTTAGTAGTTAATGTTTTCTAAATTTTGTATGGGTATTATTTACTACTTGAAGAGCCATGTGCATATAATCTTAACTGAGGAACGGAGTGGCAATTCAGGTTTAGCTGTAGAATTGTTTTATTTTTGGAAATTATCCTAATCTATATTTCAATTCCTCATTTCTAGATTTATAGGTTAGTTTATTAATACTTATAAAACATTAGGGAATTGGTAGAAGTATTTTATCAGTCCCATAAAAGTGTCTTTAGTTTATGAAATGTTAAGAAAATTTTGTAATTGGATCTCTTAGTATTTTCTAGCCTTTTACTTTTTAAAAAGTGTATTAAAAAAAGTCTTTAGTATAGTTTTCAGAGATAGCTATATAAATCTTAGTCAGGATTTTTAAGATTGTTTTTTCCAAATCTTTATGTAATGTAACATCATAGGGAAGAGAGAGGCTTGTGGGTCTGAATGATGAATAAAACTTTTAATAGAATCCTACATATCAAAGTTCATGCTTTGAAATGAGAGGAATATTCATAAAATTCAAAATTGCGTTGCTGTGTGTTGCTAAGGAAAATAAGGAATTGATAAACATTGATCTATAATGCTTAGCAAGTAATTGCCCAGTTTGAAATTACTTCTGCTCTGTGAACTACAAGAAAGGAGATATACTAATTAATTACACCCAAGCTAATGTAGTGCTGGTAGTATAACTGATTTATTTTAGACTGTGCATTGTGGCAGAAGAAATAATCTACGTTCCTTCATGCATCTTCCACAATTTTCTTAATTTTTTGGTTTGTGAACACGCACAGTTAATGCAGCTGTAGTCTACTCCAGTTTAACATTCAGCAAATGTCCAGAAATGATAATTCTATGAGAAAGCATTCCCTTGTGATCTTACATGGTCTGTTTTACTCTCAGAAATCTAATTTGTTCTGATAATAGCAACTCTGCTTTGTATCCTGTTGTTAATTTTTGTGTGAACTGGATGGGAATGACTTGTTCTAATAGCTAAGTTAGAGTAGCAACCCTTTAGCAAGGATGGGAACAATTTAAAAATCATCGGTGTTAGTTCCCCCACACAAGAAGGGGTTACTGGGGTGTTGAGTCCAGCTTCTTGCTGTTACCAGCAGCATGCCTGTAATCCCATGGAATGTGGTCTCCCTTAGGTGGTAAGGTTGCATAGCCTTTCTGCTGTTATAAGCAGTAGTAGTGAATTCTTTGGAAATCTGTCTTCTGCAGTGTGCTTTGTTCAGTAGAGCTGTAATTTATCCATATGTTCAAAGTATCTCAGAACAGTTTTATCTTTTACGTTTAAGAACATCACATATAGGAGGGGGAGTAATAAGTAATTTTAAAAATACTAGCTACTAGTATTTAACTGCCTTGATCTCTAACACTTATCCTCTTGCAAATGACTTGTAAAGTGGCAGTAAGGATTGTTTTCTGGCTGATGGTGTGTTTTTCAAGGTGCTTCAGTGATAAGGTTCCATATAGAATATGCATTGGGCAAGTACCCAAAAATATTTCTAGTTAATTGTAAATAAGTATGTTGATACCACAGATGTCAGATTTTTACAATATTTAATAATTTTAACTCTATTTTGTCAATGCTGTAACTCTGAGCAAACAGAGAACATGATGGTAGAATGTCCTAAATAAAGTGATCTGTAAGCTTTCCACTTATATAGTCTAGAGGGAATGAACAGTCCTTTCTTTTGAAAGAAAAAAATACTTTTGATGCAAGCTTGTTATATGATGATCAGGAACATTGTGTGTGTAAGGTAAGAAAACTGCTCTTTTGCAAAAAAAAAAAAAAAAAAAGTCTTAACTATAACACCAAAAACGGATTCTTCCAACAGAGAAGTCCTGGTTTGGGCTCTTACTGTGTTGCATTGAATACTTAGGAGCCAAAGAATTAAAGACGAAAATACTATGTTAGTATTCATTTAAAGGTGATTCTTAGAGACTGTTGAGATGGGCCATATCTTTGGAGGCTTTTGCCTTTGCTGTCTCTGGTATTGGGACGCTGCTTGGTTTGCTTTAGGTTAGAGTCTGGGGTGACAGCTGAGCAGTATATAGAATATTCTAAACAGTTGAACAGGGACGCTAGTGTAAAGCAAAAGCCAATGTGGTTTGCCCAAGGAAGCCTGTATCCCCTACATACTGGAGTAGTTCAAGTGGTTTGAACTAGTGGTTGACATCAGCTGCTATGTAATGCTGCTTATTTTTTTTGAGAGGAAAGAAGGTGTGGTAATGGTGCATTATCTAAAGATACTATTAACTGTAAAGCAAGTGAGATTGTTATCAAGAATCTGAACTGTGGTGCATATTTTGTACCAGTATCAGTGGTATGTGTCATGGCTAAGAGGAACAACCTTCTCATGAAGTCAACGTAGTGTTGTTAAATAACATTTTTTCAAATGTAGAGTGTACTATTTATATGATGACTTTTCAGTGCTCCTTCAATTCATGTACAAAAATACTGCTGGCGGCCTCTTTAGTTCATTGGTTTATGTTGTTGTGTGTGTAACAAAACTGAAGGTCTTTGATTTTGGCACATAACAGTGAATTTGAAATTGTCCTTTGTTCTCTTATACCTTCAAGTAATTGCCTACCTTTGAAATATTTATGTAGCTTAGGCTCTTCAGAACCCAATATTGCATTCCAAACTTGAAAGAAATTAGAACTCTCATCTTATGATTTCTGACACTGTGGGTGCAGGCGGTGATCTAGAAAATTAAATCAGCGGTAGGAAGTATTCTGGAAGCTTACATGTGCAAGCTTGAGATGTGTTTTCTAATCCTATCAGAGTAACCCTATTTTTTACAAATTGAAGCATGGAACATTAACAACCTTTTACACCTCTGTACATATCAAAGTACTTTGTTCATAATACAGCAGTTTAATGAACATTTAGTTTCATGCAGTGAAATCACTGACCCTTAAAGGTGTGTGAGGGTGACGGGGACAGGAATGAGTAATTTCTTGGGAAGGCTGGAGTAGAGGTTCAAAAAATTGTATGTTAGACTTTGTATGCATAGTCAGTCTACTCAACATTACCCAGCTCTGGTGTTCTAGATTTTTATGGCTTTTTCTAGTATTGGGCAAAGAAAATAGTATGTCTCAAATATCACAAAAAGCTTTTGTAAGCTTCTGATTTCAAATAGTGTTAGTCCTGAAATTAATACTGTTCAATTTTGATTTTTTTTTTCAAGCAGTATTTGTGTTTTGTGCATTTGGTACAATACATTTAGGATGAGAAGAAATGGCCTCAAGTTGTACTAGGGAAGGCTTAAACTAGGCATTCGGAAAAAATCTCTTCTTCAAAGGGCTATCAAGCATTGGAACGGGCTGCCCAGAGAATGCATTGAGACATGATTTGGTGGTGGACTTGGCGGTATTAGGTTTACAGTTGGACTCGATGATTTTAAAGGTCTTTTCCAACCTGAATGATTCTGTGATTTAGTTTACTATTAGTGTATGTTATGGTACGGCTTCAGCCTTTATATCGAAGTCTGTGACAAAACAGCTGTATACTGTATTGATATTTTTTTAGCTGAACATATATTACTTCAGCAGTTGGCCAAAATATTTTAAACTATTTTGTAGTAAACTGACAATTAATATAACTGTCTTAGGACAATACAGGTAAGGATGGGCAGATACCCTGCAAACTATTCTGCTGCTTGTTCTTTGGAATACGGTCATGGCTGCCTCTGCACCTGAGACTTCTTTCCTATCTTATGAGCTATTCCACCTAGTAGTCTTCTAGATGCATGTTTTTCTGATTTGGGGTAGCATGGTGCTATAAACAGTAATAGGTGAAAAATCACATATATCATATCTTTAATACTGCCTACAACTGGACCTATGTGGTTATTCTGGAGTTTCAAACAAAAAAGATATAGATTCTTAATGTAACAACATTACTGTAGGCTTCAAATTAAGGGTCAGAATGAAAAGGATGCAGATTTAATTTAAAGATGAAAAATTCCTGCAAATTTTATGTTGCCTTCTGAAGGTGACAGATTTCTCACTGCTTACTTGTTTATAAGGGGTGTGGATTCTGTGGAAGCTTTGAAGGCTAATTCTTTGGAACAGGAATTTGGCCTGAGATTGCCGCTCAGTGTTTACTGTGCAGAAGATGTTAGTATTTACAAACTACTAGTATTCTTGGTATGGAAAGGCTCTTATTGTTTTAATCAAGACATTGCTTTGAAAACAAGATTAGAGCTCTGCTTTTCTTGAGTTTTTGTAGAGGTCTGTAGAGCTGGTTGCTGGTTTTCTTTTAGTGTTAGATTAAGATCTGAAATAGAGGTGGCTCAATGGTCTTTAACAGACTGAGTGGTTACATTTAGCCTTATAAAAGACTAATAACAGTTGTGTGGACAAGATGACCAGTTTTTGAATCTCTCGCTGATGTGGTTGTACCCAATTAGTACATTTATTGTATCTTCTCAGAAATTAAGTAAATAATGCTTTTTTTTTTTTCTTTTAAGACATTAAATGCTAGATTTTGTCCACAGTTCTAGTACTGTTTGCTGTTTTACAAAACAGTGATTCTGATCAAATGCCTATTGATATACTTAAAAATCAATCCTGATAGCATTTCCTACTCTGGAGCTTAAGACGTGTCTTTGAATTTTGCTCTATGTCCTGCTTGATAGACAAATAACATGTTAATTTTATACATATTGTGACCTGTATGACATAAAAGACCCTAACCCTTCAACTAGGGAAAGGGAAACGTTACCCTCTAGCAATTACTGTATCTTGTATACATTGTATCTGTTTACTAACAAGCTATAGACCCTCATTGCCTAGCCTTTATTTTTTAGTAAAGGCAGTGTGCCTGCTCAGGGGCCTCCATCACTTGGTAATCTTTTCCTTTCCTTTCCTTAACTTAAATTGATACTTCTACCAGAAAAATTAAAGGGCCCTGAACTTTTTTTCTATTGGGCTCCCCATGCCATTACCCCTTGTCTTTGAGTAGAACTTGGAGCCTGGAAATGTGATCAAATCTTTTTAAGGTGATCTTGCCACTAAGTATAAAACTGCATCATTAAGAAAATTCTTTTCTTGAATAAGTTCCTGTAGTGGCCAACCTTCTAATGAAGTGTGGAGTGTAGCTTTGTATAACACAAAGACATTGATTGAGGAATAAGATTAAAAGTTTGATCAGAGTGCATGGGCCTTTAGTGGAAATTTAAGAGGTGGTTAGAGAATGGTTTAGCAGTGTTTACACTAAGATAGTTGAAATGAGGGAAGTTTGGGACTAGTGTAAATGTAGAGGAAGGAGGAAGGGAGCCTCCACCAATTGTTAGTGCTGGTGGAGAAGAGATCAAAGGTAAAATTAATCTGCTTATTTTAAAGGTAGGACGCGTCTTGTTAAGCCACCTTCTAGTGAGAATGCTGCATCCACGTGGATTTATTTGCTTGATTGTGTAAGTTCTTATCTCTCCAACTGACTTGTACTGCTTCTGATTGCAGCTATGCTTGGCAATATAATTTTTTTTAGCAGGTACTTTTTCTCTTTAGCTACTATCTCCATTTTTTTAAATGAAGTAATTTCATAATTGTAAAGCCTTTTCTATGTACAATTGGTTTAGCTTAAGTCAGGCACAAGTCCCTTGAAATTCTGTAAGTAAGGAATTTCAGTTGAGTAAGACAGGGATATCACAAATGTTTTGTGATAGAAAATAGTACCATAGGATTTTAGAGCTAGTCTGTTCATATATTTATCTCCAATTAAAGGAGTATCAGTTTGGAAGTATTGCCATTGAATTTTCACCCTCAGTAGTTATTTCTGGCATGTGCTAAAGTGATAAATAGACAAACTATATATAATTGTTGCCTTTCTTGCCTTTTTTCCTATTTTTTATCTGGGTTACTATGGAACTGTTGAAGCAAATGTGATGGCTGGAAGGTTTTGTTGTGTTCTGAAAAGCATGATATGTTCCAAGGTCCAGTGCAGCTTTCCTAAAAGGCACTGCTGCTAATCATTTGTTGATGCTTGGTGTCAGACTGGACCAGTAATGTGTGTTTTGACTTTATTGGTGTTTTTCTTTTGTTTTGCTCTGCTTGTCTGTTTTGCTGTATTGAAATGTTGGATGAAACAGGCATTTTCAGGCAGTGATGCAAAATATAGAAGAGCGATGTTAGACCAGGAGAAAATTGGCAAGGTATGGGATTCAACTTGTAGGTTGTAGTAGATGGAGATCTACTCAGTACATTCTGTGGAATCTGAAGAATTACTCAGCTGGGCAGATGCAGGCTTCAACTTCAGTGGGCTGAAGCTGTAGTTTACGTATTGTCTGTCATCTGCTTGTGAGTACATGTTCCACCTGTACTGTCCACACTCTGACTAATAGCATCCACACTCCAACATCATCACGCCAGTGCCTGCCTAGTTAGAAATCTCATTTACAAACCTAGTTAGTTGGATCTTATTGTCAAAGTTGTCTTCCCTTTTAAGGTTTATCAAAGTCTGATGACATCTATACAGAAAACAATGCCCATAGAACTGTCTGATGCTCTGCTATTGTATATAGTTACTAATGCAGCTGTATTTGCTGAACTGTCTTCCATGTGATGTATGAGCTTCAACCTCTGTTTTTTCTTTTGAATATGGGAAATAGGCTGATGAATAATTTCTGTGACCAATGCTTTGGTATGATTCTGTTCCTCAAGTAAAGGAAAATTCATCTTGTAGTTGTAAATCCTACTCATTTATATAGCTCCTAATAGGCTATAATTGTAGGCAGTGCATTATTTTCATCCATTTCCAAATATGAGGCACTTACAGGCAGCTTTTCAAGGCATGATGTGGCTAGTGGTTTGTTGATGTGCCAAGTTAAGCTATGCAGAAGAAAAATCAGCGTGAATAGTTAAGAAAGTAGTTTACTGGCTAACATCAGTAGACTTGTAAAGTAAGTTCTCAGAGGCAAGATATAGCTGCTCAGTATGATTTTCACGTCTGTAACCCTTCTGTTTACCGTTTTGGTATTGGCCAGGATTACAGAGCCTCTGTCATGCATAGAGGCCACACAGTGCCCAGTCGGTTACATCCCATCTCTGGGAGGGGGGAGTTCGTGCTGAGCCGTGCATTTGGTAGGAGCTGGAACTGAAAAGTGCTTCCTCTCTTAAGCAGTGCATTGCACCTCTGAAAGTTGTCATGGCTGGGCATAATGCTTTACCAAAGTATCTGGGGGATGCCAGCTGGTACCTGCCAGTCAACTATTTTTTAATTTTAAAGTGTTGGCTGGGCTAATATGCTATTTGAGACTTTTGTTTATGTGTTAATTATATCTCATGGAGATGACTAAATACTTGTAAATGAAGTTTGGAGGTTTTTTAGATGCAAACAGTATAAGCAGTCTAATTAGCTGACTAGGATATAGGTGGTTTTAAGCAAATATAAGTGGAAACATTACTAGAATGTTTTCTTATGCCAAAGAAAATACTTAAGAAAACATTGTAGCAAATAAAACTTGAAAGTGTTCTGCTATAACATGGATTTTGTACATACTTTTAGATTTTGTGATAATACAGGTTAGAGAGGGCAACAATGGGAAAAATCAAATATGAAAGCCTAGACATTACATGTGATGATCTCCTGATGTAAGAGAAGTCCTGGTTATGATCACATTGGTATTCACTTTTGCATATGCTGAATATACATTATATATTTAAGTGATTCTGTTGTTTTTATCATTTAATATGAGTGTACTACTTGTTTTGTTCTGTAATGCTTTCAGTTTCCCTGAAAATAGACCACTGGCTATGAAAATAGATTGTTGGAATAGAATGCTGTCTGGTTTTGATTTAAACAGGTGCAGGCAACCAGTGGCACTTCCAAGGTTCAGCATGCAAATGAAGGACCATTTTTTTCTCCTTTTAACATGTATTACTTTTATATGGGCAGTATCTGGAAAGGTCGGTGCTGTCCTATTATGAAGATTATTTTTAGTTTTTTTTTGTTTTGTTCCCTCTTTCCCTTTAAGTGAGAATGTTATCTTTACAATTTGCCTCAAGATGTAAGGTCTCTGACTTCCAGTATGTATCAGTGTTCAACACTTTAATGATGCAAATCGTTAAATATGAAGCACTGATTTCTACAGTTTCTGTAGCTTTTTGCAACAGTTTGCTTTTCCAAGCTTTCAAACCAGAGAAGAAATGCAGGAAAATGGAACTACTCTTCTGTTATTTTACTAGTTTTACTATTTTTATTACATTTACTTTTACATTCCTCATATTAAATGAGGCGAAATGTTCTCCATTTTCAATCGGAAAGAGGGAAAGGTGAAAGTAGCACTTAATCCAATTAATGTATTTTCCTGCTCTGATCTATTGTGATGACTTTGAGCATCTGGTAGTAACTGAGCATGAGCTGCTTAAAGTCACAGAAACCCAATCCCTATTATTTCTGCTCATTGAAGGGAATAAATGAATTACTAGACACTAATCTTTGGATAATTGCTTGCTGAGCAGGAGATCTTAGCTGTTAAATAAATTAGTTTTGTAAGTTTATAGAACTGTCAGAACTAGTGAACTATTTAAGAAGGTTAACCATAAATGAACAGAAGCTGAGATCTCAGTTTTTATTTGTACCTATTGCACTTGAACCTTGCAGCATACATAGTATATGTACATACATGTTATCTTTTCCCTTTTGGGGTTTAGTAGAACCAAAATTTAAGCTGAAATTTGTGTTAGTTTCCTGCAGTACATGGATAGGAAATATGTGGAATAAGATACAGAATGTATTGATGTTTTGAATAACCAAGCCATTTGGGGTTTGAAGTAACTCTTTCCCATTTTGAGTTATCTTTTAATTCAGATATTGAGGAAGGCATATGCTTTTTAGCTCTAGGTAAGTCTGCCCTGTGACATTACATCACACTTAATTTTCCCAGTTCTCCTTTATTTGATATATTTTTAGCAGCTTAGCCTTCAAGATCATTTTTATTCTTGATAGCAGTGTGGACTTATGTCTTTAGAGTATTTAAAAGTCATGCTCCTTGTTCACTGATGGTCATCACTCCTTTTCCTTTCGAGAGCCGGCTAAAAGAGGGTGTTCAGAGTCATTATTTATAGCTCCAACTCTGATGCACCCTGATGGTGCCCATACTACTTTGACCTCACCTCACTGGAGTTTCTTATTTTGTCTAGGAGCAGGCTTGCTTGCCACCCATCTGAAAACATTCAGGGCCCTAAAGTAATGAGATAAAGTAAACTTTTAGGTAGATTTGAGATTTGTTTATCAGAATACAATGCCTGTTAACTTATTTTCAATATCTTGTGTTTGCAGGATAACTAATTTAAATGTTTTCTGGGTCTTTCTGACCTGATGAGTACTTTCTGTCTCTGTAAATTGTTGCTTTGCACAGTTTTTGTATTTTTTTGAGGCTGTAAAAATTTGCATTTGTCTCTGTCAAATTCCTGTTCTGCAGCAGGTCTTCACAAATAGCAGGATATATTCTTTCACTTCTCTTGAACTGTGTATTGCAACGTTTATTACACGTTTGATCAAAATTCCACAAGGATTCTGGCAAAGGGATAACAATACTCTGGTTAACTCGGATAAAATACTCTGACTGGAGGTAATTGTTCCATGCAGTATGTTTTTGCCTTTCAACGAGAACTGAACTTCTTTCCTGTAGACAGTCTTTTCATTGTGGAATCTTCGCTTGAGTCTTCCTCAATTTGAAGGAGTAGTCTTTAGTAAATCTTCCATTTATTTGAATTACTGTCAAAATATCAGGATATAGCAGACTTGCCATGCAAGGACACTGTTATTAATATTCTGTAATGACGAAGTGATCTCAATAAGTTGTGCTGGACTTAGGTTTAGAGTTGTCACGGAACTTCTTGTTAATACTGTTGTAAGTCTATTTGTGTTTTGAATTCCAGTGCAAATAATAGGAAAGGAACACATTGAACCTTTGCAGACTTCATCTGTTTGTTTTGTTTGTGCATCAAGAGGTCAAATGCTTCTTCTGTACCCCTAAGGACTAAAGCACTATTGTTCAAAAAGTCGGATCTGTTACCTGGTGTGCAATAAGCCAATAACTGCATCACTGAGAAAGACATTGTTTTATTCAGGTTTGTGCAGATCCCCATTGCTTGGAGTTTTTCTTTAAATCAAGCACACCTCGAGGGGTTTGTTGCCTTCACTTATACACAGTTACACAAAGCTATACATTATTAATCATGCATGTAATCACATATCTCAGTGTAATTATAATAAGTGCCGAGTCATTCCTTGCAACATCTGCATATGCTCCAAGTGAGTCTTTAGGGGTGCCTGATGGTAATCGCCACAAAAATTATCTGCAAAGTTCACCTCTTTGTCAGCTCCTCCCCATCTCCTCCCAGTTACTGGCAATATCTCTGAACTGCTGGCTTGGAACTTCTTAAATTAAGTTCCCAGCTCCCCATTCAAAAGTCATGCTAATAAATTGCACTATTATTTAACCATACAGCTGAACAAACTTTAGTCCCATACCGCAAAAATTACAAATTATTAACTGGGACCTATCTTGTGTGAATCTCCTGCCTGTCTGATGATCCTAACATATTTAAGATATTAAAATTATCAAGGGCTTTTACCAACAGTATCCTCCAGTCTTAAATTATAGTGACACATATACCATTGGCATTGGAGGTAGGTCTAGCTATGCTTTTGAAACTGCTTTTCTGAGACCAAGCCATGGTCAGGCGCTCAGCTGAGGGGATCACCTTTACTGCTGCTCTTAAGAAGGAGGAGGTGTGTGTATGCTTATTTTCCTTTCCAGAGATAGATTATAGCAAGCACTTATACTTCCCCACCTTGGGGGATGGGGTAATGGCTCTGTCTGACTCCCAAAGGCTATTGGGAATGCTTAGGGGGAGCAGGAGGAGAGTGAGCATAGACACTTCAGAGCACTCCTCAACATTCAATGTTCAGACGTTCATTGACTGGTAATGGTAGAGGTAAAAGGTGTGTAGTATTACAAATACTTGCTGCGGATACATAATGTTTTGTTCTTAACACACAAACAGAAAATGGCATTTTCTTTTTTCACACAGGAACTTTTGTTTCTGAATGCACATACATACTCATTTTTAGGAAGGTATAATAGCAGACCCAAATACAGCCTACTGATTTCAGATTTTTCTGCTGTGACAGAGCTCCGGTGTTTTGTTTTTAAAGCCTGTACACAGTGGAAATATGTCAATTAAGGGAGAGATGTCAATATTATTATAGGTATTTGTCATTACAGATATCAGTTTTGGTATTAATATTGTTTAATAAAATTAGTTTTGAATAAATTTAATTTTTAATAGGATGGTATAAAATGCAGAGATGTGATTTCAAATTTGTGTCTCTTGCACCATACATATGCATTTGTCATGTGCAAATCAGGAAATGGCTTATTCTTGGCATTTTTCAGTAGTTAGGGGGCATTGCACTGCTCATAGCTTACCAGAAGCAGAGCAAACAGAATAGTGTTACATTTTCCTCAATGTTATCTTCGAGTTTGTAAGTACTTTAATTATTGTTTGGCTTTCCTGGACTACTGCTAATAGAAACTTACTTGATTTGGCATTTTCGAATGTCTTTTTATTGCTAATTCTGAGTTAATTAGAGTTGCTTATAACTTTGTTCAACACTTTAAAGTTGGATCTAAACCCAGATGGCTCAACTTCTACATTTTACAAAGACAATAGTGTATGCAAAAGAATCTATACATATAGAATTTAAGCATTTAGCATGCTTTGGTTGAGTAAAAGACAATGTTTGTTTGGTAGAATAGAGCATTTGTTCAGCATCATAGTGCAAATATAGATGTAGGTCCTGAAATTGCAAATTTTGTTATGAAAGACAGATTGCACAAAGGTTTCCAAATGAGACTGCAAACATGACACACAGTATAAATGACTGCTATTCTTACTGATGTCAGGCTTCTTTTTCCAAATTCTTTCAGCTAGTAATGCCAAGTTTTATTTGGTCTACATACCCTTTAAACAGTTTGTTTTGGTTTGCCTTTATACCACTGGAAAGTTAAGATAATTGTTGTATCTGGATGTTTTGACTATTAACATGTTCTAGAATATTTTTTTGCATAAATTTAGGGATAAGAAATTCTGTAAAACTTAATAATCAAGGACTTTTAATATATATAGCTGTTAATGCTATTAACAAAGCAATGCTAATTCCATTACTGTTTTTTGGATTACTGGGCAAGACAGAAGTCGAATTCCTTAGAATTTCCATTCACATGTTCTCAGGCTTCCAAGTCCTTGGCTGTTGAAATTCTTGAGACAAAATTTGTTCTCATCCAGACTTGAATTTTTGAATGCAAACTGAGAATGTGGCATAAGAAGCAGTGGTAGCTTTTATTTTGTACTTAAGTGTTGCATACATCCCTGACCATGTGATTTACTGCTTTTTTTAATGGTATTTGAATTGCTGTGACTAATGAGTGGGTGAATTGTGTCAGTGTGCTCAGTGGCATGACTATTTTTGAGAAAACAATCTTGATTATAAACCTGATCATAAAGCTTTTTGAATAATTGAGTTAATCTTTCTGTCTTTTTAAAGTAGCATCTTTTGTGGTGTGATAACTTTTCCAAAGGGAATCGGGAGCTGCTGACAAATATGTAAATCAACTCTAATTTTCTGGCAGAAATTTGATAATTAAAATCGACGTCTTGTGTGCAGTTATCAATGTGAGCCATTTGGGAACAAACCTCTAGGATAAGCTATTGGATGTTTCACTTAACAACAGTAACCGTATTTTTAAAATATTTCACTAATATCTTCCTATTTGCATTTGGTAGCTATGGAGAAGAGAACCTCATTGCATAAAAACATTCCAAACACCAGTTTATAATGCTTTGCTTGCATGGATATAAATTGCAAGAAATATCTATGACTCTTTAAGTGTCCTGGCAGTAGATTTTGGAGGAAGCAGTCTTGCTTGTGAAACTCTTCTAGCTGTGGTGTCTGTGTTCCTAAAATGATAGAATAATTAAGGCTGGATAAGATCTCTGAAGACCATCTTGTTCAATCCCCTGTTCAGAACAAGTTTGGTCAGATCAGATTGCTTGGGTCCAGTTGAGTTTGAATAGAGTCTTCTGTTGTTCTGGGTAACATGTTCCAATGTTTGACCATCCTCATGGTGAAAGTTCCCATGTTCTATCTTGTCTTCTGCCTCTTGTGCAATAGCTGTGCACCTTTGAGCATTGTAGTTTTGTTTCCTGTCTTTTAGGTAGTTGTAGAGAGCAATAAGATCTGAACTGCTCCTGCCTCCCGTGCCTTCTTTTAAGGCTGAACAAACCCAATTCTCTTTGTCTTTCCTCTTCAGCCATCTTGGTGACCCTTCTGCATTCACTGCAGTATGTCAATGTCTGTCTCTTGTTCTGGGCAGTGGAAAACTCAGTGCATCCTTCAGATACCACCGTATGAAAGTGAAATGCCCATATCCCTCAGCCTGCTGGCAATGCTTCTGCTAATGCAACCTGGGATACAGTGAGGTTTTGTTGTTGAAAATTTGTATGCTGCTGACTCAGATTTGACTTGCATCCACGAGGTCCTGTAGCCTGTACTAGCATTAGTTGTTTTTCATCCCAGGTGAAGGACTTTACATCTGGCTTTGTTGAAATTGCTTCTGGTTCCTGTTGGCCTATTTCTCAGCATGCTGCGGTCCCTGCACGTAGTAGCCCTGTTCTTCAGCCTATCAATCATTCTTTCCAATGTGGTGTTGTCCACATTTGGTGGAGTCATTTTTAGCTGTATTATGTCTTGTAAAACCAGGTGTATGGTTTTAATGCTTAATGAAAGAGACGGTATTTCATGTCTGTATTGCATACAAACAAATAAAATTACATGAAAATAACTGGCCACACTTCAAATTGATCTAAGTCAGTATTCTGTGTCCAAGACTAGTAACTGGTACTTCAAAAGTAGTAACTGATTATTCTTTTGTTTGATCATAGAATCATAGAATAGTTAGGGTTGAAAGGCACCTTAAAGGTCATCCATCTCCAACTCCCCTGCCATGGTCAGGGACATCCCACTAGGTCAGGCTGCTCAAGGCTCCATCCAACCTGGCCTTGAACACCTTCAGGGATGGGGCATCCACAGCTTCCCTTGGCAACCTGTTCCAGTGTCTCACCACTCTCATAGTGAAGAAATTCTTTCTAATGTCCAGTCTAAATCTGCCCCTCTCCAGTTTGTACCCATGCCCCCTGGTCCTGTCCCCACAAGCCTTTGTGAACATCCCCTCTTCAGCTTTCCCATAGCCCTCTTCAGTTACTGGAAGGCTGCTATATAATCTCCGAGTCTTCTCTTCTCCAGAATGAACAAACCCAACTCTCTCAGCCTGTGAGACCAGTCAGTATTTTTTTGTATTTGGAGAGACAGAGAAACTCACCCTGTATGAATTGCTTTTTTCAAAGTTGCTTAATACCTGAATGCTCAGCTTAGGGGGTGCACTATTGAATTTATTTTCTTAACATAGTTCACGCTTTCTTGTGATTTAAATATGCTTTCTGATAGCTTTAGGAGTCCTACCCCATTTTTGTCTTATGAGAAATACCCCCCGTTGTCCATGTATATTCTCTCTAAAAACAAACATAACACAAAAAACATCCCAAACCCAAACCAACCCTCAAAAAAACCCCAAAGAAACCAGTTCAGCTGCGGTCACCCAGTTCTCTTCTAAGATAAGGAGCTTTATCACTTCAGCCCATCTCCCTTTTGAAGGTGATTTGTTAATGTTGCCAAACTGGTTGACTCAACATGGAGTCTTTCTGGTAACTGCTCTCTTTATGCTAATCTGGCTGCCTCTTGTTTCTTTTTAGCTATCTTATTTATACCTGGAGGGCTTTTTCCTCTGATCGATACTTTGTTTTTTTAAGAATCTTTTCTGATGGATGAACCTTTTGTTAAAAGCTGTAGAAAGTTCCAAGCAATTAACATAGGATTTATTTTGAATGGCATGTTACTTCAGCATATCCAGATAAATCTCAATAAGTGATTATATCTAAACTCTGTTTTGGTTTTTTTTTTAAGATCTTTATGTTCAAAAGGTGTTATCATATGATTCATGATTGCTTGATGAATGATAGTAGCTGGTTTTGGTTGCACAAAACCCCTTAATGTTCAGCCACTTTGAAGAGGCCTTGCATCAGAGGAGGTGTCCTCCTCCTTATGGGGAAGGAATACTTCTGTTTTGTTTTAGTGCTTTCTAGAATAAAATTTAGGTGAGGGAGAAGAGAATTCTCTGTGGAAAAAAAAGAAAACAAACCTTGTAAAAGAGAAAGATAACTTTCACTTTTTCTTGTAAGTTTTACTCTAGTTTCTTGAAGTGCAGAAAACACAAGTATAATTTCTCAAATTGACTGAAGTGCCTTTGCTCCTCTAGAGGATTAGTTTTTTAAAACAATTCCTAGTTTTTATCTCCACCATGCAGAAATGCTTCATTTTTTGTTTTCTTCAAAGGAGAGTAAAGAGATGTTTTCCAATCCCCATCTTTCAGGTTTTTTAAAAATACTTCTAATGTATTTGGCTATATTAAAGCTATGGAAAGGGTAGATATTCTTTATGAAACTCTCTCTACGCTAACACTACCAGCCTGCACCTACAGGATATTTAGTTCTAATTGTCAGGAAAATTATTATGGTCACCAGTATTGAAGTATATGGCATCATCTGTTTGCCTTTACAGGGTTATGTGAAGTTGTTTTGACTGGAGATGAGGGGCAGGGAAGAAAGATACCCTTATGTCATCCTTGCAGGCTTATTAAGAGCAGGATTTACCCTATTTGACAGTAGCAGTCTTGAGAAATTTCAGCGAATTTGTCCTCTGTCCTCTAAGGTGCTGTCCCTTTTTGCATTGAGAAATACTCACAAGCATTGCTGTTTTTAGTCTTTCTATTTCCAAACTTCTGTAATTTCTCATGTGAAGTCTGTAATAGTCTGAAGAGTAAACTGGTTGTAGAACAACCAGAATCCTTTATTTTCTTTATTGGATATGTAAGCTTTTTAAAAATTGAGTTACTTCAGAGCTCCTGAAAACAAAAGCATTGCCTCAAGCTAAGCATGGTGTTGGCAGGAGCTGTGCAAACTTTTTGGTGTAGTTTTTGCCAAAGAACCTAATTCCTGACCTGAAATATCCCTGCTGTTTCCAGCTGTGAGCTTCATGAACAAATTTTGACAAGCTGATCATTATTCAAGCAGAATAATTTATTAGACCAAATTCCTGTCCTAATTAGTTTCCCTTTTGTGGATTTTTTTTAAACAAGCTTTACTTTGTTTCTGTCTTCACTTTCTTCTTTGCAAGTCTTACTTTTTGCCAGTTCTGCTGGGTTGAGTAGGTAATCCTAAGAAATGGCTGAAGAGTGCAAGTAACATGATGTTGCATTGTCTAGCTTAAGTGCAAGGCACTATGTATATGTTACTGTCTAAGAATGTATTAAAATGCAGCATGACTGTATTGGTGTATGGAATGTTTTTTAGATTGTGAGGTTTGTAAGTTGGGAATACTCAGGAGAGAATTAATTAAGTTGGGGCTATAAAAGAATGTTGAATTTGGAGTGGTTTGGCACTTACATAGCTGTATCAGTTTTTTTTTCCCCCAATAAACTAGTGTTCTATACTGTTGTGGTTTAACCCCAGCTGGAAGCTAAGCAGCATACAGCTCCTCACCACACCTTCCCCCACCTCGCAATGTGGGATGGGGACAAGAATGGAGAAAAAGTAAAACTCATGGATTGAGATAATAAAAATTTAATATGACAGCAAAGGAGAAGAATTATATTAATGATGATAAAAGAATAGACAAAACAAGTCATGCACAATGCAATTGCTTATCCCCCAGTGACTGATGCCCAGCTGCTCCCAAAGCAGTGATCATTCCCCCAGGTCAATTCCACAATTTATATACTGAATATGACCTTATAGGCCATGGAACATTCCTTTGGCCAGGGTCAGCTGTTCCCCACTGTGCTCTCTCCCAGCTTTTTGTGTACCTCTGTTGGTGGAGCATGGGAAGCTGAAAATTTCTTGACTTAGTATAAACACTTCTTAGCTACGTCTAAAACCACCAGTGTGTTATTAACATTATTCTTGTACTAAATCCAAAACATGGCACTATTCCAGCTACGAGAGAAAAAATTAGAGACACTTAGAGAATGGGAAGGTGACCTTTAATCGAAAGAAACCAACCCTAAACCCCAACCCTAAACCCCAACCAAACACCTCCCAACACACAGTTTTGTACAGGTAGTCATTCCCACATACTCATGAGCATTGAGACACATGTACCAAGCAGTCTGTTAAGCAATCCTACCACCCACACAGATGAATGTGTCAAAGTAGTGTTGCTGGAAATCCTCCCAATGAAATGAGAGGTGACAGATTCCTGCTATCAGATCCTTTTGTCTTCTGGGTTCCCAGGTCAACATCTATGTGCTGAATTTGCATCTGACATTTGTACCTTATAGGAACTGACAGTGATGAGAATCTTTGTCCTGTTCCACCTCTGAGTCATTAGTATTTACTCAGTCTTTTGTCTCCTTATCACCTTCAATTTGTTACTTATCTTCCCACTACTATTTCTTAAAAACTTAAGTCTATAGTTTGTTTCTTGTTTTAACGACCTGAGAATTCTGAGTAACCGATTTGTAGTTGTATTGTGATCTTTGACCTGTTTATCTAGGTGTCCTCAAACACATGCTGTTTTTAAGCCCTTTCTTCTGCTGTTCTTTCTGGATTTCCACACCCAGGCATTCCCATTCATTGTCCAGTCATATCTGTCTTAATGTCTCTGTTACAAAGTGTGTCTGCCTTTGTACAAAAAAGGAACACCTGTCTTTGTTTTGTGCTAGCAGCTCCTAATCTGTTACTACCTCTTAAACCACCAAAATGTATTAATCTTAACTGATTGTCTGACATGTTAAAATTACATTCTTTATTTATTAGCATACCTTATACCCATTTTTGTATGGGGCTCTGGTTTGTTTGCAAAAATATATTTGTTCCTATCCTGTCATCCAAGAAATCTTAGTCTTCCTTCTCTACCTTTTCTGCTTTCCTACCTTACTGGTGCCAGAGGAAATGCAGGACTCTTGCTTTCACACTAGCTTTAGCTGTTGGGCCTTGTCAGCTTAGCCCTTTTTTTCCGTTCTGGGTATTACAGGCTCGTGTCATTCATACTTGCACTCCCCATCCCCATATCTATTAATCTGCTCAACAGATTACAATTTCTCTATGCTTTAGACTTTTTGTGCTTTTCACAGAATCAGTTTCCTCTCATAGGGTGAGCATGCATTCATTGCACAGTAAGCCTCTTGCTTGTCTCAAAGTGAGAAGCAGCCACCTTCTTCTGAAGATGGAGTCCTAGGGGACTGGTGGAGGAGTTGTTACCTGGTTTAAATGGCCAAGGGCTCCTCGCATTACTGCTGGTATCTTCCTTCTTTGGCACCTAGTGCTTTTTACTAAAGAAAGCTCAAGCAACAGAGCGTTCTGCACTTCAGTCTACAGGATGAATTGAAAGCAAGCAGGCCTTGTTGATTCTTTGTTTTTTCGGGGCTGGCTAGGGGATGATGACTTTTAACAGTTTTGATATGCTTCAGCTTAAGGAACACTTGCATTGTGCTTTATTTTTATTATAAATTCAGAATAATTAAAAAATGGATTCTTATGCTGTCCACACTCCCAATAGTTAATTGTGCAGTCTGTTGGGGTGAGATTTTTTTATTTGATCTTACTTGAAAATTCTTCTAAACTGTACTCAATGGCAGACATACTATTAATTCATGTTTTTTGATTTTGTCTTTTGATTGCACTCACTGATATCTCTTGAGAGAATCTTTCCAGTGAAGTTTACCTAATGCTGCTTTACACCATTTTATGCCATCGAGGTGAAGCTATGTTCACCAAACTTCCATTTCTGTTAGTGCACGGAAGTCTTATTTATTCCATAAAGATATTTGGACTTTGCAGCCTGTTCAGACGCCCACAGGATAGCATCAATGGGCTGTGACGAATGGAATGAGATTCAACAAGGCCAAGTGCCGAATCCTGCACTTGGGACAAAACATCCCCATGCAGTGCTGCAGGCTTGGGGAAAAGTGTCTGGAAAGCTGCCTGGCAGAGAAGGACTTGGGGGTATTAGTTGACAGCCAACTGAACGTGAGTCAGCAGTGTGCCCAGGTGGCCAAGAAGGCCAGTAACATCTTGGCCTGTATCAGAAACAGTGTGGCCAGCAGGACCTGGGAAGTGATTGTGCCCTTGTACTCAGCATTGGTGAGGCTGCTTCTCTAGTACTGTGTTCAGTTTTGGGTCCCTCACTACAAGGAAGGCTTTGAGGTCCTGAAGTGTGTCCAGAAAAGGGCAACGAATAAAAAAGTCTTATGAGGAGTGGCTGAGGGAGCTGGAGTTGTTTAGCCTAGAGAAAACCCGGAAGATCTTATCACTGTCTACAACTGCCTGTTGTAGAGAGGTGGGTGTTGGTCTCTTCTCCCAGGTGACAAGTGATAGGACAGGAAGGGGTGGCCTCAAGTTGTGCCAGGAGAGGTTTAGATTAGACATCAGGAAAAATTTCTTCACTGAAAGGATTATCAGGCACTGGAACAGGCTGCCCAGGGCAGTGGTTGAGTCACTATCTCTGGACAGGCTGATGAAGTGTTCAGGGATATGATTTAGTAGTGGACTGGTATGGTTGGGCTTGATGGTCTCAGATCTTTTCCAACCAAGTGGTTCTATGAATATATATACAGATGGTTGCAGTGTGGATCCCTCAAGATGATGGTCTCAGCCACTCGGATGTGCACGCAGATGGAGAGTCCCTTGACCAGGGAAAGGTTAGGAAGGAAGAGTGCAGTGAGAGGACAGAGTACAGTGATTCAGCACAGGGCATGACCAGACAATGTCCTGACCAGCAGACTGTTTACATGGACTTGGTCCTTTTTATCCTGTTATCCCTCTTATTTTCCTATGCTTGCTCCTCCCCACATCACCTAAGTTCCTCCTTGGTTCCTCCTCTGAACATTCCATAGTAAGTCCTGCATGATCCTGAAATGCTCTTCCCTACCATCCTGTAATGTGTCGTGTGCCCCAAGGCACTAATAAACACGGCAAATTGTTGGTTACTTGATTGATCTAGTAGGGTTACTGTTCTGGGAGTAGCATTAAAGTAAACAGGGTTGTAGAAATGCTAGTAGCCAAGCTGCTTGGTGCTCAGATTGCAAGCTGATAAGATAAAAACACGTTTTAAATGCTCAGACTCTTCTAAGAGACGAGTGCAATGTTAGTAAATGGAGATTGATTCTTCAGCAGAAGGACTTTTCTTTTTTGCTAACAACTGTCATACTATTCTATTACTGTTCTACACTATTACTATCATGTAATATAACTGGAAAAAATCTCTGTACTGATAATATACCGGTTCTTTTGCCATTGACACAACTGAAATGGCTGAGTCACTGCAGGGAAGTGTTTCAGACTTGTACAGCTCAAGCAAGACTATTGCAATTGCTAAGCAGAGTGGTGGGTTTAGGCTTCTTTTCAACAAATATAAGTATTCTCAAGTGAACGATTGAGGAGGTAAAGCACTGAGACTCCTTAAAGTCTTCCACCTCTTATCAGGTATTCGAAGGAGGTGACTGATTTGAGCAGTTTTCTTGACTACGTTTTACAGTTTCTCTTAAAAGAGAGACTTTTCATACCTACTTTTCATACTTAAGGAAGTAATAACCATTGTTTTAGTCTGGGACTTTGGAGAAAAAAATTTACACTGGACAGTGTGTGCCTGTGTCTGTTTGCTCATGGTGGGTACAAAGAGTCTTTTTAGTGCAGCCACTCGGAAGCCTGAAGAGCAAATGGCATTGGTGAAAAACAGGGGAGGGAATGAACAAGTAGTTTAATAGGCTCAGACTTCTGTGCTGTTGTACCTACTTATATTATAAATAAGAGCTTTGGACTTCTGATATTTTCCAAAATGCAGCAAAATAGTCTGTAAAATTATTGGTTTTGTTCGCAAGATAGTGAGATCTTTACCAAGCAAAACTATTCTTCCTTTAAAAAAATCTTCAGAAAGTTGTATCTGGAGTTGGATGTTTGAGTATTTTTTTTGAGTATGTATCATAGTTTTGGTGATGGTCACTAGTAGGTGGATTGAAAGTAAAAGAATAAGTGATGTAGTAGGAATATTAGTGAAACAGAAAATGTTTCTTGAGTTAAACAATGAATTTATTCCAGATAGCACTGTTTATATATATATATTTATTGTCCATACATGATGTATTTAATTTACTACTCCTTTATTTTTTGACTAGATTTTACCTATATAAAATGTGCGCTTAAAGAAATATTTTCTTTAGAAGTACACTCAGTTTTTTGAGAACTGATTGGATGTCTTAGGCATAATAAAATATTTTTTGCAGAGTAATACAGTATCATAAAGGAGACCACTTGTAATGCTAAAGAGTACCTATATATGTGACAAATGCTGCAGAATAAAATTTGTGCCCTATCTCAAGTAAATAGAATTTTAGCTCAAAAGAAATATTGTACTTCTAAAATTATAAAAGTGCTCAAGCAGCTCAATTGCTTCTGCGTTTCTTTGTATTTTGAAATAAAATCGCTGTGTTTTGCTCTGGAAATACCTGGTGCTGAGGGTGAAATATGGAAATTGTGTGAAAATGACTAGGAAAACTTGAGGTTAGGCTGTTTTTTTGGATATACTTGGTGAACTGGATAAACGTGTGACAGTGGAGAGAAGAGCCCGTGCTGGAGCAGGTTTGGTGATAGGTCTTGTGACCTGTGGAAAGGACCCACACTGGAGCAGGGAGTCTGAGGAGGGAGTGGTAGAGGTTATCTGTGATGAACTGTCCACAACCCCTGTTCCCCATCCACCCGCACTGCTCAGGGGAAGAGGCAGAGAAATCGGGACTGAAGTTGAGCCTGGTATGAAGGAGGGAGAAGGTGCTTGAAGATTTGGGTTTATTTCTCATTGCTCCACTCTGAGTTGATTTGTAATAAATTAAATTTCTCCTCATGGAGTCTGTTTTGTCTGTGACTATAATTGGTGAGTGATCTCTCCCTGTTCTTATCTTGACCCATGAGCCTTTCATTATATTCTCTCCCCAGTGCAGCTGAGGAGGGGGATTGATGGAGTGGCTTGGTGGCACCTGGCCTCTGGCCAAGGTTAACTCAGCACAAATACAAATTCTCAGCTGTTGAATATGAACTTAAAGTAACTATGGTTCTGCTTTAAAATAGTTTTGAAGAAGTGCTTACTTTCATGTTTGATGCAGTGGTGTTTCCTAAGAAAAAAACACTTTAATGGCCAGGAAAGGGGGCTTGTGATTCAGCAACTTAGCAGGAAGTTTTTTGCTTAAATTTTTATATTTTACTAACTGTAAATACAATCTAAATTATAACTGTTACCAGTGGTAAGTATTTGCAGTGTCTAGAGACTCTAGTAAACATTTTTATATTATGAATAAATTAAAAAAGTGTAACATCTTGCTTTTGATTTTTTGCAAACTGGATTCTAGACTAGATGGGACACATGCAAACTCCAGGTCTTCTAAGAAGTACTTCAACAATCTGTAGGCCATATGTCCTGTATCTGTCAAACTGGTTTATCTTAGCTGCATATGTGAAATACTACATATGCAGCAAGTTGCTTTCATGAGAGTTTATCAGCTGTATATCTAAGATAAAATTGCTTTGTGTATGCCCAGTAGCAATTTGTTCAGGTTTTCTAGATGTTTGGCAACCTGGGCATTTGGATTGCTGGAAGTTTGGATTGCTGGAAGTTAGGTCGTTAACATAACTTAGTAGTTGGGAACTAAATTAATGAGAAATAGTTTATTGTCCCAGTGAGTAATATTAGCAGACTTAAATTTTGAATGGAGATGAGGTATTAATAGAAGAACAAGGTCAAGAGTTACAGTGGCTGGTTCACTAGATCACAAGGGTTACAGAGCGCACAAGCTGAGTCACATGTGCGTGTAACTGATACAGAAAGCATGTGCTGAGAGAATTACTGTCATGTATGCATTTTCTTGTATCTGCACTTACAGAGCTTTCCATGCAAATTATTTCCTCTTCCTATTAATCCCCTGAAAGGGACAATATTTTAATCCATTTGTTTGCTGTGCAAAAATTTATGGTACCCCTGTTATTTTACTAAGTTTTCAGTATTTGAAGGGAAGAAAATGGGAGATGTGGGTGAAAGAAGACATGATGCACGTAAATCACCTTTCCTCCTCAGCCTGTGAAAACAGCATTTAATTTTGAGTCACTTAAAAATAGTCCAGTTTTGGTCTTAATGTTTCCATATGGCAGTGTATTTGTGATGAGACTGAATTGTATCTGTAAATATTCTTTTTGAATAAAAGCATTCTTTATGAAAGATAGGCATACAGAACTTATTTATCACCTTGTTTTACCTTGCAATTGCTTTGTTTGAAGTCAAGTGTTGCTTTCCACATAAGTTAGGGTACTAAACAATGTCACAATTGCAAAGACAGAATTTTGCTGCCTAGTTCAGTTTTTGTACTTGTAATACTACATGCAGGCACATGCCTCTGAACACTTGTCTGTTTTCTAAGTTGAGATGTCCTGTTTCAAAATAGGCATTTGTTTCTATATAAACGCAGATTCTTCCCCTTTGAAGCAGGTGCTAGTCCGACAATTGGATCTTACCTTGAAAAATATTTACCTGTCATAGCATCTAAATGATTTGTCCTAGAATCACTAATTCTTCTGTTATATTTGCTCTGTGCAATAGTATCTTGGGTTTGCTTAGAGTATTTTTTTATGGTAAATAATCTGTACCTTGCTGATAATGGGGACTCTGCCTATAAAGCCCTAAATGTGATGCTTTTAATGACTGTTTTGGGGTGAATAGTTGGGAATGGTGGTTTGTAACATCAGGAGATCTTACAGGTAATGGTTTGAGCCGTGAAGATGATCTAAATTAAGATTGATTATTCCATAGAGACCTACAGAACACAAGGGGGAATATATCTTGAAGTAATCAGAGAATACATGCTGTTATCTCATCCCGAGGATGCTCACAAAGTTATCGATGTGATGGGGTCTCTTAGCCAGTTCTGATGGATTTGGAAGGATCTTTGCATATGAAAAGTTAGGGTTAGTTTGAGCTGCTTGATGACAAACTGCTCCTGAGCTTTAGACAGTGTACAAAAGTCACTAATGAAGTCAGATTTCTTTCTTGTCTGGTTTTGTCTTCATCACGATCTCGCAAGGGATGCTGTAGAAGTAAAATATATGCTTTTGGTATTTAAAAGGCAACCTTCACTTACAGGTCTTGTGCCAGGGCAAGTGAGGTGGAGGAAAGGAAGAAAGCTTAGGAATTTGAATCTTGTTCTAATCCATGCTGTAGCTCACCATTGCATGATGTGTTTAGTTGCAGATGTGTTTGGAATATGTATGGAGCTGTTGGTTGTGAGAGCAGCTGATTAAACCTTTCTGGTAAATCAGGCTATCATCTTTGGAGTTAATAGCTAGTATTTTATTATGTAGAATGTTACTGATCCTAAATCAAAACGGAACATAATACTTGGAGTCCTGCAGTTTGGTATTTAAAAAAAATGAAGAAATTAGTGCTAATTTGGGGGGAGGGAAGGTAAGATAAAAATGTGCCTGGAAATCAGTTCTGGATTTCAGTTTTTTTTGAGGCTATTAGTTAAAGAAGTGATTACATTGTGGTTTGAAAGCTGTTGCAGACAGTCAGCGGAAAACATTCTGGTATGACTTCTAAAAGGAAAAACAAATGGTTACAGCCACTTATCAATTTGTTCCTTGTTTATTCTTCCTACCACAGCATTTTCAGACTTTATTAAGTGTCAAAGGTCAAGCTGTTTGCCATGAAATCTAAATGCACGTGTTTTTCTGTTAATGATTGACTTCAGCCTTCCTTTAAAGGTTCCTGAAGACTTAATACTTATCTCTACCAGCAATATTTTGCCTAACAGTGCACTTTTTACTTTCAAGCTTTTGTTTTAGCTTTTACTAACTTAAGCATTTGTTTATTTTCTTCTAACTTTTTAACTACATAGATCTGCAGCCTCTCAAGTAGTAAAAGTTGTTTGCTTGTAAGACCCTCATTTTCTTTAATTGTTTCAGATTCTTATTTTGTGCCTTATAATTTGAAGTAAATGTTATGATCAATTTCCATGGTACTTGCTTTGGATTCACCATCACTATCTGTTCTATTGATTTACTAAAGTGGGAATCAACAACTGAAAAATCTCCAAAACTGCCTAAACTTGCGTTGTTGCAGTGAGTGTAAATTAGATGATAGGTAAAAAATCAGCTAGTTGCAGTGATATAGGATGTTTTGTAAGTGCATAAATACTCATTGTTCTGACTTCTCTTTCCCTGCTCCTTACGCTCACAAGGACTTGATTTCAGTAGAAATGCTTATTGTTATGTATTACTTATGAAGGTGGAGGGGAAAATAGGCTTATTTTTGTAAATGGCAAGCTGGGGAGGGAGGGTAGCTGTATTGAGGATATATGTAAATCTTTTCTGGCATTTGATCTGTCACACATCATGTCAGAGAACATTTATGGTCGATAAAGCCTTGGAAGAGAACAATCTATGTTTTGATTTGATATGATGTTTGGTTTTGTTTCTTACTCCTACTTTGTGAGCTTATTTTGCTAATTTTACAACATATTGGCAAGTTTATGCTTCTCTTCACCTTGTTGCATCAAGAGCAAAGTGACACATACAAGCTTGAAGTAACTTTTTGACGTGCAAAGCATTTATGATAAAGAGATGTTACGTATAAGCACAGGAAAGCTTCAAGCTGTTTGTAAAATCTGAGTTCAATCTTTTCAATCAGAATAATTCAGACTGCCTGATAATGACCTAATGTCTGCTGAAAACAGAGGGTATGCTTTCATGCTTGTGGACATGGAAACAGAGTGTCTGTTCAAAGATCTATTTATTGGGACCCAGTGGATCCCAATATATTTCTTGCTTTCTGACTCATTATGACTACCGTATTTTTCAGTAGTAAGGTCATTTGATAAAAGACTTGTTCCTCAAGGACAGGATAAAAACAAAGAGTCAGTGGGGCAGAAAAAAAAAGCAATGTCTTGCACTCCTGTTGGATACTTCTACTAGTTCCTGGTTCATAAAATCTTTATGTATTGGCCATGGTGTCTTTGAGTGTGTTGTAGAAATCTGATCAGATCCTTTTAGATAATTCTGTTCCTTAAAGCCTGTTTAAGAGATGGTGTCCAAAAGAAATGGTATTTCTTTGCAGTAAATTTTCTTTGTCCCAAGTATTTTAAATTTTTCCTTTAAAATGGGAATTAATTTTTTGGGGTTTGTTTGGATAGTATTACTTTAAGGGAGAGCCTAGCTTAGATATCTACAAATTATAAGCTTGAAAGTAAGCAAACCGAAAGCTGCAGTCATGCGACCAGAATTTAGAGTATAGGATACTTCCTATGGTAGCATTACATCATAAATTTTTTTAGTCTTTAAACACATACTTTCTCTAATGAGATCAGCAGATCTGTTTCGAATAGAACAAGCAGTGCATTTTTTTTTGACAGTATGTCAATACATGCATTTCAACTTCCACTTTCTTTTTTTTTTACTGACATACTATTCTGTGATCTGTGGATTGCTCAGTAATGGTAATGGCTATGTGGAAATTCAGCTGCTCTCCCTCTTGCACCCACGACTAATTTAATTCCTCAGAATTCATGAGAAGCTGCTGAGAGGTCTCTGAAACAGTTTTCACAGGCTTGTGTAAACAAGACATGTAACACAAGTCATTTGACATCATCTTTGGGTAGTGATAGGTTGGATAAAAATAGGGTTGGCAGTTTCCAGAAGCCTGACCTACACAGGCTCTCTGTGGGTGTGGGAGGATATTCTGACATTTGCTGGGTCTCATGGTTGTGTTGTACCATTGGTTACCTGACATCTGTTGAACAACTCCCTTATTTAGAAATTCCTAGCTTTTCCCTGGAGAAAGAAAAATAGATAACACCTTCAAGAGGATGTATTTGCACTGCCAGAGGCAAAGGGTCACCCTGTGCTGTTGGACATAGGCAATAAGAACAAAACTATATTGATGGAAAAAGTGCATCAATGGAAGGGATATACAGTAGTTCTAAGCAATGAAGCTTACATCTATAACGTTAACAGTATGTTTAAGGAGATCTACTTGTAAAGATCTCTTTGGCTTAGAATTTAAGAGTGCGCTCAACTCCTTCTCATTTTCTAAGGGGGGGGGGGCGGGGAAAAACGTTTAAGCATTTTTGTGTGTTTTTTTCTTTTTCTTTCTTACCTGAAGGAGTTTATATGTCTTTTCAAGATTCACAAACTAGAGATTGGTAGTTGGCCTAATGTTGCCAACCTAGATTATTTGTCTGAAGAACTGATAATGTTTCACATGATCTTCAGAACCCATTTTTCAAATAAGCAGTGATTTAGAACAGTATTCTTCCATAAATTAGGGTCTCAGAATAATTGAAGAGGCTGATTATTGGATATAATTAGGAGATAAAGAATGAAAAAAGTTATATTAGCACAGAAAGTTGTTTGTCCCATATTAAATACTGTAGGCGGTTCTGACTACCCTGTCTCAGAAACTGTATAGTACAATTAGACTCAATATAACAGGTGATGAAGGAAAATAAACAAAGTAAAAAAAGACACTTAATTTTGGAGAAGAAACTAGTATGAACAGATCTGATAAAGGCATAGAAAATCATAGGTTGCAAGAGGAAGTTTAGCAGGGATAATTAGTTTATATTTCTTACAGCAGAGGAATTAAAGTGTAAATGGGTTCAAAACAAAGGGGAAGGTTTTTTTTTTTGTGTGGTGCTGGTGCCTGAGCATGTTCTGTAACTGATTACAATAAAATGCAGTGAATCTGAAGTGATATTGATGGAACTAAATGTTCTTGAAGAATGGTTAGATTTGACTTTCTGCTTAGGAGGTTTCCAAGCTGCTTATTGCTGGATGTTGTGAGAACATAGCCAGGGAGAAAGTATTGCAGGATGCTAGCCCTTTTTCAGATGTTATTTGTCTTAAGTAATTTGTGGTGGCCAGAAAGGGGATGCTGGGCTAAATCGGTCTTTGATCTATGTAGTATTGCAATTTGTTTTTAAAAATAAATGCCATGTAAATGCAATTATGCAGGCAAGGAATTATTTATACCGGCAGGAAATGAGCAAATTATCTTCAGAAATAACTTTGAACATCCATTTCTGTTTCCTCCAAAACAAGATCTCTCAAATTCCCAAGCTACACTCATAACAAATCTTCTTACGGAAGCCAATCTGCTTTGAAGACAATATCCTTGCACGTAAATGGCCATAATAGAAGTGGAGGTCCTTCACGCAGCCCAGAGTTGAGTTACGGAGTAGTTTACTGTAACACGTTGCAGGTGCTGAAAGTGTCTAAGTGTTCCATGAGAGGATGGCAGCTCATAGAGGAGAAATCACCAGAATATTGCTAAATACACTGGAAAATAGTAATGTCCAAATTTTTTTAGTGGGGAAAATGAAAACCCCTGGCTTAGGAAGTCCCTCAGCTGTTAATGGTTTAAGACTGGGAGAGTACATACAGGCTTCATTATTCTTACATAAATCTTAACTAATAACTTAATGGAAGCATGAAGGTTTTCATGAGGTAAATATTGTCCTGCCTTTTTCTCCAAGTATTTTCATAATATACAAGGAAAACCTTTCTAAATATCATTAAAGTTGAGCTTTCGGAAGTTACTTAGTGCTGTTATTTAAGCAGTTATATTAACTCTGCATATGATTTTATTGTAATAGGCTACTTCTGCACCAGCCTTGTCTGTATGAGACAATGAAACGCTTTTAAACATCTGCCATTCATATAACTTGTCCTATGTTGTTAATTTTGCACAATCATTTTAAAATTATTTATTAAATCTGCTTTGTAGAGTACCTTCCACAAAAGAAGAATTTCACGTTTCAGTAGGAGAAATATTATTTCCATTTTATAAATCAAGAGATTGACTCTGAAGCAGTTTGTCTCTGATTCTGTACTTTTTGTTCATTATGACTTAGCGCAAGAATTTCTCACTACCCAGCATCATCCCAGTTTGTACTCAAAAGTATTAGCAGTATAGTATGGCCTGAATGACTGTACTAGTTATGTAACGGGATGGTGGAAGAACTGCTTTTTAGGAACGATGTCTGACAGTAAACAAAGGTACTGGTTTAGGTGATGGTTGGCCAGTCTGTTTTAAAAGTGCTTAAAACCAGTGTAGCTGTGGGTCTCTGCCCATGAGAATCTGTTACATTAAATGCAGGAAGTTTGCTTTAACTTTCCAGTCTGAGCTTTTGTCTTAGTATATGTAGTGCCAAATGGATTGTTCTGCAAGCTATCCATTGAGCTGTTATTAAACTACTGTCTTGGTCTGCTGCATGAGGTACACAAACACACACATACCTGCCTTCTTAATGCGGGAAAACAAAACAAATTTTGATTTTGAATCCTCAGTTTAAATGTACTCCTCTTTACTTGCTTCGTATCACTTGCCAGACAGTGGCTTTTTGTTCCCTGTCTCACCCAGGAGATTGTCAGGGGAAGATATTAAAAAAATTTCTTGAAGATAACTACAGAATGAAGGATGTTGTTACTGTGTTAAGCCAATGACTTTAAAGACACTTGCGAGGATGAAACTGATAATCTTCTTATTCTAATGCATAGAAGAATTTTGATTGTAAAGAGAGGAATGCTATGGATGAGTAGCCTTTATTTAAATTTATGCATGATAAAGCATTCCTAATTGATAAGATAGTAATGCTTTCTTTTCTTTTGTCTCTTAAGTCCTAGTGCTTGAGTCTAAAGAATGAATTAAAACGTTTAACAGCTTGGTTTGTAGTTTGGTAGATAAATGTGCTAGGTAATCCAGCTGTGACTGATGTCTGATTTTGTAAATGCTTAGGTAGTAGATACTGTACTTACTGTTGAAGACAAGATGCATGTAAATATGACCGACTTCTGGAAACTCATGGTAAAATGACAGCATATTTGTGGAGTAGATGGTATAGTTTCATAGTTGAACAGAGAAATAATTAAAGAAATATGAGAACACATACTCATAAATGAAGTACACACATTTGCAGTGAACTGGCAAGAAAAGAACACGCAGCTGTGAGTTTTTACTTTGGAATAATTTTAGTTATTATAAAGGATTCTTTTGTAACCTCTTGTGTGTTTCAATGGCGTAGAAGCAGACTTGTCAGTATAGATGCTACCAATAAGCTCTCTGGTCTAATGTTTTTATCTTAAAGAAAACTTCTGTTACATCTTCCAGGAAGCTTGGGAATTGGTTATTCTGCAGTCATATGTCTTGAGGAACTTATTCTTGACTTCTAGTGACTTAGGGAAGGCTTAAGACCTTAAAGTAAGAGTAGCTTTCCTCCTTTGGCAATCAAAATATTTTATGTATGAATATGAATGCAGTTACATGTAGCAATTAGGTGTGGTATTATTATCTGAATTAGCAGCTCTGAAATATAGCCAGCTTGTGGCCAGGAAAGCAGCCAATAGCCTGGAGGAGAAATTTTTTAATTAATATGTAGTAACTGCTCTAGAGAGCGCTTTTTATCCTGGCAAGCTGCATTTGTAGTTTTTCCTATTACTTATTTGGGACAGTTGTTGTGACTTCTAATTAAAAAATGTAGAAGACTATTCATTGTACCCTCTTCATACTGAGTGAAAAAGTGGGAGAATGCTTGAAAACTTATTTGAGCAAAGTGAAAAATTACTTGGACCTATTGAATATATTTTATAACCATCAATACCTTCATAGAATCAACATATTCTAGCAAGAAGTATTTGCCTTAAATAAATTAATAATTTAAACATATGTTGTTCTGCTTATATCTTAATTTTTTGATGCTAGATTTCTCAGGATGAATATAGTAAATTTTCTTGAAATATGCACACACTTGAAGTTAAAATTCAAGAACACCCTTTTCATTAAAAAAGATGTTCATACGAGACATGCCAACAACATCTTTTTAAGTTACTTTTCTATAGAACCCCAAAGCCTCATATTAGCTTCCAGTTGTAAATTAAAGGGCTCTAGTTTACACTAGTGGCAGGGCATGAGCTCGCACCTCTCCAGTTTAATTGCAGCGTTGTTCTGAAATGCCTCAGATAAGGCTGTTGTTCTTTCTCTTAACTGCTTTGTTGAAAAGCTGTGGGAACCTTTCTTCTCTTTTAGGCTTTGCCTCTCAATGTTGTAACAAGAAGAGAGGGTTGAAAGAAAAGACAGACACTTCTTCCATTAGTACCTCAAAGCATCAAGAGGCAAAGTCAGCACGTTGTTAATTGAATGTAATTTGAGCTGAACTTTTTCACTTTGGGCTTTTATATATCAATTATTTTATTAGTTCTATAAGCCATTTAAAAGTACTGCGAACTATTTGATTACACTAAGGAGAATACTACTTGAACCACAGCCTGTGTTTGAGATCAGTATTGCTGGACTCTTTTTTGTGTCTCTGAAGTTTAGTCTGAGTTTATACAAGCTACTTATTCTGTTTCGGTTGCCCAGTTTTTCTTTACCTGCTCATTTCCCTGAGTGCGATGCATGTAGCTGTCTATGTGAGATTGGATTCACATAACTCGGTCTCTGGTGGGCTTGTCTAGTGCCACAGATGCCTTGTGTCTTCTCCTACCTAGGCAGGAAGGCTGACAGGAGATTCAGCCATTCCTTAGTGCTTTCATACCGCCCTTAGTCTGGTGACCCTGAGTGTTATGATGCCCGCTTCTCGAGTTTTAGCTGCCTTTTTTCTTGGTCTTGTGCTTGAGTGGTGTGGGTAATCTCTGATTCGTAGTGTTGCCCTGTGAGTCACACAGAGTTGCTGAGGACTGTTGATCATGATGGAGCTGCCATTTATTTGAGGGGTGACAGGAAGCTGTGGACTTTCCTCTTCTTGTCTTTGCGGTTTCCTTTGGATACCTCAGGGTATAGAGAACCTCAGGGTCTCTATATAGCTCACTCTCAGGAAGATAAATAGAAATATGGACTTCCGTAAAAGTTGGGCTTAGATGCTTTGCAACTGGCTCGTCCCCAGGCTGCGTTGAGAGCGTTTACCCCTTCTGACTCCCGCTTACAAATTGTAGTTGGTACAGTGTTATCTTGGAACACCAGGAGTCATCTAAGCTATAACATGGGACAGATCTCTGTCATATCTTGCCACATCCAAGGTGCATCTGAACCGTCCTTGAGTGCAGAAGAAGAGAAAGGTCAGACCTTTCATAAATTTGGTCTGTGCCTTCCGGTCAGTGTCTTGCGGGGGGATATGTTCTTCCTAGTCCTTCCTGCTGTCTCTTCATAGAGCTCATGTTTCTGCTGCAGAGGTGCAGGTCTGGCAGGACTATTTTGTCTGAGTTAGTTATACCCCAGAAATGCAGCAAATACCCTTAAAAGCACCTTGCTCTTCTTCAGATTACACCTTAAAACTCCATTATATTTATCCCTCGCTCAAAATGCAATAATATCCCCTCCTTGCCCCAAACAGTTAGATCATGGTTCATTGAGATCATTGTTTGCCCTAAAATAAGTGTATTATTTCTTGTACTCTCACTTCTGTTTTCCTCTAACCATCTGTTCTCTTTTGTCTTTCACTTACAATGTAAACCTCTTTGAAGAAACATGCTTTTTTGTTTGCTTGTTCGTTTTGCTCTGTTTTCTTCAGTGCCTTGCATAGTGGAGTCTTTATGGATTGCGTGGGGCTTACTGGAGCTTTAACGCTACATCTAAACCTTGGTATTGATAGATATACTTGCAAGTATTCTTCGTTAGGTGTCTTCCCTGCCTTTCATTGCCCCCCCATAATTTCAATTGCCTTTATCACTGAATCATAATTATTTAATCTCACTATGTCTTTAGGAAAGATATTCTAACCAAATTCCAATTACAAGGTTTCAGACCCATTCTAGACTGAAAGAGTTTTTTCATCTTCCATGCAATTCAAAAGAGTTAGTCTTTTGCAATGTGTTTTGCATCAACAGCTTTTTCCACTACCTGTTCTGGCCATTTTTTCCCCAGATAGATGGGGGTATTTACCTACCTGGGTATTTGTTTTAATTGTTGTGGCACAACAGCTTGATCTACCTTTATGCCCTGGCAGAACTGTTGTGCATAGCATCAGTATTGTGTAATTGGAAGAACAATTAGATGATACCAGGTAAATGAAGTAGTTCTGGACACCTATATGAAGTGAAGCTGAAAGCTGACTTCTAATTTTAAATGAATCAAATTCTCTTCTATCTAAGTTATTTGAAGATAATTTTTGTAGACTTGGAAATAAAACCCACACTTTTGGCTAAAACTTCAGTGTACTCACCTGAACTGAATATTAGTGATCTAAAGGTTCATTTATAGACAAAGTGCAGTTTTCATGATGTCCGTAAAGCCAGAGCAGTATCAGCTGTAGGGACATTTTCCCATTACATATGGAAATGGGTGTACAAGTTCAAGTTCTTTTAGTTTTAAAGTAAAATCATATTCCTAACGTAGGTATTACAGTATAAAAGCTGATTGGTTTAGTTTACTCATTAACGTTCGCTAACATCTAGATCTATGTAATGTAGTTAATTTTCTTCTTTCAGCAAATGCTTATGTTTAAAGTCATTGAAGTCTAGAATTGAAGCGAGTGTCATCTGCTCATTTATGTCAAAAGGGCATATGGAGCTCAAAGGTACCTTAATGGCCTAGTCATCAGTTTGAGTACTAGGTTACTCACTGGAGGAATATATTTGCATTCCTTAAAGTGAAAGTCTAAACCAGTTGATTATGTAAAATGGTCAGGCTTTTAATTTTTACCATGTTAGATATTTTAGAATATATTTATTTTAAAATAGTTACCCAACTGTTTCACTTCTATATGTGATTTTATGTTGCTGAATTAAAACAAATACTAGCTAAAAGCTGAAACCATTTGGCTTTCTGAAATGCTGTTTTCTTCTTTTCTGCAGCATGGGTGAACTCGCTTTCTATGGGAATGGTCTTCTTCTGTTCTCCAATAGTCAGCGTGTTCACAGACCTGTTTGGTTGTCGAAAAGTAGCTGTTATTGGAGCTGCAGTAGGATTTACTGGACTCCTTTCAAGTTCTTTTGTAAGGTAAAGTATTTATTTTACATTCAAATTACTTTATCAATTTTACATGGTTCCATCAACAGAACATGAGGGAGTAAGCAGTGCTACTTGATATTATCCGTTAGAGTAGAAACCTTTTATTAATTTTCATTTTTGTCTTTCAAGCTGTGACTTGTGGGAACTCAAGTGGTACTTAAAACTTCAAAAATAACATTAAAAATATAGTATAACCTGATAACAGGAGTGATAACACTCTCTATTTAACAGGACCAATTATGCATAAAGGTATCAACAGCAAGACCAGTGCTCTAATGCTGTAAGATCTACAGTATTGTCAGGGATAATCTTCTTGTATGTTTTCTTGATGTATGCTGTGTTCTTTCTCCTTCCCCCCCCCATCCGTTTGTTTTTAAATCACTGTTTAAATGTTGATAAATGTGCAGTAGGACTTCCAGGAATGTGTTCATGTTTCAGTCAAACTGGATGCTTTCTTCTATTATCACTGTTCCACTTGCCAAACACCAGTATAGAGAAAACCTTGGTATAATGATGAATACTTAAGGCTTATTTACTTAAGAAGATCTTGTTTCTTTCTTGTGCTGCTGAAAAAGCCTGAACAGGTAGTTGAGTCTTTTCTCCATGTTGCACTTTACTTTGTACATTTCCCTAACTTTTCTAGAATAAATCGTAAGAGGAGAGACTTCAGGGCCTTGGGATGACTGGTTAAGGGATCAGAGGCACAAGTAGCATTCTCCTCTGTCCTTCCAGTTACTGGGAATGATGCAGGAAGAAAACAGAAGAGCCAGAAGATCAGTACCTGGCTCTGACCCTGGTGTCACCAGCAGAACATTGGATTTTTTTGATCATGGATTGGTCTTTGTTATACCACATGTGCTAGTGACAGGCAGGGTACACCTTTCCTCAAAGGGAGAGAAGGATCTTTGCCACAGGAGTTAGCAGGGCTCATTGGAAGAGCTTTAAAGTAGATTGGAAAGGGGAAAGAGAGAAAACCAGGCTTGCTGGAGATAAACCTGGGGACAGCACACCAGTGTTTGAGGAATGATGTGCTAGCGAGGTCCTTCAATCTCCCATCTCAGTGGAGTTAGGAAATGGATGTACATGCAGCAGCAGAGACAGAGTTATTGATGTATTAGAAACCATGAAAGCGCCTGGAAGTGGTCACACAGGTATTAGGGGTTCTGCCCCCAAAAAGGTGGTGGAATTAATAGTCCAGCTGAAATGCATCAACACCAATGCACACGTCATGGACAACAGGAGGAGATGGAAGTCATTGTGCAGCAGGAAAACTGATACAGTTGCCATTACAGAAACACAGTGGGATGACTGGTGCAATGAATGGCTATAAACTCTTCAGAAGGGATAGTCAAGGAAGGAGAGGTGGTGGGATAGCCCCTCAGTTAGACACAGTTTTGATTGTCTAGAACTTAATGATGATGATGATAGGGTTGAGTGTTTATGAGTAAGAATCAGGGGGAAGGCCAGCAAGGCAGGTACTGTGGTGGGAGTCCATTATATACCATGCAACCAGGATGATGAAGCAGATAAAATATTCTGTAAGTAGCTTGGAGAAGTCTCACAATTGCTAGCCCTTGTTCTTGTGGGGGATTTCAACTTACCAGGTGTTTGCTGGAAATAAACAGAAGAGAGGAAACAGTCAAGGAGGTTCCTGGAGTGTGTGGTGATGAGGTGAGCCAGATAGGGAAGGTGCCCTGCTGGACCTGTTGTTTGTGAACAAAGACGTACTTGTGGGTGATGTGGTGGTTGAAGGCAGTCTTGGGCACAGTAATAACAAAATGCTAGAGTTTTTATTTCTTAGAGAAGTGAAGAGGAGGGGCACCAGAGCTGTCACATTGGATTTCCAGAGAGCAGACTGGCCTGTTTAGGAGACTGGTTGACAGAGTCCTTTGGGAGATGGTCCTGAAGGGCAAAGGTGTCCAAGAAGGCTGGTTGTCCCTCAAGAATAAGAGGTGGAAAACAAGCCAGCAGGGAAGACTACTGGCCTGGCTGAAAGATGTTTTCTTCCCTTGAACAAAATGTTGTCATCTTTGTGTTTCTCTGATATCCAATGGGACAGAAGAGGCATGCAAAAGGAAGTTATTTTGTGAAGGCTTTAAAAATATTTTTTGCTTATTTGAATTTTGTTTTAGAATTTAAGGAGCACTTTGAAAGGAGAGGCAAGCAATTCAGTGAAAAACTGTCTTGCATATGGTAGGTAAATGTGAGCATGTAGTGCTGTACAAAACACTAATATTGTTTGTTTTTTTTTTTCCTTTTTATATAGCACCATTGAACCTCTATATTTCACCTATGGAATCTTATTTGCCTGTGGCTGCTCGTTTGCATATCAGCCATCTTTGGTCATTCTTGGGCACTATTTCAAGAAACGCCTTGGACTAGTGAATGGCATCGTCACTGCTGGCAGCAGCTTGTTCACTGTGTCACTGCCCTTCGTCTTGAGAGTTCTGATTGATTCTGTTGGCCTATACAACACCTTGCGGGTCCTGTGCATCCTTATGTTTATTCTGTTCCTGGCTGGCTTTACGTACAAACCCCTTGTTTCCGATGCCAAAGACAAGGAGGGTGGAAACAAAGGAAAGTTCAAATTTCCTCCTGAAAAAAAGATTTGCAATTTCTCCGTTTTTAAAGTTCTCAGTTACCGAATCTGGGCTTTTGGGGTCCCAGCTGCACTTTTTGGATACTTTGTGCCTTATGTACACTTGGTAAGTGCACTTTTCTTCCCGTATGTGATGCATTTAAAACTGCAGTCATTTCCCTTTGTGTTATGGACTAAGAAAAGAGTTAGTGATAGGAAGAAGTAATTGAAGTGCAAGTTGTGTTGAGGAGAAACACAAAATTAATTTTGGTGCTGTCTGTGATTAAAAGATTCCAGGGCTCTAATCAGAACTGTTAGTTTAGCCAGCTAAAATTTTGAGTTCCTTGTTCTCAATCAAAGGTTTAAAATACTTTAACCGTGGAAGTAGACGTTCATTTTGGTACTCAGCTGCATACATTTCCAATACTTGTGCATTGCAGAGGAATAGTGGAAAGAGTAAATAGGAGATAAAACTTCTAATTTCTGCTTTTTTAAATTGAGGCATATTTAAAATGTGTATATTTTATTGACCATTTTCCAGGTTCATTAAAAGCAAAATACGTGGACTTTTCTGTCTCTCTAACTTCAGCTTTGTAGTTTAGCGCTGTAGCACTAATCTGACTGATCCTGTTATCTGGTGCTTCTAGCTGCCAGTTCAGCTGTTTTTTATAGCTCTCTACATTAACTGATAGAGCTTTAGTTTCTGATGATGGGGAAGCTGTCAATCAGTCATTGCTTATATGTGTACTAAAGTTAATTTGTTTTCCTAGCAGATTATTTTTTGTAGTACACTGTTAATTCAAGAAATTCTGATGCAGCTGGGAGAGCTGCATTACACAAAATGTATCTGACTGGCAGTCACTGCACTACTTAAATGGTGAATTATTTTTGAATGGCTTCCTGGTAGTGCTGTCTAAAGTGAAGTGGTGCCTACCAAAAGGCTTAGAAAGGGAAAGGGGGTAAAAAAAGCCCACAACCTGCAATGGAATGTGATATTTAGTGTTACACATCCTCATATTCAAGAGGATCTGATAAAGAGCCTGGATTAGTAGAACTATTACCTGCTATGGAAATAGAAAGATTGTGTCAATATTTACTACTCATCCATGACAGAACACTAAGATTCATGATGATAAATGTCTTAAATTCTGAACCCCCATGGGTTTGTATGCAGTATAACAAGTGGTGTCACTGCTTTCTGGTAATCCATTGCTTAGATTACTGACTCTGCATCAAGATATTTATTTAAAATATTACCTTAGGATGAGTTTGTTTTTAGGATAGGTTGTTTTTGAGCAGCTGTAAACTGACTTGTCATGACTGGTTCTTGTCGCTTAGGTTTTAATTGTGTAGTTCTTATTCTATGCCACTTAGACCACTTGAGTATGCTATTGTGACATCTTATGCTATTTCCACATTAAGTTTTGTGGAGCTGTTTTGAAATAAAACAGTGTTCAGAGGAGTAGAAGGGAAGTGTTATGGAGAAACGTACTGGACAAGATCATACATGACTGTCAACGCTTGCAGAGAACTGAAGAACAAGGTTGTACATGCAGTTACACAGAACCTCTAAGACAAGTTTATTTAACAAAAAGTTTGTAATTTTTTACTGATATGCTTGAATGAATGTTTCTTGTTTCTAGACTGGACTAAAGCTGCTGGTCAACTTTTAGAGGACAAACACTTTTGTATCTATTTTTTTTATTCTATATTTTCTTTTTATAGAAGTCTTTCACTCCACTTGAGAGCTTTTACGCCATATCAGATTGGCAAAATTCTGATTGAGAAATACAATTCCAGTACATGGAAATAACTTGATCAAGACTGTTTCTAATATAATGTTTGACAACACTATAAAACTACTCCAATGTGCAGTTAGAATCTAATATTTTAAAGATTACCTTGAAATTATGGTTAGGGATTCAAATTGTAGCAGTTGTGTTTTTTTTTTCCCTGAGATTCAGAGCAATCATGAAGCTCAACTATTTATAACATAAAATCCTCAATGGTAGTCAGTTTGCTTTGTCTGCCAGTTTTGCAAGGGAAGCTTCACCAGCTCTTAGGAATTCCTCACTCATAAGTTCTGTTGTCAAAACCCCTTCTGAAACTCACAAGTTCTTGTTTTAATTTACTTGTCTCTACATACTCAATTTTGCTCTATAATTCTTTGGTCTTCCTGTAAACCCCAGAGGAAAATCTTCTTAAAAAACATATAGTAAACTCTCACTGCTTTTAAATAAAACCATTCTAAACAAGAAGTGTAGCCTTCATTCTGGGCTTAGCAGATAGCATTATTAAATGGAAAATAGCTTGAGGGTTTTTTTTTCTTTACTCTTTTGAAAAACATCTGATTTTTTTTTTTTATGATTCGGATTTCTGTTCAAAATTTAATTTGGGTACCTTTAAATATACACCAGGATCCATGGAGGAGCAGAGTACTTCTTAACTTGCTATGTTCCCAGGACTCCCATAGTCTGAAATATTAAAAGACTAAATGAAACTTTGATCAGTGAGTATGATAGAGATGGCAAGAAACAGTATGAACAGGAATAAAATTTCATGTGCTTATTTAGACTGATAAGAAACTACGTAGGCACCATCGATGTCAGATTTGTTTGCTTACATATGTGGTCCAGTAAGTACTATGTAAATGCTCACTAATCTTTCAGAAACCTTGACATACAAATAGTTTAATAAAGTAATCCCTAGCTTTACTGATGTTGAAATGGAAAATTAAAACTGGAATTTCATATACAGCAGTATTTCCACTTCCAGAACATATATGATTTTTTTCTAACCTTCAGTCTTGGATATGTCATCAGGATTAAGATTTTAATACCTGTATGTCATATATTTAAGATCTTTAAGTTACTATTTTGTATGTGATTGCCAAGGATGAATGTATCCTCAGTAGCAGTAATCTTTGTGACAGGAAGTATGAGTTCGAATTGCTGGCTTGGAGGATGCAGTAGTAGGACTAAAAATGTACTTGCTGCTTAGGGCTTAAAGCAATTATTTCTACATAAACCTAAACTCATTCAAGAATTTAGGTCTGCTTTTGGAACTAATCAAGCACTCATCAATCTAATTCAAATTTAATAACTTAAAATAAAATAAAAGAAAGGAAAAACTTTTAAATTGAAAGAGGTATTTACTTTTATGAAAACGTAGATGAAGAGCCATAGCATTAATTGTGGGTGGGCAATGTTGTTTGCTGGGGGGACTATTGAAAACCTTTGAAAGTCCCCGTGGATCTGTATATGAGGAGGAGCATAGATCAGTGCTTATGAAGGAACAGCATTGATTCTGCCCTTCAACACTGATATTTCAATTGCAGTAGATAGCTCTGGACTTTTTTTTTTATCCTAGTTTTGTCTGCTTTTGATCAAGCCTACATTTTTATGTAGTGCTAGAAGTACATGAAAGTACATCATTCCAGATAAGTCGAAGGCTATAAGCAAAATATTTTTTTTTTGGCTTGTTGTACATCTAGCAAATCAGAGATTACTTTCCTCAGCTTTTGAAAGGGAAAGTTACTATTGTTCTGTTGATTACTGCATTTTTAAAACTGTAGCAAGACTGGAAAAGGGATATGATACTTGAACAAGTGACAGCTTTTGTTATGCTAAAACTCTTGAAAATTTTCTGTTAGAGATGGGCAACAATAGCCAAACTGCTAGAATGGGATGCAGGTTGCAAGTGCCTTCAGAAAAACTACTTGTACGTGGATTCTCATGCCATTCATTCCCATTTTTCCCATCTGGAAAGGCAGTTTCTGCTGGAGTGTTGGGTGCACTCGACCACGTGATGAAACACAAGGTGCCACAGGCCTTGCTAGTTGGGGTCATTTTGTGCCACCATGGGAACTAGAGGTTGTGGACTTCTATTTGTCTCTGTTTTCTGAAGCATATTGGAAAGAGGATGCATGTTGTGAAAGTTCTCCTAACAAAGAATAAAAGCTCACTTCAGGCTTTGGAATAACCGAATCAGCTAGATCTTCACAAATTTAATTATCTGCACCATATTTGACTGGTGCTGTTTAATATCTGACCGGTGCTGTTTAATATGTTTATCAATGATATTGACAGCGAGATTGAGTGCACCCTCGGCAAGTTTGCGGACGATACCAAGCTGAGTGATGTAGTTGCCACACTGGAAGGACAGGATGTCATCCAGAGGGACCTGGACAGGCTGGAGAAGTGGGCCTGTGAGAACTTCATGAAGTTCAACAAGGCCAAGTGTAAGGTCTTGCACCTGGGTCGGGGCAATCCCTGTTTTCAGTACGCAATGGGGGATGACGTGTTTGAGAGCAGCCCTGCAGAGAAGGACTTGGGGGTGTTGGTCTATGAGAAGCTCGACATGAGCTGGCAATGTGCGGTCACAGCCCAGAAGGCCAACCGTATCCTGGGCTGCATCAAAAGATGCATGGCCAGCAGGGCAAGGGAAGTGATTCTGCCCCTCTACTCCTCTCTTGTGAGACCTCATCTGGAGTACTGTGTCCAGTTCTAGAATTCTCAACGTAAGAAGGACACGGAGCTGTTGGAACGGGTCCAGAGGAGGGCTACAAAGATGATCGTAGGGCTGGAGCACCTTCCCTACGAGGACAGGCTGAGAGAGTTGGGCTTGTTCAGCCTGGAGAAGAGAAGGCTCAGAGGAGATTGTATAGCAACCTTCCAGTACCTGAAGGGGACCTACAGGAAAGCTGGGGAGGGGCTATTTGTAAAGGCTTGTGGGGATAGGACCCTAGGGAATGGGTATAAACTGGAGAGGGGCAGATTTAGACTGGACATTAGGAAGAATTTCTTCACCGTGAGAGTGGTGAGACACTGGAACAGGTTGCCCAGGGAGGCTGTGGCTGCCCCATCCCTGGAGGTGTTCAAAGCCAGGCTGGATGGGGCCTTGGGCAGCCTGATCTAGTGGGATGTCCGTGCCCATGGCAGGGGGGTTGGAACTAGATGATCTTTAAGGTCCCTTCCAAACCTAACTATATTATTATAGTTATTATTCCTTGCAGAAGGAATAACAGTGACAGGGGATAAGGACAAGGCTGAGGTACTTAATGCCTTCTTCGCCTCAGTCTTTAATAGCAAAGAAAGTTGTTCCTTCTGTTTACAAATCCAAGAGTTAGAGGGGCAGATTGAGGCTCCCGTGATCCAAGAGGAGGCGGTTAGAGACTTGCTTGCCGAGCTAGACGTCCACAAGTCTATGGGGCCGGATGGGATCCACCCAAGAGTATTGAAGGAACTGGCGGATGTCCTTTCCAAACCCCTATCCATCATCTTCCAGAGGTCCTGGCTGACTGGGGAAGTTCCACTAGACTGGAGGCTGGCTGATGTTGTGCCCATATTCAAGAAGGGTTGCAGAGAGGATCCGGGGAACTACAGGCCTGTCAGTCTCACCTCAGTGCCAGGGAAAGTCATGGAACAGGTAATCTTGAGTGCTATCATGAAGCACATGCAAGAGAACCGGGTGATCAGGCCCAGTCAACATGGGTTTACAAAAGGCAGATCTTGCCAAACTAACCTGATCACCTTCTACGACAAAATCACTCAACTACTGGATGGGGGAAAGGCTGTGGATGTAGTCTTCTTGGACTTCAGTAAAGCCTTTGACACAGTTTCTCACAGCATTCTGCTTCAGAAACTGTCAGCCTCTGGCCTGGACAGGCGCACACTCTCCTGGGTTGAAAACTGGTTGGATGGCCAGGCCCAGAGAGTGGTGGTCAATGGAGTTAACTCCAGCTGGAGGCCAGTCACAAGTGGAGTTCCTCAGGGCTCAGTACTGGGTCCAGCTCTGTTCAATGTCTTTATCAATGACCTGGATGAAGGCATTGAGTGCACCCTCAGCAAGTTTGCAGATGACACTAAGCTGGGAGGAAGTGTCGACCTGCTGGAGGGTAGGGAGGCTCTGCAAAGGGATCTGAACAGGCTGGACTGCTGGGCCGAGACCAATGGGATGAGGTTTAACAAGACCAAATGCCGGGTCCTGCACTTGGGGCACAACAACCCTATGCAGCGCTACAGACTGGGGGAAGAATGGCTGGAGAGCTGCACAGAAGAGAAGGACCTGGGGGTGCTGGTTGACAGCCGACTGAACATGAGCCAGCAGTGTGCCCAGGTGGCCAAGAAGGCCAATGGAATCTTGGCTTGTATCAGAAATGGGGTCACCAGCAGGTCCAGGGAGGTTATTCTCCCTCTGTACTCGGCACTGGTGAGACCGCACCTCGAATACTGTGTTCAGTTCTGGGCCCCTCACCACAAGAAGGATGTTGAGGCTCTGGAGCGTGTCCAGAGAAGAGCAACAAAGCTGGTGAGGGGGCTGGAGAACAAGTCTTATGAGGAGCGGCTGAGAGAGCTGGGGTTGTTTAGCCTTGAGAAGAGGAGGCTGAGGGGAGACCTTATTACTCTCTACAACTACCTGAAAGGAGATTGTGGAGAGGAGGGAGCTGGCCTCTTCTCCCAAGTGACAGGGGACAGAACTAGAGGGAATGGCCTGAAGCTCCGTCAGGGGAGGTTCAGGTTGGATATCAGAAAAAAATTCTTCACAGTAAGAGTCATTGGGTACTGGAACAGGCTGCCCAGGGAGGTGGTCGAGTCGCCTTCCCTGGAGGTGTTTAAGGAACGGGTGGATGAAGTACTTAGGGACATGGTTTAGGGAGTGTTAGGAACGGTTGGACTCGATGATCCAATGGGTCCTTTCCAACCTTGTGATTCTGTGTGTGATTCTGTGTGTGATTATACTATTTGCTAGACAGAGTAAAAGCTGTTAAAACCAGAGAAAATGACCAGCTAATGAAATGGGCTCTAACTAAAATAAATCAACATATTAATTATATTCCATGCTAGATAGGATTTATTTTAAGGAGCTGGGAAGAACTGCTAGTCTCTGACTGGTAGATATCAGCTGCATGTGAAATAGGCATCATATTCCTTTCGGCTCTTGCAATGGAGAACCAGAAGGGGAGAGCTTTTCTTATCGCTGTTTAGTTGGTGTGAAGCATTCTATTCCATGTGATTTTGGGGAACTGGGTTTGGAGAAATACTATAAATAGGCTTTAGCTTAATTTCATCATATGCTTTTAGGATTTATTCAGATTGAAGAGCAAACTGATGATTCATTGGTTGACTAAATCAAATTGTTGTTATTCTAGTCAATTTTAAATCCAGTCTAAACTGCAGTGATGGAGAGTTTTTTTCTTTTGATGACTCTCTAAAATGGGCAAATAGACAAACTAGTTAGTCCTTATTAAAAATAACTTTGAAAGAGTGTTCCACTTTAAACTGACAGATTCTTGTTGTGGATTCACAATTTAAACTCGAATGGACTATCTCACAAGGATATATTTGAAAGAAAGTATACCTAGTTTCTGTGCCACTTCTTGTCCTGTGCTTATTCTGCTAATAAACAGTACTTCTGTTTTTTTCAGGAATCACAGCCTAATGTTAAACAGTTAGTGCTGTTTTCTCTTACCCCTTAAAAACATATGTACTTAATCAAGACCACAAGTCCTTAATTCTTATAAGCTTGTTAGGTCAATTCTGTTAAAATGTGATATAAGGTCACATGATAGGTAGTTTAAAAGATATGCTGGGTTTTTTTTGTGTTTTATTTAACAAGGAGAGAAGAAATAACTGCTTAAAATGGATATTGTCAGTCCTTAGTCTTTTCTAAGCAGTGCCTAAGGTAGTTACCAAGGTTCAGTGTGAGTTTAGGACTATATCAGTTATGACACTTACAAAAAACATGGCCCAGTCTTGTGGGCTGATGTAGCAGTGTTCAGCCACGATGAGGAATACTGGTAGGACTGAGAATCTTATTAACTCTTTCTGTGCAATGTTTTAGTCTTGTAGTAATTTGTCTTGGGATATTAATAGTATCTCCATTAATTCAGTTTCAAAGACGTGATTTGGTTTAGCAGTTATGTTTATTAAATGCCTCTTGCTAATGATAGGTCCTGTGTTATTTGTAGAGTTAAACACCTTGCAGGACGAAAAACAGAATTAAATTGAATTGAACAACTGAGTAGTTGAACAACATAGTACAAATGTTTAGTATGTTTTACTAAAAAAAAACCCAACTGAATGGTAGACAATGCAATAAAAATATATGTATTGATAAAGTTTATATTTCTGAGTCTAAATCTCTTTTAATAAAGAAAATACATACTCTTAAAGAATGGCCAGACTATTTGAAAATTAGGCTTATTGCTTAAATATGGTTACAAGCTTCTATGCAGAGCTACCGGTTAACTGATAAGCAATATGAAAGTTATTGTAACACTGACTGTACTCAAAACTTGTTGCCTATTTCTTAATTTACTGTGTAAATCTGACTTTTCCTTTTGATGCTTATCCACATTCATATTCCATCATGGGTACATACTTGCATATGTAGAGATTTTTGGTTAGCAGTAGCTGTGTGGAGTGCACGTGTTCTGTGTCTGTGTGCTTCATGTTTAAGATAAGAAAAAAATGTTGTGTGCCTGGCCACTACCAACTTCCTTGGGAGAATCTGTCTTGGGAGATGGATTTAGTTGCTGGATTTATTCTCCTCCATAAGCAAATAGTGAAGATTCGGTGTCTCATTGCTTCTCTGAATCGGCATTTACCAGGAATAGGTTCAGCTGGACCTCCAAGGAAGAGGGAAATGAGACTGCAGACTTCATGCTTGCAAAAAAATAGGTAGATACTGCCATGGATTCTAGAAACTGCCACTTAAAAACAAAGCATCACCTTGGACTCTACTGTAAGATTTTCATCAGCTGCATGGGAAAACAAAGTGCATTTCACAATGAAAAGTAGAGTCTTCCAACCACCTTGCCAGCTAAAAGGTATTCCGAAAAGATACAGCAGTCCCGGAACCATTGTTAGGTACAGACTCAGGCTTTACTGGCATCTTGCTTGAAAATGAGATTTGCAGGCTCTGTTGTTGAAATCCACTTTCAGATTCTTGGAGAAACTTTGTAACTATGAAGTGTGAAGGTTTAGGCTCCAAATAAGCTGGCTGCCAGCAGTGGACACGGTGTAGCTGTTTTTCACTCCAAAATAAAAATATATAGAAGTGCTTATGTCCTCTGAGGTGCTGTGCTTTGCTCTATGAAAACGAGGGATACACAGTGTTTGGAAGAATTCAGAGGAGATTCCTTGCTCCCTGTGGTATTATATGTTTCACGAAGGCGGTAAGTTTAGCTGTCTTCTCTTTTTATAGACCTTAGGAATGGCTGGGAAGAAGTGGCAGTGATGACAAGCATTCTTGTCAGGCCAGTAATTCCCTGCTCTGCTCAGTCCACAAACATCGTGACAGATTGAGTGCCTTGCAGTGTTATCCTTTGGAGGCCCCTTGGCCCATTTTGAGCATTTGAGCCAGCATGACCCAACATACCTAGTCATCTTGGGCTCTCTTTCTTCTGGAAAGTTCTTCCAGTTCATTTAATTTTCTGTTCATTACCTCCCATAGTCTTTCTGCTGTCCTTCCAAAAGTAATCTTTTAAAATAAGAAGTTTCCTGGAAAACGGGAAATTAGTCACTTTCATCTCCAAAAAATAATAGGTTTCAGAAGCCTGTTCATCCAAAAACTGAAGTTAAATGTAATTGAGAGACTAGTTATTATGCCTTAACTTTCAGAATTCAACATTTCATTATATTGCTACATGTGTGAAGTTCATTAGCTTGTGTTAGGTCAAAAACATTAACAATACCAGGGACCTTGTCATTAGAATTATTGATAGCTTTGAGGATTTGAACCCAGGTCTTTGAGGTAGCTGGCTAACCCTGACAGGTCTTCTCTACAGAAAATGTTTATTGGTGAAATATTTAGAGACCTAATCAAAGAGCTCAGTGGGGTTTTTAAGCCCTTGGATGTCAAACCTTTTCCCTTGGCATAATGAAGGTTATGGTGGCCTCTGATTTCCCCCTTTGAAAGGGTGAACTTGTTTTGTGGTAAGTTCTAGAGCCTGTTCAGGCTTGAGGATCAAAACACAACAGTGAAAATGTACATTATTGTGCTACATTCCAGGCAATATCTGTGATATGGGCTGCTGAAGGTTCGCCTGTTCTGCAGACAAGTATTTTTATATATATATATATGCTTCTGCCTTCTTGAAATTCTAGAGTAGTTTAGTGTCTGCAGGCGACCTTTTTACATCCAGAGCAACTAGTTCAGTGGAGGATGCTTACTGGTTTTAGTGATAGATAGTGTCCTCAATGTAAACTCTTTCAGCACTCCTAAATCTGTTCTCTAGACAATCTTGGGGCCTAAAGATAGCTATGGGCAATACTGCAATTTTATTTTCTGTTATCAGAGAGAAAGCTTATGGTCCTGCTGTTTAGGGAAGCTCTAAAGCAATGTATTTCAGGTATGTTGTCAAAATAGATGGTGGGCACTTAAAGGCTAGATCAGTTAGACAGTCTGCTTCTCAGATGGAAGCTAAATGGCATTCCGAATCTTCGCCGTCCTAGCAAGACACACATTATTGTTTCTGTGAGGGGCGTGGAGATGGCTGGAATTCTGTAAAGTACTTGTTAGTCATAACAACTTTTTAATGCATATAAACAAACTAATCTAGGCTGCATCACAAAGTCAGAGAGCTCAGATAAATATTAATTTGTTGTCTGTGTGGCTTACTCTATCTCCTGATCTTCTGTGTTTGCTAGTTGGAGGTTGCTGGGTTTAGTGCTGTGCCCACATAGTCTGTCCTTGGGCAGAAATATAGTTGTCTGCTGGTCTGTACTTTTATCTTTGGCTGGAACATCCACTTTGTTTCTGTACTTTAGCTAAGAGAAGTCTCTTTTTCACTTTAGAAACAAGAAAATAAACAGGAGGACTTGCTGATATGGCATATAGATTATTCAGGTTTTTGTTGCTAGACTTGATATCCCCCGCCAACCTCATTCACCTCTGTAGTGCAGGATTCTTGCCTTCACGCGATTTAACTGTTCTACAAATCATTTATCACTTTGGACCACCTTCTTAAATTGAACTAGGATGATTTGTCCTTCAACTCTGTTCTTTACCAGCCAGCTATTTTGACTTGTCTCTTGCAATTTCCCACTCTGTATCAGTGATGTGCCTTGTTTTTTCTAATAAGAGATCAGATTCTGCTCTGCAAAGTCAGTGTTCGAACCTTTGCCCCCTATAACATGTGCCAATAAAAACTGTCTTCTGTGCAATCAGTGTGGAGGAATGAAGAGCCAAGCTCTCAGGAGATCCTCTGTAGCCATTTTTAGGAACTTATCTGAATTTCTTGCTATGTACTTTTAAAGCTCTATTCACTTTCATAGGCTCAGTTTCTGAAATGCCAGTCTCTTTATTCTGCCCGTTCAGAAAAATAGCCACTTCCCACTTGTAAACTCCACCCTTCCCAAGCAAAAGCTTTACATCAATTAGTATTATTATACTGGAAAATATGAAGGGTATAGAAATCACCTAAGGTTCTCTAAGCAGATTTGAACTGCTGTATCAGGACAAGCTATAGGATAGTCGGGATGAATCTCATTGCAACAGTGGATGTTCTATGCAAAAAGACCCTAGTCATCATCCATAATATTGCTTACAAATATTTTTGTAACTGTTAAAGCCTCCCCTACTGTCTTGTTCCCTAAACATTGGCAGGTGTGTCATCTCTAGATTAGAGTCCTCCTTTGAGAAATCAGTGTTTAAGTTGCTGTCTTTGCAAGAGAGGTCATCTCTGCATACACAATGGTGGTTGCTTTGTGTTCTCTGTAGTGGGACACGCATCTGCTCGAGGAGCCGTAGTAGGAAGCAGTTACATATTTTGCAATAGGTGAAGCTCTTCAGGTTGTGCATTCTGTGTGCTCAGTCCTAGTCTTGCATCTCTCTCCTTCCTTTAAGTTCTATGCCCTTGGATTCCACAGTGGAGAGAAATAGCAGCACAGATATAAATGCTGTACTTTGTGTCTGAATGCAAAGCATGATGAAAAGTGTGATGTATGCTGTATGGACTCTAGTAACCAAAAATCTCTAAACTTAAACATATGAAATATGCATATGCACAGTAAAGCGCTGACATATAGCACATCTTGAAGAAATTCAGTTTTTGTAAGGTAAGTAGCCTTTGTTTTGTGAACCACTTGTATTATGTCATAAACTTGCTACTTTTCAAGTGTTGTGTAAAACAGTGTTTGATAACTAATTGGTATGTCTGGATTTTTTTACACAAACTGTAAAAAAATCATCCTCTGTTACTATATTTGCTTGCTTTTATGAGCTGCTGTTCAAGAAACCCCTTCGTTTCTTCAGATCTCCTGTATCAGTCATTTGTCTGAAGTCTACGACATCTTTGATTTCTTAGAATCTGCTGTCAGTCTGCTTTGTAATGATAGGATAGTGTCTTTTACGGCCAGTACTAACAGATAACTGTGTCAAACAGATATTTCTCTATACTATAGATAATCTAAAAAAAATAGAACTGTAGATGTAGCTGACAATTTTAGCACTATTACCTTTCTCATCCTTTTAATCTACCATATTTGTCTCCAATGGAAGACTAACAAGGCACTGGTTTTGTAAAGGTCCAATGTTGTTATAAAGCAGATACCTCTGAGACTCCAGTTCTTCAGTGGCTCCCCATGCTTTACTTGCTTTTCTAATCTTTGCATTTATCTCCCTTCAGATCTCAACATCTGCTGCAGTTTGACTGCCCAGGTTAGTGAAATTTTCCCCCTTTCTCCACTTCTGTAATTATCCTGTGCACCTGTTTCTTTCCTGGTGTTCATCAATGTTGATCTGGCAGTATTTATTCTTGGCTACATTGTCCGCTTTTGACATTGCAGTGGTAGTAGGAAAATAAATAATTTCCTGTGTTGTACTTGTAATTGTTGTGAAAGCATATTTGAACTCTATTTTGCAAATAAGTACTGGAGAAGAATAAAAAGTATAAGTACAGAAAGAGTAGAAACTGAAAAGAATAAACCACGTGTTTTCTGAGTTGTTTTAGAAGTAAAACTGGAAGGAAGTTTACAAAAAGAAATTTAGTTGGCAGGTATACTCAGGTACAAACAATAAGATAATGTTTAAGGATAAGAGCAAAGCAGTTTTCCTTAGCTCTGTGCAACACTAGCAGATTGAAAGATCTGAGTTATATTTTGGTTTCCTTTGTATCTGTCTCCAACAGCACACTAGTTAATGTACTCTTGCATAATACAAAGTATTCCAATAGCAGACAGCATGTAGTTTGAAGTCAAATTAAACTGTAAAGTGTATTCTTTTTTTTTTTAAATGCTATTTTAATGGTAGATCAGCATCCTGTCATTAGATGCTTGAAGCTTCTTGACCTGAACTAAACTCTTCAAGTTCTATGAGCACCCAGGAGCCTGAAATCACTATTGACCTTTTTTCCTTAAAAAGTGTAATTAAGTGAAGCGCCTTCCTTCACTCATACAGACCAGTTTTTCTGTCTAGTTTCTACTTTAAGAAAAGCTGCACAGAAACTCTTTTTGCTTTTTAAGTCCTGTTCTGACTTGTAAATTTTTTTTACCTGTATTTTGAATTTTCCTATGAGGAAATCCTGGAGCCTAGCTCTTTCACTCTGATTGCCAGTAATTATCAAGTTGTGAGCTATTTTCCAGGTTTTTGGATGATTGGGTTAAAATTTGTCTTTACCACTGAGCAGAATGTTTCCTAGGAAAAGGACGAGGTGGTTTTGGATTGCCCCAGGCGGGAAAGAAAACTGAACATAAATGTCTGTATCCTGAGTAAGGGCTGTATCTCTGTATGAGGATGATAGACTATCAATAGCATCTTTTCATTGTGCTTTAAATGAAGATATAACTACTTGATTCAGTTTCTCTGGGCCCTGGTCTGGTAGAGACTTGGCAGTGTATTTGGGACTTCTATCTAGAACTGAGGCTCTAGCAAGAGCTTTTTGCTGTGTTTCCCAGTAGAATGAGACAGGCACAACACACAGCTCTGTGAAAGCTGAGCTGATTAAGACTGTCTCCATAAAGAGATCTCTAATATCAAAGTGTTATGGATACCCTCAGAACTATTTGGCAGTTGACTAAAGGTTTGAGAATCGAAGAAATCTAGTCCGGAGGGACTTGATAAAAGTAGCACAAACTCTGTTGTGGAAGAAGGAAGTTAGCCTCTCTTGGAAGATGACAGTAGCGTTGTAACACATAGATGAATGAATCCCTATTTTACTAACCAGTTAACTCCAAATTAGTTGCTTATTGTGTTTTTCTCTGAGATAGGTAAGAAATACAGTCTTTATGATTGTACATTTTAGGACGTACTGTAATAAGCCGCTTTCTTTTCGCATAAATGAGTCTTACAACCTTGTCTGGTAATCTTAGTGCCAGTTCTTCTGGTGAGTTGAAAAATATACTTATCAGCATTATTTTGTAAAATGGAAACCCATCCTTTTACAAAAGCTTTTTGTTCCTGGTTAACTATTTTCAGTGATGCAAAAATCCACTTATTTTCATTCTGATCTTAGTCCAGCTTACAATGTTTCTCTTTGCCTTTGCCATCTTCCTGTCTGAGCATGAGCTTTCTCCTGTCAAGTTTTTCAGCGTGGTAAATTCCAGAGGCCTTGAATCAGTCTCATGGCTATCTTTGAAAGTGTTTTTCAGGCTGAGAGATACTCAACTCACTTTACTTGACTTGTCAAACTAAAGGTCTTCCTTACAATCCAAAGATTAAGAAGCTTCTCCAGAGAGCAGTGTGGTGCATCAGGCTCAGGTTTCTGAACTGTCTCTCAAAGAACCTATCTCTTTTTTTTTTTTTTTAATTGGGTTAAGAAGACTACTTGGCTAAAGTAAACATCTTCATAGCAGCAATGAGAAGACGTCCTTTTGTGACATATAAATGCTGTAGCTAACACAATAGTCCAGTAAAGGTCTTGCTTGTTGTATTGTAATGGTATTAGCATGTCCCTTTTTCCACTTAGTACTTAATTTAATTCGTTAATACACCATTAGTTCCACTTGTCCTCCTGTATAGTCAACTGCAAGCTTACCTTCAGCTTTGCTGAACTGAATTGACAGAGGCTAAATATACACTTTCTGTAAAATGTATGCGATTAATATTTCCAGCAATGTCTAATTTAGGCAGAAATATGAAAGGAAACTAGGCATTTGACTGAAGTAACTGTAACTGCTAACAGTTCTTAGTTTTAACAAAAATTAATTTTGTTAGTGTATCGTTGCACTTATTTCTGGACAAGTAGCATATGCTTTTAGACACCCTTCTCGGTCTTCTTCTATTATTTATATTTGTAAGCTAGGCTAATGGAGTTTGACTGTATTTAATTGGAAGCTAAGGCCAAGGTATTCACATTAAAAAATACATAAGATGTATTTTCCTTTTTTAAAGTATTAAAATATAAAACAATATAAAAATAATCCATACTATAAGCTTATAATTTAATATTGTAAAGAGGATGGACTTGCTCTGTTAGGTTTTAGTTGGTTCACTTTTATTAGTTGCTTTAAGAATCCATCTTAAACGGTTTTTACAGCAATTAGCCAAGGTGTTTTTTTTTAATAAATCCTGTGCATACAATCTACTCATCAGTGGTTAGTGAAGTATTTTCTTCTTACATAGTAAATACTTAGTATTTGTACAGGGTATCTTAATTTGTTGTTTTGATAGTCTGTAATTTCTTAATCCTAGCATAGCATATAATATGGTCAGTTTTAATTACATGAGTTATAACATGTTAACACTTTATCACACTAGTAAATGTCACAATGACTTGAAAATAATTACTTACATTATGCTTGTAAAATTTAAGTGGTCATGTCTTCATATTGCTTCCTTCAGTCATAAGGTTACTTTTAATCGAATGTCCAGCAGAGTTTTACTAAGCTAGAACTTAAAAAAAAAAAAAAAATAATACTCAATAAATATGTATTCCTGACTATACCAAGACATCTATCAAATCACTTCATGATTCCTAGAAAATAAGGCTGGGGGGATTCCATTGCTTTATCCAATTTACCCATTTTTTTAAAATACAGACTTATTTTGGTAAAGGACATTTTAAAATATTTCTCTTAATCTTTTGTTTCATAAGTCATGCTTATCAAATTTCTGCTTATTGCTAGGTCTTTTTTTGATTCTGTTCACGTGGCCCTTGTCCTCAATGAGTAATGTTCAAAATAGGGCATAATTCATCTGAGGCCTTACCAATACTGAGCAGTATGTGAAGGTCACATCATGTCATGAATTGATATATTGTATTACTTTTGCAATATGATGACATAATTAGAATATGCTGAAGTTTAATGTGTGAAACCTTCAGCTGCCTTTCTAAAGAGCTGTTGCCACATCATTCTTCCATGTTGTAGTCATGCATGTGATTTTTTTACTTCATGTAGTATTTAATATTATTTACCTCAGTATTTTAATAGGAATTAATAGTATTTATTTCCCACTATTGACCTAGATGCGGGTTGCAAAGATGATTTTGAATTCCAGTCTTTTTCTTTAGAGTGCCTGCAATACTCATCACTTGATGTAATTTGCAAATTTAATAAGTATATTCTCTGTTTCATAGAGAGTTTCATAGAAAGTATCTGTCCATATCACTAAAGGAAATGTTAAAAAGCGGTAGATTTGGGCAGTTTTTTATGGAGTCTTCTTTGGCATCTTCAGTTTTGCAACGAACCACTAATTGACTACTCTCTAAAGTTGCTTTCCCAAACTTTTGAACATCCATCTTTACAGCTGGTCCATTTGAGTCACGTATTCTAAACCTGCTTGTGAGAATCCTTAAGTCTGAGAGAATTTCAAAATGCTGGCCAAGGTCAAGGTTTGTTACATCTGTCCTTCCCTCTGTCAAGGTTTTCTGCCTACCATGTTAGAGAAAGAAACTAGGATTGCTTTTCACCCCCCACCCCCACCCCCCCCAAATCTATGCTGCCTGTTAGATGTTTACAACTAGTTCTGGTTTTGTTTCTTTTTCTGCTGTTATTCTGGAAATTCAAGTTAATGCGATTGACTTGTAGCTCTTTAGGACTTAGTAGCTAATTTTGGACATGGGCTAGTTGAGTTTTGAGAGTAAGATAGGCCCAGGAAACACTGCTTTGAGCTACAGGGACAGATAGAACTAAGACTGTAAGTTGTGGATTGTATTCACAAATGAGAAGCAATTTAAAAAATGCTTGAAAAGGGTGTATTACTTGACAATGTAACTCTCAGTTCTCAGATATATGTAACACTTCAAGTTCTTGAGTATCCCTGGCTTTATTCCTCCTCCTTTTTCTTGGTGATTTGAGCTTCCTCAGATATGTGTGTTCTTTATCTGTTTTGCAGCTGTCACCCAAGCCACACCAATCCACCAGTATTGTTAAGCCCATTTCTTTATGTTGCCTCTTGTGGCTCCAAGGAGGTCCAGTCACTCCTGGCACCTCCAGGAGCTACTAGCAGAGGATAGGACCTGAAAATATCCTGAGAGATGATGTGGAGTGGAAGAGCAGAAGTCATGGACTGGCTTGTGCTGCAGTGTATAGGGGTTATCCCCAATGTTTCAGGCTTTTCTCAGTTCCCAACATGCTTTCTTGCACTGTCCCCTGCATACTTCTCAGGCCTACCAACTGGCATTCATCTTCTCAAGACCTGAGGACTGGTTTAATTGCTTTAAAAATAATTAGCATTTGTGACTCTTAAGTAGAAAAAAAGGTTAACTGGTTAACAAACATTGTCTTGGTTTCTCTAATTTAAGTTTTATGCTATCAGTTGCCTGTTTTCATCTCCAGGATCACACTCATCCTCCACATAATCTTAAAGATAACACTGACAGTTCAGATTTTCTTTTTTTTTTTTTTTAGTTGTTATTTTTTTAGGGTAAATTTCTTTAGGACTAGCTATTTGTGGGGGGAAGGAATAGTTAACTATGTAATTGACTTTTCTTAATCTAGTCTGAGTTCTTAACCTTTCCTGTTAAACAGTCTTAACAGTTAGCCTGTTAACTGTTATGTTCAGTTTTAATAATGAAATTCAGACTATACTTGTTCTGAATCTCCATGATGTATGGATTCTGTTCTACTTTTTGGCTCATAAGTAAAAGTTTAAGTGGAGTCTGGACCAGAAATGTATTTACATTAAGTTATCTTCCCTGTGCCTAGTATCGTACAGTTCTGTGGTAATCAAGGTTTTTTTATCTCCCCTGCCTCCCCTATCAGTTTTTTAGTGAGTTCTTATGTTAGAGAATAAAGAATGATTTGTCTAGAATTACTTTATGCTCTGTTTTTCAGCACATCCTAAAACTTCTTCCACGATCTTCAGTTCTTCTAGGACAGTTCACTGTGAAGTTCTTGATATATCATTATTAAGGCAACAGTTCATATTTTTCTCTAGGCCTTCAAAGGAGTCTGCTTGTTCAGGCATGTGGTTGACTTGTACATTGAAGGAAGGCTGCTGTGTGGTGGTACTAACAATACAGAAAGAGCTGTACATCATCAGTAAGGCAGTTCTTTTTCTCAGGAAACGTGTATGAAATACACCCAAGCTTTTAGTTGTCTGATATTTGGAAGATCCAATTGTAATCTTAAAGATGAGCACTAGTGTAATTTTTCTACCTGTATCTACTCTGTTTGTGTCCTGTCAGTTGCTAATACCCTTACTCAGACATGCGCTTAGTTTATTTTTTTTCTTGCCTTTCTTGCATTTACAGCTAGGAAAAAAATCTGAGTGATGGAATGACAGGGCCATTGTGTCTTCTAATGATACTGAATGGGCTTTTGGGAGCCACATCAAATCAATAGCTTATGGAGGTATAGCCATTGATGGCTAAGTCTCATACATTATACATCTGGATTTAAAATTGTTGTGTGGCTAAGAAGGCAAATTAGTACTGAAAAAGTCCAGTATTAAAGCAGTTTCTGGATCTTACAAGTGCTTATACCTCAGAGAAGACTCCATGCCATGAGCCCTATGATAGATGCAGTCTCCATTCATAGTTTTTTCTGTAAAGTTATATTTGATATTCGTCTGACACCACATGCATCTTTGTTACTTACAGGCATAGCTCACCACTTTGCATTCCGAGGAAGCATAGTTTTGCCTGGATTTTCATAGAACTTATGCATTTCTGGAAAGTGTGAAGAATGAGAAGATTGTGTAGGTTGTTGTTTTCCTATCTGGGAAAGAAAAATCAAAACCAAAGAAACTGCCATCAGCTCTTTCAGTAAACTGTTAATTTGGAGCAGTTAGTATCTCCAATTTACCAATGGTACCACCACTACCCTCTAGAGGTTTCCTTTTTTCATTCAGAACCAGTGCAAGGATAGTGTCAGACATCAGGACTTGAAGAAAATGCTGGATTTTATGTGCTCAAACTTTTCTAGGTTATATATTGCTGTTGGCCATCTCTTTTGTTGAGAAAAATTTCATTGCATTAACACTACTAAGGTGTTAAAGTTGATTGGGAATTCCCAAAATGGAATATACACAGGAGGAAAGCAGTTGACAGAAAGAATTCTGTTACTAGTTCATTACCACTTCTTTCAGATTCAGCTTATTTGCGTTTGGAAAAAGAAACTGGAGCTATGCTCAGATTGTTCTCTCTAGCTTTGATTCAGTGCATGAGTATAGTCATGTATATGTGTGCATTGAATGGAAGATTTTGGCCCATCTGGATATTGGTTGAATGGGAAGAGGTTACCCGAGACAGTCTATCTGAAAGCATGCTAGCCACTACGCAGTGGCTGATCTTTCTTCTAGTCCTTCTCCTAGCAGTAATGAGTATTTGGACAGTACGATGTGTTGTTCTATGTATGTAACCCCGGTAACAGAGAGCAAGCATATAAGTTAAAATGCTGGTGCTGTCTTTATTTTGGAAACTGGGATTGTACAAAGATAATTTACTTTAAAATAGCAAAGAAGACACGCTAGTCTGCAAAATCTTGTACTGCTTGTCTCAGCCAAAATTACGGGCCTTTTCTGCATTTGAGAAAATCAGACCTGCAATTCAGCATACATACAGCTCAGAGTGAAGAGCCAGTTACAGTACTAAGAACAGGCAAAAGCCATAGGGAAATGCTCTGGCCTTCAATGCACCTGCTGTATGCCTGGGTCCCCTTTTGACTGCAGTAGATAATGCCTAAAGAATCATATTGATTACAGCATTAGTTCTGCATTAATGCATGAGGTGCTGCCTAAGAAGGTTCAGAACTAATTGCCCATCATGGGATTATTGAGTAGTTCTGTCAGCTGAAAATTTGTGAAAATCTGAATCTTGTTTGGACTACTTTATCATAAATAAATAAAAAATTTTATTTAACCCCTAATTACAAGAAAGTCCAAAATGAGCTAGCACTTATGGTAAGGAATTAATCCTGAATATTTTCAGATACTTTGTTAATAATACTGCTGTTACTTGCAGTTTATTTAGTGACTGTATCACTGAAGACTGAATATGCTCTTGAGGATGAGAGTGTCAGCCCTGAGATCTGACCAAGTTCCTCAGGGCTTTGTGCACTTGGATCTGGAAAACCTCCAAGGAAAGAGGCTCTCTGGGCAGCTTGTGCCACTGCCTCCCTAGTGAAAAAGTTTCTCCTTACGTCTACTTGGAAGCTCTCTTTAAGGTTATGGTGTGCTTAAGAGGAGTGAAAGCTAAAAAAAATAAAAAATAAAAATACTATTTAGGTATTTGAAGATTGAGATGAATAGTGGTTATTTTCCTACCTACGGAGCTGATAGAATCCAGTATTTCCCCCCCCCCATTCATCTAAGAGAACAGCATTTCACCCTCGGAGCCCTGCTTTGAAAAATGTAGTTACTCAGTTGCAGATGCAGGGTTAATAGTTATCTAGATCTAGGGTTTTATCTTACCTCTTGAAAAGCCTCCTGTGAGCGGATGAACCAGGTCACCTATTTAAACAAGCTAGAGGCTGCAAAAACATAGAGTGGAACACGTGACAAGAATGGCAGAAAATACCTTGGCTTCTTTTGCTGGCTGGGTCAGCAGGTGTTGACAGGAACATAGAGGTAGTGGTGGGAAAACTGTCAGCCTTTCCTCTTCTCACCTTTGACAGAAAGAAATACAACTTTATCTTTCATGTTTATATATCATTCCAGAAGAAAAAATTCACCAGCTTCTGTTCCCAAATGTGCCTTAAGAAGCAAAGAAAAAAATAACTTCAAAAGTAGGAAGAGCAAGCATCTGTTTTCAATTGAAGTTAAGAAGTTTTTCTTCAGAAACAAACCCACTAACCCTTATTTTTTTTCTTTTCTGACAAAAATAAATTATATGGTACAAATTAAATATTAGATTTAATAGACTTCCTGTGGTATTTAAACAAAACCCCATTGATTTTATACTTAACAAAATCGCCATCACTCAGCAAATCCTGTTTATGTTGGGGGGAAGAAGGCTTCTACTTGTGTGTTAACATTTTGGCAGGAAAGACTCTTGACTATTTTGCTATAGAAGTATTTACTGAAACTTGGCTTTTACACTTTATAAACAGGAAAAGACGGCTTCTCTAACTTGAAGTGATATCACATAATTGGAACTAATAACAAACAGGTTTACAGTTTCTGGTAGCCAGGTCTGTCTGCCTGTGGTCATCTAGTCTCAAATGGTTTTACTACATCTTTACTTAAAATAAGTTTCTTGTGTTTGCTTCTTCACACTTCCAAGTCCTTACAGTTTCTTGTTCAGAACTAGTTATAAGCACAGAGATTGTGGCACTATGCAAATGATTTCTGCATCTCCTAATGCTCACTTTGGCATTTTTGGTATTGCCAAGTGTGTTTCAAAAAGCGATTGTGCAAAAACTTTTCTTATGGGTAATTTTTGGTCTTTGTGGTTCATTTTAAAATATACTGTGGAACCAGAAAATATATAAAAACCCCAAGCTTTTTATTTTTTTTTTTTTAAATTTCAATATGACTCAAAGAGTTAGAATTACCTGCAGCGATAGTTCATGACACTGTAGTTGTTCTGCTGTCAGAACTGTCAGTCAGTTGCTTCAGTTCTTCAGGCTGAAGTGGCTGATAAATTATTCTCAACATTCATTTGCTGTTGTAGCTGCACCTTCTCCTGGAAGTCTTTGCTATTGTGTTGGATACTGCAAGTGGTTCCTGCTCTTCTTCCTCCTTGCCTCTGGATGTCATGATAATCTTGGATCTCATAATGAGGCAGGCTGGAGGGGCCACTGCTCGTGCTGTCTGGCCTCCAGCTCTCTGCCCTTCTGCTTCTTGCTCCTGCCCTATCTTATAAGTTTGGTAGCACTTACCTCTGTCTTAACGTACAGCACAGTACTGCAGTGACACCCATTAATAGTACAGTACCTTCAGATATGAGAGCATGCCCTGGCCAGTGAAGCAATCGGTTCTGGACATCTTTGTGGATTCTGTGTTATGTTAAACCTATAACTAGTAAATTAAATGTGGTCGGCGAGGACACTTCTGGATTCTCTTTGATTTTCTTGGTATTAGAAGCAGCCTTATGTTTTCTTGAAATAAGTTCCTTAATTATGAATAAAGCAACATGTTTTCAGATTGTTCTTATTATATTGCACTTAATACTGATAGACCAGTGTAAAATTTGTCCTAAGATCTGTAAAAGCGGAGTAAGTTAGTTGACCACTTGTAGCCATACTTGTCTGAGATTCACAGATTATTTAACTCAAGTTTTCTAAGGTTTAACTTCCTTATAAATTGTAAAGCCAGTTTATTTTCTCAACTTTCTCTTTAAACAGATGAAGCACGTAAAAGACAGATTTGGTGACAGCGTGCCAGAAGAAGTGCTTCTGCTGTGTCTGGGCATTACTTCAGGAGTTGGCAGATTGGTTTTTGGCAGAGTTGCAGATTATATTCCTGGTGCAAAGAAAGTTTATTTACAGGTATGTTTTCACATGGCTCTGAAGAAATATAGAGACAATGTGCTGAAAGCTTTCATTGTAGATACTATTAAGTAAGCAGAAATAACTGGAGATTCAAATTTGACAAATTTCAAATTCTAGGAGTCTTAATGTATGGGTTTTGATACCAGGAGCCTTCTGTACGGAGTTCATGAAGCTATGATTTTTTTTTCTCTTTTTAATGCTGTTTTTCAACATGTGGACTAGCTACTGGCTATTTTGAGCTGGGAATGAAAGAAATTACTACTCGTTTGCATGTGAGTGGGAAAAACTTTGGGGAGTCTCTAGATTCTGCTTTGCCTGTTTTGTCCTGTGATTTCATAATACATGAAGGAAGATGACTTTTTCTGTATTCCTCTAAGGATTTTGGATTTCTTCTTGATCTTTGATACGTGATAATTTGGTGTCAGTTATGTTCTGTGCATAGCGTACACTGATAAGGCCATGGGAATATGAGGTCCTTAGTTGAGATTTTGCTGAATGAAGTGAGTTATTTGCAGAAAAAGTCACAGCTTCCAGAAATGGTGAAGCCTGGGGATGGAGGAGGATATACCTTTTTCCCCCCTGCATACTTATAAAGGCTATTTTTTTGAGAAAGTAACAGTGTTAGTGTAGATGTTTTGAAAAGCTTTAGTTAATAACTTGCATGTTATCAGCCACTGGGTGTTCTTGTTTTGTTGTGTTAAAATTAATAACAAGGGAGACATCTAATGGCTATTATCTGTACTACACTATTGAGAACAAAAAATCTTGAAAGAATCACCTTTCTTAAAGATGGAGTATTTGTTGCCATAGTAACATGAATTTAGATTCCCTGATGATAGAAGCTGGGATTGCATCCCATTCATTTGCATTGATTTAATACCTATTGTTAAATTTTCAGGGAGTGTCAGTAGTAAGATAAAAAGTGAGATATTATACACAATTTACAAAGCATAAATACCAAACCTGGAGTAAAATCACAAGCGTTTTTATTCTCTTCCTTGAACAGCTAGAACTGAAACTTTTCTGTTTAGGACGTGAACTAGGATGCTTCGGAGTACTGTTGGTTTCACTTGGTTTTAAGCAGGAAAAACATGTTAACTTTTGCCAAGCCACACTCCAGCATCTTCAGCTCTCCTCTTTCAAATTGGCATTTTTTAGAGAGAGTGAATATTCACCTCAGTTATTGTTCAGATTTATCCAACAGTTCATCCTATTATCCTATCTTATGCAAAAATTATTTAAGAATCAATTTTGACTAATGCAAATGAAACCTCTTTCCTCTTAGAACTTTCCTGTGAATGTCTAGACTGGTTTCGGGGATGGAGGAAACCCTGTGTTCAGCTGGCATAGGAGGCTTCTGCCTTTCATTATGGTTGTACTGGGGGTGCTGGCAGAGAAGTCTTGCGTTGAGAATTGGTCCCATCCCTACAAGAATGGCAGGGAATAGCATGTTTCCCACAGCTTCCTCAGAAGGGGAGGAACAGACGCTGATCTCTCCTCTCTGGTGACGGTTGACAGAACCCAAGGAAGGGACAGGAAGATGTGCCAGTGAGGGTTAGGTTGGATATTAGGAAGAGGTTCTTCACTTTTCAAAAACTTTTGGTACACAAGAAAAGATCTTACAATAACCACTGTAGGGTAGTCAGTTGCAAATGCATTTGCGAAACTTGTGAAATGGGTAGTGGAATTTCTCTGATTGCATTTTGTGTTCCAGGGAAAACGCTTCTATTTATTGTAAAGTAAATACAGGCAGACTATTTAATACACTACAAATGCAAGAAAATGCATCTGTTCCCTTTATCTTTGCTAATTTAATGCAACATGTTTTTATATTTTTCCTTTGATCATGTTTAGGTGGCCTCATTCTTCTTTATTGGCTTGATGTCTATGATGATTCCACTCTGCCACGTCTTTGGAGGTCTCATTGCTGTCTGCCTCTTCATGGGCCTGTTTGATGGGTGCTTCATTTGCATTATGGCTCCTATTGCCTTTGAGCTTGTTGGGGCTCAGAATGTCTCCCAGGCCATTGGATTTCTATTAGGACTCATGTCGATACCTATGACAGTTGGTCCACCTGTTGCAGGTAGGTATGGGTATGGTCTGCGCCTGTAAGTGCTTCTGTGGGTGCATGACTTTTAGGTCATGTTTTCTGTTCTGACTTCATAGGCAGTGCACTTACATACTGAGAATTTCCAGTGTGCTCCCGAATATATGGTGAATTTAACTGCTGCATCTAGGTTATTAATTTACTGTACTCTTTGAAAACTGCTTCAGTCTTTTTTTAAAATAACTTATGCAAAGTAAAACATTCCTCAAAAGAAAGAGAGATTTCCAGTTGGATTGAGGATCTGACGCTTTCCATGCTGTTGAGGTGACAGCGTATGTTGTTTGTGTGACAGAAGAACTTCAAATTAGAACTTGAAAATTAATTGGACTCCAAGATTTGCTCATGCAAAACCAATTGTGAGGATAAAAGCTCCAGTCACTTTAATTGCTTCTTATAAGTAGGAACACTGGCTTTTTTATTCTTTGTTGGAAGATGGTTTAACAAAGTACAAGTTTTGAAGATGAAAACTGGACGTTCCTTGGGAGCTAGAAATAGCTTAAGCTGTAATCCTTACCACTGATGATTTGAAAATCATAATTTACTGTAAGGTCTTGAGTGCTACTGAAAGATACTTAGTAAGACTTAACTCTGAACTACTCTGCTCTTGGGAGACCTCAGCTGGACTATTACATTCAATTCTGGAGTCCTCGGCACAGGAAGGACACGGATCTATTAGAGTGAGTCCAGAGGAGGGCCACAAAGATGATCAGAGAGCTGGAGCATCTCCCGTACGAGGACAAGCTGAGAGAGGGGGCGCTTGTTTAGGATAGAGAATAGAACAAAAGGCTCTGGGAAGACCTTATAGCAGCCTTCCAGTACTTGGAGGGGGGGCTACAGGAAAGATGGGGAGGAGCTCCTTTTCAGGAAGTGCAGTGATAGGATAAGGGGAATGGTTTTAAGCCAAAAGTGAGATTTAGATGAGAGATTAGCAAAAATTTTTTCCTATGAGGGTAGTGAGGTACTGGCACAGGTTGTGCAGAGGAGTCATGGATGCCCCATCCATGTGTTCAAGGCCTGGATGGATGAGGCTTTGAGCAACATGATCCAGTGGAAAGTGTCCCTGCCCATGGCATGGGGGTAGGAACTGGATGATCTTTAAGGTCCCTTCCAAGCCAAACCACTTTTTAATGAGACTACCAGGAATGCACTGTATGCAGTGTATCTAGAAAAAGATTAAGAGACGCCTTGATCAAAGGCAACTGTTAACAAGAGGGAGAATTTCTCTGACTCCTTGCAAGATTCAAGTGCTGGAGAAGCTGAAATAAGCAACTTTCAAATATGAAATATGGTACATGGCTATCAGTGATGAGTGGTAATTAAGCGGTCAAGTGGTGACAATACCAAGTACTTAATTACTCAGAGTCTTTAAATCAAGTCTGGAATACCTTTCTGCCTATATATACACTGATATTTGGCCATCAGGTAGTTTCGTTAGTCATAATAATCTGTGCCAGCTCCCAAGTTTCTAAAATCAAAGAAAAGATGTTTTTTGCACATTTCAAGGCCCCATTACTTATCAGTGGTAACTTTCTGTCTTTCCAGGTTTCCTGCGCGATCACCTTGGCACCTATGATGTAGCATTCTACCTGGCTGGAGTCCCTCCTCTTATTGGCGGAGCTATATTGTGTTTCATCCCTTGGGTCCATGAGCGGCAGAAGTTAAAAGAAAGAGCAAAACCTGTTGATGGAGAAACTACTGAGAAAATGCTGGAAAATGAAAACACTTCAGTGTCAGGCACTACAGAAAAGCCAGACAAAGAAATAGAATCTGGTGTTTGATGCTTTCTTTTCCTGTACCAGTCCGACCTTCTACTGAAGCTAATTTCTACATTCTGCCTGAAGATACTATAAGATACTAAAGGAGTTTTGAGCAGCTCAAATTGCAAAACTGCTATAAGAAGCTTTTATACCATTGAACTTTTTTTTGGATGAGTTGTTGAGTTTGATTTCAAGACACATTTTCAAGGTATTTCAAGTTTTGTAGCACTAGTGTGTGTGTGTGTGTGGTGATTCTGCATGTGAAAAGAATATTTTTCTAATTCATCAGAACCTATTTCTGGAAGTGTGAAAGCTGCTTTTGGCGCACTACCTAGGATCCTTCAATGAATTTTATGGTCCATCCAATGCAGACACCTGTGGGTGTTTGTACTGGAAAATGGTAGTAGCTGCTATGACCGATTTGTTTTTTTTGAAGTTTCTCATGCTGTTTTAGTCTTTTACAGTCCTATATAATGAACACGAATATGCATCTTTGATTGCCTCAAGTCTTGCTAAAATCCTTAGAAAGCTAAATTATTGAACATATGTTTCATTTTCTCTACATATCCCAGCCTGCTCAGTTTGCTTAAGCATTCACCTAGTTTTGCATTGCTCCAGCATTTCACAATAGCCCAAAGAACATGAAGGATGACATATTTGATGGGTACAGGTTTTGAATATGTGCAAACTAAGCTCCAAGTGCAAACACATTTGGAAATAAAGCTGCTGAATGATAGATTTCTTTTTTTAATGGGTGAAGGCAATACTATTAATGTATATGCATACGTTTTTCAGCTAAACCTCAGAACAGCTGGTAGTTTTGAAATTGTATTGACAGTAATACTTTGGAGCAGTATTGTGAATTAGACTAAAGTTCAAATTATTGTTGTTAGGTTCTGTTTTTTAGTCTTAAAAACAAGACAGCTTTAAAGAATACACTGAATACGTGCAATAGTAAGTTTTTGATGTGGAAATATCACAATGATGTACAACAAAGATATTTGCACTAAGTGAACATGCAGGTTTATTATAGGTCCTTATGGCTGTGTTGAGTTGCATGTAGGATTTAGCTCCATGTTTTATTCAAATGCAAAGAAACGTCTTTGCATGTCCTGTTGCTTTCTTAACATACTAAAATGGGCCTATTACTTATGTATTCTTAGGTATTATGCACTGTTTAACAAGTATGTATTTCTGAGAACCTCTTTCTCTGAAAAATATTTGAAAGCATAATACTTTGAGATGAAAACACCGCTTTTCAGTTTATCATAAAACACTTCCAAGTAGACTGTTCATTTGTAGATACAGAACAGCAGTGCAGTGGAATAATGAATCGTTCTGTTTCAGGTCCATTCAATACTAATCATTCTTGTTTTCTTGCTTAGAAGCGTCATAAGAAAGAGTAAATTAAATGTGATCTGAAGATAAGATGCACATTGAAGTGCATTTTCTTAATCAGTTAAATACCTGATCTTTATATAAACCAGAGGCATACCATTTAAAAATTATAATCTTTATTGTCTTTTCTGTTCTTATTAATTTTCTTTCTCCACAGTTGTAAATTGCTCAGAAAGCCCATGCACATGTGTGATATAAAACATCATGTTAGCAATACTACTGCATAGAATAACGTTTACATCTATCAAGTCATAAAAGTCCTTTAATTATTGGAGACCAAAGTTTATACTTATTTATATTAAAGAATTGCAGTCCTTGCTTTACATGAGTGAGGTTTAAAAGAATGGGATCGTAAAATGTTAGAGTTGTAGGGGAGGGACTTGCAGGTGGAAAAAAAATCCCTAGTCTGTAAAACAGAGCTCCTTTTCGGTTCACTTGGACTTGTTTCTGCACCTCATAAGTGCTAAAAATTTCATTATAATAGTCATAGTATTGTTAACTACAATGACTACAAAATGCTGCCTTCATAACAGAGATTATGTTGACGGCTTATGCTGATCTTGTCTGGAGTATTTCTGTAGAACATGTTATTCAGTATTATCTTCTATTTGGGCAATACAAAAGGTGTTAATTGTGGTGAAAACCTCATTTTCTATTGCTTTGTTATGAAAAATTATTCATCCCAGATCTTAAATTTAATCTGTTTTAGCTTTGAGGTTTTAAGCAAAAATAAGGCTGCTTTTTAGCATTAATTCAATTTGAAATCATTGTGGTCAGACATCTTGATGTGATTGTGGCATCTTTCCTTACCTGCTACTCTGTATCTATGTAAATTATTTGAGAGAGAATATAAAATAGTTGTTGCTAAGTTTTAGAAATTATACAGAAATAGTATAATGATAGTATAGACTAATTATTGCCATACCCTTTAGAAATGTATTCATTCCAAACTCTCATATTTGAGTAACTAAAAATGTAAATTATGCTCACAAATATGAAGGACAGCTTTTAAAAAAGAAATATAAACCCCTAGAGACTCCAGGAAGAGGGTAGGATGAGTGAATAGCAGTTTAGGAGTGATTACTATGGTAAAACAGCTATTGAAATGTGGGTCAGGCAAGAGGGAAGCAGAGTTAGGGGTAGGAGGCTACGCTGGTGTGGTGATATTACAATAATTGAAGCTATCAACACTGTTAAAATTGGGCAGGTTTCGGAAAGAGCAATTTCAGGAAAGGTAAAATAATAAAGTAAATTAATACATGAAAATTCAGTTGGCATCTTTACTGTTAGCTTGCATCTATGAGGGAAATGTCCAATAAAGAACTTTTTCTATTGGACATAAGCAGAAGATGATAGTGTCCTAAAGCTAGGTGAGATGCAGCTGAGATTAAAGCAAAGATTGTTTTTTTAGTGGGGAGGCTAACTAACCACTGAAAAACTTAGAGAGATACTGGATTCTATATGCCCTGAGGCTTTAAAAATTAAGGTAGCTGTCTCCCTTTAAAAAAAACAACAAAAAAACCCAACCCAAACCACAAAACCCCCAACACAACTTTTTAGTACATTATGAAAAATATTATCACATACTGTAGTAGCAGTTGCTGCTCTGAAGAGAAAAAAGCACCAGTCAATTTTAATTTGAGTAAATGTAAACTTTTTTGTAACAAAATGTTATTTTAGGTGTGAAAACCAGTTTGTAGGAAACCTGCTGAACTTCTGTTTTGATGACCTAAAGCAGGGCAGATTTCATCTTGTTTAGGGGTAGATTCTAAAATCTAAATATTTTAAATATTAGAATCTAAAATTCTCAATATTCTAAAATACCAGATTAGTTGGAGAAAACCCTTAGCTCATTGAGATGTATCCCTCTCTTGAGAACAGTTCAGAGTACTTTTCATAGACTTTGCTCTCCCATCCTACGAACAGAGTAATCCTCTTCCTTTTTCTCCATTAAATATTCTTAGGCTAAGCTTAAGAAGAAATTGAGTAGAATGAGGTTAGTTTAAAATGGCTGTGTGACATTTACAGTCCTGCTCTGCACTGTAATTTAATACACCAGATCTTGAAACCTAAGACTAATTTTGAGCAAGACGTTGGTGTTATGTATGGCGAACGTGTCTTTTCAGTAGGTATGAGCTCCTTGTAAATCTTAATGTATCTGTTCAGTAAAGAGTCTGAAGTAATGAAAACCCTTTAGGTCCTTATTTACAGCTCAGCTATGCAACAATATATAATAAAAAAATGTTGGATGTTCTCTGGCTACATGCTAAAGGACCTGTACGAGTCTCAAACTAAGACTTCAAATTAACAGACTCTTCATTATAATTTCTTTCATGCAGATAGTCATTCAGCTTTAACATTTTTTTTTTTTTCATAGAATCATAGAATAGTTTGGGTTGGAAGGGACTTAAAGATCATCCAGTTCCAACCCCCCTGCCTGGGCAAGGACACATCCTGCTAGACCAGGCTGCTCAAGGCCCCATCCAACCTGGCCTTGAACAACTGCAGGGATGGGGCAGCCACAGCTTCCTTTGGCAACCTGTGCCAGTGCCTCACCACTCTTGTATTTTAAGTTTTTCCAGTGCCTCACCACTCTTTTTTCTAAGCTTACTTTCAGTGACCATTTGTGAGCTTTCCTAAATTGCTTTCTGGAGTCAAAGATGACATAGCCATTCCGTGGCTCTCCTTCAGGGAATATCCAGTATCAGATGAGCTAGATGACTGACGCTTTTCTCCTTTGGCACTTCACGTATGATGTCTGGGCATATACATTCCCCCTCCCGTTTGGAGACACTGGACTGTCTAAGCTGCTGCACACCATCTTAGCCATGGATAGTGCTTCCCTGCCTTCCTTTCTCGGACTTCCTCCCTGCATTGAACCTTTGAAAAGCCATAGCCTGACAGCCTAGGCAAGCTGTTGGGAAGTGTGAGGCTGAATCAGCTCACAAGAGTTAGTGAAGGCAGTTCTCGCACATGCTAGATGAATGCTTTGATCGCAGGCTTATGATGTAAAAAATGGACGCTACCTACTGTTTTAAAGCAAAAAATGCCCTTTTCAGTTCTTTGCATCAGGTAGTACATGGCAAAGGGACAGGAGATGCTTCCTTGCAGCCCCGAAGGAAGTATCTAAGGATGGAAATCAACGTTACTATCCTTAAGATCATCCTTACGGGTTAACTTAAGCAGCCGGGTTCTCACTGTAATGACATGGGGCAGCTCCCTGTTTTGCCGCTTGCCGTGTGGGAGCCCACAGGACAGGCTCTGCCGCCCTCTCTGAGCAGGGAGCAGAGGTGCTGCCTTGTTAGGTGCCCGATTGCCCTCCAGGGAGCTGGAAGTGTTATGGAAGCTGACTTTTAATATCAGAGTTAAGATGCCTCAAAGAGTGTATGTGTTTACCTATATATAAATACAATGTATTTTGACCAGGACGTACACAACCATTCTGCATTTAACTACAGGAGCTGTAGCTTTGGGAGGTGAGAGACAGCTAGGGGAGAAGTAATTACTTTGGTTTGTGCGTTTCACTGTTGACAAGTACAGCACCATTACAGTTCCAGTCAGCCAGTGAGTTTCCAGTCATGTAAACCTCAGCATATTTTCAGTATGTTTTTTAGCCTTGTATGTATTGCGTCAGTGTTTTTAATGTTTCACAACTGTGTATGCTACGATTAGAGTGATTTTATACTAAAATGTGTGCCAATATTGCTAACACTGACATGTTTAAGTATCTTTATAGACATCCTATTTGGTATGTTGTTTTTGATATTAAAGGATATATGTCTTGCTAGCCTTAACTCCATTCTTTGAAGTTCTGCTTTGTTAGAAGGATGAGAAGTGAATGTCTAAATGTTCCATCATGGTGCTAAAGTAACTGTGATCAGTCTCAAATTATTCAGAATAAAGATGGTAGTTCTTAAGTGCCCCGTTTGTTACTGCGTGTGTAGTTTTTAGTCTTGTTCTCCTGTAAAACTGGTAATTTTTTAGAAGTAATTGTGTTATATTCTGATAATTATTGAATCTCATGTACAGAATTTTATATAAAAGCCTTTACAGCTTTTATTACCACTGTGTTCTGATCGGAATATCCCTGTTACATTTGCTCCTAAATTAATGAGGTGCAACCCATTTCATTCCAATGGCACTGACGATCCATTTTAAGACCAATGATTTACAAATCTAAACTGCTGACCTCTTGAGTTACTTGTTTGTGAAAATCTTATCTACTCTTATTTTCCATTCTGAAGTTTAATATCACACTTAGAACACTTTTATTCACAAAAAGCAAAAGTAAACTTGATGGAGGGAAACTGTTGGAATAAATGTCAGTGGTGTTTTAGAAGAATTCTGTATATTCTGCTTCACAAAATGCCAGTGTAATTCAGTTGGACCTTTGATCATTCACTGGCCTATTACCAATTTCACCTTGACTCCCCTTGGCAGTATGAAGTGTTTCCTCATTAACAGCTTCAGTAAATCACAGTTCATTCTCCTTTCCTTTGTAGTAGAGCCAAAAGTTTCCCTTTCTTTAATAAACATATCTGACAGCAGGAGGGAAACATTCCCATTCCGCCGGGGGTTGTTCTGTGGACTCCTTGTATTAAATTCATTAGGATTTGAAAAAGATTTGCTCAAAACCTTTGTAAGAGCCTGAGTGCTCTTGCCATTTGTACGCTCCTGAGGTATAAAGCCTCATGGAATACATCTCAAATACTTCTGTATAAGAAGCTGGTTTCAAACAGTCTTTATCATGAAAGCTAATGAACGAAGCAAAACAGTGACGTAGAAAAGTGGTTCGACTTGTATAAGATTTTCAGAAAAAAGATCATTTCAAGTATAAAATAACAGTATTTGATTTGTATTTCTCTACCTGTGGACTTGATAGGAAGCCTTCCTCTGAACCTGTTGCCAGGATATTAAGGTGGCTGTTAACAGATTTACACGTTATCTTGCGTGGTTGCTTGTTGGTGCTTCCCCCCCACACACACACTAATGCCCATCTGTCTGTCCCCTGGGGTCCCCTGAGTTGCAGCTTCACCTGCAGGAGCATCGCTGCAACCTGGGCCGTGGCTGCAGAGTCCGGGCTGTGTTCTTCTGAGTGACTTAAGGAACACAACGAGGAGGAAAAATATCCAACTCGGCCTTGTCTCGAGTTGCTTGTCAGGCTTTAAAATAAGAAGGTAAATCTTTTTTCTGCAGAGCAGCACTCGCGTGCGGCGGGGCCGGGAGGGCACCGGGCAGACGTTCCTTGCCGTGTTCTGAGCGGGCTGGTGCGGCTGGGGCTGGGGCTGGGTAAGACATAAGGAGGAAATTCCTCCCGATGAGGACGGTGAGGCACTGGCACAGGTTGCCCAGGGAAGCTGCGGCTGCCCCATCCCTGGAGGTGTTCAAGGCCAGGTTGGATGGGCTGGTGGGAGGTGTTCCTGCCCCTGGCAGGGGGTGGAACTGGATGATCTCTAAGGTCCCTTCCAACCCAAACCGTTCCATGATTCTACAATTCAAGCAGGCAGCGCTCAGCGCACCCCGCTCCCACCGCCCCGGTCGCTCCTGAAGACCCGCCCTCGGGCGACGGAAAAACAACCGCAGCGGGGCGGGAAGCTCGCGGCCGCCCTGCCCTGCCCCAGGGCCGCTGGCGCGGGGCACGCCGGGAGTTGTCCCCGGGGCCGCGGTCCTGCAGCCGGTGTGAGCGCGAGGCACGCCGGGAGTTGTAGTCCATTGTCACCGGAGCCGCGGGCGCGAGGCAGGCCGGGAGTCGTAGTCCTCCCGCTGCCGCGCGGGGGCGGGTCCGCAGCGCCGCGTCGCGAGGAGCCATGGCGGCAGCGGGGCGGCGGCAGCGCGCTGGGCTGGCGGCGGGGCGGCGGGCGGGCGCGGCGCGGCGCTGGGCCGTCTCGGTGTCGCTGTGCGCCGCGTTCTTGGGGCTGGTGAGCGCGGGGCCGGGGGCGGGCGGGGGCGGCGGCGGCCCGCGGGGTCACCCCTGGCACTGCCTTGCAGGGCATGAGCATCGCCGTGCTGGGCCCCACCTTCCCCAGCCTGGCCGCCAACGTGCGCAGGAACGTCACCGACATCGCCTACGTCTTCGTGGGCCGCTCGCTCGGCTACCTGGGCGGCTCCGTGCTCGGCGGCGCCCTCTGCGACTGCACCGACGCGCTGCTGCTGCTCGGTGAGTGCGGGGCCCGGGGGGCCGGGAAGGGGCAAGTCGGGGTGATCGTCCCTTCACATCGAGGCCGGGCCCGGCCCCGGCCCGCCTGGAGCGAACCGGCCCCCGTGAGAACGGAAACAAAACACAGGAAACTGCCCTTCGGCTTCTGGTTCCATTTTCTGGGGAGACCTCGCAGCTTCCAGCAGTTAAAGGAGCTGCAGGAGGGCTGGGAGGGGGCTCTTTTTCAGGGAGTGTGGGATAGGGCGAGGGGAAATGGTTTTAAGCTGAGAGGGGGAAGGTTTAGACGGGAGATTAGGAAGAAACTTTTTCCTGTGAGGGCGCTGAGGCACTGGCACAGGTTGCCCTGAGAAGTCACAGATGCCCCATCCCTGAAGGTGTTCAAGGACACGCGGGGTGAGGCTTTGCACAACACGGTCCCGTGGGAGGTGTCCCTGCCCATGGCAGGCGCGTTGCAACTGGATGATTTTTAAGGTCTCTTCCAACCCAAACCACACAGCAGAACCCCCGGCCATTGGTCATGGGGAGGCACCCGCTGTGGGGAGAGCTGCGTAAAGCCCTTCTCTCTCCTAAAGCTCATCGGAAGTGATCACCTTCCTGTACTCGACACAAGTGCTAAGACTGGTCACAACAACCCCATGCAGCGTGACAGGCTTGGGGAATAGTGTCTGGAAAGCTGCCCAGAGGAAAAGGATCTGGGAGTGTTGGTTGACAGTGGCTGAACGTGAGCAGCAGTGTGCCCAGGTGGCCAAGAAGGCCAGTAGCATCCTGGCCTGTGTCAGAAACAGCGTGGCCAGAAGGACCAGGGAAGTGATTCTGCCCCTGTATTCAGTGCTGGTGAGGCCACACCTTGAGTAGTGTGTTTAGTTTTAGGCCTCTCGCTACAAGAAGGACATTAAGGTGCTGGAGTGTGTCCAGAGAAGGGCAACGAAGCTGGTAAAGGGGCTGGAGCACAAGTTTTATGAGGCATGGCTGAGGGAGCTGGGGTTATTTGGTCTGGAGGGGAGACCTTAGTGTTCTCTACAACTACCTAGAAGCCTATAGAGAGATGGGTGTTGGTCTCTTCTCCCAAGTAGCAAATGGTGGAATGGGTAGAGGTGGCCTTGAGTTGCACCAAGGGGAGTTGGATTGGATATTGGGAATGATTTCTTTACTGAAGGAGTAGTGAAGCTTTGGCACTGGCTGCCCAGGGAAGGAGTGGAGTCACCATCCCTGGAAGAGTTCAAAAAACGTGTGGATGGGGCACTTCAGGACATGGTTGAGTAGGCATGGTGGTGTTGGGCTGACGGTTGGACTGGATGATCTTGGAGGTCTATCCCAACTTAATGATTCTCTGATTCTAGTCTATGATTGTCACCTGGAGGGCCTTAACCAAATATTTGAAATGGAAATTACGTTAAATACCACCAGTGATTGTGGCAACTTGTTGCTCAGTTGCTGCCTAGCTCTGAAAATGCTTAAACTCTATAGGAACCACAGCTCACAATCTTAACATTTTTTTGGACAAGTGGAAACTCTCCTTGGTAGGAGCGCAGGCCTGGCTTCGTCCTGGCAGAGCAGGGTCACTTGGCTGCCAGGTCACTAGGAGCCACACACACACGGGAGATGACGTGCTCCTTTCAGACTTGTATTAGGGTCTTGTTCAGGTAGAGATTGTCGCAGCACACCTAAAATAGTGGAAGCCATGTCTTTTTTTCTCCTTTCAAATGCAGCGATGGCAGTACGTCTTCTCTGCTCTAAGTTAGGGACTAAAGTAGATACCAGGCTCACTCTTTTCCTTCTCCATCCCATACTTTTAATTGGGGAGATTCAAAGAGAACTGTGCCTTCCTGAGGGCTCTGCTGTAATCACAGCATCAGTTCAGAGAATATGAGAAGAGCCGTTTTCTGTGTGTAGTGTTTGAGACTCTTATTACCCCTGTATGCCTGTTTCCTGCTAGCAGAAGTAGTCATGTCATACGACGTTTCTGTCGCTTTTCTTTCCCCTCACCCCCATCTTCTTGTCTTCATCTCCCTGGATCAGTTCTTATTTATTCTTGTTCTAACTTGCCTTTATTTGGTCTTTTCCCCGTTCTTTTTCTCTCTCCTCCAGAACACCTGTAAAGTAGGTTTCCTTTAGGCCTCTTCTTACATTTGAAACTTGACCTTCTGTACTGGAACTAACACACCTGTGGAGGTGAATATTAACTTGAGATAGTTTAGTATTTGCTCCTTTTCCTGAGGTATCACACAGGAATACTCAGAAAATTATTGATCTCCGGTTTGGTAGTGCTTATGGCAAAACCATTGTTTGAACGACTGAATCGTCTCTCATTTCTGTCATCTGAAGGCTGCCTGTAAGAGGCTTTGGCTTGTGTAGTTTTATCTCCCGTCTTTCACAGAATCACAGCATAGTTTAGGTTGGAAAAGACCTTTAAGATCATTGAGTCCAATTCCTAACCTAGCTCTTCTAAGTCCACCATTAAACTATGTCCCTAAGCACCACCTCTACATGTGTTTTAAATACCTCCAGGGATGGTGACTCCACTACTTCCCTAGGCAGCCTGTGCCAATCTATGCTTGACAACCCTTTTGTTGAAGAATTTTTTCCTAATATCCAATCTAAACCTTCCTTGGTGCAACTTGAGGCCGTTTCCTCTCATCTCGTTACTTGGGAGAAGAGACCAATGCCTTCTTTGCAATCCCCTTTTAGGTAGTTGTAGAGGACGATAAGGCCTCCCATCAGCCTCCCTTTCTCTAGACTAAACAACCCCAGTTCCCTCAGCCGCTCCTCATAAAACTTGTGCTCCAGACCCTTCACCAGCTTCATTGCCTTTCTTTCAGCTTTTGACACTGGAAAAAAATTGAAGACGTAACCTGTCTTTGTCAAGGAAGCTTTTAAGTACTGATCTTCAGGTGTAGAGCTGAAGTGGGCTACTGAGAACTTGCTGAGAAGTTACGTTTCAGCTTGGAGTGGGGCATCCGAGAAGCTGCACATAACACACCCCACCTTTAGCTTTTTCTGCATGCTAGCCTTCAAAAATATTTTGAGGCATGTATTCCAAGTATCTCACTAGGGCTTTAGAATTCTGGATATTTTTTTGTCCTTTGTTGTTTTTCTTTGGGATTAACTAAAGGTCTTAATTCCATCAATCCCCATTGACCTTTAAGTGTCTGCCCCACCTGTGATCAAGCATTGATTTGGAAAAATAATAGAATCATAGAATAGTTTGGGTTGGAAGGGACTTTAAAGCCCATCCAGTTCCAATCCCCTGCCATGGGCAGGGACACCTCCCACTAAATCAGGCTGCCCAAGACCCCATCCAACCTGGCTTTGAACACCTCCTGGGATGGGGCAGCCACAGCTTCCCTGGGCAACCTGTGCCAGTGCCTCACCACCCTCATGATGGAGAAATTCCTCCTTATGTCTAGTCTAAATCTGCCCCTCTCCAGTTTATACCCATTGTCCCTCGTCCTAAGATAAGCCTGAACTGGTACAAGCTTTCTAAAAAACTAATACTGTATATTTGAGATATTAATTGCAGATTATTTTATTATGAAGGTGATTAGAAGTATGGACTGTAACTGCTGGATTTCCTCCCAAACTGTAATGAAGATAATTTCCATCTGCTAGAAGAATTTTTGAAATGCCATGTTGTAAGCATAGTTAATAATAGCAAAGTCAATACTGTTAGTGAAATGCTGCTAAATTTATGATGAGAAATGTTGTAGTTCTGTCTCTTAAAACTCCAGAAATCCCTTGGAATACATCCTTCCTGTGAGAACAGAATATAAATGAAAGTCAGCATTTTTATACGGACGTTCTTTTTTTGGCCAAGGAGCGGTTGCTTTAGAAGATTTTAAGAGTTTAGTGATTTGTGTTCTTTTAATTGGAGGCAAATTTAATGCTCTGAAGCTCTCAGAGGGAAAACTTCATACTGTCCAAAGCCACCTTTTATTTCTTTTGTGATAAAGTAATATTTCTAGGTCAGAAGTTTGCAGGAGATACTGAAATGGTGCTTCTAAACCAGAAGTTTGCAGAAGATGACTTCTGAGCATTCTAGCAGGAGATGCTACTCCCTTTGCAAAGAAAGCTTTGGCCAAACAGGTTTTTTTTGTAGTGTTCATATATCCTGATGAAGTTCCTTCTTCCCAAGTGAAAAATGATTCTGTTGAACTTTCTAGCTGTTTCTGCCAGTCCTGAATCGAGGGGGTTATGTTACATCACCTGTTAGGATTATGTGTAACTGCAGTAGTGATGAATGTGTTTGCATTTCTTACTCTTTGTTTGTTTTTCTTGCTCTTCTGTATGTTTTATAGTTTAAGTGGAAACTGTATTACCTGGGGTTTTTTTTGTTGTTTTTTAACCTTTCCAGCATTATCCATGTTTGGAACAACAGTTGGTCTTTATGGGATACCCTGGTGTAAGAAATCCCTGCTGTTAACTGTCTTAATGTCAGTCATTGGAGCTTCCATGGGAATTCTAGACACAGGTAAGGGACCACGTGGTCCGATAGTTCCTTCACCAAACAAATTGGAAAGGTCAAGCTCACCAAAGCTGTTCCTGGTATTTCATGTGACAAATGAATCTTGAATTCAAGGTGGGGAGCTGCTTTACCTGGATGGGATTCTTGGATTATTCTGGTCCTGAGACTTCTGGTGTTTGTGTCCCTGTAACTGGTCTCCCTTAAGGGGCCTGGAGCGCTGGGTGTCCCTCGCTTCCTGGATAAGATCAGTATGCATTTCAGTGGGCAATCACAGATGTAAAGCAAACATCATGTGCTTTTGAAACAAGTGTTTTCTTTATGTTACCCATCTGCAGGAAGCTAATTGGGTGCCGTCTGGATCTGGGTTAGCCCTGAGCAAGCCACGGTGTTTGAGAGCGATTCTCAGAGTTGCTGTGTTGGACAGTTGGCCACCTGAACCTCGCCAGGTGGGATTTGGGGAGTCACAGCAGACAGACATCTACTGCTGTAGCTCACTTAGAGCACCATGGCATCCATCTCCCTGAATAAATGGAGATTTGCCGCTCTCAGCCAGCCTCACTTAACTGTTTGGGAATACGTTTAATTCTGTGCTCCATATTGTAAGTCTTTGGCACGTGCATCCTGCAGATGGACCTGGAAAGCCACTTTTGCTGGAAATCTGTTCAAAACCAGTTTCTTAGTAGAGTCTCCTTATTGGAGGAGGATGTACCAGTGGAGCAGCAGAGCCAGTGTCTGCAGGTGCAGCTGGAAAGGTCAGTTATACCTGAGGTATGAATGAAAAAGAAATTCCCACAGAAATTAGGCCATTAGTATGGCTTAGGAAGGATGATTTGGGGCTGGCTGGCTGTAGTAGGCAGTTCAGATGCAAACTCTTCTGGGCATTGCTGCTGTACAGCGTTTTTTTCCAGTGGATGGGCTCACTGGGTAGGGAGGCAAAGGTACACAAGCCTAAATCTCTTACAGGCAGCGTATAGATGATGGAAATGAGAGGGCATGGTAAGAGACCCAAGCCTGCTTAGAGACCACTGGGTAGCGCTGGCATACTTGCAGGTGGGGACAAGAAAACAAAAGTCTGTCAGCAGTGAAGTGTTCTGGCGTTGCTGTGGAGGGTGGTGGTGAAGCTGCAAGAGGCGGCCACTCACCTGCCACCACTCCAGTGATGTGCCAGCAGTGTGCTGACTTCCCTGGCTTTCTGAGGGAGTCTGTGGGTACTTAACTGGCCAGCAAGGTATGACTGGATCTGGTTGACCAGCTTTGAGCCAGCCTTATTTCTGAGTAGGAGCTGGCTAATGAATTAGCCTCACTATCCAAACAGCTTTGGAAGCATCCCAGCTAGGGCCTGGTTTTGGTGGCTTGGCTGGTAGGCAACACAGAGGAGAGATGGCTGCGCATGTGAGCCATCTGCATAATTCCATGGAGCCTGAGGGAGCTCTGTTAACACTGAAGGGAGTGTGGTACAGGATCGTGTAGTGAAAAAGATGGTTTTGCATGTCATGGGTGATGCTAAATAACCAGAGTGCATAGGTGTATTCGTTGCCTCTGCTAGGATCATTACACATGGCACTTGTTTTAAAAATTCCTCATATGGGAAAACCTTGTCAGCTTATTGTCAAAATGCCTTCAGTGGGTAGGCGTGCTGCTTGGAAGTCAGACCTTTGAGTCAGGGAGACTTCCCAGCAGGAGAAACTCAAGTGCAAGGTAGTAGAGTGTAACTGAATTAATTTACAGGCGTTAGTGCTGCGTGACAAGGGTTGCTGTGCTGTAGCACAGGAATTTAGTTACTGCTCTTATTTCCCTGCACATTTCTCAGGGACTACTTAAAAATGTCTCTCTGAGATCTTGTTTTGTAGCATTATTATTGCTCTGAGGGTGTTGTCGTTTGTTCTCTGCAGTGGCATTGCTGTAAACCTTTCTGCTCATGGAGAGTCATTTGAGCGCCGTTGGGGTAGTCCCAGCCCATCAGAAGGAAGCAATTCTTGATGTTTCCTGGGATGTTGTTTAATGAGGCCTTAGATTCGTAGCGTTGTGTGTTGTTGCTTTTAGAACTTACAGAAATGAGAAGCAGTTATGTTTGCTCTTTGAAAAAAGGATGAAAAATGATGCAAATTGTCGAGTAGGGTCATTAAGTGCAGCTGTTGTGTGGTTTTGCATTCCAGCGGCCACGAATGCCCTCCTGAAGCTCAGTCATCGCATGGGTTTAAGAACAAAATTTCACTTAACTCCGATTTTGCACATTGTATTTGCTAAATCTGCTATTATTGCAAATTGAATTGATACAGATTACAGTTTGGATTGTCTCTTTTTTTGTTTTTTCTTAACCAATATCTAGTTTCAGACTAGAATCACGGACTCCTCCTCTCTCCGATCTGCAGGTGGCAATGTACTGGCACTGAATACCTGGGGATCAGAGGCTGGGCCACATATGCAGGCCTTGCACTTCAGTTTTGCTGCTGGTGCGTTTGTGGCTCCAATCCTGGCTAAAATGGCCTTGGGAGGCTCAGAATCTAAAGACCTTCCAGCAGGTGGAAAGACAAATGAGTCTGTCCCAAGGTCTGTGCCGACAGCACCATCTGCATCAGCTGTGTCAGTGTTGAAACACCACTTCGGTGCAGACTTTTTGTGGTCCTACGTTGTCATAGGGACCTATCTTCTGTTTGTTTCTTTTTTATTTTTTATTTTGTATTCAAAGGGCAACTCGGCTCGAGACAAATCAAAGGCCGCTTCGCAGAAAGGCACATTTGCCAAATACCACTATGCCCTTATTTTTCTTCTGTTCATGTTCTTCTTCTGGTACGTGGGAGCGGAGGTCACTTATGGCTCTTACATATTTACTTATGCAAAGGTCTTTGCTGAGATGAAAGACAGTGAAGCAGCTGCTTTGAATTCTGTCTTCTGGGGTGCGTTCGCCGCTTGCCGAGGCTTGGCAATATTCTGTGCTGCTTGCTTGTACCCCGGCACCATGATCCTCCTCAGTCTCGTAGGCTCAGCTGTCTCCTCTTCGTGCTTGGTCTTCTTTGCGAGTTACCCGGCTTCCCTGTGGGTTGGAACCGCCGTGTATGGAGCGTCAATGGCTACCATCTTCCCCAGTGGCATCTCCTGGATAGAACAGTACACGGTTGTTCAAGGAAAATCGGCTTCTCTGTTTGTGATTGGAGCTGCACTGGGTGAGATGTGCATTCCTGCTGCAGTGGGATATCTCCAAGGAAGGTTCCACCACGTCCCTGTGGTTATGTACACTGCCTTGGTGACGTCCGCAGTGACCGTCCTGCTCTTCCCTCTGATGTACAAATTGGCCAACTGTCCTGGTGAGAGTGATTTGAAAGATCGGAGCGAGAGCGAGGACCAGACAGCTTTGTTGTCAAACCCAGGGCATAATGGGGATGAAGAGGATGAGGAGGATGCAGGAGAGTGGAACGAAGCAGACTTTGAGGTAATAGAAATGAATGACACACTGAGGAACTCTGTGATAGAGACCTCCCGTAAAATACCAGGGGACTCTCCGGCCGAAGTCCCTCTCCAGCCCCATCTGGACAATGTTCTGCACGATTCTCCAATGGTTGCTGGTGGCTCCCCTGGGAGGAAAACTGTGAGTGTTGAGCGGGAGAAGAACGATTAAAGTGAAAGCTGACTTTTTTTTTTTTTTTAAGGAAAAGCAATTGAATCGTAATTTTTCTTGCAAAGTGGTTCCAGAATCCTTTTATAGCAGCGCACAGCTCGGTGTGTTCATTTCTGCATTTGTCTGGCCCTTTCTCCTCTTTCATTTTCAGCCTGCAGCGGCGCATTGCAGAGCCAGAGCGTCCACCAATGACTGGGGTAACCTGATAAGATGTATGGGCTGTACCAAAAATGTTAAAATGAGACGTTTTCTAAATGTGAGATGCACATTGAAGTAATGTTTGCTGTGATAAGAACTAACTAGGAAAGAGAGGACTGCTCAGGCTCAGGTGTTTAGGGGGTGGGTGGCACCAAACTTTCTTTTAGCTTGTGGAAGAGGAATCTTTCTACTGCACTGACAGTTTGTATGACATAAACCAGGAAATCAAGTCCAATTGCAGGTGATGCCCAGAGGCTGCAAATAGGAGAACTTCCTGCCAAACCGTATAATTTGCTGTTTCTGTCACCAAGACAAAAAAAAATCCTCCTAAAAATTAATTTTTATGAGTGGAACCGTGGCTCTGGGTCATTTAAAAGTGGTTTATGGGAAGAGGGGGTACAAAATGGGTCGTATTAATCTGCTCTTATGTGTATCTCTGATTTACCAGTTAAAGAGTGGTTACAAATCTATCTAAAGTACTAGTGATTGCACTTGTGATTTTAGTTACTGCACTACCTTTGAAATCAAGACATGCTTGAAGGAGATGAAACTATACAGATTACTTAATATATGGTATTGCCATAGGGCTGTGATGTTTTTGAGCCAGTTGGTTAAATTAAGGTTATACCAATTTTTCTGGCTTCCTGTGGGCAAGACTTTAACACAGTGATGTGTTAAGATGAAAAATCTGAAAACGAGAGGGAATTATTGCCAAGACAATCTGATCAGGTTGCACTGTGCAATCGCTCGCCCTGACGACTCGCAGGCAGGGGTTGCAGCTGTAGGTTTGTGGCTGCTGAGTGGCAAGCCGAGGGCAGGGCCGATCGTTCCCAGCGCTCCCAGCAAGAGAAAAAAACCAGCTGCTAATGACACAATCAGGCTCTGAAACCACAGTCTTGCAATTTGTCTACTTGAAACTCCTGATTGTAGGTTAAGTATTTTTTTTAAGGCTGCGTGATCAGAATGTGGTCATGTTTGGTGATTTTCCACTTTGCACTTTTATTACTATTTTTCCGGTTTAGGAGTTTAATTTAATAACAGAAGAGCTTTAGGTGTAACATAGCACAGAGTTGTGGCTGTTCAGTGTGTTTCCAGGTCTGGGTTTGTTCCCTCTCCTGTCCCCCAGTTGTGTACCCTAGAATCTCATGGCTTTTTCTTTTCTTCTGAGAAGTCGGTAAGGTCTTGTAGAGAAAACATATAATTTTTTTGCATCTTGCCATGCCAAAGGGCCTCCCTCTCACTCTGCTGTTGTCGCCTTAATGCTGTTGTGGTTTTTCCGGATGATACCTTTTTTTCCCCCCTGGTGTTTACATGCATTTCTGTGGCTCCTTTCCCAATGCAATGCATGAACCTGCACTTTAAATTACAGACTTCTTTCACTCACTGCACAACGGTCCTCTTCTTTGTATAAGGTACTGAAGAGTGCTCTTAAACGTTCTGTTCTTGGTGGCAGTGACAGCGCTTGTTCAGCTGCGTGGCCGGATGTGTTCAGCTCTGTTTCACACGTAACAAATGAAGGGGTGTGGCAGGGGCAGTGACTCATGGGAGCGCAGACTAAGCCTCCATTCCGTCAACTTTCCTTTCCCCTCCTGCGCTCTACTGTAACCATTTTGTGTGTGTAGGGAGCAGGGGTGTTAACTGATAGAAAGGACAAATCCTGTTGGTGGATGGGGGGTGCGATGGTGACACCTGCTTCTGCTCCGCCTTGCAGGAGTTCCCAACAGCCCTGGGGAGCTCACGGGTTTCCTCTGGGGTTGCTGCAGGACAGACAACAAAAGATACAGAAATGGTTCCATGGTGGCTTCCCGCAGACCTGCCATCCACAGGCCTCACCTGAATAGGCAGCAAGGTGAAGTTTCCCCAGACCTCAAATCATGTTGCCAGGGGAAAATTTGTTCAAGAAACACACCTGGGAAGCAGGAAGATTTAAAATAACATCCAATTCATACACCAACTTTTGGAATTAAATTCCAATTTGGAACGTCCCACACCTAAGCTTGTTCTCAGGGATATTTTACACATCTTGCAAAATCAAGTACTAAAAAAACCCAGAAAAATGAAATTAAAGCCGCAGAAGGAAAAACATTGTAACCTCTCTGAAACTTGCCCGCGTATTGACTGCTTCAATATGCACGGCTTATTTGTGTTCCTGACTAACACCTTCCCAACAAATGTAAAAATATGGTGGAAAACAAAGATTTTGTTTTTACTGGCTGTATTAATTCCTGTGTGAGTCACTTGAATTCATCCCCTTTTGCCCCCTTAAAAGCCCATGTTGTAGGAGTGGAGCAACAGCCTGGAATGCCAAGGTCAGAGCAGCATGTGGCAAGAAGTAAGGGATCCAAAATGCAGTGGTAAGGAGACAGTGGAACTCTCATTATTGTTGTATCTTGAAATGGTACCATGTAAAATGTCCAGTTGATATGTGGAAACTCTTGTTTGGATCATGTCTAAATTTTGAGTGAGCACTTAGAACCTTCAGTGTCTCAATTCTGGCCTCAGGCTGGAACTGGGATATCCTTATAGCACTCGTTCTCCTCATCCCCTAAAAGCATGCTGTTAGTGGCAGGGGCTGCCCTTAAATGAAAATGAAATGGTTAAAGCATTTAATCTTCATGGTTAAGATTAAAACAAATCCAGGACATTTCCAACAATGAATCCAGCTCACAGCAGTTCTACACACACTTGGATGTTCCAGGCTGTAGCTTTCCTACAGCCTTTTCTTGGATAATGGTATTCCTCAAGGCTTCTTTTTAGGGAATGAACATTAGTTGTCACCTGTTTTAATTCCATTTCAAAGTAAAGAGCTTCTTGGCACACGCAGCTGAAGGGAGGATGTGTTTACAGTGTGGATCTGCTCACGGTGCCTTTGAAGTGACAGGTCCTCCAGAAAGCATCAGTGCTTACACTTAGGTGTTATGGGTTGACATTGAAGTAAACTTGGGTTACTTTCACTTTACCATTGCCTTGCTTATCTTAGAAAAGTCGTCTCAGTGTTGAGGACGAGAGCTGTGGTCTGTGGATCAGATCTCTGAATTTAATAAGAATCCTGCTTTTGTCCATAAAACCAGGAATGGGTTGGAGATGAGCACTTGTCCATTTCTCTGGCGTTAGAGGTAACCTCTTACAGTCAAGCGTTATTTACTAGTTTTATTTCTCCCTGAAGCGCTGCCCATTGATGGATTGTGTCACAAGCACTAATGTGTAGGCTCTGGCATTTGCACTTTTATTTGGCCTGTGAACAATGCTGAGTGTGAGGGTGGCCAAAGTTCTGTGCCTTGATGGTTTTTTTTCTTTAGTTTCTTTGCATAAAAGCACATCACCACCTGTGGCTGTTGTGTTCTATATTGAAGAGCTTTTATCCTGCTGGGTGTGGGTTTACATTGCACTGCATTCTGCGAAATGGAATACTGATTGTATCGTGAATGTAATAAATTCTTAACTGGAGAAGGCACTCAGGTTCCTTGATGTAAATAAAGTTTTCTTCTATTTTTCAAAGGTGCTCTGGACTTCTAAATTTAAAACTCACTCCTCTTTTGACTAATGGAAAACTGGGAATGTTTCTCTTCTGGTTTGGGGATGGGTGCCAAGAATTGACACTGAGGCTTTAGATCCCAGAGCTTCAGCTGGAAACTGAATCGTGGGTTTTTAACTCTTATGTGAGTGATCTTGTTCACATTACTATTCACGTGCCCGACGAGGGGAACAAACCCTGCAATCAAGGGTAAATATGAAAGAAACCCATAATTTTTACCATATCATTTTATTCAACTTTAATATGGTTTCCATTATTAACTTCTAAAACAAAATGATTTCCAGTTTAGAAAACAATGCACTGACCACATAATTCCTTTTCCATTTTATACAGTTATACAAATATTCTAAATACACATTTTGTCAAGATGGTGGCAAATAAGATTTAACTGTACAGTACATAAGGAAAGAAAATATTTTAAGCATATTTAGAAGCAATAGAAATGTCTATACAAAAGAAGCAAAAATGGAATAAAATTTTATATTTAAAGTATTGCAACAGTCCCACAGGTTTGTAACAAAAATGTCTTTGCACAGTTCCTCACAATGCCCCATTAATAGCTAAAGCAAGACAGCCATTTTTAGAAAATAATGTTTCAAAATGCTACACATGGTACTACTGTTTGCACAGTCTGATCAAAATAACCATCTACTTGGAATCAGGCAAAACTTAGGAGGAGATATACCAACCGACTTTAAAATTATCTGTATAAAAGTCATTGCACATTATTTTACTCAGTTGTTTGAAAAGTAAAAAAGTGTATTTACAAAATATTTCGCAGACAAAATTATAAAGTGAAAGGATAACATGTAACACGTCTTGATACTGACAGTTCAAGAACACACACTAATGGTTTTGTCGTTAAGAGGTTTTCAGTGCTCCTTCCTCCAGGAAGTAAACTTGACTTCTACTTTGAAATGGATATGGATTTACAAGATGTCACACGTAGCTATTTCAACATCAGCATTATAAAACAGTATGTTAGAAACATGAAAGAAAGAAGAAATTTGTACATCTTAAAAAGTGAGCTATTCATAGATCAACAGATGTTTGTTTTTTAATTTAGTTAGGATAAGCGCTCATTATTCTTCAGATCATAAACCCGACAGTTAAAATGGAAATCCTGGACTAGATGAGAATTGAAAAAGCACCATGCACAATAGTCTTAGTGTGGTAAACACTGAAGAAAAAAAAAATAGCACCTGGAATCCTGTAACACAGAGCATTCAAAACTGGTCAAGCAGCTGGCGAAGATACGGCGCCTTTGACAGTTCCCTGCTTACTCTGGAGAGCTTGAAAAGTACGGGACAGTTGAGGGAGACGCACTGGATCTGTCGATCAAAGCAGCCTGTGCAGTTCTTGCATATCTAGAGTGTATGTAAGAAAAAGCAAACCAGGTTATTTTAAACTTGACGCAGGCAAGGCATAAAGCACTTGGGACTTTTAAGTCCCCAACATTCCATCAGCACAACAGGCACAGCCCTACCAGCACCAAGCTTTTCCCCAACATGGAGGCATCCAGAGCAGCTCCATTCCCTACTGCAGCCTCTCCTGCCACTGCCAGATGTTCCTTTTGCTGCTGCTCCTGCTGCTGGGCAGCAGCTGCCACCCACAGTGTATGGGGCAGAGATCAACAGCGTGGCTGCATAGCTTGTGTTTCATTCTGGCTAATTAAGTTCTACTCCTGTGCAGCAGCACTTGGAAAAATAAGGTAAATGAGTGGGTTTAAGTGGGGCGGTGTGTTACACTGGTGATAAACTTATCCTGTATGAAAGCTTCCCAGTGAAAAGAGACAAAACTGTTACTCTCCATGCAGGAAAGGGACTTAATAACCTACTCCTGTTTCAAGATAAGCTTCAATTAGAGTTTTACTTTTCAAGTCAGAGTTAGTCAATCCCAAGAAAGACAGACATAAGAAGGCAGTTTCCACTGCTCTCCTCCTTCGTGGAACTACTCATTATGGTAGTTAATGCTGCTTGAAAGTACTTCTAACATGAGATACCTGATAGAAGAAAATAGCAGTAGGCACAGGTTTCCCCCAAGGTTTGCTCTTTTATTTTTAATCCTTTCCAGTATCTGCCACCTCCGATGCTTTTCAAGAAAACCCGAGGGATTTGCTTCCAAACACATTTGTGTTTTGTAACATCAAAATGTTACACAAGGTTGTCCAACAGTTTGGATGGTTTGAACAACAAATCAAAATCATATCCTTTGCTTTTAAAATTAGTTTTCCTTCTTTCTATGTCAAAATTACTTGGTTACCAGCGACCCTCTCAGCCAGACCCATATCAACACTGAATCCCTGCAGACCAGAAACTCAAACTGACAGTTGTGGGAGAGAAGCAGCCCCTCTTGGCCAGGACCCCACGCAGCACCTCAGAGCACAGCAGTCCTTTGACCTCCAACCCTAACCAACAAGGAAGAGGATTTAAACAGTTTGTTCCACATTTGCAGCACCTAAAACCACTGCAGAAATAAATCCACCTCGTTCTTTTGAAAGAGGCTGTGGCTGGTTTGAATGCAAGGGTCCCAACTACATGGTATGAGGGACAGTTTCACCTGTGTAGAGGGCATGCAGTTTTTAAGTGCGCTTTAAGATAGTGTCTGATTCAGTGTTACATCAGTTTTCTGCTGGCTCCAGCATGTTTATAACCTAAGAGGGCCAAGAATTTAAGCTGTGAAGGACAGCTACATCTTCATATTAAAACACGACTTTAAGATGCTCTTAAAGAGAGGCAGAATCATCATACACTGTCTAGAAGGGAATCCCACGCCTGGCTGATCTGCTGCATGCTGCAGGGAAAAGAGAATGTTCCCATCAAAACCACTGATCCTTCTGTGGGGCTGGACCAAGTTGCCAAGTTCTGGTTTATTTCAGAACAAAAGGAATGTAAAAGATACAGAGCACCAGAGGAAAACTGCAGAACACACTCCACCTTCCTTTACTGCCATTCATAATGCAGAGCAGAGCAAATATTACAAAAATACAGCAAAATATAGAATTCCACACCTTAGTAATGCAATATTTATGAACAGTGAATTATAATGGCTCTCTAGCAACAAAGCCCCATGGGAACCTATCAAATCAATGCCTAGGCTACAGGAACATTCATATCCCTGCAATTCAGACAAGTCTTTAAAATGGTGTATGTACTAGTGCTAAAAATCAATTTTAACAGAAATAATTATTAATTATAAAACATGACAGTACAAAAATTAGGTGAGGCCATGCATGTTGCTGCAAGGGGAGGCACTGTGCTTTGCCATGAAGTATTTGTGAGCACAGTCAGCTACTCTCTTAATTGACTTCTAGCTCAAGGAAAAAAAATAGCTTGGAAAATTCCTATGGAGAAGAATGGCAACAAGAAAACCTCCAAGCTAACGTACATCCATGTTAGACATATATACATTTCTGGGACAAGCGTTAATTGTTTAAGTGCAAAAAGGATGACTCTTTCAAACTTTTGCAACTCTGCAATCACGGTCGTTGTAAAAAGGCACCTACAAACCATGTCAGGATACTCTTAAAAAAACAAAAAGAAAAGGAGAAAAGCATCTTCTGTTCTGAGCCCCCCTCTTTGCCTTCTGCTTTACGCAAAGCTAAGGAGTGTAACAGCTGCTATGCTGCCTTTGACAGCCACGGGAAAAGCAAACAAGCTGTAACACATTTAACACCCGGACTGTACTTCCCATTGCTGTTGGGGATATTCAGTAACACGTTGCTTTGAAATTTCAGCTGACAGACATGTGACAGTGCTTTAATCATACCTTGACCAGCTGTTCTTGCTTACGCTCCAGCTCTCGGATTTCTTGGTTGAGAATCACTGCCACATGCTGTGGCTGGCTTCTGCATTTATTACAAATCCCATATTGGGTCAGTTCATCACACACGGGACAGTGTAAGGTCGTGAAATACTGGGAAATTGTGCCTTTGCGTCCTTCTAGCTCAATGCGGGCAGTCGAAGCAGCTTTTTGAATCTGATAAAAAAAACAAATGAAGAGGTAATGAACTTCCAAGAGAGCAGCTTGCCTTATTCCTCAATTATGTAGCCTATTTTTTTTTTTTAAAAGGAGCGTGAAAGTGCAACAGAGCCTGCAGGGCATGGGTTTGTGCATAAATTCTGAACGTGGATCGCATCATTCTGAAGAGTGCAGCACTTGCCCTGAAGTCAACAGAACTCATCCACACCTATTTCACAGGGAATCTCACCAGAAAAGTGAAAGAGTAACCAAAGAAATCCTCCATCACATATTAAATTCCTGATCTCATCTCAGACTTTGTCTTCTGCAGCTGTTCCTTCATAGGTGCTGATCTGTTTCACATCCAGACGTGCCCTGGCTGCAGTCCTGGTGGCTGCCATCCAGATCCTGTCTCCTCTCAAGTTTCTGTGTTGGTGCAGTCTTGGTCACAGACCTGCCACTGTCCTTTGGTCCGCGGCTCTAGCTCGTGCTCCGATTTCCCTGGACAGAGCTCCATCACTGCCCCCTCACGCCCAGGAAAGTTTGCTCTCTGCACTCACTCCTGGTGCTGCACGATACATGCTTTGTTTTATCCTTCACTCTCCCACTTCAAACACCCAGCTGCTCTGCTCCCCACGACCTCCTTGGTGCTCCCTGGCCTTGTAAAAGAGTCAGGGCTCTTTTTGCCTCTTCAGAGATACAACAGTTAAGGTGAGTGTCATGGGAAAAGCACAGCAAAGGAATATATCAGGCTATTTTAAAAGTCTGCAGTGAGAAACATGACATACTATTGTGCTGCTAAAGTCCACACAAAGCAGAGTAACCAAACTACACAGATACATTGCCTTTTGTCAGGGGAATCGCAAACTAAAATCCAGCCATCTAACACTTCTCTTCCTGCATCTCTATGATTTCTTTAACTTTTAGAAAAGTCAGTTGTGGCTAGAATTAGTTTAAAATTTTTGGTGATAGAGATTTTTTTTTAAAAGTGTTTCTGCTGATGGGCCCTCTTTTCTATAAAGAGGGAAGACCTTCAGAACACCTTGGGAAAACAGCATCTACTGAGTTCCAGCATCTACTACAGAGAGATTGAAAAGGTGGTGCAGTCAAATAGATGCATCTACAAGTATGCTAAAAATATACTGTTATGGCAAAACATCCTTTTAAACTACACAAAGGGCCAGAATATGGTAAATAGCGGCGTGATCACCCCTGCACAAAAGGGCTGCTCAAAAAAATTGATTTACTAAGTGAAAAAAACCACAAAGAAGACCTAAGAACCAGGTCTGCATGTTTGGGCATCAAACACTGCCTTGTAAAGTAACTGTTGCCGTAGCTTCAGATAAACCTCATTCTGTTAAAAGTCATGATCAACCAAACACTGTACAGATGTACTGCGTTTGCAGTCTGTTTGTTTTCACTTACCCGTGGCAACTCATGGTACCAGCTGAAGACGTCTATGCCAATCAGCGAGAAAACCCTGGCCAGCGGTGGCAGAATCTGTTTGGTGATATAGTACGTAGCATTCAGTCTCAGGTTGGGATCTTGCAGGACTTCGATGGGCCGCCTCACCAGCTGTATCAAAGGCAGTCCGGGCATGCCATACACAATGACGTAGGGCACTCGCTCCCCAACTCGTGGTTCAGAGCGACGGTCATAGGCGAGCATTCTCCTGTTTAAAAATAGCCCTTATAGTGCATCCAGAGACAAATCCGTTGTTATTTAATTTGCTTGTGAAGTTCCCCCATCTTATATTAGTAGCTCTCCAGATGACTGAGGATAGTGTCTATTATGAAGCACAAGACTGAGTTGTTTCATTTTTAATTTGTCTCATGATTAGATCCAAATTTAGAAGTTAGAACATGAGCCCTAAGGATATCTTCTGTTTCAGGTTGCTTGGATTTGCACACAGGTTGCATTCTAGCTACCCTGTCCTTAGAAAAATTTTAATAAAGAGCAGCCAGAGTACTTAAAAGAACTCAGGCACCCAGAAATCAATTTGAAGCAGGTTTCAATCTTGGACATGAATTTATTTTATTTTAAAAGCATGGCTTAATTTGAAGACCTTTTATATTAAGCAAGGTGGCAAAATGTGCCAGCTCACGTTATCTATTACTGATAAACAATACTGACAGGATGAAATAACTCTAAGTAAGGTACTTCTAAAAAAATTAAAAATTATGTCTGGTAATGTATTTCATGGCACCAAGAGACATCGCTACTACCCTACTATCTAATATCTCTGAGTGATGGGCAATCTTGGAGAGGACAAAACATTGTATAAAAACCAAAGCAGAAGTAACAGCAGTGAACACACCATCATGGTGTGCTGACAACAGACTTCACTCTTTATCATGTGTGGCTTTTCCCAAGCTGACAAAATGGCTTTCTAGGACTGATGCCTGATCTCTCTTCACACACAGAATAAAGTCAGAGCCAACTGCTGCCACAAGAGCAGGAGACATCTCACTGCTACCCAAAACTTGGCAGTACAAAGGTCAAGAGGAAAAAAAAAAAAAAATCCGCGATTATGACTTAATCTCTCTACCTGGTGATCTCCAGCGCTGGCACACAGGATCCAGGCCTGTAAGCTGAGCTCCCTCTGTACTCTTTAGCAAAGATGAAGTCTTGCATGCTGGCTTTTCCTTCCAGTAACTTCATGCATTGATTCTGAACGTACTGTTTGATCTGACTTATGTCCCGTGTTTCAAATAGCAGCTTGATAGAACACTCAAGTATCTTTACAACCAAAGGAGAAAGGTAAGAAAAACATGTATGTTTAACTGAAAGAAAAAATTAATTCTAAGTAATTCAATAAATTATATGAAAATATTAATATATGGCTTAGAAAAAGTATAAATTAAAATGACAACAGGTTGCATTCTCTGCCAAAGACATTCATGAATACATTACTGGACAACCTTCTTCTCTGCTTAACACAACTTTCATGGCAAACTCTGTCACTGAGACTGTTTCAACAGTTACAGAGGCTTTCCTGAGTATGACAGAAGATGTTCTTTTTCCCATCACCTAAAAAATTTTGCCATGACTTTCTGACCACTTCAGCAAACAAAATAATTTGGATTAGAAAGAAAAAGGGAAGTAAATCCTTCTAAGAGGTTACCTTTCTTACTGGCATAAATTTGTTCTGACATGATTAAGAACGAAAGCCATTTCTTTTTAATCTCCTAATGCAAAGCTTAAAATAAATAGGCAAGGAAGTTTATTTTAAATGAATTCTTAGTTAAATTAGATTTATGTAAGTGAGCTATTTAGTAGACATATCAGTGTGCTTCACACATATTGGAGTAATACTTCCAGTTGAAGTGAACTGGATCAAGAATGGTTGTCTAGAGAGTTTACATGGGGCTGAGGGCTTTTTATGTGTTTTTAGGGGCTGAAAGATTGTTAAGATGGAAAAGAGCAAGTTCTTGTAATGCTGTACAAGATCTTCAATTTATCTTTCAAATGGCTCATACAAGAAAAACAGATGAAGTCTCAGACAGCTCACAAAGCAGAAATGACAAGAAAGGATAAATATACAATGAAATAACAGAATACTATCATTTCATTCAGGAAGAAACATATTTTACCTTGGAAACAGCAGGACAGGAGTCCCTTCGGACTGTCTCTATGCCTTTCGCGTCAAATACTGGGTCCTTCTGGTCCAGTGTTTCATACATGTAACCCACGTACCTCTTTTTAGTTTGCAGGACACATGGCAAGTAGACCTAGAATATTTGGAAACAAGATATCCCAATCTGGCACGTGCTGGGAATATACGGTGTCTCTGAACACTGAGATTCTTTTAAATTATGAAACCAAATACACTAGATCAAAGCACTACTAAAGAATGGCTGAGGAAGTTGGGATTCAGTGGTGTTCCACTCTTAAATCACTTCATATTTCATCTAGCTGTAAAGGCGAAGACACGTGAAGCTCAGATGAGAAGTGTATAATTTGTTTCAAGTACCGTTACTTTTCTGGATTGCATCTGTCAGCTTTTTTAATGTAACTTTTTCATCTCTCTTTCTTAAAAAGACAACAATTTCATTTTAAACATCAGAGAAGAAAACTTTCCCAGCAGAAGTAGTGGCTTTGAACATTCTATTTTCAAACTTTATCTAATTATGAGGCGCCTAAGATCTGCCAGTATCTTGATTTAGGGAAAGCATGCTTTTTAAATGGCTATGCTTGGAGAACAGTTTCCTCAGGAATGGATTTTTAGGGTCATGGTCTCTTTTGCTTGTTTCCTCCAACCTCTTATTGTATTCTTCATTTTGTCAGTATTCCCTGACCACTTCTAAAAGAAAGAATGGGGAATGATTTCTTCCCAGTATTACTAGAATAACACCACATCTTCCTGGCTCTTGTGGAAGAGGGAGCAGTGAGTTTAGATTGCCTCAGGCTGCAGAAGGTCCTGCATGTAGGTGTCCCACTGCTTGAACAGATGCTCCAGCTTTGAAGCACTTTTTTCCTCCTGTGCTATAAGGCCACCCTAGAAGACTATGCAACATTTTGACCCGCAGGTGAATGAGGACACTTGAAGTGAAGCACTTGGACATATTCTCAAGTATATCCTTGCACCTAGTATTTTTTCTGGCTAATTACTCCTTTAGGTTAATGACACAGAATTGCCTCAAAGTGGGTCCCTGGGCATTAGTTAGTGAAGAGAAGTTGCTGTGCCTTCCACAGGTATCCTGACTTTTCTTGCTAATATTTTTCTATTGTATTTCCCACAAAAAATAGCAATTTGCTTAAAAATTCTGATTGAATATGAACTGATTGCTAATGACTTGGCAACAATAAAGTTCCACCAAAATTAGAATCAGATTGTCTTGCTCTTCTACAAAACGCTTATTGTCGTTAACACTTCTTCCAAAAGCTTACGTTTTATTTGTATATGTATCACAAGGACATGTCCTCAAGAGTGCTAAGGCTGCCTGAAGAATAAATACCAGCCCTGTGACTAATGAGCTGGAATCTCTTCAAAGGACAGTGAACATTATCAGGTTGCAAATGTTAGTTTGATTGTGTGTATATAATAGAAAACTGAGGGAACTATTTCCAAAAACTGGTCAAACAGGCATTTCCAATGGCCTGGTGCTGCGCAATAGGACACCAGGCATTCTGATGTGAAATTGGGGATATTTCTTTTTGTTGTTCATGCTGCAGCACTTCTCTGACAAGGTCCCTGAGGCACTAAGGAGCTTGCAATATACCTGCAGAAACAGTACAGCGTGCAGCTGCCAGATATCCTTATGCCATCTCAGTGTCCAGAAATAACAATGCTTTCACCCAACATGCTTAAAGCAAAACATTTTCCTTTTACCTTTTCAAACTTCAGTTTAACAGGTTTGGGGTTTGTTGCTGTTACAGCCTCAGCAATTTCTTGACCAATCTTAAAAGACTGCTCCTTTGTGGCTCCTTTCAAGAGTACAAATATGCTACGAGAAATCAGACAGAGGGAATAAGCACAAATCTGTTCAATATAGTTCCTGAAACTTATAAGCTATAGATCTTCCCTGGAGGTAAGGCAGGCATGTTGTTATCAATTCTGTTCCCTCCTTTCAGCTAGAAAAGCAAAAAACCTGAGAAACTTTGGTGTTTAGTATGAAATCAGGAGTGTCAAAAGCATGATGAGCGCTGTGACTCTCTGGTGAGGGCAGGGGACGTGACTGCACCCAGGCATTGCAAAACCTGAGAGAACTGGGAAGAGCTCTGTGTACACCCTCTTTCCCCACTACACGCAACAGGATTTTACTTCCTCTATCCAACAATTTATTTTTTTTTTGTTGATGCTGCTATGAATTTAGTATCTTTGATATTTCAATTCTTTCATCAAGTCTGACTGAAATCCAGTCACTGGATTCTTAAGGAAGGACAGCTAGACAAGTTTTGTTTCCCGTGGCTGAAAAATTAATCCAAGCCCAGCACCAGAGATGGATATGTCTAGAGCACAGCTGTAATTTAGATGAAAGACTGACTGAGAAAAAGGAGATATTTACATGATATATTTCAGGATGCCTAACCATATCTTTGTATGCTCTGGTGGTTGCTTCTGAATTGAATTCCACTTCTGAAGCTTCAAATAGTGGCTTCCTCTAAGTATGAGCATACAATGCCTACAGTATTATAAACACTTCATGGTTTTGGCTTTTTTTTAAATGTCAGTAGAAACAGGTACAAAAATACTCATTTGACTAAGACTGACATTAACTCACACCTGAAAAGCACTCGGTGTCCCCCCCCCATTTCTGTTCCACATAATTTTCAAAAGAAGGGAAATCCTCAAAGTGCTTTCTAAAGAGCCCTAAAAGAAACTCCAAGAAAATAAACATTGTTTATTTTGCATATTCTGCAAGACAGTAAGCAAGGGCCTACATATTCTTTCCAGTATGATAAATTCCCCTTGTTGGGACAAAAGTAAAATATATCTATGAAGAAGTACTACAATTTTAAAACACTGTAAGAAGCAGACCACTAATTACCTGTCAGTATCACCATACACAACGCGAGCACCCCATTTTTTTGTATCATTCACCAGTTTTATAGCACGCTCTAATGTTTCTCTGGCTTTGTGGACAATGCTATCCCCAACCTGCAAAGTTAAAGATAAATTGAGAATCTTTATTCTACTACTAACCCAAATACTAGCTCTTGGTAAACATAATGTTTGATCTGTTTATCAAAATTACTATATTGAGACAATATGTTTTATTTAATGGTTTAAATGCATGCAATAAATAAAAAGGTTGCTTACAGTACACTAAAATAGCAAGAAGTACAGGAAGAGTGATCAAAAATTATTAAGAATTAAAATAAAGGAAAATTTGGTTTAAACCTCTTCAGGCATATTAAAGGTATAAGGAGCAAGACAAGATTGCTTAGGTTAATTTTCTCTTGTTTTTGAATTCTCTTGGTTCCTCCTTTAATGAAAAGTATGGAACAGCTATAATGTTATATTTTATTTCCACTATTAGAGCTGCAATCCAATGTCCCTTTGGAGAAAGTTCTACAGAAAAGTCAACTTCAAATGCTCTTTTATGGGAAGATGAAAAATAAGTTTTTTTTTTTTATAAGAAGGATCACAAATAAATCCCAAGTTGCTGATTTTCAGTACTACAAATAAAAATAGCCTTTATGAAGGTATTTAGATTAAATACATTTCAAACAATAATACTGTGGCATCTAGCTATACTTTATTAACATATTACATAAAGTATTAACTATACTTTATTAAGTGTCTTTTCCACATTTTTTCTGCATTTTGTCTGCAATCCTTACCTCAGTGCAGGGCATTCTTCCAGAGAAATTAGCAGCAGTGTAACCAAATGTAAAATTAGCTATAAATTTAAGACCCAGCTGACGAGCTTCGAGCATTCGAGTTATAGCCTTGTCATGTTTATAAGCCTTCATTGACTGTTTTACCATTATCCTAGTCTTCAAGATTTCTTCTAGCATTCTTGGCAGTACACCCTTTCTTACTGAAGGCTGCATAAAGGGAACAAAGAAAGACATTATGTTAAAAAGCCTAACCTAAAAAGTCAGGAGTAAAAACAAACCCCGAACTGTTAGATAATCATTGTTAAGAAGACAAATTAAATTAGCAGGATGCCCTAGGCACCAACGGTTTGGCTCTTCCCACATATATTACAAGCAACCTAGAACACTCGCAAGGGCAGGGTAAATAGCTTCTTGTTCTTTGTTTTCATCAGGCCTGCCAATGCAATGTTTAGATAACCTTATTAACTAAAATGGGACCTCAATACTTTACTGTTTATTCTCAAAATGTGAAATGCTAAAGAAATATTATCTTTTAGGAATTCTGCAAATATTCTTTACTTCAAGTTTTTGGTCTACATTTATTTTCAGTATGCTGGTGATTGGCTAATTATTTGCAAGAGCTCCAGGCCGTATTTATGAATTCATTACAAATCGCCCAGCAATACATATAACATAAAATCAGAACAATTGAAAGCAAGTCAGGGGTTTTCATCTCCTAAGCTACGACTCTTTTACTAGGAAAGCATTCTGTTATAGAGGCAGGAGAAGAATGAAGTGCTGCACGCAGATAATTACTGTTTGATTCCCAAACTGCACCAATAAAATAATGTTTAATTATAGATGAAACGAGCCTTCAGTTTAAAAGAAAGCATAAAGATGACATTTTATTTCCTGAACTGACAGAAGTTCAGCACTCTGATAAATATCAAAAAAAACTGGGAAATGAGAGACTGAACCTCCCCTCTTCTGCCTGCTCTTAACGCAGCAAAATATAAACTATAATATCAATTTGATCTTAAGCTAGGGAGCCAACAGAGAGTGAAAATGTTGGTCACAGTGCTAATACCATTACCTTGACAAAAGCTACTCCACTGGGTGACACTGTGATATCATGCCTAATCTGGTAAAGTAAGTCAGGAGGCACTCTGAGAGATGTACAGCCAAATTTGAATGCATCATATCTAATAAAGAGAAAAATTAAATACTAAGACAATTCATCCACTTACAGCCAGATCGAGCAAAAGCATGAACTCACATTAAAATGCTGGTAACGGCAGCAAGGACAGAAACATAATTATAATCTCAGGCATAAACATACACATTATAATTTAAAATTTCTTAGCTACATGCAAAAGGCTCTAGGAGTAAAGTAGTAATAAAGAGTTAAATTCCAACACACACAATATTTATTAATTCTGTTCTGTGCTAATACATGATACGGGTATAAACTGGAGAGGGGCAGATTTAGAATGGACATTAGGAAGAATTTCTTCACCATGAGAGTGGTGAGGCACTGGCACAGGTTGCCCAGAGAAGTTGTGGCTGCCCCATCCCTGGAGGTGTTCAAGGCCAGGTTGGATGGGGCCTTAGACAGCCTGATCTAGTGGGATGTCCCTGCCCATGGCAGGGGAGTTGGAACTAGATGATCTTTAAGGTCCCTGCCAACCCAAACTATTCTATGATTCTATGGTTTTATGATTTCCAAATGCAGAGTTAGAGGAGGTACATACTCATCCCATAATCCTTGATGGAAACCATGAATGTTTACCAAGTAACTCATTGCATTTATTCTCTTCCTACAGACTCAGCATTTAAAAGCAGAAACTTGAAAACCTGATGGTGACACCTAGCCATCATCACATGCATCTTCCCATTCTTCCAAATATTGTTTTGTAGAGGTAATTATAATCGGCAATTAGATTTCTTTCCAATTAACAGAACTACTGATAGGCTCAGTAAGAAATACTACAAAGAATAAATTACTCTTCATTTTGAATAGTTAAGACCAGAGTGAACTGTTAAAAAGAGCAACCAATTTATTTAGAGACAGTGGAACAATACCTGTCCAATTTTGAAAATATGTAGTGGATTTATATAGCACGTTAACTTATTCTGAAGCAATACTAAGAACTAGTATCACTGCAATAAAGAAACAGGCATAGACACATCAGAGGTTGTTTGGTTTTTTTTTTAAGCAGAATGGCGTGTAATTCTCTATTTAATAGATGTGTACACGTATATGTATGTATACCCCAACAGCAGAGCTTTATAATCTCTATTGTGCAGTAGAAAATGGTGCTATTCATATATGCCCATTGTTTCCAATGACAATCAAGGGTTCTCAGTGTCTTAGAACAGATGCTAAAGCCTCTACAGAATCAAAGTTTGTGAGAAAAGAATAACAACTTACTTTCCTAAGTTTTCAACGTGTCCCAGGCAGGTTGAAAAACAGTAGTTGTATGCAATGACAATGGAAGGATACAAGGACTGGAAATCTAATACAAGAACAGCATTGCTGTAGAAGCGGGATTCTGGTTCCATTATTAAGGGAACACATTGCAGGGCTTTCATTTGAGCTCGCTGCTGGATACTGGGTGTCACAGCAATATAGTTCATTGGTTTTGCAACACGCAGCATCATAGACTCCACACGATACTGCAAAACAGTTTGGATATAATCATTATAGTTTCAAAAAACGCAGAATAAACATGGGTGCATTAAAACTGTGTAAATATGCATTCACATATCCTGAATTTAAAGTATGGAAAACTAGTTTTCACAATAAATAGCCATATTCTTATTTTTAATGTATATTTTCTATCACATACAGTGGAACTTTTCCATGTGTTTCCTCACAATTTATCCCTAGTCACTGAAAATCAATACTTCTGATTTTTATCTATGGAAAAAATAAACACCCAGCTCAGGTTGAAAAAATAAACATCCATCAGGCTGCAACAACATATGTGGATGGCCATGCAACAGTCACTGATCGAACACTTGCTGAACTGTATTTTTGTTAAGACCTGCAGAACGCTGAAGAAGACAATGTATATAATATACAGTTGATGACCATTTTCCTTAAGAATCTGCACAGCAATTCTATTTCAACATATGGGAAAACAGAGAAGTGACATGTGAGTTCTCTAAGTTGATAATTGTGGGTCCAAGCTTTTGACCATAAGAAGTATCTAGAATGTACATTGCAGCAAGAAAACCAAAGGAAGAATCTAAGTCAGCCCACTTCAAAAGTCTGCTGCTTTGTACTGGGTCTCATGCTTTCTCCCTGGTCATGTCACACGTAGTACAGGACGCATAAAATAACAAAACATTTAAGGACTTTCACCTTGTTCAAGACATCACAAAATGTCATATGTGGAGGTAGGAAAGTGAGAGAAAAAACAGCCCTCATTATTTATGGATTATTCAATGCGTTAGTAAGGCTTCACAAGCACTAACAGCCAGGTATTCACTGTGTCCGCTCACAATAAAAAAACCCCAAATAGCTAAAAATTACATATATGGGTGGCAAAGGACTGAAAATCCCAAAATACCAAAGGTCAAGATGATATAATCCTAAAATCCAGTGCTTTGTAAGCAACTAAATCACTATTCAAAAGCCCTCTGCCTGACACAGTACATATTCAATCACTGTACTGAATGGGTCAGGTGTAATTTCTTTAACATTCATGTTATAAATGAACTTATGGAACTAACAGCTTTAACAAGACCCTACCACCTTACGAACAGGATAGGGTTTCAAAGTGTAGCTTTGCAGCAGCGCAAGCATAAGCTGCTGCTGCCTTGCTCTAACTGTGCACTAATCTGTGTCCAGTTGTGAGATCAGATGTATGATGAGATGGTCAGTGACTGGATCTGGCAAGAACTAGAGGTTTTTTTTCTAGTTTCCAGCAAGTTCTTCAATCATATGACCTATAATTTGCAGGTCTATGACCATCTCCTGTTAGATTTGTTTAGTCTTTCACTTAGTGGTGAGGCACTGGCACAGGTTACCCAGGGAAGCTGTGGATGCCCCATCCCTGGAGGTGTTCAAGGTCAGGGTGGATGAGGCTTTGAGTAGCCTAGTTTGGTGGGAGGTGTCCCACGGCAGGGGGGCTGGAACTGGATGATCTTTAAGATCCCTTCCAACTCAAACCATTCTATGATTCTATGATATTCAAGATATCATAATAAAAAAATTGCCTTTAGAAAGGTCTTGTAGGACTTAATAGAAATAAAAATATGGAAAAAATAACTTAAAATATCTGAAATCTGTTCTTAGTACTATTCCATTTTAACACGTTTTTCAGCTAAGAAGAAAAGGAATATCTTCATAAAAGGTAGTGATGATTCTTCTGAGTGAAAAAAAACATTATTTGAGGTGACTAGGAATTGTTGCAACTGCCATCTTGTAATGGCAGTTTTCAGTGGAAACAAACATACGTGCACAGAAGGGAAGAGAAAAGAACAGTCAGGATAGAAAATGCAGCATGTTTCTGTTGCTCACTCCCACTCACAGCCATTTGAGAAAATGACAGGCAGAACAGTCTTTGCGGGCTGCAATCACAACAGCTTAAGCATCTCTATGTTGGCAGTATGCCAGTCCCACCCTCCCTGTCCTTAACTGTGCATTTCTCTTCCCTTGCTCTGACAGCGGTACTTTTCTGCAAACGTGCTAAACCTGATCAGGGAGCTAAACTGGTAAATACTGAACGCCACCAAGGTTCTGCTGCTGCTGCCACCTGTCCCCCCAAAATATTAGGCCAGTACTAGCAAGACCAACAAGAATCTGCATGAGATCAAGAGATGACACAGGCAACTGCAGTCAAAGGAAAAAAAAAGTGGCAATATTTTTAAACTGGGTTAAATTATTAAGGAACTGCAGCTTCAGGCACTCTCATTTCTGGCTGCCTTAAGACAATGCCAGTCTGTTTAGCATGAGTGTTTAGGTTGTCTTTTTGTCCACAGTAATTACTTTGGCAAAGTAATCAATCCTCGTCATCTCAGCTAAATATCTATTAAAATAGAAAGCAAAAAGATAGTAGGAAAGAAGAATTATGGTAGAAAGTAAGGTGACAACAGAAAAGCAGGCACATGTGAGTGAGTGTAGTTGTCTCTTGTTTCAGGTGCTCTTCAGCGTTCATGTGAAGCCACGAAAACAGTCTAGTTAGTCTAGTTGCTCAGAACCTGGGTGATGAAAGCCTTTGGTATTACTGGAAACTTCTGAGGTCTCAAAGAAAAGGTGGTGTAAATTTCAGTCTGTCCTGCACCCTTTCCCTCTGATGCCAGCACCAAAATAACAGAACCAGACACATCTTGCATGACATACGTACATAACAATGCCAGGGCCCTTCTTGCCTTTTCAAATCTCACCCAGAGCTGTGCTTCACAGGAAATGACACTTAAAACATATTTGGTGCATCTCTGTCTGCCCCAAAAGAAAATAATCTCATCTTTCTAAAATGTGCTCAATTATATTTTCTAATGTTTTAAAAACCATTCATTTTCAGACTCATCTAAGTGTGAAGAATACCAACTCAAAGGGAAAAATTACTAACCCCACAGTCAGAAGAAACGACTCACTGGTGTGATTACATTTGGGGCGCTGTATTTTTAACAGCTCTTCTAAATCTTTGAGACTAATCATTCAATCTCTTATTAATGCTTTTGAATTGCCTTTCTCTATGTTTCAATTTCATGTTATGCTAAACAGTCTTCTGTGACCTTAGAAAAATACACATACTGACTGAAAAGATACTGAAGAACTAAAACATTTTGGAAAGACCGTTTTGATTTTGTCAAGTGTAAGAAAATTAAATCTTACCTGGGAGCCTCTTGTTAATACATGTAAGAACTGAATGCCAAAAAGTCTTGCCATTTCACTTGTTCTGTCAATCAAATCCAGTTTGTCTAACAACTGGAGATTCCCACGGACCCGGGTAACATAATGATCAACCATTTTCCACCTGTGAAAGTGAATAGCTCATTATAAACGATTAGGGAAGTGCTGCTCTTTGTACAAAAAAACCGTATTTTTAAGATAGCTTGTTAGAAACCAGCAAATAAAATTTCCTCCAGGACGTTTTCACACCACTCTTTCAAAAATGCAGTGCACATAAACGTACACTTAGGTATTCTAAAGATACACACGGAATGTGTTATAGCAAACTACTGTTAAGGCATGTCTCAGTGAGATGGTATGTACTGTTTTCCTTACTGCCTTAAAGGATTACTGAAACAGAAACTCCAGTTTCTCTTAATCTGTTTACATGTTGTTTTTAACTGAGTAGACTTGCGTGGAAGCATTCTTCTGTATTAAGAATACCAATCTCAGTTGAACATAAATTTGTAATTTCAGCACCAAACCAGGTTTCCACCTAATTGAAGAATGTTTAACTTTTTCAGATACTACATATATGTCACGAGTGATGTTGACATCAGTACTCAGTTGTATGAATTGTTCGTATTGCACAACACCAAATCACTACATGAAAGAGTGAAGCCCAGTGTGATACGTGTCATATAAAGGTTTTTTTGATCAGCTACAGTTACTGTCTTGACATTTTGCATGCTCTTTTGTACTATTTTAAGCCTAGCTTGGTTGACATGCACTGTGCAGTAAACTAGAAATCTGACAGTTGATTACAAGTCGTTCTGATAAATAGTATATACAAAATAGACACAGAACTTCAAAATAGTCTATCTATTCAGCTATGTTAAAAATAAAAATTTGTTCTGCTTTTGTGTGCTTTAAACAGAAAAATCACAGCATAAAATATTGAAGGTATTACTACACAAGAGAACACAGCGAAACAGCAGAGTAAATAAACTCATGTTGCTGCATATAGACTGTTCTAGTACCTAAGCTAAATTGATTATGTCTTCCTAAGATGACTTTAGCTTATACCCATCCAACGTTAGAACCTGACCTTAAAAAGAACAAACAAAATGGATTAATAGATCATTACCTGTAGACATCTGTCTTATTATCAAACCAATCAGACAGAACTCGGAAAGTAAATAAAGGAAAACGTTGATGAAGAACATGAAAGCCCACGTTTTCAAAAGTGTAATTCATTAGATTAACCTAGAAAAACACAGAGGATGTGTTAATGTGCATGATGTCTTTCACAATCTAAGAAATCTCTACTTTTAAAAAACTGTAACAACTAAATTTATTAACTTGTTATTACTAAAAGGTAAACACCTATAGTTAGAAGTCCCTACCTATTTACAAGTCAGGAAAGAATACCCCTCATCAACTGGAAAGAATATGCTAAATTAAGCAGATGACAAAGATCAGGTCTGAATTTGGTCAGAACAAGAATTGTAAAGACTGAACCATATCAGTATTAAATGTCATCAACAGCAAAACAATGAGTAAGTCTGACAGCTTAATTTCATCTAGTAAAAGCATCATACTAGAGAAATTGCTAAAACAGGTAAGCTGTTCTCAAAACCCACAAAGAATTGAAAAGGAATATCATTAAGAAATATTACTGAAAGATAAGGGCTTCAGTATTTTACATTTTAGCAGTATGCAAAATCCATTCTCAAGAAGTGGCAGACTGCTGGATTTGAAGGTATGCAAATAGAGAACAGAAGTTGCCTAAGTTACATGAAATTTTCCACAAAGTCTACATAATTAAAAAAACCACAATAAGTTAAATACATTAACCTTTTAAAAATTTTACCTCATGTCTCATCATTCTCCAAATATTTAAGATAATTCGCCCAACAATATGTATTTCACTCATTGTATCTGATCCGTATTCATCCAGCTCAGTCGCAAATCTGTTCTCTTTCTTTTCATCTAAACACATTAAAAGATAATATATTTAGACAAGTTATAGCACAGTCAAGACCAGATCAAGCCATCCCTCTTTCAATCTGAGCTCTCTAGAAAAATGAGAATTCCTGAAGACTGATACTGATTGCACAAGATTATTTATCTAGCAGTCTTCCACGCAATCTCCAAATAAACCTCCCTCAGGTTTTCCTGCTTTTGCACATCCCTCAAAGATAACTCTTACTTCAATTTCATTGAAATGGCATCCATATTGAATATATTGGTTAAGAATGTTACTTGAAAGCTAGCTGCACACACATTAGTGCACAACACTTAAAAAGAAAAGTGATTTCTGCTCTAAAGAATTTATAACTCAAGGTTTTGCCTATAATGATCCTAAACAGTCAGAACCAGGTCATGGGATAGAAAATTCGGTGCCTTTCATACAGTAAATGCAAACCCATCTCAATGGGAGCAGGTAGACATGAGTTCTGGACAGCTCAAACAGAGAGAGAAGGAAATGAGAAGGAACAAATGTAGAGCAGAAATAGCACTCAATCTTTCTGCGAGATGGCGACTACAGTAAAGATATTCTCTTTTGCTGTCCTTGGGTTTTTTTTCATGCTTTGAAATACCACACAAGAGAAGACAGTCTTTTTTGTGTAAGTTTCTTGAAACTGTCTTTTTTTCAGTCAACCTAAAGGGCTTCGGTTTTGATATTCTTTCCTGAGTTTACACAAATATCTTTTAAATGCACAACAGAGTTTAAAATTCAATATGAAAACACACTGTGCTATTTGATCCACCAGTCTTGTTCCTTTTCTTAGTATAATGGAAGAGAAAGCACTTTGGGGCAATTTTTCCACAGTTCTAAATCCATACCCATCTTTCAACTGTGGGTCATGTACTTTGCCACTACTCATTTATCGGATATCTCTGTGCAGTACCCTACTAATAAAACCCAGAACATTTTGGACAGAGGATACAGAAGTGTGGATACACAGTACTTTAAAACAATGATCACAACTGAGTATATAGTTCCTCAGACAGCTATGAAGCACATTTGCCCTTGAAGACAGAATAATTGCCTGAAATTCTGCAGAACTGCTGTGAAACAATATAACACAGACTAAATTCATACACTGACCTTTCAGATGTGTGTATCAATCAAAATACGGTCAAGAAAACCTATTTGTCATTTATTGACCTTATAAACAAATCAAAGAGCCTTTATGAAATTTAGCAGACCTTTAATACAATTTATCAAAATGCATACCATTTTATTATCATCTTATATTGTTTCATGTTTTTAAAGAGGAAAAACAGCAATTCCTCTTTGCATGTCTGGATGGAAAAAAAGCGCCGCAACAGCAACACTTTTTCTTCTCCTTTTCTTCATTTCCAAACGATGGACCTCCTGTGAAAGTGAGGAACTTGATATTTCTCCCCCCCCTTCATTTTTTTTTTTAATTGGAAGCAGAACTATCAGTTAGCTCTACCTTCTGCAGTGTCTAGCTCTCTTCTGACTTGTTTAGGAGATTTCCTATGTTTCTTAAGCTTGTTGCATGTCTTGCTTGTAAAGACAGGCGACTATATACTGCAGTCACAAGAGAGACACACTACCCTGATGAACAAGAGACTCAGCATGTGATAAGAATTGCAAAATTACAGAAACCTGTACTGCTTTACAACTGTGTGGGGGATATACCACCAGACCCATATGAGCCTCTTTGGATTCTCTTTTAAGAATCATAGAATCACTAGGTTGGAAAAGGCCTTTGAGATGAACAAGCCTGACCGTACCAGTCCACTACTAAATCATACCCCTAAGCACTTCATCTACCTGTCTTTTAAATATCTGCAGGGATGGGTCTCCCAGAAGAAGCAGAACTGGATATTCTTCTGTGAGTGAGATGAAATAAAAAGAAGACTCCTCTCATCCTGTTACCCACTCCCTAACTCAGCTAGGATGCAAAGGAGGAAACAGAAGGCCATGGTGCATACACAAAAAATGCCACTACGCACAGTCACAGTTACTCACTTCTCTTGTGGTGTGTCCTAATGACTCATGAATAGTTCACCTGTAAATGGCAGAGGCAGCACCAGACTCAGCCAATAAAGCAAAACCACAGAGAAGTCCATAAGGGTTGGAAAAACAAGAGGAACATAGACGGGATCAAAACCATGGACAAAGAGGCCACAAAGCAACAGAGAACACAACACTTGTACATTTATGGTCATGCATGCAAGCTCACATTTATAGCATGACAATTTTGGGAGGAGCCCATCAGTGTGAACATTTCCTTATCTCTCTCCTGCAGTTCAGTCAAAAAAGAATAATTGCATACCTTACAATGATGCTAGTTCTTAGAAACATTTTAAGTGTTATGTATTCCACTTCTGGGTGTGCATCTACCATCTGGCACAAGAAAATCAATACTATGAATACCAGCGTTGTGGAGATCATGCCTATATCCTGCATGCCCACTTGAACTTCATGTCCAAAGATGCTGAGGCCTACAACTCTGGTTTCCTTCACTAGAGCTGAACCCATATTGTGTGGGATTTCACAATTTCAGGGAAGGAAGCCTGACTGTGAAATGCATAGACCCAACATTAAGAACCATACAGTTTCCAGAGAAGTAACCTCTCTTCTTCAAGGAACTCTTCCTGAGTATCCCAATTCCAGTAACTTGAACAACAGCTTTTGTCATGTAGATGGGTACTATCGAGAGCTTTACTGAAGTAACTATTGATTCGGCGTCAACTATAGTGCAGACACAGCTGTCCTGCAAGACAAGACCTGTGACTCAGCCCTTGAGAACGAAAGCAGATTAGTTATTTGTCCCAAACTGAGGACATTGGTCAGCCATACTTCTACAGCAGAGCAGTAAACCTTTGCAATCTTTGGAGGTTTAAGAAACCTTTGACTGCAACATATACCATTCCTTTCACCAAAGCCATTGCAAATCTTGAAGCGTAAGCAGTCAAAAAGTTTTTTTCTCAACACACTTCAATACATCTGAAGACTGTACCCAGAGGCATTATTACTGCAACCAGTGTATCATTTCAGTTTGAGCCATGAGGGGAATTTCATAACAAGGTTCATGCAATCACCTATTATTCCTGCAAAACAAATTTGAGACCTTTGTCCTGAAGGAAACTTGTGACCTTCGATGGCCAATCCAAATCTAAACTGTTGTGTGTTCCTGTTCTCATACATTATTTAAAAATTGATCAAGGTCCAGTAGTCAACGTTCGGCTGAAGATATGAATGTGTTTTTATGTTTTCTTGTCTTTGAAGAGTCTCTATAACTCAGACCTTTTCAAACAGCTCACAGGTATAGAATCTTAGAATCATTAAGGTTGGAAAAGAGCTCTAAGATCATCAAGTCCAACCGTCAGCCCAACACCACTGTGCCTACTGAACCATGTCCCAAAGTGCCACATCTACATGTTTCTTGAACACCTCCAGGGATGGTGACTCCTCCATTTCCCTGGGCAGCCTGCTCCAATGCTTTACCACTCTTTCAGTAAAGAAGGTTTTCCTAATATCCAATCTAAAAAACATTTTCAAGTCATCAAAAGCGCGCCCAAATATTCAAACCTGAAGGAAGCAGTGTGTGAACTTAACTCTTCTAAAACATCATTTTCTCCTGTGCAGGCACACAGCAGGCCAACATAAGAGATGCTATTGCTACATTGGGCATGCCCAAAGACACAATTAGCCCAGTACTGTGTTCTATCAAGTACACAAAAGCAGATGCTTCAAGAAGAGGGGAAGCAGCTTGTTGTGGGAGCCCAGCTACTCAGGTCTAGCTGCCAAAATTGGCTGGGCTGGGGCTAAACTTTGACACAGCTACCGATAATCTCTTTAAAACTCTCCCAACTTCTAACCATTTATGGCTTCCTGGGCCAGACATAGTTTTAACATATGCAATAGTTTCCAATGGACTTCCTTCCAAGAATTTATCTTCTTTTAAAGCAAAATACCCTTTGAGCATTTGTACTGTCTTGTGGCAAGGAACTTAACAGTTCAACAACCCAGAGACAAAAAATCAACTCCTATTCTGTAGCTAACATTTGCTAGCTTAATTTCATGATTTCTGGTTCTTTCTTCTCTCTCTCTGGAAGAGACCATCAACAACCAATCCATGTTTCCCTCTGTATCCCTCAAGATTTCATAGGCTTTTATCTTCCTTATCCAGTTTTATCTCTTCTGGAATTCTTTACTAGACACATTTGGATTACTCTTCTCTCTTTACCACTGGACCTGTATCCATTTTGATGGGGGAAAGGTTATGAAGAGGCTAGAACCACAGTATCCAAGGTGCAAGAATACTCCAGGTTTTATATTTAGTCATTGTTTTAAATTTTCCTTGCTTTATAATTCCTAACACTTCATTTGCCTTTTCAACCATTAGAGAGTAACAAGATCAAGTCTTAATAGGACAATCATAGGAAAGCCCTTCTTATTTCATTGCTATTTAGTTTCTGCACAGATCTTTAGCAAGAGTTCTGACAAAAAGAGCTTTTTCAATTGTTTTGATTTTTAAAATCATATCTTCCTCACCCACATAATCTTGACTGCTGCAAAGAGCTACAACAAATTTTTGAGATGTTTCTTAATTCCATGAAGTCATCTTGACTCTTCTCAGGCACAACACATTAATTTAGCTGCTCACTAACTGCATTCTTCGAATGACAGCTTCTATTGATTTGCCAAGTATAGACGCTAGGCTTGCCACTCTCCTAGATAACTTTCCCCAGGTTTTCAAGAAAAAAATTCAAGCAGATCTTTTTCTCAATGTTGGAGGAAAGCTTCAGCACTTGGGCCAGTACAAAAATAGCTATTGAAAGCAAGGAGCATCTTTACGTCTTTGTATCCCAGCCAGAGAAACCATGAATAATGACTATGGTGGGTACCCTGGATGACAAACACACATGACTGAAGCCAAGGAGAAGCAAGAAAAGGCTTGGTAGCAGAAGCACCTCCAAGAACTGAAAACTTAACAGTCATGACTAATGAAAATGAGTCTAGGTTCACAGATACAGGAAATACCCAGAAGTGGAATACACGAGGAATTTAAAAATTCTGAAAACAATGAAAACCAGAATTGCACTGATATTTCTTCTTTTTTTTTTGTTGTTCTTGCATGACTATACCTGTATCAACACAACAACAACAAAAGAAGACTATCTCAAGAAATACTCTGCATTTACATTTCTTCATTTATTCATAGATTTCAACTTGTTTCTATTGGAAGTGAACTGAAATCCTATAGAATAACTTACCTGGCACACGAGAAATCATCTGGCATAAATCAATATTTAGCGCAGCAGCCCTCTGTAAGAGATAACCCCAGGAATGCATCTGGACTTCATAGCCTAACAAAATGTCTGGGTCATATCTAAAGAGGGGGAGAAAAATGAAAATAAGCTTCATATTATTTAAGAAACTATTTTCCATGAGCAGGGTACAAACGGGATTTCATTCTAATCATGCTGAGTTTGAAAAAGAAGCATCCACAACAGGTTTCTCTGAAAGCAGCAGCTGGACTAAGGAGACAATATTTAAAACAGACAGTCCTTTTAGGATTTTCAATAAAATTTAACTGAAAAAAATTTTAGAAGGAATACTTTCATAGGGAAAGCGTGTACATATTTACATACTTCTATTATTTCCATCTCTACAAATAAAGAACAAAATCTAGGTCTAATCAGGTTTTACAGAAATCAGGCCATATTGAGCACAAACTGAAACCTAGCTGCCGCACAACACAGGTGTTTAATGAAACATAGTCCCCATCCTCAAACTTTGTAGTACTATCTTCCTTTATGAAATAGGATAGAATTTGCTGCCAGGCTACTTGAATGTATTGGAAATAAGAAACGTGTCATGCATACTGCAGTTATGTTATAATAATCAGAGGGCACCTCTGGTCCAAAATGGTAACCCTTTATCAGGAAAGTTACAATTCGTACCGGAGCGACAGATGTCAAAAACTGAAACAGGAGAAAAGCAACCATATGTCTACCAGTTCTCTTAAATACCTCCCTCTTCTTTAAGATAACCTTATTTCTAGAAAATGCACAGAAAACCTCATTTTATGCTAGATCTCATGCTGGGTTGAAAATTTGACTAGCCTAGGTATGAGAAAGAAAAAAAAAAGGCAGACTTGTTTCTGACACAGTCACTGCCCATCTTCCAATCAGGCATACAGAAGAGTGGACTAGGCAGAAGGGTAAACAAGATAGGAGTTAGCTTGGAAGAGCCTGTATCATCAGCCTTTGAGCTGGCACTATTAAACCACAAGTCATGACATGCTCACTATTGCTGAAGAGCCAAAGAAATGATTTTCTCGGGCTTGGCCAGAAAGACATTGGCCAAAGTAACACCAGATATCTCCTATTTTACAGAAAAAAAAAGAAAAAGGAAGCTTCAGGGGAAGCTTAGCTGCTTCTTTCAATGCAGAGGTTTTGAGTTCCAGGAAGCAGGCATTCAATACAAATGAACGACAAAAGGCAGCTGTCAAGGAGCTAGAGGACAGGCTGAGGATCCTGTACTACAGTCTGTGTCCAACACCACAACAGGATGCAGGCTTGTAGACCTTAGTTTATGGGAGAAGTAGGCAAGGGCCCCGGCTTATGAACAGGATCTGTGCACTTACCCAGCATGGCTCTTGGCTGTACTAAAATTCAAGCTTTTGCACCAGCCAGCAAAAGTTGCAAAAAACCCTTTACCATCTATGTCTACCTGTGAAGGAATGGCTTACGGTCATTGATACAATTTTTGACTAAAAAAAGAAGATTCTGTATTAAGTTTTTGGATTTCTAGCATTCTAGAGAAACTAAAACAACTGGCACTTTGCATTTGGGGGTGTATTTCACTATCTGCTATTAATGTCCAATGAATGATTCTTGGGTTTGGAGACAGGAAATGAACATCAGGAGTGGAAATAGTAAATTTACTCATTTTGGAAACTTACTCTACCAGTGGCACAACCCCAAATCTAAGAAGAACAATTTATGGATGAATTAATGAAGATAGCTGGCAGTTTCTTCCAGCAGAAGAATTAGTGTCAAAAGAGTTATGACCACTTGCAGCTCCACACAACGTAAAATGATTGCCAACTGAGGTTCTAAAAGCGTTAAAATAAAAAGGAATTATGTAATGGTTTATTCAGTCACAGAATAAATGTTAAAAAAATTAACATATTTTCACATAATTCTTGCAGTTCAACTATCCTGGTCCTAGCATATCATAAAACACAGATTATTTAAAACAAAGGAAAATCTTACAGTGGTAGTGATTTAATATTTGAAAACTGTTTTCACAATTCAAAATGGAAAATATTTGTAAATTTTATGTAGGACAAGACATTATGCAGATGGGTTCCATGGCAGATGCAAAAGTGAATACAAAACTTGTGAAGAAGTGGTTACATGGCACATAAACCAGCAGAAAATTCACGTGGCCAAAGCTCAATTGGAGTTAAAGCTGACCAGCACCAACGAGGGACAGTAAAAAGGACTTTAGAAAATGTTAATACCAAAAGACAGGCCAGAAATAACACTTGGCCCATTACTTGATGAGCCTGGACACCTCACAAGACACAGATATAGACAAAGCAGAGACATCTAATGCTTTGTCTCGGTCTTCAATACTGATGATGGGCTTGGGCATCTCCAGAACCCTGGGCTAGAGGACCAAAACTGTGCAAATGATAAATTCCCAATCCACCCCAGATTTGTGTGGGATTTGCTGCTCCAGCTGAATCTCTAGAAGTTGACAGGTCTTGATGGGATTCATCCAAGGGTACTTAAAGAGCTCGCTGATGTCATAGTGAGATCTCTCTCAATGATTTTCCAGCGCTTCTGGGAATCTGATAGCTATCAGTTGACTGGAAGATGGCAAATGCTGTCCCAGTCTTCAAGAAGGGCAGCAGGAATGATCCTGGTAACTATAGGCCAGGTAGTCTCACTTCAGCGCCTGGTAAAATTATGGAGAAGATGATTCTGAAGCTACTGAAAAACACCTGAAGACAACACAGTCCATTGGTCCTGGCCAGCAGAGGTTCACAGGGGAAGATCCTGGCTTGACCAACTTACTGTCCTTTCTATGACAGGTTACCCACCGAGCAAGGGGGAGCCAGTTGATGAATCTTTACAGATTTCAGCAAGCCCTTTAATTCTGTCTCTCACAGTATCTTCCTAAACAAACTGTCCAGCCAAGAGTGAACAACTGGCTGACTGGTTGGGCTCAAAGGGTCATAGTGAATGGGGTTACATTGGGCTGGTGACCAGTCATTAGCAAGGATCCATCTCAGGGCCGTGTACTCTAATGTCTTCATAAATGGACTTGGACACAGGAATTGAAGGTTAATAACTAAGTTTGCAGACAACACAAAATCTGGGGAGCTGTTGAAAGTCTTGAGGGAAAGAGGCCCTGCAGAGGGATCGGACAAATTGGAGAGCTGGGCAATCATCAACCACATGAAGTTTAACTAGTGCGAGAGCCAGATTTTGCATCTGGGATGCAGCAACCCTGGATGTCCATACAGACTGGGAGCGAGAAGCTGGAAGCAGCCTTGTGGAAAGGGATCTGGGGGTTCTGGTTGATGGCAAGTTGAATGTGAGCCAGCAGTGTTGCCCTTGCAGCCAAGGAGGCCACCGTGTCCTGCGGTGCACCAAGAACTGGCATGGGTAGCCAGTTGAGGGAGGTGATTATCCTGCTACTGCTCTGCATTGGTGTGGCCCCGCCTTGAGCACTGTGAGCAGTTTTCGGGCACCACAGTATAAAAAGGATTGTCGAGCTACTGGAGAGTGTCCAGAGGAGGGCCACAAAGCTGGTGAAGGGCTTAGAGGGGAAGACGTATGAGGAGTGGCTGAAGTCACTTGGTCTGTTCAGCCTGGAGGAGACTAAGGGGAGACCTCATTGCGTTTTACTGCATCCTCACAAGGCAAGGAGGAGGAGCAGGCACCAATCTCTTCTCTCTGGTGACCAATGATAGGACCTGAGGGAACAGCAAGATGATGTGCCAAGGGAGGTTTACACTGGATATTAGGAAAAGGTTCTTCACTCAGAGGGTAGTGGAGCAGTGGAACAGGCTACCCAGGGAAGCAGTAATGCCGCCAAACCTGACAATACTTGGACAATGCCCTCAGACACACGGTGTGAATGTTGGGGTTGTCCTATGTAGGGATAGGAGTTGGACTTGATTGTTGTGGGTCCCTTCCAACTCAGGACATTCTATGAGTATTCATTATGTTAGGAATCTGCTCGATGTTTTAGGCCTGTTCAGAACAGAAACAAGCATATTGTTTGGAAGAAGCAAGTTGCCACAGTTATTTTAGCAGCTACCATGGGTCATGGAGGACAGATGTTTTGGGTTTTTCCTTCCCCAAGTAGTGCATTACCTCCCTCACCTACCATTTAACCAAATTTCAGCGGACTATTACATTACCATTACATGGTATCTAGCTTAAAAATTACAATTTTTAACAGTTTTATGTAAATTCACATGTAGATTAGAAATTTTATCACTCAAGACCCAAGTGAGCGTGCTAGTTTTGCTTGTACAGGCCATTAGGGATTGCTTGTGGCACATTACTGAGTCACAGGATATCACTTCATAGTGTGTTACTTAAGTCTGCTTTTCATTCCCAACTAGACATTGCATATGCATTAAGGGAAGGGTCTCATTTAAAGTAATTTTTGCATCTCAAGTTTTCTAACCTGGTCTCTCCATTGTCACTGAAGGAAAAAGGCCTCTTTGGGTGAGCTAGTCCTTACATTTTAGCCATCTCTTGCAGAACGAGATCCTGTTCTTTCCATCTAACATACATGGTGATGAGGGTAACTACTTAGACACTGACAATGAAATACAGATGTCCAAGTTTCAGTCAGATGACTTTCATACAAAGCTATCTACAAGGAAAATCAAGATAGAGTTGCCAGAAAATGGTGAATTCAAACCCTACCATAAATTCCCTGTAAATATAGTCCCTTAGTCTAAGTTTCCCATATTTAAAACTTGGATCCAAGTGGTATCCCTCTCAAAGCATGAAAACCAGTAAAAACATTACCAGAAACTGAGTTGCTCAGATACTGCTGTAAATTACACATACATGTACCTTGTGCATTCACAGTATATGTGCATAAAGGACTATGAAGTATTACCAAATTTATGGATGCTTAGGTATTTCCTTTACAATCAAAACAATTTTTGGTTAAGTTTCTCTCCGAAATGTCTTTGAAGGAAAAAATAAAGTAAGACTATATGCAAGTAGAACTCCTTTCTTTGGGGCAACACTTAGCACCCCAAATTCCTGCAGTACAATATGCAGCAGGTTTAACAGACCTATCAGATTTGCACTAACGGTAAGCACATGCTGTTCTTGTTTCTTATTTGTCCTTGCTGATCGAACTCCATCTCAGATTTAACGCAGCAGAAACTGCCACTCTCCTGCTTGCCCAATTCCCACATAGCATTTGGTACCAATGAACCAGTGTCATTTATTCAGATCTCTCACGGTATTCTTTTGGCTTTTCGAGAAGAAGAGATGCCTAGAGCTAAAAGATGACATTATCCAAAGAGGTAAAAAAGAACAGGGTAATCCCACGGTTTTAGCTGATGTGAGCTCAAGTTGAAAGTCCTGTGGTTTCCTCTCTCGCTTTCTCTCTCACCCTCTTCATGTGGTACCGACAAAGGCAACGGGCTGTGAGCTAAGGAGAGGGTAAGTTTTATATTTTTCATCCTCCTTCTCACAGTTTTTACAGTTTACTATCCAGTTGGTCGTCATCATCAGCTTAAGCTGTACTTACTAATTGAAAATTGTCATTGCAGCTTTACACCTGCAGAATCTAATAAGTTGTAATACTAGTATTTGAAAGCTGCTGGCTAGGACTAACACGACAGCAATATGAGGTGTGCCTGCCAACACAGTGCTCTTTGTTAGAAGGATGAGCACTGATACTGCTTTGCATGCTGTTGCCAGCCTCTCTGCAAAGATGAAAAGCAGCATTTTTACTGGCAGGACTTAAAGACGACAGCATTAACATTCAACTCATACATGCTGCAGAGAGAAGAAATGTGATTATTTTCCTTTCTAGCTAAGCCGTATGTGCTGTTATATGATCTCTTTCCGCTTTCTCCTTTGATAATTTTGTGAACGAATACTAACGCCCCAAGTTATGCCTTCCTTTCTATTATGTAATCTGCTTTTCCTGACTGCTATCTTTCCTTCCAGCTAAAAATTTAAAAAGAAAAAAAAAAAAGGGGGAAAAATTAGGCCAGACCTGTGATACAGACAAAAGCAGTAATTGTGCACGGTAACAGAACAGTTGGTGACTCAAATACACAACTGAAATCTCTGAAAACATTTTTCCAGTTTGCTTTGGACAATAAAAATCTATGAAGTTGATACAGGACATTAAGTAGAGATTTCTACAAGAAAAGGCCACAGATGATGGTACTGGCCTGGGAAAAGAAGGTTAGATTAACACATCTCTGTTTTAAAAAGAAAATATTGCTAGAGCATTTACAGAACAAATATAATGCACAGTATCCAATATAAAAAATTGATTAGCATCATACTTCACAAGAAAAACATTATACAAAATATTTAAATAGTAAGTATTAACAACCAATTAATTTACATGTGTTTTATCCTTAAAATCTTAAAAAACACCCTTATAGCTTTATACTCTGTTTACACTTTTGTCAGAAACTACTTCCATGGGCACAAAGAGCTGTGGTTGGCTAGTGACTCTCAAGTAGCAGTGAATCTACTACTTTTTTTCAAGCCTGTCCTGCTCCCACATTCTCTGCTTGTCACAGAGATAGGAATTGTGCATTCTCACATGAATTCCCTAAATTTTGCTCCCCTCATGCCTCCAGGACCAACCCTTTTCTGCCACCTGATAGTATCTGCACTTACAGAAGAGTGGCGCAATTTGCCTTAAAATTGAAGGAGAGATCCAGACACTTAATTTCTCTTTCATGGGAATCTACTGCTCCACCAGGCTTGGATATCTCTAGTTTTCCTGTGTTTTTTTTTAAATCACCAAGACAAACATGCTTGTGGCATACCCTTCCTCCACCTTCTCTAACAGCCAGCTTTCATCACATTTCGTACTGGCTGGTTCATGGAGCTAGATGTGAATGTGTTCACTTTTTCTGCCTTTAGGTTCAGACAGAGAGGTAGTTCTGTATTAACTTTTTCAAGCAGACTGTTTCTTCCAATTTTCTCCCAACCTCATCGCAGCTGACAACTTAGGCTAAAGAGAGCTTCTATTCCAGAAGGCTGTTCAGGCAGCATTACAGGATCCAGCAATACAGGTACAGGCTCCATTTCAGGAAAAAAAGATTTTCCCCTATGACAACTTGAAAGAGGCCTACAATTTTGTGTCTCTGCTTACAGATCATCCAATTTGCTGCACAGGATGGAAAGGAGGTAGTTTCTCAGCTGCTTTATGCCAATTTTGAGCTTATGCTCTACTTTTTTGTTTAGAGTCAGAGGAAAGCTCACTAAGGAAGAGAAAACTGGAACTATGTAAGTGAAGCTTCCTCTCAAAGTTTAAGATGGCTGTCAGAGTACCAAGAACCACTTTAACTATGCTGTTATTTTTTCAAATCCATGTTGTTTATTCTCTCTGCCTTCGCCAAACTCACCTCTATGGCTCTTCCTTTCAAACTGTTCCTTGCCTCTCGACCCTCAAAGCAGCTCAGTATTTCAATACCCTCTAGAATTAAAGAGAATTCTCAAAATTCCCTTTACAATGACATGTTTTCTTTTAGCTGTCTCTACACAGATTTTGGTACTCACGCTTGTAGCTCTCTCATTTCACTGTGGAATCCATAATCTCCAAGAAATAAAGGTGCTTATTCCCCTCCATATTTGGACAAAAATCTGCTAGTCTTCAGGATAGATGAATCACAGATCACAATTCCAGAGAAACACCAGGTCTCTTCTGGTCTACAAATGTCAAAGATGACTTGTTTCATTTGCCAACTGCCCAGAATTAATCGGAGACAAGACAGAAGAATATTTAACCTGATATTTACTTTGAGGATGCCAGGTGGAACACACATTGATCTTACTGTGGTTATTCAGATCTGGCACACGCTGACAACTTCACAGTGAAGGTGTAAAACTGAATCCAACTTCAGGTCATCATTCCAGTGAACTTTCTGGAGCAATACTTATCTTCAGTGAACATGTAACAGCGTTACTTTAGGTCTGCTATAAAAAGCTGAATTTGGGAAAAGCCAGTGAAAAAAAGCCTAGTGGCGGAGCCCAAGAATAAAACACCAGCAAGCATTAAACCCTCACTAACTTATTACTCTTTGCTTCAGCACCTGTGTTCCTCAATATCAACCAGCACATTATAAAGACTGTTTTGTATAGATACTCTGGGGTCATTTGTTTGAAGACAAACACTTGCAGATTTTTGATGGAAAAAAAGACTAATGAGCTAAGAGTATTGCAGGAAGTGATAGGTTTTCCAGGAATGACCTTTCCCTTGTCTGTTTGCTGAAAGCAGTGGTCACGAATTCTCTATTGTGGTCTTCCAGAATTTACATCTACTGACAAGAAGTGACAGAATCAACCATTTCTTATTTTCAATAACTAGAACAATAAAAACAAAAGGCCTAAATGAGAAGTAGGAAGGCTGGAACTTGAAACAAGGATGTATTTCCACAATTTCACATATTGAAATAAGAACAAGAATTAGGCCAATTAGTAAGAGAATGACTAGAAATGGGAAAAAAGTATTTCTTCGATTCGACTGTATAAGACAATTCCTCCCACAGATGAGGTACTCTCTGTTCAGTGCAACCAAATTGATAAAGTCTGTTCTTGGTACTGCAATCAAGACTGAACAGCTATTCTGTCATTCACTGTGCCAGGAATCTGGTATTTTCACTCTTCCACTCTTCTCTCCAATAGCCAAAGAGGGGCCAAGATATGAACCAAAAGGAAGCTGCAGTCATGTTGGACCATGCTATTTGGTCACAAGAACCTAGTATCCTCTAGCCAGCATGCATACATCAGTATGTAAGATACTTATATGGTCCTCTACTGATAAACTAAGGTGATTTGATTTTGCTCCATGAACCTCACGTGGTTATGCTTCTTAAACATGGCCCTATTGTTTCCTATCAGACATACAATTAAGAGCACTTACCCTAACAACTAGAGTACCTAGCTTGTGCTGGGAAAAAGTAACATTAAAAATAGCAACAGAAGATTTTTAAAAAATAGATTCCTGATGCTGAAAAGTTTTCACTTTATCTGTGTGACTTGTTCACTTCCTATTGAGGAAGATTTTTGCAGTCCACTACTTTTTAATCAGTCATTTTACGTACTTTTTCTTTCAGTTAAAGTTACTCTAGGCCTAGACGCTTGCTCCAGCGAATTTTCTTAACTCTCTTTGCCTAGGCTACAGAAAATAAAGGGAGAAAAGAGTTTGCAGATTGTAGATGTGGTCCCAGTTTAAAAATGTATTGGTTGAGAGTTCAGCAGTAGTCTGATTTCCTAAGTGATATTGCACAGAGCGGGAGGGAAGTAGACCAAGATGAGGACAGCAGTTTGCCTCTCCATTAATAGATCCATCTTTTCTCTTCCAGGATGCAAGCAAACTAACTCAGTTTCTGAAGAGTAAAGTTGTTGAGTAATAGATCCAATCTTTTCTCTTCCAGGAATGCAAGCAAACTAACTCAGCGTTTTCTGAAGATAAAGTTGTTGAGTCAAAAAGGGCATGGTAGCACAGTGTTGAAAGAGAAGATCTCTTAAAAAGAGATTTCTCAGTCAGCACCTGGTGATTGGTACATTCCATCTTGGAAGTGCTACGAAAATTGCATGCTTTTTTTCATTCCATAGTGCCTTCAATATGTACAGATGTAGACTTCTCGTCTTCAGTGATAAATATACAGTTTAAACTGCTAAGTTCTCTCTCTCATACTCCTTACGTAGCTGTCACTTTTAAAACTTCACACAACCGGTGGAGAAATCTTCATTCATTTGCAGCGTCTCATTCTCAGTAATCATTCCTAAGTTTGATGAGCACTAGATTTCCAAGAAAGAGAAAAAAACAAAAATTTTGTTCCTTACCTGAATTTTGTCTTCTCTTGAACAGGGATCTGCTGCTCTGTCAGGACTCACCCTGTGTTGGTTGCATTCAGCAACTCTTTTTGTATTCTGGCTTCATGGGCTTGGTCAATGTCTTTCTCATCAGAGGTTTCTGGTTGGAGAGAGAAAGAATTGCAAATGTACTCTGCCTAGTACACATTTTTTCTCAGTGCCTCTATTCCACAGGGTGACTCATTTATATCTCTGTATTTTTCCTTGCGAGTTTACAGCTTTGCAACTCTGTCAGTAGGGACTGGGAGAGACGTCTGCGGTTCCACGTCCTCAGCCAAGCTGAGAGGGCTACCAAACAGGTTTCCAGCCCTAGTGAAGATGGGGAAAACCAGCGGTTTTCCAAGTCTGAATGGAGCAGGGATTTCCATTCAGAGAAGACAAAACAAATGAAGGCAAGCGATTTTCAACTACTGGTTATTTTAATCCGTCCACAGCAGTTTTAGTACCATGTAGGATTTTCTGTCTTTCCTGGAAGAATTCTTCCCATCTAGGGGTTTTCTATAGCATTGAGGCACTGTTAATATCTACTGTGAGCTTCAGAGAGAGAGGGTGGCAATGATTCTGGGATTAACAGGAAAAGATGTATGTTAAAAAGATTATCTATATGGCTGATTATTTTCAAGACTGTAACTCAGCTGCTTAAGAGGATCTGAATGTTCTTGCTGCCAGAGAAAAGGAAAAGCAAAAAAGTACTTTTATTCAAAAGACCACCAATGCTTGTCCACTCTAGAAATAAGCCTTTGAGGGAAACAACAACAACAAAAAAATAAAATCAGTATCTGAGAAACTGGCAAGGGCTGAAGGAACTAAATCTGCTGAACCAAGCCTGAAAAATAAAAGCAGAACGTACAGATATGCTACCTTTTTAACAATATTCACTACTTCCCTGAAAAGAGTTCTTTCATCAGTAGCGTACTGACTTCTAGTCCTGTAACTCCAGATCTTGTGAGACAAGGGGGCTTGGTCTCTGATCCCTAGAAATAAAGTAAAAAAAAAAATTCATCACAATTTAGAAGGAATTGAATGACTTCAGTCAACAATATATCTTTAGAATAAATCATAAAACTTAAAAGCAGTATTGAATACTATTTTTATCTTTAACACTACTATTATGCATTAATTCCATGGACTTATGTTGTTCCTCTTGGATGGAAAAGTTTGTTCTTCTCACTTTGTAAAAATTCTACCATAGTGGTAATCTTGCACAAATCCTCAGATATAAATAATTTGATTCAGACATATTTCAGCTTTTAGATGTACAGGAGTCCAGCTATTACAAAATTATCTTTGAGTAAGAAAATACTAAAGGACCATGACAGCTCACAGGTTTTCATGCAAAATATGCATTTTAATTGCTAGCTTAGAGTAGTGCTTTGAAAAGGATGCTTTGAAGAATGCTATTTAACATAATACCAGTTCTTGTTCAGCACACTTCTTAAAAAAAAACACTGCTAAGTTACTGATAGAAAAGCACAAGCAATGGCTCACTTGTGCACATTAAGAGTGTCTACAGTGATAATGTGTGAATAATAGCTAAATCTGTAGTGCACGCAGGAACTCAGCACTTGCCTTCCATATAAAAAAAACCCTCTTTAAATGAATAATATGCAACACACACTCTGTCTTTTCGTGTTCTCCGTACAACAGATAGTAATATCTCCGATTAAAGCCAACAATCTGGAGCTTTTAAAAAGCATTCTACTTTGACACATTCTTAAAATTAAAAAAATTTTAAAAGTGTGCGTTCAGGAATAAGTAATTAAAATGAATACTGTAACTTACAAAGCAATTATCAAAAATGAGGAAAAAAGGTATAGCTCAATTTTAATGTCACTCCACAGGGAACTCAAAAAGTTCTAACCAAGAAAATATTAATAGTACACATCAATTATAGCAAGGAATGTCACAATAACATTTAAACATGTAATTTTATTTCCCTAACAAAACCAGATCAGAACCTTTTGTTTTTTCAAAATATTATTGGACCTCTGTAAAGAGAGCTTTGTCTTGATAATTTATCAGTGGCACACACCTAGAAAGCTATAGTGGATATACACTGGAAGATCTCAATAAGGTAATGGACATAATTTTAAAGATAGTGACAAGCATAGAATACCAGAATAAACTTCACTGAGAATAATAAGAACTTAGCTTAACACGATATAATATCTACAATAGTTTGAAAAATAAACTGGTAAAAGAAGGAGCTGTTGCTTTAATGCTAAATTTGGTTTTCGTAGTTTTTTGTCCACACTTACATTTTAGACAGTATTTTGTGGTTTAATACACACTCACAATGCCAAAGAAACACGGAAAGAAAGAGAAGTTCTTTTTGCTTGGTTGGTATTTTTACTAGCCTAAACCAGTGGTACTCAACCTTTAACAGCTGGAGAGCCACTTCTTTATTAAATGGAGTTGTAGAGCACCATAAAAATCAAGTATCGATGGTGTGACTTTTTTTTTTTCCATCATGACACTTCAATGTGTGATGCTGCTGCCTCAACATCATCACATATTGATACATCACGACATGACACATCAGCATCCTCTCTCCCAGCAGCATTCTGTCTTCAACCCCTTCTGGCTGCTAGGAAGGATTGAGGTGCCGGGGTGCAAAGGGCCAAAAGGGCGAGTTTTCCCCATTCTGCCCCACGGCTGCTGGGTGGGACGTGATCTCTACTCTTACCTGTGGGGGGATCCCAGCAGCTCCTTTTCTTTCCCCCTATGGGAGGGGGAACTTCAGCGACTCCCACAGTGCTGGTCCATTTGCTCAGTGCTCCCCGCGCTGCCTGATAGAGTGGAGCGCCGATCAGATGCCTACATTGCGAGAGCCGCCTGTAGGGCCATGAAGAGCCACATCCGGCTCTAGAGCCACAGGTTGAGTATCACTGGTCTAAACAAAGCCAAAAAGGTACAATAGAATAAGGGCCCCTGTTTAGATCCTAAAAGGATCAGATAAAACCACAAAAATAACCCTTAAGTAAAATATAAAACATACTGTCTTGCTTTTAACATTTTCTACTTGTAGCTATCCAGCAACTCGAGTAGGAAACCAAAGGCACGTTTTCCTCTTTATACTTTTAGAACGCTGCAGGAGCTTTTCCACAAGTATGTGAACATAAATATTTTGCACATGCGTATGCTATTTGTGGTTTACAGCCCATGCAATAGTTCTTTGGAAGATATAAGCAGGAAAACTCTCTCTATGTTTAATATGGCCATTCATCCAACAGTCAACAAGACAATATTAAATGAGCTAAATAGTAATATAGATCCTCAATTATATTTTGTTCGCTAGCTGTTTGATTACTAGGAAATAGCTTTTTGTAAAACACATTAAGAAAAAAGAAATACGAACCTTGGCCTGAGGGTGTCCTGTCTCTATCAATCACTATAGCCCAGTGATTTCTTTTTTATCAGTATTTGGCAGTGCTGTGTCCGATGAGATGCAATAGAATAAAGCACAGATAGGATCAAACTCTGGGTCTGGTTCCAAATCTCGTCTGGTTCGAGCATGTAGCTCCATAACTGATGAGGGTAAGGTGTTGGACCTACCACAAATAAATACAATAAAGTTAGTGTGTTTCGGAGCTATTCTTCAAAAAAAATAAGAGGAGATTATTAGTGCAAATGTACTAATTGCAGACATTTATATGGTCATATATATATTGTAACTAAGAGGTCACGCCTGAAAATTAACAGAAGTTATTAAACATGCATCTCTGGGTCCTCATTTTTTTTTCAGAAAGCATTATCTTACAAAAAATTAGATTGATCACTTTTTAAATACTCAATTATTAAAATTCAGTATTCATTTCTGAGTACTACCTTTTACCCAAAAGCAAAAAATACGAAAAGAAAATGCTCAACTTCAACAACTGCATATATCCTGTAATATTTTCGAAACTAGGCTTGGCACACTGAGGCTGAATTAAGTTTCTGAACTGATCAAGAACAAAGAATTACTGTTGGTCTCTATTTTCCGTTCGCCTCCCTCACGCCGAAATGTGCAAAGCAAGCATGAAGGCTGTCACTTGCAGGAAGATACAGAGATACCTCACTCTTCTTTCACTTCTGTTAAGCAGCTTCCGTACCATGTTGCTACAGCTTGCTGCATAATTGTTTGCATAAAGCAAATGCCAATTCCTGTGTTGTGAACTTCTGACTCCACAATAAATACTTTAGCATTTATACTATTTCAGTGCTATGCTGTTGCTCTTGTTCTGTATAATACGGTTGCTAATGTGGATTAAAGGACAAATTGAAGGGATTACCAAAGGAAAAGTTACAAATATTTCTGGAGTACGAAAGCTGCCCTGCAGGCAGCCTGATTTCCTCTAGATTTGGCATCCTAAATCACTACAGCCATCACTGAAATGAATTTCATTACCACCTCTATCTCAATTTCCTGCAAAATCATTAGTGGCTTCTCGAGTGTCACCCACTCAGCACACAAAACTTCTTGTATCCCCATTTCATCTGTAAATCGGTCACAGCTGTGTCGATCGAGTGGACTGTCTGGGAGGCACAGCCACGCTGTTTTGGCCAGTTAGCAGCCAAACACAGTACTACTGTATTCACACTGCATCCCTTTCTCCAGCACCAATTTTGATGTCTCTTCACAGATCAACCACTGATCTACAGTAGAAATGCTCTTTGAGACGTGTACTACTTCTTTATATGCAGTTGAAACTGGCCAACAGGTTCAGAAGGTGTAGAAATACTATGAGGGCCTGACTGACTGATGCCAGATGCCTTGCTTCTTAAGGAAACAACCCTGAAATTTACGGTCAACCAGTTTTTCCAGTAATGTGTTTACACAAGACTTACTATTTCTTCCTTCTGATCTTCCCTTACTTTTGCTTTTTAAAGGAAGGTCTACTAACTTCTCCACAAAAAATACTGCAATCCTATTAAATAAAGCACTTGGAGATCAAGCTGAAACTAGCGGAGCGACTACTTAAAGCTGCAGACATGACACACTGATTCTTTAAGTCAGGCGCAACCAACTAGGAAAAGATCTTTTAATTCTGCCATTATAAAACTGGTCTAATCATTTTATAAAATACATGTAACAGTCAGTTACCTCATGTAAAGATTTTGCTTCCTGGAGGTTTTCCACACTGACTTTAAAACCATAAGTGTTGTTTAAAGATGGTCCTTCAATCTGAGAAGTCTCTTTCTTTGGAGCGCTGAGGGCTGCAAATTGATTCTTGAGGGAAGGAGAGCAGGTAGGGGGTAAAAAAAGCACAGTATAATATTGAAAAAAATACAGGTTGCAAAGTTCATAGGCAATATTAAGTACAAATTCATCAGTGAAGTTGCAAATGCTTCACTACAATTACTATCTCCTTATCTCATTTTTCAACAGGGAAACAATATCTGAATCTTTCTGTGTTTTAGGAATAATTTTAATGAAACCTTATAGTGAAGAAAGAGCAAGTTTGAAATACTTTTAAAAACAAAAACGCAACCAAACCCCCCAAACCCACACATATTTGCTTTCTCAGAAGCCTGAAAAAGAGGAAGCAGCAAATCTCTACTCTCCCTTGGGCAACAATTCATGAAAAACCTCTGTTTCAGTCACCAGTTTTTAAGGCACTGAATTTAGGGTACACTTAAACATCCACTAGAGCTAAGTGAATAACAGTATGTCGAGAACAAAAGAAAAGACTATTGGGTCATTTCAGTAACGCACCCAGCAAACCCTTCTTTTTCCAACATGAGGAGCAGAAACACCATTTAGGGAAAACACGAGTCTAATAAGTTCATGTGATCCCTTCTACTTGGTCAGCATACCAGTGCCAGTCACTGCCTATGCTGCTTTCCAACAATGCTTGGAACACTGTCTGAAAATTAATACACACAGAGACACATAAATATACATGTCTATGTGTATAGATACACCATGCGCACACATATATGAAAAAAGGAAACCCAAACAGAACTGAAAAGGGTGTTTTAAGTAAAACAGCAAGACAAAAATCCTTATGTGGTCTCTCTTTAGTGTTTATTAGCATCTCACTACCCTAAAACATAGATCGTACTCTCAATACCCAACTTTTCTTCCTCTTCTGCAAATTAAACTTATTTTTCCTTCCCAACTTTGCGTGTACAAATTCTACAGCTATTGTGCACTACCATTTTAAATGCATTTTCAAGAGCTTAAGAACAAATGAAAAAAACCAACATAGAAGAAAGAGAATGGAGATGTGTATGTGTGGCATAATAAAAATATATCTGTACATAAAATCTTATTTTACCTTCACTTGCGTGGTTAGAAGTACTCTTCTAAGACCATCAGTATTATTTCCTCTCTTGTGGTTCAGTTTCAGGGCTTTTCGTTCTGTAAACATATACGAGTGAAAAACTGCTTAGCCTCAACAATATTGTCTAGAAATTAAACAACATGGTGGAATCAACCAGAGCCATTTGGATACCACAATAAACAAATATTTTATATGTAAAATATAAAACAAACAGAACCTTATCATCTGTCCAATCCAAAGCATAACTACTACAATTTAGTATTTACAGACACTTAAGAACATACAACATAGGACTAGTAAGTTACCAAACCTCACATAATTATCATCTCCAACACTGCAATGATATTCACACTACTCTGAGATTATGTTTGGAAAAATATAAACAATAAAACCAACAAGATTTCAAAATCGCCAAAATAAGCTACACTTCTAAATTAAGTTATTTTAACCAGCGTTTCAGAGTTCAAATACTAGCAGACCATCAGGGAGCAAAAGGGAGTCCTGCCCCTAGACATTTTTCACAATTCAGAAGTTACTTTAACAATAATACACAGGCATTTTCCTTTCCAAAACTAGTTCTAAATACTTTTTTTGTGGAAATGCAATTCTTTCCTTGTTACGTCAAAAGAAATATAGCATCTTATCATATTCAGAACTTTTTTTTTGTGTATCATTAGAATCACTTAATGGATTTACCTGTGGATAAAGGAGTAAAGCCAAGAACTTCAGGTACTCCATCTTGATTTTTTCTCTGCACAATGGGTGTACTGTGTAGGCAAATGGGCTCAGAATTTCCAGGATCTTCATTAACTGGAAATGGTGATGTGTCAAAGGATGTACTAACATCATCTTGGGTGGATGGAGAGTTTCGTGCACTTCCAACAGGTACTACACCATTTCTTTCCACAGAAGACAAAATAATAGCCTGACTTTTCCACTCTGTCTCTTCTGAATTGGGCTGCTTGAGATCTGGAGATGCTACTTGCTGCCAAGGAGGAAGTACTGGAGAATCTGGCGAACTGTAATTGACATAATAATCTTCCTCCTCCTCCTCCTTATCATGTTCTAGTGGTGAAGTAATAAGTGTCTTGCTTTCAGATGGACTTTTATTAGAGTCTATGTCATTTTTAGTATATACGCAAGTTTCAATAGTGCTTATAGACTTATCACAGGTTTCCTTGGTTTGTGTTTTTGTAGTTTCTGCCACAGAAGCAGAATTCTTTCTAGGCACAACAGGTCTTTCACCTTCGAGGCTAGATAAATTCAAATCTTTAGCTGCTTTTACTACTTCTATAGATTTCTCTTCAGACAATACTGCAGAGCTGAAATTCTCAGCTGCCTTTGCCAGCTCAGCAGGATGATTCCTAGGCAATTTCTTGAAATGTTCATACTCTTCTTTGGCATGAAGCCATATCTGAACTTGCTGTTGGCTTGGAGCACATTTGCATGGCATTATGACTATTTTTTTGTCTTCACTAGTTTTATGGCTATTACTTTCTCTTTTATTAACAGGAGAGTGACCATAACGGGGAGGAGAGCCTGGTCTAGGACCTTCTGTCATTGCTGAAAATGCAGTCTTCCAGAGTCGTAGACCTTCTAATGAGAAATCTCCCTCAAACTCAAGCAGGTTGTTTGGAAGTCTAGTTTCCACTGTCAGAAGCCGTCCTCCAATCTCCCTGTTAAGAGAATAGTTTGAATTACAGTTTTGCTTTGAACTGCATTGCAGGCAGTCCTTGGGATGATATAACAAACAGAGTGCTGACAACTAGTTTTCTCACTATCCAGTTCCTGTGGGCAGTATCTTTCTTTTACAAACCAAGCAGGCACATTCCCACTTATTACACTAATAAAAAGCAATAAAAAAAACCAAACCAAAGTGTCATAAATGAAAATGGGTATTTGCACAGGAAGCACTGTAATTTTCAACTTCAAATGTATGTATATCAGATGGGATCTTTCATGCATCTGTGCCACATAACAGCATAAAATTGTTTACAGAAATAAATTTAATTTAATATAATCACAAGTGTATGTAGACAGATATGCATTTAACACAGTACCTCGGTTTTTCTGGAGCATCTGAAGGATTGCTGCAAAATGGTTCCTGATAAATTGTTTCTGCAAGATCATGATCGAGCAAAGTTGCCATGATTTCTTCACGACTGGGTGGGGACATGAGAGGCTTAAGAACATGAGCAGTACGAGGAGTAAAACTTCCGTTCTTTGATTGTGAGGGAGAACTGGTTGATCTTGGTGAACTATCTGGAGTTGGAGTTAATGCCTCATTATTTCTTGAAACATATAACTCTAAATCCTCAGAAGCTGCATCTATAAGTTCACCATCAGGAGAAGACAATACAGATGTAAAAGAGGTATTAACTGAATCAAGTGGTTGACAGGGTTCAAAAGTGGTTTCTTTTCTAATGTGGCTTTGAATCCAGTCTGAACTGGTTGGCTGAGGAAGATTAAGAAATCTCTCTTTATTCACTGTATTTCTATTCAATTTGAATTTTTCCTTTAAACAGACCTCAGTCTCTTGGGTACAAGAGGTATCGATGGAATTAGGTCTAGAAGTTGAAGGATGAATGTTTTTCCTCCATTGACTATGGCAGTGGTTCTCGTTATTATCCAGTGAGGTTTTCTCAAAAAGCTCGGGGCTCAAGGAACTGGACCTTATCCACTTATTTGTGCTCGAAGAATGCTGCTTTTCTTCCTCAGATTTTTGGTCATTATGACACAGAAAATCATTTTCTGTTGTTTGCCCAGAGCCAAGATCTTGAACTGCATCACTCAAGAATTTCTGGGGCAAATTTTGATCTGCTGGGACAAACTGGCTTGCAGAATAAAAACTGCAAAATCCAGTTTGACCTATAGCATTAATATCAAAGTTGTAATTGTGGTCTGGAGACAAGCTGTCTTCAAGTGAGTAGCAGCTTTCAAAACCAGGGTCTGAAAAAAAAAATGGGGCTATCAGACACAGAGTGATCGATGCGACTAGTGATCTGCTGGCTTAAAGACTCCTTTTTTGAAAGCTTTGGCGTTTTTTCTTTAGGCTTTGTATTCCTGGGAGCACAAGATTTTCTTGGTGATGTGACTGACCGTGATCTTTTGATTGCTTTATTCTGTTCAAGAGGGCATGGTATATTTCTGCTCAGCTGTGGTTTAGCGGGTAGTGGTTCCTGTGTAACATCTGCATTCTGAGCTTTCTGCTGTCTCTTCTGGAGCAACTCTTTCAAAACAGCTAGGCCAGACTGTCCTTCGCTGAATGCTGATGGGGCCACTATAGTCCTGTTTTTATATTGGGAGATGGGTTTTGGTTGTATGGTTGTTTCTGTCAGAGACCTCTGTTTAACTGTTTCAGGTTTAAAATGTGACATATCAAAAATAAATCCTCTCTGGTTTTGATCCCAATTTAACTGTTTCACCGGACTCTTCAAAGATGTTACAAAACAATTCTTGGGCAACTGAAGTGGCCCAGGGCTTTCCTCAGATGACTTAAGAATAGAAGAACAGGGATCAGAATGCTTGGATGCCTCTGGTAAACAAAAAATCTGCTGTTGATTGTTGTCTTTACAATGCAAATAGTTAGTGGCATATAACTGATCCATCTTCACTGTGTCCAAAGAATCATAAGCTTCATTTAATTTCCCATCTGGTGGTAAATATCTGTTTTGCACATTTTTTATCTCGTCTACTTTTGCAGAAGTCTTATCTTTAGAAATGCACACATTCTGTGATACCTGAGTTGAGTGATTAGATGGATCAAATATGTTTTGAATGAGAGCAGAATCCTTCATTCTAAACACAGCACTTTGAGTCCTGGGTCTTTGAGAGTTCATTTTTGGTACTTCCTTTCCAGATGCCACAGGAGTAGATGCAAGAGACGAACGAGGGTCTTCTCGTGGAACAGGTAAACACTGTGCATCTACAGGCTTATCAACTCCCATCAATGAATGAAAACAGCCTGATGAATTACCATGCGCATCAGCCACTGAAGGAAGCTGTGCTGATGGTAGATATCCTGCTGCGTAACCGGGAAGAGGACTGTCTTTCTGGTTATGAAGTGGCTGTGAGTTGACAGAGTTGTAAGAAATCTCAGGAAAATCTTGACGTTTCAGCACAAACTTCACTTCGGCAGTAGAGCATGTATTTCCTTTTCCATCTTTATATACAACTCGCTTTCTTGAGGACACTTTTTCAGCTGCTTTTTGCCTTTGTTTAGTTCTACGTTTTTTCTTTCCATCATCTGCTGTTTTATCAGCCTGATTAATCTTTTTCTTTTTCTTGGTAGATACAGTGGGGCTAGCAAATTTCTTTTTACATTTCTTAACCTGAGTTTTTGCTCGACTACTTTTTCCTACACTGGAATTAACAGTCTTGCTGTTGTACATATTGGGCATCCTACTAAATAAAGCTTCCCTGTCCAGGTTGGTTAAAATTTCTTCTGCTTTTGGATCAGTGGGAGACCAGCAGCGAGGTGGAGATGTATTTACTGGGCTTGTGCTTCTCTCAGAAAGAAAACCTAACTTAGACATAACATCACTATAGTTATAGTCACAGTCTTCAGCTTCAGCATTGTAGGATGGTGAAGGAGGAGAAAGAATTGCATGAGTCCTTTTTCTGAAAGATAGGGTTCTTTTAATATTTTTGCTACCTGTTTTTTGTGGTTTTCCAGCTTTTTTCTTTGTTGACTTGTGTTTTGGCTTTCCTTTTTTGACTTTCTTTGGCGTTAGTGGATAAATAGGATATTTGGTTGCAGGAGAATCAGGAACTTTTGGCCAAAAGTCCTTTAAAGGTGCAAGCTTTTTATATAAGTTCATCTTTTCCTCTGTGAGTACTACTCTTTCCTCACTAGAATCTACTTTTCCTAGTTTAACAAGCATATTTTTTCTCCCTCTAAATCTATTGATGATAATATATTTTAATAATAACAGGTGGCAATTTTTAGAAAGTTTTCTACGCTTCCGAGACTTCTGAGACCCATCCAAACTTTCAACACTTTCTATTGGTTGAGGTAGATTGATTTTTGAGTTGTGTGCGACAAAGCTTGATTCACTGTCCTCGGTCTCATAGTTCACCTTCCGTTTCGTTCGGAGCGTATACTTATTGCCACATAATCCAAATGACTGCTCAGTTTCAAGAGAGCCATCTGCAAACTGGCAGTCCGTATAATTAGCAGTACTTGGAGGCATTTTGTTTTCAAAAGCCTCAAGAGGAATTTGAACTAAGTCACTAGGTAAAGCACTACACCTTATCAGGAATGTACTACAAGCATTACCTTGTGTATAGCAGCTTTCCTTCACTGATGCAACATCATTTACACTTGCAGGCTCCTGAAGACTGATAAAATTATGTTTCTTTTTATTCAGCTTCAATCTGGACTGTTTGTTGCCTTGCTGTAATTTATACGTCACGGGAGCCAATTTCTGTGGTCGACTGAGACAATTGGAAAGAACAACACTAGGAAAGAACATATAGTGTGCTGCCTGTTGACTGAGACTTGGCTTTTCTGCCTTATGCTCTTGAAATTCTTCATACCTAATTTTAAGCTTATTAAGGCCACCTTCGTCAGTGTTATTTTCAAGTGAATGTACCACAGTTCGACTGCCTCCTGAACAAGACACCAATTCACAATTTTCGGTAACTGTTGCTGGAAAAAAACTATTTATACTTGCACTGCTGGATTTTTCATTTACTTCAGAGGACATTTTACCTTTGGAGTGGCTTCAAATCAGAAAAGTTAAAATAAATTCTTATTCAATATGCTGTCGCCAATGTGGCGGCCCACATGCATAAAAGAGACATCCTTTTCAGTCTTTCTTATGCTTGTATACTTCCTACTAGGTATCTGTCTGCTGACTGATGTAATATCATCTTCATACTCAAAAATATTATTTTCACATGAAGAAATTGGGAGAGTATCTTTCTTGTTACTTTCTTTGTGAGAATTTTCCAGATGGATACTATTGCTGAACGGAGCTGGGTATTTTGCTGAGTAAGTGCTTTCTTTTGCAAGAGAATGGACTGAAAGTTCAGGTCTATTTTCTGTGTTTGGTTGTGAGAGGTCTTCTACTAAATCTTCATTATTCAAAACATGGTTAGAAAGGGCACTTGTGTGTTTACACTGAAAAGTAATTTTAGCAGAAGATGGGGGTTCTAGTGTAGCAGCACCTTTGTGAAAGATTGAAGTCTTTACTGACATCTTGCTTGTTGCAATGACGGAGGAATGAGTTCGAGAACTTTCATTATTCAAAGGATTGTCTGAAATGGAAGACAAGTAATTTTACTCTAGTTTTCCTGTGAAAAAAAACAATCCAATAACCTAAGGCATTATCCATTTTAATGACATTTTCCTGAAAGCCCTCCCATCCAAAGAAGAAATAAACCTCTTCTAAATCACATTGCATTTATAATAATGACAAGTACAGACCCTGAGCAAGTGAGTTGCTTTATCATGTCGCCAGTACATTTGTGTCTCAGCTGTTGTGTCAGTTTAGCCTAAATGGCAGGCTTGCATACAGTCACCAAAGATTTCATGCTGGTTTGCTGAAAGAAGGCTTCTAAAAATCACTTCCAGATCACTAAATATAAGCAGACTGATTTCTAGAAAAGTTTATATCTTGCTTTGTTCCTGAGAAGTAGGCATACTCACTGGGTCTGAAATAAAAAACTTATTTAGATGACTTTCCGCATATAGAAAAGTCATTGCACAGAAAGCTATAAGTACTGTCTTACAACAAGGGCTTTGTATGAACTGTCCTGTGTGCTAAGAATAAGTAGTTTGCTGCACTTTTATAAAGCAGAGCAATCCACCATCTATTTAGGTGTTGATGCAAGGAGCTTGCACTGTTTAGTTAGTCTATGAATTCATATTCATGCATTAAAATTCCTATACTGATCTGTGCCCAGCATGTGTTGCTGTAATTGTACTGTGTAGACTCATCACATGATACCTGAGAAGATTTCTCTTTTCCGCTGATACTTCCACTACATTTACTGCAGGATAAGGGTGGGCAGGCAGGTGGCAAGTATAACAAATTAACAACTGGTTTGCAGCAACTGAGTATTTGCTTAAAACCACAATGAACATCAAGTAATTTGAAGGATTTTATTCCTCTGCAAAGAGGCAATTACTACACTGCTCCTGGCAGACAGCAATTTGTTTATGTGTCCACACCTTTAGCTGAAATATTGAAGGGGATAGCAGTTATGAAACATGCTGTGTGACCTGGAAGCATATGCAGCACACTGTTGTACCAGACAGGGGATTCCTTTGGGCCCTTACTCAACCAATTTGGGGATTATCTTAGATTTGTGCTGCCTTCAGCTTAGCAACTTATTTGTTGCCAGGTGAGAAAAATAAAAGGAGGTCTCAATCTGTTTCTAGTAACATTGTCTAATGCATACACAGAGTCCCTGAGCTGTGAAACACAGCTAGGAGATGCTGCCTACAATTCTTCAAGGGCATGAGTCCACCGCAAGAATGAGGATGATTAACCAAAAATCAAGAAGATGGGAGTTCAGTGAAGTGTCAACGAATACTTAGAAGATACCTGACTACTCAGATACAAAAAGATTTATGTGTGTATAAGCATTTTCTAATTTAGAAGAATGGGACTGAGATCTGTTTTGAATTTACTGTATCTCCTATTGTAAGAAGCTGATGTAAAAGTTCACAGTAATAAACTCATTCTAAGCTGACCTTCTTCCCCATGTGATATTTCATCTACTTTACATATTCTAGAATTTAAACAATTACTTAAGATACAGTGTCATTATCCAGAATTTCCCTTTTTACATTAAATTATGAACTACTGCTAATAAGGAAATTACAATTATGTACATTGCAAACCAAAATCATATTAGTAAGTACACCAAGTCACATTAACCCTACCATTATATCTACAAAAGCAAAGGAAAAAAGCAAATTATGCTTTCAACAGTGAACACAAAAGAATAGCCGTGGTTGCCTATATAATAAAATCATATAGCTCACTTTCACTAAAACAGAATTATTAATAGATATATCGAGATATGTGTTTTATATATTAATATATGACGTTTGCTATTTTTGCCAAATAGTTTCAAGAGACACAAATTAATACAGAAATTTTGTAAAGGATGACATTCCTACCCTGAAGAACAAATGCAATCATAGGAAATTAGGTACATGCATTAGCACAAACAAGACTTCATATTAACCAGTTTTTAGTATGGATTAAGAAAGCAGCTTCTGCACAAAGCGATGTTAAGCATTTAAATTTTAAATTTTAAAGGCAATGAAGTATGACTAGTATTTCTAAACAAAGAACAATTACTGCTGATTAGATCAAGAAAAATGAACCTTATACAGAAAAAACCCTGGACACAGATAGCCCCCCTCCCCCAGGATCCACACATTTTACATTGCTTTGCTCAACAGAATTTTATAAATGCAAAAATATGTAGATTGTCTAATGAAATAAATAACGATACACAAATATTTGCCTAATCTCAAAGTGTGCATTCTATTAACTAAGGTTATTTGATCAAAGACAGCAGGTCATAAAGAGATGGCAAGAGATATCCCTACAGATTAGTTTCGTATAGATTTTTGAAAGGCAGCTTCTTCTGCATCAGCTTTGCCACTGCATAGTTTTAACTCATGCAATCCCAAGATGTGAACATGCAATCTGCTGAATGAAACACAGGCTCAAGCAAAGGCTTGCTGTATTTTAGCTTGTGTGGCAACCACTTGCAAAGAAAAGAACCATCTAAATTTACAATAATACATTTACTATTTACAATGAAATCCAGGCAGGATAAAGGATCCTACAGAATCATTAATTTTAACATCAAATTTGCATTACAAATAGTAACAGAAAAACACCCCTTGCAACAAAGTAACTATCTTTTCCATAAAACTATTAAATAATGACCTTTTTAAATCATTAACAGAACAGGAAAAGCAGATTCTGGTAATTAGCAAAGGGCACAGAGATTAAAATATTGTTGGCTTAAGGAAGATGTTAAGGGCCTGCTTCTGCAATCTGTTGAGAGCATTTCCTTCCAACTGAAAAAAGAATTGAAAATGATTAGCACTTTGAAGCATTAGCAAATTGATCCGAAAATGAACTACGACCCAGGTAATAATTCAACTTCCAAAACTGTTTTCCTGTTTACTTACCACCATTTTCATCTGCAGTCCCATCTAACTGAGGTATAGAGAGATTGGTTAGAAGCATATTGTTACCACTCCACTCCATTTCTTCCTCTGAAGATGAATCCTCTTCTGCTGAACTTTGATGCATACTTTTGCCAGCTGACCTAGAGAAAAATGAAGGAACTAACAAATGCACAACACTTCTCTTAAAAAATGCCAACAGCCACAGGGAACTTCAAAATCAAAGAGGCGTGGAGCTATATGCTTGTGTAAATTGGGCGAACAAAGGGAAACAAAAAAGAAAATTGTTACATTTCTCAAGGCCAAACTCAAAATACTCTTCAGTGTTACTATTTTAACAGGCAGCAGGTAGCCAACCACTGAAAACTACAGACAATACCAGCAGGATTCACCAGCTTAGAGGTTAAAGAGAAGGCATTTAGATAGTTAATTTTATTTCAATGTTGCTGAAATATAATTTCACTCCTTGACAGTGCTTGTAATGTGAAGATTAAAACAACCATGCAAAATTATTTCAGTTTAGCTCCTAGCAAATGGATGTTTTTTATGGGTTTTTTTTTTTTAGAGGAGTCTTTACTGTATTGTAACAATTCTCTCTCTTGGCAGGCTTAATGTCTAAAATGTTTGTTTCCATCCATTCTTGAAAATTCTCAAGTTGCTGTTGCTATTACTAAGTTAACTGTTCCACACTGCCGTTTTTACAGTCATAAATCTGCTGGGGCAAACAAAAATGTAGTAAATCTAAAAAGAAAAGCCTCTATGAATTTTTCATGGTTTTTAAGGTGCCATGGCTTGGGGGGCGGGGGGGGGAAAGGAGGAAGGGAAGAAAAACTGTCCAGACCCCCCCTCAACTCCAAACCTTCCTGTAAATTAAAACTCAGCAAGAAGTTAGGAAGTTGATGTCTTCATTTTTAGAATAAAGCAGAAGATGAACATAATTCTTCACAAAAATATGCTATTCTGTGGCTGCAAGTGAGAAATCCAGATAAAAAAGAAAGAACTGAGGTCTGGGGGTTTGTTTTGTTGTTAATTTGCTTGTTTTGAAGATAAAAATAATAAGCTATCCTAGTAGCTTGATGTTATTGTGTAGTACCTTAAAATTTATAAATACAAAGGTTTTGAAGTTACAGGAAGGAAAATCCACAATGACCTAAATACTTTCTGCTAAATAAAGTCTGCTTTTAAGAACTCTTAAACTCTTCTCTGTGTGGTTTGACCTAAGTATGAATTATAATATCATAACACCACAGACATCTGAATGTACTCAGCACTAAGCTAACTCAGAACAAGCCATGTTTATTAGTTCAGGAACAATAGTCTCAAATATGGCTATATAATTTCCAGCCTAACTCAAGTCTGGGAGCAGCATGACTTTAAACAGAGACCTAACAAACAAGCACAGCTAGGTACACAGTGGCCACGACCTAAATGAGCTTAGTTCTCCCTCTTCTATGTTCCCCAAATATGGAAAAGTACAGTGCAAAGACATTCTATTCTATTTTCAAATGAATATCAAACTGGGGAGACTAATCGGTACTTTGGGGAGAGGGCTGCTATTTTGATGGATCACAATAGGCTGAGAATGAGCTGACAGGAACCTCACGAACTTCAAAATCAGACAAATCCCAATCTCTCACAAGGGAGATGAAATAACCCCATGCACTGCTACAGGCAGGGAGAGAGCTGGCTAGGAAGTCGCCTTGCAGAAAAGGATGCAAAAAGCTCTGCAGACAACTGGTTAAACCTGAGAGCGGACAGTGTGCCTTTGTAGGAAAGAAGGCCAGTTACATCCTAGGCTGGCATGTAGACTCTCAGTAGTGCTTTCTGTCTGGGATTAAGATGTAGGCATACATGAGCATGAGGCAGCAGTTACTTGCATTGGGGTCCTACCTGACTCCAGAAGTTGTACAACCATGCCCATACAGAGCTCTGCCTGAGCTAATAAACTTTTCAAGACATAGGGTGGCTTTACACAGAAATTACCACTGAACTGAATATTAAAGTTAAGTGTTTTAGATGAAAATATCAACTTTTCAGGTTACTAGGAGGGAAAAAAACCAAAGAAAATCAAAGGTCAGATCAGAAAATTAGTTTTAGAGATGAAATATCTCTAGAGCTAGAAGACTACTAAGTTCTAATTCTGTTATCTAACTTCTGATTCTTTTATAACCTTTCTGTATGTCTTCAGGAAAGAAAAGATGAAATATTTCTATGCATCTCTTGCTCTTTGAATCATAGTATAATCATGATTTCTGATGTTAAAAAAACAGATATCAAAATGTTATGTCTGAAGTCTCTCATCTTTCAAACAGAATTGTAAATACCAGACAGTCTGCCCAAAGCAGAGGTGAAGAGACATTGGATACAGTCTCTTCTAATGTCTGTACAAAAGGTCATTACAACCTGAGAAAGTGTTGCAAGAATCTTGGCCTTAAAAATATTCAAGCTGCTGACCTTCAACAGTCCAGCAGAGCTAGCAACATTCATGTTTTGATTTAAAGTTTAAGCTTGCCAACAAATGCATGTTTTTCTCAGGCTTCTGGGTCAGTATTCATAAGAATACTTCCTAAATACCTACTTCAGGAAAAGTTACAGGCACATGAGATGTACAAGATACATCTCGCTATTTGTACTACATCCAAGGCGTGCCTTAGAAGGAAGTTACAACTAAGGTTTTTTGTATTTGAATTTGTAGGACAAAAAAACTACTCAATTTTTCCTCAAACAGCAAACTAAAACCTGTGGTTCAGTCAAATCTAAATATTTAATCTTGATTTCCATATAAAACGAACGATTGATAGCACCATCTGAACAATTGCATTCTGTCCAAAGATCTGCATAGATTTTTCCAATGCTGTCAACAGAGACCTCTCTACAGCTCACTGGGCTCACAGCATGCTTGAAAACAGGGTGGGAGGCAGGAAGGATCTGGCAGAAAAGAACATTTTAAGAAAAGAAAATGACATATATACCTTCTTTTTGGTCCAGGCTCTTCAATGCTACTATCCCACCTTTGGGACATTAACAAGCTAAGTTCCATTTCTTCCTTCTCACACTGCAGCTCATTTTCTTCATCATCACTGTTCTGAGCATTTCGACAGCTTCCGAGAGAACGATGATGAGAGTGTGTTTTGTGATGTTCCATCTGATATCCATCATTCTCCAATCCAGCCAACAGATCAATCATGGCCTCATCAGCACTACTGTCCACTGCAGAAAAAGCCCATACAAGTAGAATCTGTATTTTGTTCTACTTGTAAACAACAAGTTGTAGTCTACCAGTAAAAAACAAAAAACAACTAACCGAAACAAAAATCCTCTCAACATTTTAAAATCTACTAGTTCATGACTGTCTAAAGTAAGGCAGGCTACACAAAATAAAGCTCTTTCCATAGGTTATTTTTTCAAGTTTTAGAATTTGTTATCTTTTCTAGCTCTTTATCTAGAATCTTGACAACCTTAGGGTTTTTTTTTTCCTGCTCTCCTCTTCTGATTGTAACAGATTTAGTGGAAGCACTTCTCTCTCTCTCCACCTGCCTATTACCTCCTTTTATTTCAGCATGAGTGTCAGCTTCTAAAGCACCACTGCCTTCTGCTCTCACCATTTCAATGACTGCATTAAATTTGTGGGGCAATTCTCTCTGTATCCCTTGGAGGACTTTCAATCACTGCATCTCCTGAAAAAGGATGCCAGCTTCTCCTTCCTTCTGTCCCTTACTATACTGCCTAACCGCATCTCCATTCTCTTTTCATTATAACAAATTCTCTTCCTAGGTTCCTCTAAACACTGAAAGTTTATCTGACTTCACCCCTTCTTTAAATTTTATTTTTTATTTTCCTTTATTTGACCCAAGCTATTGTACTTGCCTTCTCATTCTTTATTTCTTAAACATCCTTCCAAGTCAGAATTTTTTCTCACTCTCTTCCTGCTTACCTTTCATCTGACCTCATAACCAATTTCTGATATCCAGTCTACCAGGCATCTTTGTTACTTCTCTCTCCTTCTCCTCTGGCTGAAGGACTACAATCTCTACTCTCCTTCCTCAGGAAATATCATATGACTTACAATGATCCTGAGAATCATATAAAATAGGTCTCAACATCAGCAAGGAAGGCGTTTTCCATATTTTACAAAGGCTTCACAAGACACCATGCAACCATTTAGAATGGAAACCATGCCCTTTGCCAGAGTTCTGAATTAACCCACTTTCAATTGTTCTTTTTGTTCTTGGCTCCTTTGCCCTTTGTGAGGTTTGTCATTAAACTCCAACCCTTCCTTCACACTAAAACAAACCTTGCTGTGTACTTCACAGCAGCAGCAGTAGAAGTAGAGTGCTTTGCAGCCCCTATGACTTTACAAAGGCACTGTGAATACTAGTCTATGCTATGAAAGAGCATAAAAGACCCAAATCTGCAGCACATTGCTTGTGGTCACACCAGCAATTAGCAGCCCCACGATCACACTGGAAGGACAGGATGTCACATTGGGAGAACAGGATGTCACCCAGAGGGACCTGGATAGACTGGAGAAGTAGGCCTCTGAGAACGTCACAAGGTTCAACAAGGCCAAGGGTAAGGTCCTGCACCTGGGTCAGGACAATCCTTGTTCTCAGTACACAGCAGGGGATGATGTGATTGATAACAGCCCTGCAGAGAAGGATTTTGGGGTGCTGATTAATGAGAAGCTCGACATGAGCCGGCAATGTGCGCTCGCAGCCCAGAAGGCCAACTGTATCTGGGCTGCATCAAAAGAAGTGTGGCCAGCAGGTCGAGGGAGGGGATTCTGCCTCTCTATTTCTCTCTTGTGAGACCTCATTTGGAATATTGTGTTCAGCTCTGGAATCCTCAACTTAAGAAGGACATGGAGCTGTTGGAATGGATCCAGAGGAGGGCTACAAGGATGATTGGAGGGCTGGAGCACCTTCCCTACAAGGACAGACTGAGAGAGTTGGGCTTGTTCAGCCTGGAGAAGGCTCAGAGGAGATCTTATAACAACATTCCAGTACCTGAAGGGGGCCTACAGGAAAGCTGTAGGGTGGCTATTCACAAAGGCTTGTGGTGATAGGACAAGGGGAATGGGTACAAACTGGAGAGGGCAGATTTAGACCAGACATAAGGAAGAATTTCTTCACAATGAGAGCGGTGAGGCACTGGAACAGGTTGCCAAGGGAAGCTGTGGCTGCCCCATCCCTGGAGGTGTTCAAAGCCAGGCTGGATGTGGCCTTGGGCAGCCTGATTTAGTGGGAGGTGTCCCTGCCCATGGCATGGGGGTTGGAACTACATGACCTTTAAGGTCCCTTCCAACCCTAACTATTCTATGATTCTATGGTAAAGAAAGAAAAAAGAAAGAAAACTCATAAAAGCTCCATTTGACTCCCTCGCCACTGGCATAACTGGACCCTTTCAACACTCCTATTGGTTAAGCAATTCAAACACATAGTCACGAGATGTACCCTATATATTATTTTAGCCTCTCTGTATCTTGTCACCACAACCTTCTCACTCAAAGATAAATCAATGCTCATGTTTGCCAGTAACTTCTTTACTTATATCGTTGCCTATAAAATTTCCATAACTAAAATCTTGTCTACTTTCTGCAAAATAAAACAGCACTGAGAAACACACTTTCTCACACTCTATCCACTCCTCCTTTCTTTGCAAGAAAAGATTGTATATTATATTTTCCATACACATATACTGTTGTCCATTTTGTATCTTTTGCCCATGCACATATTCACACCATACAATCAAAAGTACTGGAGGCTGTGGATTTTAGATATTCTCCCTTCTGCACCTTGTGGTATCAACTTTAGTGCATATTAATGTTATATCTTATATTTAAATAAGAATGTATATAGACAATGGCATGAACTATGTGCTTTTCATCTCTTCTAAAGATTATTTGAACGATTTCTACCTGAAGTGGTTTTTCATAGAAGTTTTTTTTGTGTTGTTTTATTGTTGTTTCCCCCTCATGCCATCCACATCTGTTTACTGTCATGGGTTTTCTACCTTTCTAATGTTTTATTTCTTGTTTCTTTGCCTTCAACCATTATTTTGTATCCATAAAGTTTGAGAAATGCTCTGAAGCAACTTGCCTCTCATCATCAACCTACAATCCCCCAGTATCTCCAGACAGCTGTGCTTCTAAAACATAGCCCATAACCATGTTCTCTACCGTACTGTAAGAAAGATGATGTAACACAAGAATATCATGGATAGACAATCAAAATCCTCTTTACTCTGACAGTTATATATAGTCTGCATTCCTGTAGTCCTAAGGGCATAAGGAAGAGCAACACCCACAAAAGATTGTGTTTAGATGACCTGGCAAGAGGCTAGGCTTCATGCACCCTCCACAAACACACTGCCCTGGTAATATTTTCAGAAAATATGAGGTGGTGTTTTGGTGGTGGTGGTAGAGAGTGTGTGTGCAAAGTCTCAATCTGCTTGACAAACCCCCTGAGGTAAATTACTTACTTTCTTTTATGACTGGCAACCTAAGTGAACACAACAAAGACCATGGAACAATAAAATAGCCTGGAAGAAAAGACATTCCAATCATACTCACTAAAAACTGTAGTCTGACTCAGTCTTTGAGACAAAGGCTGAAAGCTCTGACTATTCTCCACAATGTTTAAAATTGCTTCTTCATTAATAAGTGCTTCCTCTTCTTTATCAGTATGCATCCTATTGGATTCTTCAAAAGAAAAACAAAAAGCAAAAGGATAAAACTTCAAAGAGCTACAGATATCAAAATATTATGAAAGCAAGCCACTTTTAAATGGATTTTACTATTCAAATATGTTTCCATTATTTGCTATGGCAATTAAAAATGGTTACTGATGAAAACAATGATGAAAATAAAAGCCAAAATACTCTTCATTTTTTCATAACCGACAATTATATCTTCCCCGGCTTACTTCTGGTAATAGTACAAACAGCTAAAGCGTGACAGATTTATGCCTAGACAATTATGCTATTAAAAATACTCACCTTTGTTCATCTTTTTATCTTTATGCACTTCTACCATATTAGCTGGCGTACACTGAAAGGCTTCAGGAGAAAGTACCTCAGAATGTAGTGTTAGCTCAGCAGAGAACTCCTCTGATCCATTACTGTAGTCCACTGATCCTGACAACGTTCTAGTTAATTGAAAACCAATTTTTAAATGCATATTTAAGGTTTGCATAGAATATTACACTTTAGAGCAAACGTCTAAACACTTACACAGAGAAGTCATTTTGCTTGAGGATTTCTTTAAGTCTCTTCTGGAAAAATTTTTCACTCTCTGTTGCTGGCACAAATCCACGGTCTTCAAGATTTAAAAAATATTTGTTATTCAGTTTTACTTGAACTCTTAACACAAAGAGCAGTTAAAATTACTAATTCTAAGAAGAAATTGTTCTGTCCGCTAATTTTAAGCGCCAAATTTGAGGGCTGACTTTTCAAGTGCATTTAAACACTTCACTATCTCATTTGCAACTGTCGGTATCAATAGCGTTTACGAATCAAGTTGCAATTACACCAAGGTGAGCAACCAGGAAAAGAACCATCAGTGAACAATTTTGAAAAGTTGGGTTTATGCAGCCTAAATAAAATCACACAGACATGCAGGAAAACCAAAGAAAGCAGTATGCCTTAGCTGGGAATCCACCTCTTTCCTTCTTGCAACCTTCTAGCTTACTTGCCAAATATCATCCATATTTTAAAAGAAACACAGCCTAGGTTCTACAGGCAATAGCCCTGTTCATTATGCAATTAATTTGCAGAGCACGGTCTTCCTTGTGTAATGAATTTTACATAAAAATACAGGGATTTATCCATCCTTCTACAATTTTCATGTAACATCACCTTAGCTATAATTCACAGAAATTACAAGGAACTGCCCTTGTGCATAAACTACCCTGAAAGGCTTCAGGATAAAATAATTTTTGCCAGTACTTAAAACATTTAATGTCTTCCATCATAAAGCATGCGATCTTAACTCTCATTATCATTCATTCTGCCTAGAACACTTTGTAGCTTGCTGAATTGAAGTGGTTTTAGGCAAGGTTATGGATCTGACTTTTACAACCGGAATACACATAACTGGACAATCAATAAGCTAGGAACTGAAAAAACAGTACATCTAAGAAGCCCTCAAACTTGATATACCAATTTAAATTCAGCCTCCTGCTTGCTTCTCATTCACAGTTTTTGATAAAGAGTCGCATAATTTCGTTTCTTGGGTTTTTCTTTTTACCTTGTGACTCAGGTGGCTTAATCTGAGAAGATTCACATTTCTGTCTCCGTCTCTGCTTTTCATCTTCCCATATAGCTTGCAAACCAGGGTTCCTGCCAATCTGGGCTGAAATACGCAATAATACATGAAGAGAAGTCTGTCAATGCAACAAAAAGCATTCTTCCCACCAAAGTAGATTCTGACACTCCTTTTTAGGTTTTGTCATTGTAGCCTGTTATTTTTTTAACTGCAACTCGTAAACACTGAATCTGAGAGTAAGGCAAGTAAAAGGTAAGGTGTAACCGGGTTATTTTTTTTTCTACATCTCTGGCTTTTGCTCTTTCTCCTCATCACGTATGTGCATATATACACATTCTAGATGTTGACATTTCACTTATTCTCCTTATAAGTCTGAATCATTCCATTATGCATTAACAAAAATGTCTTTCTATTCTCACAGCCTGTTTTCTTCCAAAGATCATTCAGTTTATTTTTTCTTTTAATTTTATAAATTTGTAATTGACAAGTCACTAACACTGAAATCTGAATTGTGGCTTAACTAAGCTGAGCCTGTAAAAAAGATGACAATATAGTTCCTGTCCTAAAACATTTCCCATGGAAAGTTTTAACAATTCACCTTCAATATCCAGTTGATTTAAAATGTCAGCAGCTACTGCATCCACCTCCAATTCACAGGTACTTTGTGGCTCAACACCTTTCAACATTAAAGAGCTGTGACAACATAAATACCACAGGTTAATTTTTGTCAATATGTCCATTTTGAAACATTCATCATTACTGTTTTCTAACTGCACTAACATCTAAAATATTTCACAGGGAATGAAGGCAAGTACCTGAACACACAATTACCAGTTCTCACCCTAACCTGCAAGTGCTTAAATTAATGGTCATATCCAGATCTAATTGGAGAAGAAATTTGTATCTTCAACTTAAAAAAATCAAATTTTTCTTTTGTGGGGAAAAGAGAAACAAGTGTTAACAACTCTAAATACTGAAGAAATTATAATAATGTTCTCCTCCTCAAGTACAAGTTGAAACATTCTATAGAACTTTCAGCCAATAAGACCATCTGTGTCTGCATGATCTTGCGCCCAGAAAACACAGTGGCAAGGATTTTTCTCCCATTTACACTTCATAGAATCATAGAATCAATAGGTTGGAAAGGACCCACTGGATCATCGAGTCCAACCATTCCTAACGCTCCCTAAACCATGTCCCTAAGCACTTCATCCACCTGTTCCTTAAAGATCTCCAGGGAAGGTGACTTGACCACCTCCCTGGGCAGCCTGTTACAGTGCGCAATGGCCCTTTCCATGAAGAATTTTTTTCTGATATCCAGCCTGAACCTCCCCTGGTGGAGCTTCAGGCCATTCCCTCTTGTCCTGTCCTCTGTCACCTGGGAGAAGAGGCCAGCTCCCTCCTCTCTACAACCTCCTTTCAGGTAGTTGTAGAGAGTAATAAGGTCTCCCCTCAGCCTCCTCTTCTCCAGGCTAAACAACCCCAGCTCTCTCAGCCGCTCCTCATAAGACTTGTTCTCCAGCCCCTTCACCAGCTTCGTTGCTCTTCTCTGGACACGCTCCAGAGCCTCAACATCCTTCTTGTGGGGAGGGGCCCAGAATTGAACACAGTACTCAAGGTGCGGTCTCACCAGTGCCGAGTACAGGGGCAGAATAACCTCCCTGGACCTGCTGGTCACACCGTTTCTGATACAAGCCAAGATGCCATTGGCCTTCTTGGCCACCTGGGCACACTGCTGGATCATGTTCAGTTGGCTGTCAAACATTATCCCCAGGTCCTTTTCTTCCATGCAGCTTTCTAGCCACTATTCCCCTAGTCTGCAGCACTGCATAGGGTTGTTGTGCCCCAAGTGCAGGACCCGGCATTTGGCCTTGTTAAACCTCATGCCACTGGCCTCGGCCCAGCGGTCCAGCCTGTTCAGGTCCCTTTGCAGAGTCTCTCTACCCTCCATCAGATCCACACTTCCTCCCAGCTTAGTGTCATCTGCAAACTTGCTAAGGGTGCACTCAATGACTTCACCCAGGTCATTGATAAAGACATTGAACAGGGCTGGACCCAGTACCGAGCCCTGGGGAACCCCACTTGTAACTGGCCTCCAGCTGGAGTTAACTCCATTTACCACCACTCTCTGGGCCCGGCCATCCAACTGGTTTTCAACCCAGGAGAGTGTGCACCTGTCCAGTCCAGAGGCTGACAGTTTCTGAAGCAGAATGCTGTGAGTTCAGAGCCATGCAAAATAGTTTAACATTTCCAACTAAAGGAACCTAAGCAAAAAGTGCCTTAACTTTCAGATTTTGTTTTTACGGGGTTTAGAAGATATAATTAAAAGCTGGATATCCCAAATACCTTCTCTGAAAGTATTTAACCATCTAGAAATATGAAATTTGAAATAAATGTAAAACTGCTTAGCTTATTTTGGAAGAGCAAAAACTTTCTCAGGAAACAGAGTACTCAACCACAAAAATATACTCAATTTCCAAAAGGCTTCAGAGCCCCATATTTATTATCAAGAAAAAAAAAAAGCACCCTAAGAAAAACACAGAACTGACCCCTTTATCACATTCCTAATCTGAAATATTCTGGAAAAAAGAAATTACTTCTAAACTTCTTTTGCAGAAGTCTATCGTACAGAACATCAGCAAGCTATAGATTACCTGAAGTGAGGACTGAAGGTAGTTCAGACACATGCTCTTCCTTAAGAGGGCTGTCTGTGGGCAAAGCATGTAGACATGCCCAGCAGAGAGCTAATTAAAACTGCTAGGATGCTTCCTGTGAGAAAGCTCTAAACACTTTTCCTGCCTTTGAAGCAGCAGAAGACCAAGAGTTCTCTCAAATGCACTGCAGATATTGAACTGGTATAAACAACCCAAATCCATGTAGAAGGTAAAGGGCTGCTTTCATGGCAGCTTCAGCAGTCTACCACTTTATCATCACACCAGAATTCCTGACATACTCGGCCGCAAAGAGCCCACCTTAAGTGAAGTACAGAACAAAGGAGTACTTCTAAACAGGTGCAACATTGTTTCTTTCTCATTTCCTCCTGGCTCTCAGCTTTCTTTGCTTCCTCCAGAAGAACAACCCTTACCTCCACAAAGTAGGTCACACTACCCAAAGGGAAAGGCCGAGGTATTATCTTCCAAAGCAGAAAGCGAGGAGAAGGGTGGGGAATGACACACAACACAAGAAATAATGAGGGTTGCTTCTATGAAGCGATAACACGATGTGAGCTTTTATTGACTGCTGCCCAGTTCTGTCAGTACCACAGAGATCTGGTATTTCTCAAGTGTATCTATGTACTACATGACTTAGTTTAAGATACCTAACCTATTCATTTGTGATTACAAAAGCAAGGATTCTGTATTAGCTCCACAATAGTGTATCAACATCATAAAGCATTAAGAAAGGCACAGGAAAACAAATACTTTGTAAGACTGTTAGGTGATAGTATCATAGACAGAGAAAACAAATTGTTAGGCTATCACTACTTTAAGCCTGTATCTCTTTGTCCACCTACGAAGAAATAACATCAGTCAATTGAAATATCAACTGCATTTTGCATAAAGCAAAAGTAGATTCCTGCATTTTTAGAAAGAATACTGAGCTCTTACAAGGAAATTAGAAAATTATTAGCAAGAACAGAGTGCAGTTGTGAAAAAGTACACCTTTACATCTTTTTTTTTTTTTTTTTCATATAGATCTCCAGTGGAGATTAAAAACATCCCAGTAACTGCTCAGGCTAAAAACTGGACAAGATAGAAATAAACACTATTAGAAATGTTAGGAGAAATGAAACAACTCCCAGAATATCTATTTACTAGCACTTGTAAGGGAAAAGGTAGAGAACTGAAAGGAAACCTAGTTATTTGGTCACTGACTCTTTCTATGGATCACAGTAATCCAAAGTTCAATTTGTATTACTAGTTCAATTGCTCAAGTAACGCACAACTTGACTTCTGGGGTAATAAAGGAATATTACCTTATATAATAGTGTCCCTGCCCAAGGCAGGGGGGTTGGAACTGGATGATCTTTAAGGTCCCTTCCAACCGAAACTATTCTATGATTCTGTGTGAGGCCAACAGGGTTTACTGTGATAACCTCAACCTCTCTACAGTAGATTCAACCTTTAAGAATCATCTTTGCTCTCTTCTTGTATCACACTATACCAGTGGAACTTTTACTGGAGAGTAAAAACCCATGTTATACGTAATAGGAAATTGAGAAACAAAACAGAAATCGCAGCAATCAGATTTTTAACAGGGCGAAGGATAAGAAACAGGCACCTTGAAATCAATTTTAGAAATCGCCTGCACTTATTATTTTGAATGCATATACTATAAGAGCAGAAAAAACAAAGTTTCCAGAATAATTTTTTGGAAGCCATACTTTTAAAATTTGTGATGTCACATTTTACGGTTCCATTAATACAGTAAATGTTTTTTTCACTCTTTATGTAAAGGTATGTTTCACTTGCTTACAGTGGAAGAAGACAGAGTAGGATATTCCTTTATTACAAACATCCACAAGTACATCTGGCAAAAGTTGTGTAGCAAATATGTAGAATTCGTTAACAACTGTAAGATACTATGCATTAATATATGATTACTAATCCTCCAGTCAGCAGCGTTGCAGTAATTCTGAGAATTGAGAGCAGATCAAAAAACTCCTAAACCAAAAGTAGCTCAGTCTTTTAGGAGAAGTAGACTGCACATACCTTAATGCAGCATTTTAAGAAAAATCTACTGCCAATCCTTCCCTCCTCCCTTCCCAGTCACGCCATTAGCTACAAAACAAGTCCATAACATGATAAAAATGCATTCTTTGCCTGTCATATACTTGTTCTTGTATTCATCAAAGCTTTCAAACAGAGCCTGTCTGCACGGCATGCAACAGTAACCACAGGCAAGCTGAAACCTGCATCTTAGTCGCATAATAAGAAAGAACTGCAAGATCACTGGGAAACAAGAATGAGGGAGATGGCTGTAAAAATATGGTCTGAACCCTGCATGAAATCAGTGTTTCTGGGAGCATGTGAAAAGAGACCACAATACACTGTGGTCTCAATATCAGAAGAGTTTGATTTTAATATTTCCCTTTGCCTAAATGACACATGCAAATGACCAGAAATCTGGTCAAGATCTTCTTTTACTTTTTTGGTCGCTGCAACAGCAAAGCTCCGAGCTTTCTACTTTCACCGCTTTCATCGAAAGAGAGAAAATTATTTAAAAGTTTAAGACAAAATATATTTTTAGTGTTAGTGAACTATTTCTGAAGAATAGGTTTGATAATTAAAACCATTTACTGAAACATTCGTCTCTCCTCTGACAAAAAGGCAGCTTTCCACTCTTTTCCCTTTAGCTAGTTAGGACATCAAAACCCCACATATCTTGGTTTTCCACACTCCCATCAAGAGTGTGGTCACTGACTGAGAACTGATCAACACCACAAGCAGAACTGGCCAAGAGCTCTCCAGATCAGAGTTCTTAATTACAGGAGATTCTAATACGGATTTATCCTATAAAAATAACACTAAATTCAACAACACTGAATTCAAGACAAACTGGTAGTTATCACTGTAAATTAAGTCTTTTTCCAAAATAATATTAATTTGAAGCACGTTCTTTGTCTACAACTCGCCAGATTAGGGCAATTAGAAGCAGAAAAGCTCATTTTGCCCAAGCTCTAAATCAAATGGATATAAGGAGTCTTTCTGTCAAAAACTACAGTAGTCCAATTAATATGGCACGTTATTCAAATTAAAAACACTGAGCTAACAAGAGCCATTTTTTGGAACAACTTCAGGATTTATCATCATTATTCTTGTTAACATCTTAAGGATTAAGGAAGGGCTAGCAGTCAAAATTGCAGGCTCCAAAGACAATTGGCATGCACAGTAAAATTGTCTTAAGACTTGAAAAATGCCTTCTCAATACAACCAGGTCATTTAACTCGACACTTAACATCCTGACGCTAGACACTTGCACTGGCAGCAGCCAGGAGAGTAGCATCACAAGCTTCTGCAACATCCAGGTAAGACACAAAGGGCAAGGAACCATTTGTCTCTACTTCAGGAAAAACCTCAAAGGAAATATGAAAGTAGAACAGCTTTAACTGCCCCTTCTAACATTTTAATTTACTCCGATCAAAACAAACATGTCAGGAGGAGAGGGAGGAGTACAAATCATCCTGAAAGACAGTTATTTAATTATGTGCTTCTTCGAGAACTATTTGATGTGAATACTATCAATAACTTGGTCAGCTGTTAGGCTTGCTGGTTTTGCTCATCTAAAACAAACACCCACAACACATCAGGAAAATAACATGAAGCAATTGTTAATTTCCTTCTCTCTGAGATCAAGTCACATTTCCTGAGCAGCAATACTGCTGCAATTAGCAGATGAGAAGACAGCACGAAGAAGTCGGAACACGTCCAGTCTCTCAGCTGTAGCTGAAAATATTAACTACTTCAGGTCGTTAGCAGTTGCTACGCCTTGGAAGATACTCAGAAGTGGTCTATTTGACACAGATTGCCCTATGCAACAGATTAGCCAACTGCCATGCATCAGTTTTGCAAAAGAAAAAAAACCCCAATTTTGTGTAATATCAGAACCAAAATTTGAGAATATTTGTATTCAAATAATGTTGGAAAAGATCTAGCAAGTTCCAGCCAAAGCTTTCCATAGCATCTAGATTTCATTTTGTAAAAAAGAGAACGTAGCAGATAAAATTATTCATAAGGTGCAACTTACAATGCAGATATATGAAAGGCAGGGTTAAGTGAGGTGGCATAAGAATGGAAGCAACCCAGCTGCGAGAGAACAAAAGTTTACACTCTTAAGTGGCAAGATAAATCAGGGTTGCACAACACAGAGCTGCTATAACTAGGCCACTTGGGATACTCAAATGAAGTTATTTAAAATTACCTTCTATACCTGCACACTACACTGAAAAACTGCAATCTAGATTCATCATACCTTTGCAGAGAAAGCCCCAAATAAATTATTTTGAGAAAAGAAAGAATGATTCTTATTTTTTAAGAAAACAAAGGTTTGCTGGCACTAATAATAATAATGTAAGATGAAACCTGTGCTCAAAGAAGGTAGTGGTGTATGGTTCCTCAGATACCGAGGCAATAAATTATAGCAACAGGGGACACATGATTTAAGAGTGCTCACTATATACAATTAACTAGATAAAAACCCTCAAAAACTCTGAAGAATGGACATCCAGGTCAGTATCTTAACTCACCAACATTAACGACAGCTTAGGAAAACAAGTTCTGTGATGGCCACATCTCAGGTATGTATAATGCTAAACTGAAGATTGATTAAAATTAACCTCACAGAGAATCTGAAAGGTGTCACTCAATGACACTGCTAAGAGATCTAAACTTTACCATAAGAGGTTTCCATATTCTATTCATGGAAGAAAAAATGTCTTTATTTGCAGGATGTCCTACTGACTTGAATAATGCACAAAATTTACTAAGAATCAAAAAGCTAAATAAGACAAGCAAGAAAAACAATTATGACAGCCCCTCATAGATATCTTTAACATTACATAAAGCTATTGCATAGTCTAGGAGTTGTCAGATCTCTCCCATATCAGCTACTGTTCAATAGCAAATCTACAACTTAAAAAGCAAATATTTCTCAAAAGCATTGTACCAATCATTCTGCTATTAACAAATCATGGCTGTGTGGTAGACTTGATGGGCAGATTACTCCAAACCTGGCATTTACCAGAAAGTTCTCACTGGAACTCATGGAAGTGTTTCATCATTTATTATCAGTTACTGAGGGATAACATAAATGTGTCTCATGTGAAGAACTCTACTTGTCAAAACTGTTGGATAGCACCGCTAGGCTCAGGTGGCTACTGCCTATTTTAAGGTTGGCTTTGTTGTTTCCAGTCTGGTAACACTGGGAAGTTTCACACCTAAAAGCCTTACAACATCATGGATTCCTGGACACTAGTAGCTTTGGAAACATGCCTACTTCATAACAGAATCACTTCAGAATTAGAATAAAAGAACTGTCTCCTAGCTTAATACAGTAAACTAATTACAGTGACAAGTTAGTAATTCAGGGATTTGCCAGGAGCAAGACAGGACACGGCTGGGTTAAATACTATTCTGAAGAAGTGGCAGAGTAGGAACAAGCTATCAAATACTGAAGAGCGAGTTCAGTCACCAAGAAACTTTGACATAGTTCTCAAACCTTTGCTGAAATAAGGACTTACTACTGGCATTTACTCGTGCAAAACATACACAACTTCTGAATAACATTTTGCATCTTACCTACCAGGCAACCAGCATCAGCTTTCAACCACTTTATATACTGCACTCCAAAGACAAGAAATGCTAAATCACTGGCACTACTTGGTTAAACCAGAGATCCTGTCAACTGCTACTTGCAACAAGAACTGGGCACTAGTAAGCAGTGCAGCATATTGAGCCTAATAAGCTATTCAGAGAAGAATGCCAGGAAGTACCAAAAGACAGAGAAGACTACTAGATGACAGAGTATTTACAGAGCCTGTAAAACACGAGAAAGTACCTTAAAATGAACTTGCTATAGATAAATTAAACAACTGAGGTAACACAAGATACTGTCCATTTCCCCACCCCAGCACCCCCAATCCCAACACCCTTTTCTCAGGAAAATAAAGTCATTACAAATTATAGGCTCTAAACTAGGACATGTCTAGAACTTTTTTCTAGAAGATCCACAGGAGACAGACGAGCAAATTCTAAGCTGAGATTTTTATTTAGCCCCTACTTCAAGTGGACAAATTGGAATACTACTGACAAATTAGCACACTATTACTGTTAGTTAAGAGTGATTACAAAACCAGAATCTGAACTGATGTGCAAGTATTCTCTATAACCTTTTTTAGCTTTTCAATCAGAAGTCATTAGCTAGAAACATATCTTACAAAAAAGAGAAAAATGAATTTGCCACATAATATTCCTACTGTTAACTCCAGTTAGATTTTAATAACCCTATACCAGAAAGTTCCATATGACTGGAACTAACAAATGCCTACGTCAAGGTAGTGCTTTTTCTTTTTTAAACAAATAAAACATATAAGGGTCCTTTAAATGAGAGACAAGAATCCTGTAGTATATTCAAGTAGACACATATTAAAAAAACAGCATAGACTAAAAAAAATTGGCATGCTGACCTTGGTATTTCATCTTCTTCCCATTCAATGAAAGATGTGCTGTTTGAATTTTCTGGCAAGTGAGTTCTATGACGTTTACTTACACCTGATGCAGCACCTAGAAAGACAGACAGTATGAAAAATGAGTGTATTTATGTGGCAATATCTTTTCCACATATAATTATATAATTGCATTTACTATTTATTATTACCAGTCCAAATGCTCCTAAAAAATAAATAGCACTTCATAGTATCATCTTCAAAAAATAACTATGCTATCATTTAAACAAATTTACTTTCTTTCTAACACATAGATACATATATTCTCAACACGCTGCCATTACTATAATTATGTTTGCTGTGTTCTAGTCATAGCTTAACCTAACCTCAATCTTTTCCTATTTGTGTGAGTTTCAAAGTAGATCATACAGTCTGATGTAAACTTCAGGATTCCCAAGTGCCTTGGTCCTTGATCAGATCCCAACGGAAATTAGAAGCCAAAGAAAACAGTAAATTTTATTTCATGCTTTTCCTCTTTCTTATCTGTGAGCTGCAAGAGAACACACAATATATTCCAGACACAGCAGCAGTAGCAGTAAGTGGAAATCTGCAATGAAGGCAGATGTTGTCTGACCTACAAATAAATAAAATGCTGCATAATTTCACTTGGAGGTCTCAGTGTAAGGAAGTGTGCTCCAAAGTCATGCTGGAGAGGTCATCTCTGAAGACAGACTACATTCATTGTGGCTTCCTCCTGAACCTTCACTTTTCAGAGGAAGAAAAGACAATATATATAGGATGTGACATGAGAAAGCAAAAAGCCCAGGAACGGAGTTGTGGAGAGAGAGAATGGGAGAAGACCTTGACAATTACTCAGTCTCCCACTTCTGTGTGAAAGATCAGCTTGAACCTTGAACTTTCCCAGCTATATCGGTGTAATAAACTAGCTGGCTTTTTTTTTTTTTTTAATTAAGTTTACCTTTCACTAAGAGCAAATGCTTTTGCATTTGTTAAAGATACACTAACTGAACAATTCAATTGTCAGAGACCTCCATTAAATGAATGTTTATTAGAACACATTTTTATTCTATAATTTTAAAGTAAATTTCATAATAGATGTGAATTCCATCACTTGGAACAGCAGAGAAAAGGATATCTCATGCAGAAAAACCCCTTGAATAATGCAGTTACTACAGAAGCAACTGGCAAACACCATGCCAAAAGTGACTTAGAAGCTACAAAGAGAAGCAACTGAAATCTAGCAGGATTATGCAAGCATGTTCCAGACCGACCCTACTGCGCTGAGACTAGGTCCTGTAAATCCTGTCCCTACATCAGACTCCTAAGTGCACAGACACGGCAGACAGACACTGATCTCACACTGGAAATATGGCACTCAAGTGTGGCGAGAAGACATGTTCGTGTTTATGCAGGAGCTAGCTCATGTGCAGCCACACCTGCACTAAGATGGTCTATGCACTGTGATGCCTAAGCAGGTGATTCCAGAAAGACAACACAAAACATCTGATCCTATTTACACAGACCCAGCTCAAACCTAGCATAGCTTCCTGTCTGTCCTGTTCAGAAGTGATGGCCTGCCCCCAGGCAGAGCTGGTCCAGGAAGGAAAACAGCCATGTTATTACTCTGTGGCATATCAGCTCATTCTCCGTATTAGAATGCAAGCTGACCATGCCTGGAAACATTTCTTGTTATTCTTCATCTGCAACCTGACTGTTGTGAGTTGATGACATGGGACAGATTAGTTGTATATTTTAAAGAAAAATAAATCACAGCAGCTTTTCAAGATTATAGGCCAACTGGTAAAATATATACTATTATTTTTAAAAATCATATGCATTTCAAATACCACAGAGCAGTTTCAGTGCATTATGTCCTTTCTCATTCCCCATAAGCCCTATTTTCGAACACTTCTAAAAATTAAGGCTCAAATTCCTATATCATTTTTTTTCTTCAAGTAAAGTTACTCATAAGGATAGAGATCCAAGTACACTCAATATTCTCCTTTTCTTGACATGAAGATCTTTAAAGACAGTAGCAATGACACATCAAGGTCTTTCAGAGTCACATCACAGAAGATCTTATGCCTATGGAAACTATGAAAAATAAACTATAAAACTATGCAAAATAAAGGTTTTGTGATAGTTTTAGTGGCATGTGGTGCATGAATGAATTTGCAGCCTTCTTCCCCACTAACCATAAAGAGAAGAACCTGAAAAGAAGAACTCTTGCATCTTCTTGATGCGGGATGATAAAGGCAGAACATTCCTTCTATCCTTCTACTACAAATTTGCCTGCTGACCTATCTCAGCCTCCAAAACAGTCTGCTTCTCTCAATGAGAATAATACCACTGCAAACAGGCTCCCGAGGCTGCTTGCTTAGATTTAGGAACAGATCTATCATTGAGTATTCTGTTCCTTGCCAGACAGATTTTTATATCATCACCTGCAAAGGAAATGCGTTTGCTGCGTATCTTTAGGCATAAGCTTTTACTGCTATCTAAGAAACAATGTTCAGCCAGCCCAGCATGGCACAAACTACACTTGAGTAAAATGAATGCAACCCTGAAGACAGAAGCTGTGGAACAGGCAGGTGTGTGTCTCAGTTGTAAGCAGAGGCTGTGCCTTCTGCACCACTCCAACAGGTCTGAGCTTAGAAAGGATGGCACTTCTCAGGGCTGCTGCGCAAGGACTGGCTTCTTGACAGCCTCTATAATGTTGTGCCAGGGAGAAAGCATCTGTTATTCAGCTGCTGTGTGAGGAGTAGTATGTAGTGATCCCTGGGCCTGTAGACTGCAGCAGACTGAGGCAGGCTACTTACACAGTGTGATGTGGAACCACTCAAAGTAGTGTGAATCTTGCTAGCAGCTGCTCAAGGCAGGACAACGTAGTCTTTAATTTCTTGCTTTTTTCCTATTGTATTCCCCCTTACCAGAACAGTTCCAAGCCCACTGGTCTTAGCCCACACTCCTCTTTCAAACTCTTCCCATCCAAAACCTAGGGGTCCCATAATTAAACTAATGATGAAGGAGAATATACACGGTTCATGTTTTTTCATCTGAAAGTAAGAGGGAAAAGAGCTATGGAAAAAAGAGTGAGAGCAACTATGCAATACAAACATATTGCATGTTTCCAGAAGTCTGCTTTGGACATTTGGAAGACTAACGGTACCTGACTATTTCCTCAGGACTGAAGATCCTGAAGATGCCCTGTCTGTGACTGAGCTTCTGTCTTCCTACAGTTTTAACACCAGCAAAAAGTGTGGCCTACTGTTGAGTATTTCTTTAGATAAGAAACAGTTATGATACCCTGTGTACTAATTTATTGCTGTCTATATATGAATAAAAATAATGAGACAAAATTAAAGTTAGCATGATCTTTACTTGTTTTTACGGAAAGTTACTTTACCATCCTTTTCAACTCCTGCTTTAGCAGTAGGAACAATCACTGTTTCTGTAAACACCACATTTTTCTAAGTATTAAGTACCAAAGACAATAGTTTTCCTCCTGTTATCTCCCTTTTATACAGAAACATTTAGATAACATTATAGATGTTCTTGCCACACTCCATTTTTATTGAAGTGTGTACATTCAAATGCTAAACTATTTTTTTAAAGAAAATTGAAAATACCTCCTTTGCTCAGATTTATATTTCAAATTTCACCCTAGATCAAATAAACTTAGTACAGACACAAGCATTTTATTTAAAAGCATTATCAACAAAGCATAAAAATTAGCCACGATTATGTAAAGACACCACGACAGAAAAAAAAGAAAAAAAAAGAACCATCATTGACATAGGGATCAAAACCAAACATCAGAGAACCAAAGCATCAGTATAGCATGCTATCTTTCATGTAAATTCTTTAACTAAATATTAACTACTTTTAGTCTTGTAACTTGAAAAGAGGTGTGGTTGGGAAAATTGTCACAGTTCACTAACAGCATGTGGGTTTCTTGATATACAGCATCTCGTTTCAGGAAGCAGACTCTTCCTCAGTCCCAATACACAGGGACTACACAACTACATACAGCCTTTGTTTTGACACAGAAAGCAGACTAGAGGAGAACAACATGATACCTACTCCGCCACACAAACCATGGCGAAGTTCTGACAGCTAATGACATTTTGTTCAAAATGGTGGCTTTTAGCATTCAAGACAATTGTTTGGTCTTAAGAAATAAAAACCTTACTTTTTCTCCTTGCCTTTCTGAATTTGACAGCAGCCAGATTTATTAAATTCATTCCATATAAGTTGTAGTCTATAAAGAGTTGAAGGAGGTAGGGAATATGGGCTTCATGAGGCTGGTAAGATTTGTTCATTATGGCTCCACCTTGCAGAAGCTCACATACTCTAAAGACAAATTAGGACATAAACCAAAAATTATTCCAGTGCAACAAGATAGGTATTTGATTTTATTGAAATATGAAATATTTGTCATTTACATTTTAAGAATTTTAAATTAGCAGTGAATCCTCCACCCTAAAAGCAAAAAAAAAAAAATCCCTACTATTCCATGTACTATTCCTGCAACTGATCCAATCCCACTGTAGTCCATGGTAATCTTTCTACAGAACAAACTGTGGCAGCTGTATGCCTACACACCAATAACAACTTTGAAAGCCGCTCTAGTTCTCCTTGATATAGAAAGATGTCCTGAATTATTTTGACGTTACATACTGCATACACAGAAGCAGTATTTTTACAACTTCCTGGAAGCATAACAAATTTGCTTTTTTAAACATCTACACTTAAAAAAAATAACCACAGGTATTTGGATAATTATAAATCGGTGCAACAAATAACAGACTATATCTATAAATCAAAGAGAAGCACTAAGCATTTCTAAGCACGTGAAACTGACTTAAAAAAATAAAGTTTTAATCAGAACAAATAAAAGAATAATTTTAAGTGTCAGTCCTTATTTGGATAGGATTAATTCAAACATCAGAAGCTCCGAAGTTCAAAACAATTATCACATTGTACATGCATCTAGACTACAGTAAGACATAAATTTAAGATCATGCAAAATTTTACTAGCCTAGAAAAAAACCCAGACAATCCTATCTTAAGATCATGTATTAGAACTTAAAAAGCACACCAAACAGGTACAATAGGTAATACTACAAACTCAAGGGACTTCAGTTCATGCTTGAGAATTAACTCCTCCTTAACTTACTGCAACTACTGTGACAGTAAGATTAAGATCAACTGTACTTTCATTTAACAGAACACTGTCAAGAAGTAGAAAGCTGGTCTAATGAAAAAAAACTATCCAGTTTTCCAAGTGTATTTTAAATTTAATAATGGGTGCTGGAATTGAAAAACTTAAAAACTACCAAAAAAGACTCCATAACTTATGAAAGAGAGCTACATTTTTTTCCCTGTTTTCCTTAAAAGTTACAGGAAAAGTAACCTGATGGAAATTCATTCAGATGTGTAAGAATCACAGTCAACACAAAACAAATACAGGCAAGTATATTTTTGTCTTCCTTTTGTAACATGCTACCATTTTAAGATGATGAGTGTGCTAAAAATTAGCAATTGAAAAATTTGGACAATGATTTTGCTGCTCTGACTTTCTGAAGATGTAAGTGGATCTTGCTTCAAAACTGACTTCTTACAGAATCATAGAATCGTTAAGGTTGGAAAAAATCTTTTTAATATAAGAATTTAAAAACATTTTTAATACAAGACATGAGAAAACCAGCCAGAGCTTTGTATCACCACATCCTTACCTTTTTACCATTGCAGGATTGTAAAGATAAATCTTCATAAACTGTCTCTCCTTTTCATGGTAACCATAAAAAGGCCTGGAAAGGAAGAAGTAAAAGCAATCAGTTAGTCAGTTATGCTGTGGCATTTATTCAGCCACATTTTACTACAAAAGAATATTAAAATACAGGGGGGGAAAAATGGAAGGTAAGCTGCATATCCAGGAGAATAAAAATTCCCATGTGTCAGGCCAAAGTGGAGCACCACATTAGTATAAAAAAATCTTATGGATAAAAAGAATAGGCCAGATCTAAAAAAAAAAAGAAGAAAATAAAATTAGAAGGCATTTCCAGCTGTACCTTGTTTTTCATTTCCCCACGCACATACACACTGATGGCACACCATCATAACGGTACTTTTAATAAATTTGCTGGACTACTTCAAAAACAGCATTCAACCTTTCTAATTGAGTCTGTAACAGAATCTTTAAGGACGTGAACTCTGTATATCAAGTGTAAATGAGTGTATCCTGGCTGCGTAATATAAACAACTGAACAATGAGAACAGCTTAGAAAAGTGAATAGCTACACCTTTTCTGTGATTACTAATCATCTCGTACACTAAATGAGGCATGAATCCTGAAGAAAATAGGATTTGAGAATGCAATTAAGGAATACATATCATAACGAATATGTCAAGACTAAAACGAGGTTGAACAGGCAGCATTAATTCTGGTATTACTTGACTGAATTACTGACTTTTCAGTATCTAGGATTCCAGTCTAATCTAACATGCTTGTAAAACAGCATGTTAAGGAAACAGGCCATAATTCAACACATTTGGTGAATGCAAGAAGTCTGTAGTAATCACAACCAATGTCAACAGAAATTCAGGAAAGCATAAATTTAAACGTTACCTCTACAAAAAAATATAAAATCAAATCTCTTTGCCAAAAATATTATTAGAAGTGCAACTGGGATGCTTACCTGCTATGTCTAAAAAAAAAAATCAAGTTTAGTAGTAAGAGGGATTTCAGACCTAAATAAAACACAAACTCAGCAGGACTGCTCAACTATAGCAATAACACTGTTGTCCTTTATATGGTTAAAAATGCGTGCATTTAGTATCTCAAAAAGCTAGACTGAACTGTTTAAAAGGAATGTTTATGATGTTAAAACTGAGCTAAGTTGAAACAATAAACTTAAAGCTGTTAAGTTGAAAAGGAGGAGATCAGATCTTGTATAATGAATCAATCTCTTTCTTGTAGAGATAGTATAAACCTAATTACAGATTATATACATTGAGCTATGATGACTCAATGTGCTCTAGGCATGTAATTTAAAAGCTACTTTGAAAAAGAAGTCAGCACTTGCACGGCAAGTGATCCACACTCACATTGACAAGGCACCAGAGAGAGCAAGATTTACACCATTTCCAAGGTTAGCAATGAACACCTACTTCTGATGCAGCCCAGGATACGGTTGGCCTTCTAGGCTGCGAGCGCACACTGCCTGCTCATGTTGAGCATCTCATCACTCAGCAACCCCAAGTCCTTCTCTGCAGTGCCGCTTTCAATCCCATCATCCCCCGTCCTGTACTGAAACTGGGAATTGCCCTTTCCCAAGTGCAGGACCTTGCACTTGGCCTTGTTGAACCTCATGAGGTTCGCACAGGCCCACTTCTCCAGCCTGCCCAGGTCCCTCTGGATGACATCCCACCCCCCTGGTGTGGCAACAGCACAACTCAGCATGGTGTCATCAGTAAACTTGCTGAGGGTGAACGAGAAGATGTTACTGCAACCACTTTACTACCAGCATCTAGAAGATACTGGTAAAACTGGCTGGGAACAGAAAGATGATCTTCCTAACTATAACAGTTAGAAAGAACATATTTCAAAAGTGCATTAAAAAAATAAGTAAGAGATAGTGCTGTGCAGTACTGAAAATTAGCATTTACATTGTTTGGGATGAAAAATTCAATACGTATATAGATTAACTGTGTTCCTCCAGGACAGCTTCCTATTATTCACTAAGATTCGACTTATTTTTCAGTCCTTGGTTATGTAAGTGAAATAATGATTAAGACAACCCTTAAAACATTAACATTCAATAATAGCATGCAGCTCCAGCAGCAGCAGAAAGCTACACCAAATGAAACACAACAGTCAGCTTGATAATTAAGTTAATGTTTCAGATTCTCCGCTTCGTGGCCTATGCTGCTGGAAGAATGAGATGGACAAACATGACTTGACAGTCTCTGTGTTGTGTTTCCTAAAGTGGCTATCTTAGGTGAACAAAGAAAAAGAGACCTAGAGTTAGGCTCCTGCAGGGAACCTAGAATAACCCAGACAGGCAGAAAATGCTGTCTGGAAAGTACTGCTGTAATAGCAGAGACAGAAAAATGAACAGATTTGGAAAAATGAACAGATTTGGAAACATGACAGATAATAGGACACAAGTTTAGGAAAAAATGGTTGTGTCAAGTGTTTAGAGGGAAACTTGCTGATCGCTGATCATATAAAAGACAAAACAAGTGAGAAGAGTTATTCAGTTGCTGTATAGGACTGTACAAAAACACACATGGGAGATGAAAAGCACTGCAGTCACCAAAGTCCACAGTAAGTGCCTCTAGGGAGTACAACTGCAAAACCATTTCAAAACAGATAACTGAAAAACCTAACAGGCCATACTTACGTTCCAGATACTAATGACACTTTGAAAACATGTTGAACACTAGAAGATGGATTGCCTAAAGCTACATTAAGTGCTCTGTCAATGCTGAATGCCACTTGACGAAGATAGTGCTCTGGATGCTGTCCGAAACCATCATATGGTACATAGAGATAGGGGAAGATACCATGTAAGTGGAGACAAGTCTTCTGACCTAAAAAGAAAAGGCAAATATTTATTTTCCAATACCTACATATTTTTCTTTTTTTAAGCAGCCCTTAAGTTTGATTTTTTTTTTCCAAGATTTCTTTCAGGTACTGCAGACAGGATAAATCTATGAAACAAGTTCAGGTGTAGTTCAAATAAAAGGTACCAGTTCAGAGCAGTTCTCATGTTTGATTCACTGACAAAAGCAATACAGAGCAGATGGGACTACATGACATACACAGTGGCAAATGCTGCTACTATACAACAGGAAACCTAATGATTTTCTTTGCAGCAATAACACACCTCGCTGAAAATAATTATGCATACTGAGTCAGCGTTGGACAGTTAACTTCTGAGCCTTTTTGAAAATTTTCCAGTATCAAAATTCTTTCTGTTCCTCACTGGCATGAGCACACAATCTCTTAGAAATTAAAAAGAACACCCAAAGCATTTAATATTCTAGTTTTAAGGCATAAGTTGGGATATGGAAAAAACCCAGGCCATTTTCAACTGTTGAAATCGGTGGAGCCTTGAGAGGTCTCTTAACAGTGTAATGCAGGTCTCTAGCCTTCTAGCACCACCCTTACTTCTCAGCATCAGCTTTCTGCAATGATAGCAAAATCAAAGAGCACACCATGAAAACCATTCTGCTAGACCACAGCTTGAGCTTCTGCTTCAGACAAGGCAGTGCAATGATGCAAATCAGGATCTCCCAAACCTATCAGTTTTTTGGGGGGTTATTCTCAACTGTAATGCACGTTCCCTGTTCTTTCCTCACCATACTACAACAGAGCATGCAGTCACTTAACATCGGATCTTGTTCACCACCTTTCCATCCCATTCATGACTTCTCACTGGTCAAAGGAAAAGTTTCACAGAAAAATACCACAAGCACATGTCACCAATTAACCCTCACTGCACTGTAATGACAGGCAAAGTATCTCATCTTCCATTTTGTTTGGATAAACTCTCTGCACGAAGACAGTGAAACAATATCTAAAGGTAGTGCTTTCACTAACCAGAAGACAAGTATAACTAAGAGGCAGCACAACTTCACCGATCCAATAAGAGCACTGAAAAGACTTCCAAAATTCTCTTCTTTCACAGAGAGTATTCTCAGCAGGTGGGCCTTGCCTGAACTATTTACACTCATTCATACCCACATCAGAGCCCCATCAGCCATTCAGTGAAGACAGGTGCAAGTCCATTAAAGTGCAGGAAGAATAGAGCTTCAGAATTGGGACTGTTTGCCAATTTTTACACCTGTAAAATGCATGCCTCCAAACACCACAGATAGCACAGCACTTTTATTTTTACTTGTAATGGATGTCATATGTATTGCTCTTTCTTCAAATATTTATCAACCTTGCTGTAATGTCTAGGAGGGAAAGAAATTGTTCAAAGGGTGACGGTACAAGTCCATTTTCTGAAGTGTATTGTATTCTTCCTATAAGTCACCCCCATCCAGTCTCTTCAACAATGTTTAAATACAACCTAGATAGGCATCCATATGTTGAGGTCATCATCTATGATGAATTCTGCCCATGCTTTTAAAATATTTCAGGAGAATAAATTTCTTATTATGTATTACGTACTCCAAATAATAACAGACTAAGAAACAGAGGAAACTAAAGAAAGAGAAACTGAGCTAGGGGGATTTTTTTTAAAATGGCAAAATAAAGGACAGTAACCTCTTTACACGGCAGGAAAACCTCTGCCTCCCTGACATAAGTCATTAACTAGGAGCACGTGAACAGAGAGTACAAATCCGTGCAGTGGTAGCAGACCATCTGTTTTCTGCACTGTGTCACTCACATCCTAATGTTTACTCATGGTTGTACTTAAAACTGACTTTGAAACAAAGTATTCCCCTCCCATCAGATACAATTAACAGAAAATTAATAGTTGTTTCAGCTTCTATAGTTCCTCTCTCCTATGCTTTTTTAGGGCGGGATTTGGGTTTTTTTGGCAGTTGAGTTGGGGGATCATGACGGAGGAGGTGTTTTTTCAAAAAAAAGTACGTCAGGATCACATGCAGAGAGAAATTTAATTCAATTCACACCTACTATTTGTCTAAATGCTTACTGGAGTTTTGGTTTGGGTTCTCTTTTTTGAAGCGAAAAACAATCCAACCCCAAACTAAATTTGATATTGGAGCTACAGACTGAGAATTTCTGGCAAATATATAGATCTATCCCATCCATCGATTTTACAGATTCAGGTGTCTGCTACCTACAACTTGTCAGTCAAAATCAGTTCTGCACTCTTTTCTTTTTTCCTTTACACTGATAGCTATGAACTCTTGTTCTTTTTGATAACACCTTAAAGAATACCTTTGCTGTAACGGTTGCTCAACTATACCCGAGTTAATTTATGTTCCCCAGAAAACAAAATTGCAAAGCACCAAATTATATGGAATAGGGAGACAGTCTAAACTTGCTGCACTTAAATTCAGATTCCTTTCAAGTTATGCAAGATCATTAATTAATAACACTTTTATAGCTAGCACTTGATGACTCAACTTCATTAAATTTAAAAACAATTTCTACTGCAGCTAGTTAGCAGTTCTTGTTGAACTGAAATGCCATAGTATTGCACAGTAAAAAAGCAAAAAAAAAAAATAAAACACCACATAGAAAGAAAACTTCCTTTTATTTTCTTCCGTCCCCCCTTCCCTGCATTCCTCTTTACGAGCAAAATCCCTTTAAAAACACTATAGCTTTCAAGTGACCAAAGACCACCTAACTCCAGAGAAATCTTATAAAGCACCTACACTGAGTGCTTTTCATTTTTGATTCTGCCAAGAAAGCAAACAAACCACTGCTGATTTAAGATTCCTATTAGGCTAGCAGCTGTCAAGTTACATGGGTTATACAGCCACCCACTCTGATCCTTGTTAGTACTGACTCATTTACCATGCTATGTGGTTATACTGCTATTTTTATTTACAATCCACATTACAAGTCCTACCCTGCTTGTATAAGAACAGAGTAATTTGTTCCCATCACTTATGTAAAAGCATCAAAATGCACCAAACTATCACAGTGTTGAGTCTGAAGCCTAGACCCCAGCAACAGCAACCATGCTTTGCATTAAGCCATTGCAAATTCTAGTAAATTTCCAATGCAGCCACAAGGAGAAAACATTTCTACTTACAAGGGATCTTGGCCCACACAAACTCAGTAATTAACACAAATTAAAAACTTGTCTTGGGACAAGGTTAAGAAGTTTTATGCTTTAAACGTATGAACCCTATGTTTCTGTTTCTTTTTGGAGATGCAGGCAGAAGCAAATTTGTACCACTAGAACAGTAGCAACTGTTACAGCAGTCACTTACAGTGACCAGCAGATATTTTTACATCTAATTCATCAGTTTTTTTACATCTGTAGAATAGATGGTGCCCAGCAGCAGATTCTGCAGAAAAGCCATACAGTTTATACAATTGCTATCCTCAGAATTTCCCAGTGCAAAACTGGATGCCTGGAAGTGATTCCCAGAGTTTTCAGATGGGCCATTAAAATATTTCATGTTGTGACCTCATCATGGATCTACTACACACGAGCATCACAACATTCTGTACACAAGTCATACATATATGTCCCTATTAACAAAAACCCACAATGTTTATGTAAAGGCTAGGACTGGTGGGGATAACTGGTTATCAACCAGGAGGAGGCTGCTGCCCAAATAATTTCTCTAGCCCATGCTCTCTTAAGAAAATGGGGTCTGCAACAGCTGAATTACCTGCAGGTCACAGATCAAGCATCCCAGTTACGAGTAAACATACAGAAATCTAGAAGCAAAGCTGAAGCTTATTCACAAGTCTTTTTCAGGCACTGAACGAAGCAACACAAAAAGTGCTACTATAACACAGAAAAGAGGCAATAGACAAAACCTCGAGATACTCAACTAGCAACCTGACTATTTTCTCTAAAAAGAAGAAACTGAAAACTAAATGTCAATATTCATGAATAGACAGAGTAATAGTGAGTCAATACTAAAAAACAATATAAATGCAGTATTTTCAGACAGTAAAGAAAGTTGAGCTCACCCTCCTACCCATACTTACAAAAACAACTAGCATAACTGTTACTTACATATTAAACTTACGTTTAATATAAACTTAACTTAAAATATATATAAACTTACTATAAACTTAAGTTAAAATATAGCATTTTGCATGCCTGAAACCCACAAGAGATTCAGAAAGCCAACCTACTGTTTTTGAAGACTGTTGTCATTGGATGGCACTCCAGAGGTCAACATGCTGGAGAGAAGGGATGCCATCCAGAGTGACCTTGACAGACTTCAGAGGCGAGCCCGTGCAAACCTCACTCAGTTCAACAAAACCAAGTGCAAGGTCCTACACCTGGCTTGGGGCAATCCCAAGCACAAATACAGGCTGGGTGGAGAATGGATTGAGAGAAACATTGAAGAGAAGGACTTGTTGGTGCTGATGGATGAGAAGCTCTACATGAGCTAGCAACGTGTGCTTGCAGCCCAGGAAGCCAACTGTATCCTGGGTTGCATCCAAAGAAGTGTGACCAGCAGGTGGAGGGAGGTGATTCCGCTCCTCTACTCTGCTCTCCTGAGAACCCACCTGAGTACTGCACTCAATTCTGAAGTCCTCAGCACAGGAAGGACATGGATCTGTTAGAGTGAGTCCAGAGGAGGAGAAACTCTCCTATTAGGACAGGCTGAGAGAGTTGGGCTTGTTCAGCCTAGAGAAGAGAAGGCTCTGAGGACACCTTACAGCAGCCTGCCAGTACTTAAAGGGGGCCTACAGCAGAGATAAGAGAGGGACTCTTTAACAGGGAGTGCTGGAATAAGATGAAGTGGAATGTTTTTGAGAGGGGAGGGGAGATTTAGATGAGACATTAGGAAGAAGCTTTTTCTGTGAGGGCAGTGAGGCACTGGCACAGGTTGCCCAGGGCAGTTGTTTATGCCCCATTCCTGGGGTTGTTTAGCCTGGAGAAGAGGAGGCTGAGGGGAGACCTTATTAATCTCTACAACTACCTGAAAGGAGGTTGTAGAGAGGAGGGAGCTGGCCTCTTCTCCCAAGTGACAGAGGATAGGACGAGGAGGAATGGCCTGAAGCTCCGCCAGGGAAGGTTCAGGCTGGATATCAGAAAAAAATTCTTCACGGAAAGAGTCATTGGGCACTGGAACAGGCTGCCCAGGGAGGTGGTCGAGTTGCCTTCCCTGGAGGTGTTTAAGGAACGGGTGGATGAAGTGCTTAGGGACATGGTTTAAGGAAGTGTTAGGAATGGTTGGAATCTTGGAATCGATGATCCAGTGGGTCCTTTCCAACCTGGTGATTCTATGATTCTGGAAGTGTTCAAGCCAGGCTGGATGAGGCTTTGAGCAACACGATCTAGCAGGAAGTGTCATTGACCATGGCAGGGGTTTTGGAACTGGATGGTCTTTAAGGTCCATTCTATGATACGCATTACTATTAGGAACATGTACCAAGCATAACTCTTGAGCTACTATATCATTTAAAATATCAGAAGAAAAATCTGTAGCAACCCTAAGGCAGAAAACTTTAATATAATGAAATCAGTATGATAAAGGAACATAAAATTGCTCAACAACTACTCAAGAAGATGCAAGAACTGACGTCATTTGTCCACCAAAACGCTTAGCCATACAAGATGATCTGGTACAGATAAAAAACTGAGATGCAATCTATACAGAATCACAGAATGCTTGAGGTTGAAAAGTACCTCTGGAGGTCATCTGGTCTGGACTCCCTACCCAAGTATACAAACATCTAATTGCATAATACAACAAGCCAGACAACCTGAGGATTACTATTCATGTGCCCTTGGAGAAGTGCCTTTTCAACATTTGAAAAAAACTGATTTTGCTTTAAACTTCTAAAAATTTATTTCTGCTGAGATCAAATCAGACAAAGTTATGTACAAAAGAAAAACGCAAAAACCTGTATTGTACTGTTCAGGAATAAAGTTTGCAAACAACTTAGACAAAGAACACCTAAAGATTCACCACAGCTAGCAAAGGAAAATCTGTGTTTATATTTGAGGAGAAGACAGATGTCCATCTGTTCTGGATGTAATTCCACACATACAGGACCACCTGCTGGCTCATACTCCAGCACTGCGAGCACTCATGCAGTTACTGCCTCCAGTTATCGACTCTCATGGGAGGATTGTCTGAACAGAGCATGTAGATGTTATAGTTAATTGACTAGAATACTAAAATACACTGGATTCTACTGAGCCTATAACATTGAGGTCAAGGCACTCCAAAGAAACCACACACTAGGTTTCAGGATCTGTTCCACCTAAAAAAATAGTCAAATCCAACATTATCACATTAGATTGACCTAATCACAAGGCTACTGACAAAGCTCTACAGCCATGGATTTGCACCACCACAGAGAGGAATGCAAGATTTCTACAGTACGAGTAAGAGCCTCACAGGATCAGTTCAGGGCCATTTCAGCCTCAGTACTGTTTGTGCATTAGATAGGATAATTCTAAAATACAAAATCCCTGCTTCTGAGATTTCCAATAATAAATGAGCACCCATCCTACAGCTCTGATACAGTTTTACTAGTTATAAATGGTACTCAAAGCCATTTAGTTCCTGTTCCGTAATTCTGTACTCAGTTCCAAAATTAAGAACCCTTGTAAATTAAAGCCAGTACTGGAAACATTTTGAATAGACATCACCTCATTTAGTATTTAGAAAACTAAAACTAAATTTATAGAAATATAACTTCAGAAAAAAGTTCCAACACTGGTCTACATGCAAACATATTTTGCTGTAATATTTCTGCCACGGAACAAGCTGATCTCATTACAAAAAGCTAAGAAGAACTGTGGGGAACAACTACAACAAATCCACTCCTATATGTAAATGAACAGTTTTGTCTAAGCTCTCCCTAAAACTGTTACTTTAATTGCTGAGCTACAATCCATTTCTCCCAGACTGTTGTAAAAAACAACAGAGTGGGAGTAAAATGGAGAATGCAGAAGCACTTAAAATACATGGCAAAATCCCAAGACTTTAGGAGAATTGTGGCTGGAGATTAAAAAAAAAAAGGATGCAGAAAACAGAAGACAAAGGGCTTTTTACACACTTGCCATCTATTAAAAGTACTTTAAGCACAGTTTTGTAAAGCGGTAGGACTAAACACGGACAGTATTAGCAGAAGAATGCAGAAGCAGTAGTGAATACATCAAGCATGTCACTGCAGGATGCAGAAGAGGCTAGACAGTCATAAGGGATTTCCCTGCTTTAACAGCAAAACTACAACAAAGCCATTAGAAACCAAAAGACATGATTCTACCATCTTTAAAGGATTAATAGGTATTTTCAAATAACTGTTGAAGCATCTAGACTAAAAAAAACCCTTCAACAATGATGGCTACAGAGAGTGGAGAAAGTAACAATCCTATTAGAAAAAAATTCTAAAATCAAAAATTGATAAATGGGATAAATATTAGAACACAATTTCGAAGCAATATTTTCCTCCACGATAAAAGTTACCGTACCATAGGCAATCTCACTTGCCCTTTCTCCAGGAACAGTCTTCAGAGAGCAACCTGAAGTTGTAACAGAGTATTTATTCTACCCCGCTAGGTAAGCACAAGGGGAGAATCTTCTGTACACTGTAGATGGTGCTTTAAATTTAAGCTATGTCACTTACCTGAGTGGGCTTGTCAAGACATTGATTACTATCACTCAGAACTGAGCTACTGAAAATGGATAGGATCTGATTACTTTTAGTACCAATACAGCCTATGAAATTAAAGTCACAACTCTTGAACTCTCACAGAAAGCAAGTGAATCACATACACAGACTGATACAACTACAGTAATACTTTGATGAAGACAAATCCCTTCTGTAGCAAAACTTGGGAAGGTCTTTCCCTCTTAAAATATTCGCCATGCTATTCAAAACCATAAAGGTTTAATGTTTTAACACCCAAGAGTTTTTTAGTAGTACATTACATTAACATAGCTTCTTCTGTGATTAAGTGAAGCTCTTGAACTTTTACCAGTCCTGAATCAAGTCAAGTTTTTTTCAAGGGGTGAGAAGGCAGGCAGAACTACACACATTGTAGTCTTAAATACCACAATGGAGACTCTTAAATACAACTGGATACTAGAGAAACAAGAGTCATAAAATAAGGTCCTGCAGTGGCAAGATATCCTTAAAATAAAACCACGAACAGAGCCCACAGGCCATATTTCATATATTATTAGATACTTGTGTCAAGGCTTTCAGTTTTTTCCTGGCATGTCAGAAAATGCTTATTTCAGTCACATTAGTAAATGGGACAGAAAAAAAAAAAAATTACATTTGTTTGAATCCAAACAGAGTATTCCGTTATTTATAATTCTTTAGTCAGCAACTGTTTCTTGTAACATGTGATACCTCTCCCCTCATGAAAAGAAAAAAATAAAAGAAAGCTTATCCACTAGGAAAATGAGAGTCTGTGACTCATTACAACTAGTTTAATTCCTCACCCTTGATGTAGGGATCCTCAGAGAGGGAGAAGAGTTGAGTTTTCCATCTATAATTTAAAATTAGAAATCTCTGTATAACTAGGCATATACTGAAGCAATACCTCGCCTAGAATCTAAGAGACAAGAGTTTAATTCCTATCTAGAGGGGCTTCAGAAGTGGCCTTGGGCACGTTACTTACCATAGATGAGACTTTCTCATGAAATTGATGTAACAGTACTTTCATATCTGAAAGATCAGTTAAAGGGACAGATACACAGAAGGAATGCTCAGACAAAAAAAAAAACAAAACAAAAAAAAAAGACAGGTCTAGGAGTACGCAATAGCTAGGAAGACAAAGGACAATGGATTCAAACAAGCAGCAGTATCCTATTTAGGATGTTGCCATGCCATCTCAGCAATCTTTCAAGAAAGGAAAGCAAACTTCCATGAGCAATTTGTAAGCTTAGACTCGCACTACTGCACATATTCTTCTTTGAATAGTAGGTACCCTGCAACCTTTTTAATCTCACACTATTAAGTATCCAACTTTCTTCAACACTTTCACATCAGCAAAACTGAAACAACCTGGTCATATGAAAAACATCTAATCTCAACCTTCCATCTATGGGATGGCTCAGTGCAGCAAGAAAAGTTAATCAACAAATTTTTCCTCCACTTCAACTATGAAGTGAAACAAAAATGAGAGCAAATATCTCTGAATATTCAGAGATGTAAAGTTGAATTAAATTTAAAAAAAAAATCATAAAAAAAAAAAAGTAAGATGAAGGAGGAAAATGCAGCTGGTCTCAGCTACAGATTCTAGCTATCATACTGGGCTCTTGGTATGCACAAACTGTCAAAGGCCAAGCTACCAATCCAGTAAGGAAAGCAACCACATCAATGCAACTGAGGCAGGTTATATTAGACCACACTGACCAAAGCATAGCTGAATCGAAAGGAACATATTTATTAATCCCAGATAAACTAGCAGTGTGTACCTTCACCGCATCCTCTAAAAAAATAAGTTGCAAAAATATAAGTTGCAAAAATAAGTCAGTAGTAAAAAGGGAGAGAAAAGTAGTCACACAGCGTTTTGTTTCTATTTCCTTCAACAAGCTTTCATTAGAGCCTGTTGCTGCTACACAAGTTCTTCTAACTACCTAATTAGTCTTCCTTGATGAAAAGTAATACATGTGAATGGAAAGTCATACATACATACTCAAAGGAAAAAGTTTTGCTGACTGGTAGCTGAACTTGGAATTTTCACCTCCACATGAAGCTTATCAATCCTATAATGAGCATGCATCCTTCCAATCACAATTTCCCTCCTTTTCCTGTGTCAGACAAAATCAGTTGAAATATTTTTGTTCTACTGGAAGACAGGTATTTCTCTGTCAGCTAGATAGCCAGTCAGAAAAAAAGCATCATAAATTATTGCCAAAGGCTTTGTTACTGTAAATGGCAGGCAATCTCCCTGATATTAACTGTGATAAGGCTAACAGTGTTTTGATGAGTATTGTCTTCCATCCACACTTTTCAGAAATGTTGACTATTTATAAATTCCTGAACACCAAGCTTGTGTAATCCCAGAGAAATGATACACTGTATAGACACTGTTATGAGTCAGAGTAGTTCATGTTAACAAGCAAGCAATGGCACATTCTCTTTGTTTTCTCTCCCTCTTTTCTTCAGTGCTAACTAATTATATGAATAGTTCTTGGCATTCTTCTCCTTTTTTTGTATTTGCATTAAGATCTTCCACACGCAGGTAACTCACGTCAGCCTGTTCCTCTAACTGATGAAAGCTAGATGACATGCTCCACAAAAACAAGCACAAGTTCTTACCATCTTTTGCATATACCAAGCTTATCAGTTTTGGACAAGCAGCAACTTACTTATGGAGTACTTACCTCAGACACCTTTTAAATTCCTCTATAAGCTTTCGAAAGAGCTATAGGGTGTGCAACAGTAATAGCAGGAAACTTCATGACCCAGAAAATAAACTGTGTTCTTAATATCTTACTAACTCTGTGTTTCAGGGTTTACGTGGTGAGCTGTTGGCAGCGAGGGGAGGGGGGGGGTGCTGGAGGAAGAGGCTGGGGCCTGCCTTGTGTGCGACACAGCTGGCTCCAGCAGACCCACCGCAGGGCACAGCTGAGCAGCTCAAACAAGCTGGGGGCACCTCTAGGAAAACATGTCTAAGAAAGGGAACATCAAAGACAGAGAAAAGAGGAAGAGGAGCAGCTCCATGGCAGAGCTGTTATCTCCTGCAGCTCATGGAGGACCCCAGAGAGGAGGCACAAGGATATTCCTGAAGAAACATTAGCTCGTGGAAAGCCCACACCAGAGCAGAGGAAAGAGTGGAGGAAGGAGTGGCAGAGAGATATCACTCTGTACTGACTGCAGCACTCTGCCACCCTCCATATAAGCTTGCAGGGCAGCTTGTATGTTGCTTAAGGGAGTCTGGAGTGAAGTAATAAAGCTGAGCCTGGGAGAGGGGGGAAAAAAGGTATGCTGTTTTAATGTTTGCTTCTCACTGCCTTAATCAATTTTAATTGGCAATACATTAGTTAGCCTTCCCAAAGCAGAGCCTGTTTTGCCCACAGTTGTAAATTGTAAGTAATTTCCCTGTTGTTATCTCAACCTGTTGCTTCACTGTTTCTGTTTCTCCTATTTTACCCCCCTTCCTTACCAGAATGAGACTGAGGGTGGCACAAGCAAGCAGCTGCGTGGGAATCTGGCTGTTAGCAAAGCACACGCTTGTTAACAGAGATGATCCCCTGGATGTCAAACTCTAGAGCTAACAAACTATTTCAGAAGGTTTGGGAAAAGTAACATAGTCAAGTTTTGGTGTTAGCAGACAGACCTGCTAACCTGTGATCTATAACCTCACTAGAAGATTGCAGCACGTGTTACACTTGCAAGTCTGCTTTAAATCTTCACTCAGAATAGACGTTTCAGCCTACACATCTTAACTTAATATAAAACAACATACAGCCCCAATCCTCAAAGTAATAAAACCCTTCAATGCAACATTAATATATTAATAACCACAAACTTTCCATATATTAGTCACATCACCATAACTTAAATTAAATAACATAATAATATAAACATTGTTGGTTGTTTTATTAATATAATAATTAAGCAATGTGGGAGAAAGTATTAACCTTTACAACAAACCTACTTAAAAACACATTGGCGAAAGATATGCCTGTTCACATCTTCCAAGAAAGGCTATGCACAAAGGTGCAGAATGTTCAAGACATTTCCAAGCAAAAAAAAAAGCTACAGCAAGCAGATAGGGCAATAAAATGCTCTAATCCACTGAAGCTTCTTTAAAAGATGCTATAAATTGAGACTGCACATACATCAAATCCTTATTCAAAGTTTTCCCTAAGGATTGTCATCATTAAGACCCTTCTACCAGCTACACAAGGGAAATGATTTTCAGCTGATATAGCAGCCTTTGATTTGCTATGCACCTATCCCAGCCACATTTGATTCCATAGAACTGTTATAGAGGGAGCAGACAATTTCCAGAAGCTGCATTTTTGAAAGCTGCTGGTCTGAATCATGATTCATCTGACAGAAACGTAAATCCTGAGCAATTCTGTAGTTTGTATCATAAGCATACACGCACGCGTGCCCACACGCACACACTAATCTTCCCACCTCCTCTTCCTTCAGATGATTTTTAACCCCTTTGCTCCAGTTTAACAGTTGTTCAATAATTATTATTCTTATCTTCAATAGATACTCAGGATTAACTCTTGAGAGGTACTATGCAAGTGCAAAAATATTGGCTTTAATCAGTGTAAACAATAGCAACACTAGAAAAAATCAAAATCAGATTTCAGTACTTTCAAGTTTGGGTTTTTTTTTTATTCTTCTAACAAAACATTCTCCTTTACATGACAGCTGTGTGGTGTATATGGAAATCTCACTACAGTAATGTTATTTCTGTATTTTTATTTTGCTTACCAAAGTATCAGATAGCCTGCTTGCTTGTCAAAAGACATGGGAAGCTAAGAGTCTTACAAAAGAAAGAGTCCTTGAAACAAAAACCAAATGAAAGTAGCTCTTTTTAGCCTTATTCTTTTCCCACAGATTTATCCATGATATTTCAAAATAATCTGTATTTTAGCTTTTTGTATTTTACTGTGCATATAGCCCATAGAACTCTGTACACCCTCAGCTGTGGTTACTAACAAGCAAGGACTTTTTTGCCCCCACTTCATGTAAACAAGGACCTTAGCATCCACTAAGGTCAATAGGTCCTAAACATAAACACGGCATCTGTCACTCCTCTAATATGATCTTTTTATGCCTTTCTCTGTTCTTCTACATATTACAAAAATGTAAATGAATGCTCCTTCAGTAATACAGCTGGCGTTACTACTTTATTCTGCACATTTTGCAATACTATCAAGTATCTCACTTCCTATTTTGGTTTCTTTTGTGACATACTACTTCACTTCCTCATCTTGAATTAGTCATCTAGACCCCTCTTTTCATCTTCTGTAAAGTCTGCTGTCTCTTGGCAGCACTTGAAGATTTTCATGGCTTTTTGCCTGCTCCAGCCTTTCTTTCTGCAAAGAATGCCCAGTCTTTGTAGCACACTTATCTTAGGCTTGTTACAGTTGTTAATTGATAACACATGCACTGTTGTAGTTCTTCACATCATTTCAACTGCAAGATCTTTTTCTGCCTCAGCGTGACAGCAAAAAATTTTAAACATTTGAGCATTTCATAGAAACCATGTATCCAAAGATACATGTGTCCTCGAACAGATCATTTCATGTGGCTGTCTTTTATTTAATCAATAACCTTCAGACTGGCTGTAAAGACTGTGTAGACTGGATGTTTCACTTGCCAAGACAAAGTATTTATAGCAATGTCTGCAGTCTTTAAGAAACACTTTGAAGAATTACTCTGAAGTATCTGCCACTGATGGACTATCACTCAGTCCAGATATCCCTATTTTGCAGGGTCTGGCTATTATATTTTAAATTGCTGAAATTCTGTGCACAGCACAACTCTAATTATTTACTACCTTTCTGCACTGAAAACAAAAGCTCTCCCTCACATATAATTAAAAAGAACAAGCGGACAGAAACCAGGTAGCAATCTAGCTTCACATTTTAAGCTAATGCAACAAGTGCTCAGAGGGAGTACTTAATAGCAGCCACTCCCTTCCTCTCTTCAGATCTGAATGCTCTCTGCCCACACTTATCCCTTTTCCCAAACTAATGACAGCAGGGACACATAGGCAGTATGTTTGAATGCTTTTTAACTAGTCCTCCAAAAACGTATTCTTTACATTTGACCTTAAAACTTTAAGATGAAGACTAGAATATCATCAAAAGTGACACAAATGTGACAAACTCCTTCCAGTACTGATGCATTGTCAAAAAGATGTTCAATTCTCATGAGGAGTGCACAGCTCTTTCTACAACACAGTTTTCTGTTAATGACCTAGAAGACTCACTGTTCTTTTAAGAGTCAGGATACTATGTTTCAGAAGCTCCCTTCATCCCATGTTTTGATTGGGTATGAAATGTTTGGATTGAAATCAGAGGCAGAGAAGATAAAGGAAACATACTTTGGGAATAGTAAGCATTGTTCACACTCTTGAAAGGCCACTGGGGAAGGAACACACTACTTGGGCAACTCGCTAGCAATCATCCTCAAATTTGAGCAGGAGAGATGCATCCTACAGCTGCTGAAAGATTCTTATTATCTCCATTATCACTGGCAACGTAACTGGATTGTGTATACACATATTTATGATAACAACTATGTGGATAATCGTGATACCTTTAAATCACGCTATACATACAAATCATTCAGGTATTTAATTTTTCTTTAATGCAGCACCTTGTTGAGAGAAAAATTAACAGGAAAATTGCTAAGTATTTCTATGCGTAATTAAATCATTAGGCACTGTAATATAAAAAAAAAAACCTTAAACCCTCATACTTTCAGGTGAAGAACTCACAAAAGTTCAAAAGAATTAGAACCTAATTATCTTAATTTTTGAATCTCAGTTCTTCATGCACAAGACAACATCATTACCTCATCTCTGACTTCCAGATAACTTCACAAAAAATTGTAAATATCATATGCCAATATTAAAAGAGGAGGGGAAACACCTCTTAGTGAATGTTTTATTTGGGTTAAGTTTTTGACTGTGGCTGATAAATAAGATTATGCCTATCAGCTGAGTAACTGGATAAAAAGTCACAGAGCACCATGTGCTAATTACCAGCGAGAATGTGAAAAATTAGCATTTGATCACATTATTGAAAATTTTCCTTTTGCTTTCACATAAGGGAAAAGACTTCTGGCACATCTTCACACTTTTTAGTGATAGAAACTCTGCTGTTCTCTTAACAGAGGAATTATATGTGACACTGATAAACAGGTACTGCAGAACTACAGAAGATTAGGAAGAAATGGGAGGGGAATTAGTGAAAATTTGGCAACTGAAGGTTGACGATGTCGCTGCTCATTGAAGGGGGATTGGACCAGATCACCTTTAAAGATCCCTTCCAACCCAAACCATCCTACAAAGGTGAAAAAACAATTTGAATTGGCCATTAGATGAGAGACCTTGCAGATCAAGAACTAAAGTGATTCGCTCCTTCCCTCTGGACCAAAAGTCTTCATTATCAGAATTTCTGTTGGTATTTCCAGGGGTTAATAAGCCTGTGTTTCTCTTTTTTGTTGCCTAGATGTAGCTGATATTTCATGTTAGGCCTCTGACTATTTACTACATTTTACTACATATTATAAAGAAGCAAGCCAATTAACAATAGGACATTGAACAACGAAAGAGTTTCAGATACAGAAAGGGTAGATGTGTTCAAGCTGAAAGCATCAATTTATTGAAATTCAAGGTTGCTTGTACGTCATAAAAATCCCACAGGAAATAGCAAGGTATTACCACAACACACAGAACTAAGCAACCATGAATGGTATCTTAACATGTTTTGCTAGTCGAAGAATGACATGTCACTTCTGAGAACAACTACCAAACCCAAACTGACTTAAGTTCCACCTCAGCACAACTGACATCTATCACACTACCTAATCTTGTCTATCAATATCAGGCCAAGCCAAAAAGAGGGAAACTGGCATGTTACAGACTGCATTTGGTTCAGCTATTTCTGTATGCTGTGCTTTATTGTGAATCTTTACTTTCTCGTACAATTCCAGCCCTATAAGAGCAACGTAACAGCACGAGTCACCTTGTGGCTGGAATGAATAACGTACAAGACTCCTTATGAACTTTAATCTAAAGCTTATTTTATGGCAGCACTGCATGTTCAGCATCTGCATGCATCAACTTCAGCAAATGTATCGAAAGGTGAAATGAGGAATGCAGTTGGTTGCAAATACTACAGTTCAATTGCTAAAATTTCCCTCTCACACCAGCATGCACACCAGAAGCTACATTATAAAGGTATAAAGACCCAATTGAGCTAAAGTACTTGCTTACTGCTTGTTTATTACAAGTTAAAATGTCAGATTTATTTAAATATGACCTATGACTTATTGCTGAAATATAAGCATGTTTTAAACATTTATTTCAAAATGTAATAATTTAAGAGATTATTAAAGCATAATTTGAACCTAACATATAGCAAACTGTCCTTTTAGATCTTTGAATTTTCAGATTACAGTGAATTGAATGGAAAACACCTCAATGTTTGACACATTCCTTTCCTCCACCCACTTTTAACATTCGCAACAGTCAGGAGGAAGTGAAATAACACACAGCAAAAACAAAGTATTAAATACAATCAGATGAAAACTAAGCTGCCTAGGTTATCTGTTCTTGCTCCTGTTCTCCATTTCTCTTTTCAGACTGTACAAGACTTTGGACATCTGCACAAGGAACTGAGCAGGAACGCTGATCTGGCTAAAAATGCATCCTGCAAAAAGATTGCCCCTTCAACATAACATCAGTTCCCCAAGTTCAACATAACTGCATGACTTATCGTGCCAGCACACACAGAGGCAAAGCTGCACAGGGCAGGACCAGCGTCAGCATCAACCGTATTCAAAAGCATAACCTAAATGTTAGCTGCTTTACAAACAAAGGTAAACAATCCTGTACTGTCACATTCTTAAAAGTGAGAAGAAATTGTTTGACAGTATGTACACCCATATCACTTTTACATTCTGCCCCCTTCCATGATTTTACTTAAAGAGAAACAAAAGCAGTATTTTATGCAAATACAAGGAAATACTAGAATGCCAGTTAACTAACCGCTATAAAACATTTAAGCAAACAGTCTTTTCTGATGTCAGCCTTTCACTAGTTATTGACAGAAAGCTCTTCAAGTACTGTAAGTGGTTTTAAAAATATTAATGAGCTCTAAATGTTCCTTAAGCACTGGTCAGCCAGTATTTTACAATAGTTTTGGCAAACCAGATGACAAAGCTAGTAATTCCTAACGAGTAGTAACACAGAAAGGGAAGTGTTCTACATTTTCAAGAAACAAATCCTATTATTCTTATCACTTGTAAACAACATAGGATGACTTGAGTTTCATGTGAAGAAAAAGAACTAATTAATCCAGAGCATAAAGCAAATCAAAGCAGAGCAATTAAATCAATGTTAATATAACTGGATCAAAGTTCAGACAATGGCTACTGAATGGGGAAATTTGCATTTCTGCCTTTTTTTTTAAAAATCAAGAAATGTACCAGCAAAGCTGTTATTTATTGGACAACATAAACGGACAAAAAAATAACAAATGTGGAATCATGTGTTCACACTTTAAGGCTATGGAATCAAAACACACCCAAAACGAACAAAATCAATACAGTTTCAAGCCCATCACTTTAAGACACAGTTACTGAACACTTACTCATCAGAAAACAGCTACAACTCCCAACTGATTAAAAGATTTAAAGACAATGCAAACACAACAAAAGTGCCATACAGTCAGAATTTTATTCCTCCCTCCCCCTAACTAAACTAATGCCAGTTTGGGGAATGTGCTCCATAAAAAGTCCTTTGAGAACTTTTATAGACTTTTGTTTTCATTTTGTCATGAAAACAGAAGTCTATAAAAGTTCTCAAAGAAATCATAACATAAAAATTGGCTCAGCTTTGGAGATTCAAACATACCTGCACAACTGAAGCAATGATTCCTCAGGGATAGTATAGCAACTATTTAGTTAGTGTGTCAGAATTATGATTTATCAAATCACTCTAAAAAAAGTGAAACAAAAGCAATCTAATTGTAATACTCCCAATAGGAGTCAAGACTCACCCACCACAATCTGTAGCTAAGCATGCAAAAGAATGCCAATTATACATAAACATTCAGAAAAAAAGTAAGACTATTACGAAAAACACTTTTAAGTGGTACTGATGATAGAAATCAACACTGTGGCCTGCCATGTGACTAGACTTACATTTTTGCTCCAGGGAAATCTGAGGTTAACCAATTATTAATTAACATCTGCATTCAACTGGAAGATGTATAGCTCTAGGGATGTGTATTACAAAACATGCTATTTTCTAAAGTCTCTTTATTCTAGTAAAAAAAATGCTTAACAGCTTAATTTGCAGCTCATTGCTTATAAAAAAACCCCCAAACCTGTGCAGACAAGCCCCCAGTGTACACTACAAACATGCATAAATGTAACTTTCCTTTTTCTAATGCAAACACAACTAATAAAGGATTGCATAGATGGAGCTAACACAGCCAAAGAAATTTTTAAAACTTTTCTAAACCCAAGTAAATTATTTCAGCAAAAGAAGAAACATTGAAAAAATAAGTAGACACAAGACAATATACTGATAAAAGTACTCTTCATGTAGTTATACCATCATGTTTAATTTACACGATCTGTTGAGTTACCTGCCTGGACTTTCCGGGTCCATGCATCCTGTCTACATGTGTGAGGCTCTTTATTTGCAATTCCCTATCTCATTTCACTATGTGTACTTGAGTCCAAAACTTCTAATCACATACTTTGTGCTACTGTTCACTTCATAAAGATGTTTCTGTACTGCTGTCTCTGGGGAGAAAAAGAGTACAATTATTTTCTGGTGTCTAATTGTCAACAGGACTGTACTGCTTACATGAGTCTAACAGTGAAATGTGCCTAAGAATGCCTACCACTGAGGTTTGATAAGTGTGGAAGTATAACAAAAAAAAAAATCTAAGAACAGTACCATCATCCCTACCGAGCTGCATATTATACATGAGTCAGATAGCTCTTTTTCTTGATCAAGAAGCCTACCTTTTCTTTTAAGCACGAGGTTCATCCAGGCTAATCACAGAATCATTTAGGTTAGAAAAGACATGTATGATCATCAAGTCCAACTGCCAACATAACACTGCCAGGTTCACCACTAAACCATGTCTCTAAGCACCATATCCACACGTCTTCTAAATACTTCCAATGATGGCGATTCAACCACTTCCCTGGCCAGTTTGTTCCAATGCTTGACAACCCTTGCTGCTTCTAAGCCCAAGGAGAGTGAGGCAGATGGACCTCTTCAACACATAACTCATCCTACTTTAGATGTAATTCATCCTACTTTAGATTCTACATACAAACAGCTAGAAAGCAGAATAGAAAGGGAAGCTGGGAAAGCGATTCCCTGCCATGTAAACATAGAACTACATTTTACAAGCATGTCACATGCATAAAGATTTGAAAGAGCTGGGTGAAATTTCACATTGCAGTAGATGCATTTTCTACAAACTTCCAATTCTTTCCACTATGGTCTAAAGTTGCCTTATTTTTCACCTAGTGTTGTAGTTACAAGATTATACTAAATCAGGTTTCTTCCCATTACCATCCAAGCTAAAACTTGACACGAATATAAAACACAAATCGGAAACCAGGCACCACTTTTTGTCACACTATGATTTACCTTTGAAACTGAAAAACCCTCCAAAATCATGTTTTTGTAAGCACAAACCTAATAACTCCATGATATTTGTGAAATTTTAAAGTGAATAGTAAGTTTCACTGCCTTCCTTACGGAAAAGAACAGTCAGTGAATGGACAGTTAAAGAATCAAAGCCATAGCAATGTTTAATTAGAAACATTGAATGCAACTCACACTGCCAAGCAAATCATAGTGATTCTGTGTTATGAAGCTTTATAAGGAATATAATGAAAAGTGTTTCATAGTTTGCCACTAAAGAGTATAAAGCCCTCTCAAATAAGCCCATTTTTTAAACCTCTCTTGACCCTCAAAAATGAAGATCTGGCATAGCTTTGTAACTTAGGAATTTCTGGAAGTCACCTGAACCCTCAAACTGGCAGATGAAAACTGCTGTCAGAAGCGGAACAAGAGGCAAACCGCTGATATCTGGACCGCCCAGAAAACAGAGATCTTCCGGCAAATATTTTCTTCCCTAGTAGTTTCTCCCTTTCAAAAATCGGATTTCAATCAGGAGTGATAACTCACTCAATCTGGAATGTAGAGTCCATGAAGGACATGCGTGAATAATACTAAATTCAGTAACTATTCAATGAAGGGCATTAAATTCAGAGACAACAAATGAAGCCAGTTGTCTAGAAGAGTTCAGTTCTCCTGTGACTGGTGCAGGTACTCGAGTAAACAACGTCAGCTGCTCCTTGTATGACCACAATTATGTCTCCATTCCACTTGAGATTTCTCTAATGATTCATTCTGACTTGTATTTCATCAACATGGGTTGTGTAAAGTACAACTGAATAAGAAGTCTCTGAGGGCAAGGGGTGAGCTTCTTTCAGTAGATGGGCCTATTTGGAAACATTTGTTTCCAAAACAATACTGACTGGTATTTTGCAATTACCTCTCATGCTCTCAGAAAGAGGCAAGGGCAATGATAGTGCCAGAAAGGGCTCTCCGCCATAAATGAGAGCAATACCAGTGAAATACTTGTATTGCCACAAATAAATAAATCTGTCTAGAAATAAAGATAACTGTTTCAAATATTATGATGCTGCATTTTGCGTTAGTATATTTGATGCTTAAGTGTTCAACACTAATGGGAACAAATGCTCACTCGCTACAGGAACAAGCGCACGTTTACTTCAGAAAAGAACAGCAGAGACCTTCTATTTCTATTTTACACAGCACAGAATCAAATTGGGTCTGGCCTGATGCTGTGCTCTCCTAAAGCTGCTTTTTACAGTGTTCCTTTTTTATATACTAAGAAGATATTTGAATAAAAATAGACTAGCTATGCCAAACTGCATCATTGTTTACTAAAATAGTGGCTTTATAATGCTGACAGACTCACGTGATCTTTCTGTAATCTAACCTGATCAAACACTGCCTGAAAAGGTATCTCATGTGTCTTTTACATCCATCTGGAGAAGGGTTTCCTCACACAAAGGAAATGGTATCTGCCAAAACGCAATAAGCCTCAAATATTTAGCAATAATAGATTCATAATGAAGCCAAATGATTCAACCCAAACATTTCTGGCTTTGCACCTGGCTGAAATGCTACTATACATAAAAACCCCACTGTTTATCTTAACTGAAAGGGAGAAAGAACTAAAGGGCAAGTAAATTTTCTCCATATCATATCAACTTTGTATGCTAAGAACTGAACTAGTTATTAAGTAAGAGTAAGTTATGCATTTATCATAGAAGTCTCTACTATAACCAGAAAGAACAGACAGCAAGTTGAAGCCACTTGCCCTTTATGCCATGAGCCACACAGTGTGGGAACACTCACAGTACTGGCATCTCCCCTTAGGTAACAAGCAATCAGAAGAATCCAATCCTGCACATGCTAAATTTTTAATCAGATGCATTTCTATGAACAAATCAAACAAACAAAAAATGGTTTATTGAGCTAAAGTTTACTCAAACAATGCATTTAACAGCTGCTTTTGGAAGAAAATACAGCCTTTCCTGCTTTGACGCTCATCTCCCTCCCCCACAGTAAGATAATGACAGAGAGAGGCCCTGATTAACCAAGGACACATTTTGCAGAAAAGTTACATTTAGCTCTTAATTCTGATTCCTCTGTGACAGTGCCCATGGTGACAGGGACACAAGTGAAGACACTACAACTGACTGCTCAAATGCTTTGAAAGTACAGGCACGAAGTTTTGCCTGTCATTCCTGGAAGTATGAGCACATGCACAAGTTGCAGCAGGTTGAACTAGCACATAAATTTACAATGCATCAGTTGCTCCTGCCATGACAGTTTGCATAGCTGTTACTACAGGGTAACACCATCAGAGTGGTGCTGCAGAGCAACTGAGCTCCCTCATGAGCTCCAAGATGAAGAAAGCACAATTCCACCCACAGATTTTATCTAAATTCCCAGTACTTGGGGTCAGCTGTTTACATATGGCTCAGATCAGCACAAGCTAGTATGGGCTGAGATAATGCAAGGTGCCTAATGGGGAACTGGAATTCAAACTTTCCTACTTCATAAGCCTATGGTTCGTACTCCACATTGCTGAGACTGAACTAGAAGCAGTACTTCCACCCAGACAAACTGCTGCACTGATACAGCACTGGATCATATTGATGCAGTGGATTGGTATGTAAAGTACTTTTTTAAAGTTATAAATCTGATCAATTTATCTGCCCTCCAGGATATTACAGACCTAGAACTGGTTGTCCAGTAGCTCATGTGAGTTGTCATTCTAGAAAAAAAAACACATCTAGCTTTAGGAGAAAAGGAGGCTACCACTTTCCTTTAACAGGCAGTTCAAAATCCCTGAAACTCCCCTCTCAAACTCCTCTTTGCTTAGATATTTGTTTGAGCTACTGTTTGAATTAGGCTAGCTTAAATTTCAGATATTTTGTTCTTTCCGTGGCTTTCCTCACTAGACTAGAACTTCTCAACATTTCTTCACTAGCTCCTGATACAATCTAACAAAAATATATCTTAATTTCCTCTAGAGGAGGAAAAAACATGTTTGAGCTCTCTTCTGAGCATTTTATGTTTTTTCAACATAATATAAAATACATCAGTGCTGGAGTTGGACGCACTGCTTCTCACATGTGTTTCACAAATGCTACCTTCCACCTCCTCAGCATTCTTCTGTTATTAATACAACCAAAAATGACATTAAGTCTTTCAGCATCACACTGATATTAATTCAGCTGCTTGTCTCCAATGACCCAAAATTCTTTACACAGTCACTATTTTCTATACCATGGACACTGCTTTATATTCTTTAATCTTACAATATCCCACTTCATTTGAATACCCAAATTCTATCATGTGACTTACGTAACTATCTATGAACACTCCACTATTTAACTGTCTGCAATTCTTTGCCTTCCTTGAATCCTATGAACATTATACATGATTGTTACAAACTAATTACACAATAAACTTGCACTAAAGTACTTTATTAGAAATAAATATTCTAGCCAGTAGCTTGTCATGAAATATTTATGCTCCTTAAAGGGTTGGAAATCCCAAAGTTATTAAACCTTTGCAAAAATTAAACCCCAGCTCTTACTCTGCAACCACATAACTCAAAACAAATGAAAGCATATAGTATCAGGTGACATGCTTTGAGTTATCAGTGTACAGTGTAGTGCGTATGTTTTTTTTTACATCACCAAACATCTCTTCTGTGTACTCTCAAATTACTTTCACCAGTTTTACTACAGTTAGAACATTGTTGCTCACCAGGCCAGAAAGAGCCAGTATGCTTATATTTCATGGCACATGGCTAAAGAAAAATAAAGCTGTGATAAAACAGTAAAATAACAAAACCTCATGAATAACAACACCAAAACCATGTGCAAAGCATGCAAGAATTAGTATGTTTATCAGAGAGCTTAAAAAAAATCTCAACCAAATGCAAGATACATTGTATATTTAAAAAATAACAACATATCTAACTAGGTACATTTTATCCATTTTATCTATACACATGGTAGTTACAGCATGTGGGCCTGTTAGCTCAAATAAAGAGCACTCCAGCTAGAAGAGCACTGTCAAAATCAGATCTTTTCCCTCGTGCTGAAGTATTCCTAGTTTAAAATTCTTTGGTACTCACTGTAATCACCAAAACCAACAAATGTAAATCTGCTGAAGGGATACTCTGCATGCTAAGAAGGCCATTAAATGCCAACAATGAAATGTAACTTAATATGAACTACACAAATTTCACTAAGTGTTGGCTGTTTGCCTTTGTTCCACAACTGAAGATTTAATCATTTACCGACTTAATAGTATGTCTATCAAACTCAGTTCTTGGAAGCCCGTAATGCTTGAGCATGACAGCTGCAGTATGACAGCACTAGCAGCTAGAGTGTGTCTGTTACATGTACAGAACTCCTCCCTTAATTTCACCTAGTTAAAATAGTGTACTTTTATCTGAACAGTTAAACTGTCACCCTTATGTTTTTAGAGAGTCACAGATTATATGTCAGTGCTATTCATTAATCACAGTTCTGAAAAGACTGACTAAGGTAAACTAAAATATAATCACCCTAGCCTCAAGCCTTAAATCGCCAAAATAAGTTGTGGACAGCACCATTTGACTCTCACAAAATGGATACCAAAAAATCCCCAGCAACTAAATACCACAAAACTATTGAGACTTTTCAATAGGTTTATATTAGGAGGCGGCAGCCATAAATCCAAATTGTTTCCATTTAAGTAACTTTCAAACAAATCCTTTCCTTTTCAAGTAAGCTTGCTAATCCTTAAGTTTGAAAGTGTAGTGGCTTACACTAAGGTTTATGTTTACTGTAAAGCCATTAACTTAATTTCAATTAAACACTTTTAAAAGTTAAGGAAACAATGTCCAACAATTTTTTTTTTTTAAACAGTCAAAACATGGAAATGGAGAAGTGGCCTAAAATTAGAGTTTTTCTAAATCCAGCTTGTGACTCTCTCTAGCAGGCATAGAATAAGTACCTTCAGTTTTGTGAACTAGATCAATTATATTCATTCAAAACTGAGAAAGAGCTGAAAACTTGTTTACAGTTTCAATTTAATTAATAAATACTATGTAGAAGTTAGTTAGGTATTCTTTCTTTTAATTGACAAGAACAGAATGAATTAGAATATTTCAAGGTAACAAAAAATCTGAAATAGAAACTAGTTGGATAAACCTATTTAAATGCAGGTATATTGAATGCAATTCTTCTGTCACATACCAGATTGACAGAACAGTTGAGGCTGGAAGGAACCTCTGGAGATCACCTAGTCCAACTTCCCAGCTCAAAGCAGGGTCTCCTAAAGCAGTGTGCCTCTGACCTCGTCTAGTATTTTAGTTAGTTCTTTTTACTTGGCTCCAGCTTCCACACAAATGTATTTTGACAAATGCTAAAGCCATCCAATCACAGTTAACCTTAAGCCCAACAACAAAGAAACAAAAGAAAAAACAATGAAGGTAGTTTTTCAAGGAAACATATCATTAAACTTCACCAATCAACACGTGTATGCCCTACAACTGAAGCATCCTGAATTGAAAGTAATTATATCAGTAAGTCTAACAATACTTATTTCAGAAAAGTGATTCCAAATCTAAGAGTTTGCTTTTGTTTAGTTCAATAGCCACATACTTATGTTCTTTTTACTCATTAACCGTATCAGCCTCTCTGGACTCTATATGTTTCAGAATGCAAATAAGATGCATATAAATATGGTACTACTTTCTAGAGCTCAACGAATAGTGAAACAGTACAATACTTTGATGTTTTATAACATTGCTATTGGCACTCAAACTGGCACAGTTTTAAGAATGGGTTAGTTCATACCTCAGAACTATTGTTTCAAGCTCTCCAACAGCTCAAGCAGACAGCATTTTATTGCATTGACTTGGTTTTGGTATTTAATGTTTCCTTGCAACTATAACTAGAGAACTGGTTGTCATTTGAAAACGAAGTTAAGATGACAAATCAAAACACACAGGTCTACCTGTGCTCCCAAGATGCTTTCTTTTATGTCCCTAAGACTGCTACCATTATTCTAAGAAGCATGGCTTTACACAAAACCCTGCTTAAATTGACAATGATAAGGAATAGCATATATTACAAAAGCCTGCATTCTGCAAACAGAATTTTATTAATTCAGGTTTTGAAAATTTGTCTATTCATTACCATGTTACTCAGAAAAAGGAATCAAGTATCTATACAAGTTTAACACAAATATTTCAAATATTACTGTAATAAGACTTTGAGTTGAATGGATCATCAAAAGCAAAAAGAAATGCTTTAAAAATGCAGAACTTGCATTCCCAATGCACTGAGAAAATAATCATCATCATCTAGTTCAATCATTTTAAGTCCTCACTTTTTATCTGTAATCTATTTAAAAGCTACATGTTTTAGTAATAGGATGGAGGACATCTCACTTTTAAGATACCCACAGGAATTCATTAAGCTCCTCACTACAACCGGATAACCAAAACAACAATATCCAAACAAAATACAGACATCTTGCTGCATTAATCAAAGGTCCATATGGAATAACAGGGTTTTGTACAGAAGCAGACATAGTACAGATCTAAAAAAACTAAAACAACAAAAAGCACATTGGAGAGTTTTAGGAAAAAATATTAAGTAAAGGAGTAACTTAACAGGATGAAGTCTTCTATCACAGTAACAGGTAAAATCTGGGGATAACACCATAAACTTGCTTTAAGAGGGAACTTTACACATTTTGAACATGAATTTTGATGAAACTATTACAAAGTAAACATTTGAAACAATTTTATTCCATACTAGTTGGATTCCTGTAGTGGCTTTATTGCTTACTGCCCAAGGGCCTACAGAAATAAGCATTTATTCAGTCTTTTTTCAGCCGATGGCAGAATACACGTATGAAAATCTTACCAAACCATTATTTTCCCATGCTACAACTACTGGAACAGCAGAAGCTAGCCCTAAAAGAAAAAGAGGACTAGAAGCTACTGAACATATTTTTCATTGTCACAGAAGTGATTGTCTCCATCTCTTTGAAAACAGCTTTTGCTTTATTCACGTGTGTTCAGATACCCTTGCAGCTGGTAACCCCATGGAGAACTCAAAGATCAGCAACCAAATCTGAATACCCAGGTTAACCTTGTAAAATACCACTCCATGATTTTGCATCTTCAATACCGTTCTTGTTCATCCATATACCTCTAGTATATTCTATATTCATGCTCGTATATTCTACATTTCATGCTCAGATGCTCTAAGAGCTTTTATCAGCACATTATGATACACTCTTCAAGAAGAATTGCAGCAAGAGGACTGGAGGACTACAGGCCCTCAAACAATTTTACATGCATCATCGCGGCAAGTGCGATTAAGAAATGAGTTTGGAGTCTGATCTATTACTTTCCCAGAAGTCAGTAAACTTCACCAAATCTGAAAGCACATGCAGGTTGTTAACGCAAATGGTATGACATATTTTTGGGCAAGAACCAAAAGCACTACTAATAACTGCTTAGTGAAGAAACAACTTAGAAGAGCACACAGGAGTCTTCCTCACAAGCAATTCTTTACATTTCCAAGAGCTGAAAAGACAGGCTGTCTTCCTAATTTGAGAAGTACACTGACAAATCATACTCCCAATTTTTTTAGTTCTGCAGCCCGGTGTTATTGTTGCAGTTAACTCACAATCCATAAAGATGCTCTGAAGTCACCATAATCTCTCATCAGTTTAAAAAAAAAAAAAAAAAAAAAAAAAAGATAGATTCTCAGGATGTACCCAGTTCTGTGAAGCAGTAAGAGTATTACAGGCTCAAGTTCAAGGCTAGTAAAATCTCTGGACCACCACTATCACAGAACACAAATATTCCTTTTCTGACGTTTCAGATGTGAAAGTATTTGCATTTTATTTCCAGCACTAATGGTATTACTTTTATTTTAGACAACAAAATCTATTTTGCTGTGCCAGCTCCTGGTCCTTTTGAGAGAAAGGTTAAATCTTCCTCTAATGAGGAATAAAAATCTATGCTTATAAAGTACTGTATTTTGCATCGTTAAGACCAACTGATTATTTCAAATCCTAGTCAATTACTTTGAACATATCAAAAGCAATATAAATGCAAGTGCATCAGAGAGAAAAGCACGGACCAACAGGAACTTCTCACACAGGCAACTGCTATGTCATAACATTAATAACGATGGCTGTGGACTGAGAAAACCTGAAAAAAACTCATATTGAGAGAAAGTAATAGTCAGTCTTCTGCAACCCTAAAGAGAAGTTGACTACTAAAAATCTCTGGGGCTCCAGTCCTTTAAGAGACAAAAAAAATCCTTCATTTCTAGGAAAATCAGAAAAGAACTGTCATCAAAATCACCGAAAGGCCTAAAACGATCTTTAAGGCTATTTATTTTTTTGTCTTGGCTTTGGTCAGAAAGTTATTCATCAGTGTCACTGGGGTGTTTCTGCACTGCCTGTTCTAAAATGAACGTTTCAGCAAATTTTGAATTCAATTTATTACTACATATTATTAATATCTTCAGGAAAAAAAATGGGAAAAAACCCATTTCTAACTCTTCGATGACAAAGGCAGACTTCCAAATAAGAATAATTTCAACCCTATGCCTTCAGAAAAATTGCTCCTCTGCCTCTACTATTGCTACTCACAGATCCCTAAGCAGCTACTAGTCCAGACCAGATGAGTGTAACAAATTCAAACGCTTCTGGCAGAGGCATGTTTATTATTTTCCAATATGACTGCCTGCCAAGTTTCCCTGTCCAGGATAGTTTTTTTTAAAGAAAGGAACTATGTGAGCCAAACTATGTCAGGAACTATCCTTCAAACAATTGTTTCAGAAAGTGGAAGCACACTAGCACGTATGCAGGCTTGTATTTGAATATGGTTCAAAAATATTAGAAGACACAGAACAGTTGAAACTTTAACCTATGCTACGAGTCCTTGAAATCACTTAGCAATACAGAATACTTGAAATCTTACACGTGATAAAAAAAACATAAACTTTAATTAAATAAGCTGAAATCAATGAACACAGCCATCTATAGTTCCCCTCAAAACATAACCTTTTAATAATGTCTTTTGTTTTCTGACATTTCAATACTTATTCTGCAATGTGTTTCCAGTCTACTGCTCATTAGTTTAGCTGTACAAATTGAAATACAACATTATGGCATGAAGGCACATATCTTGTGAGGAATTCTTCGAAGCACTCATGCATATCATCTTCTTAAATGATGGTCTTGTGATTGAGACACTTAAAGGCAAGAAAAGGAGGATGAACTCCACTTCGAGCCCCTCAAGACCTTGTACAAGTCATTCAGTCCCTCAGTCTTTATTTTACATCTATAATACTAAATTAAGAATTATTTAACTATTTTAAAGCACAAAATAATTTGCTAGCAGCATACACAGCATTCAGACACAATGCAGATACTAATATATATATATCTTCGCAGGAGTAGAATTAAAAGAAAGAAAAGTCAAATGCCTTTGCAAAGGTTCTGCACATGATTCTCAGCTTTCAATTTGAACATAATCTTGAAAGGCCAACTTGAATGAATTATTCTTAAGAGCTTAATCCACTTTAAAATAACTCTAATTGGTAAATAGTACAAAGGAATGACCAAACAACAAAGATATTGCTTAAGAGAGCAGTGGTTTGATATGGCAAGCTTTTTGATTTATCTTGTTACTATCAGGCATTCAGAACCAAAAAAATTGGGAGTACTATCAGGTGGTTGAGTCACCTTCCCTGGAGGTGTTTAAGGGATGGGTCGATGAGGTGCTGAGGGGCATGGTTTAGGGAGTGTTAGGAATGGTTGGACTCGATGATTCTATGAACTGGGGTGCTGTGAGGGAGACAAAAGCCTTAAGTTGTGACTGCATAAAAAACACCAATCACTTAAGAATTACAGTCATAAAGAACTAAAAACTTAACCTCATACACAAATCAGACTGTGGGTTCTGCTTATTCTCTCCTATGAATAAGTAACTACTACCCTTGACAATAATGCATTTGAAAAAAAACAGGACAATTATTGTTTCCAAATTTAAACATTTGTAGCACATTTCTATTAAAAAATTACTGTAAGGGTGGAACTCCTAGAGTTAGTCAGAAATATACCGATTCAATAGGAATTGTGATTATTATACACTACTGAACAATCAAGTCCTGACACTAGGGAACCACAGTAGCCAGATCATCTACTGATGAACTTCCTTGCAGGCAACTAAAGAATTGTCCCTTGAACTTTTTAATAATGTCTCAACATTAAGAAACTGTCTCAACAATGTTAACAAAAATCTTTAAACATGATATTTTTTGATACATTAATCCAGTTATTGAGGCTGCTACCGTTCAATAGCTAGAGATCAAGATCTCTTAACAGACAATTACAGAACAAATATCTATCTCCCCACTTGAAAAATCAACCTGTTTCTAAATAAATATTAATTATAATCATCATCATCTACTGCATTTCTCACTTCTTTCACCTTTCATTTAATGGACATTAGGAGTTTTAATTGCATCCACAATTCCTTTCCTATCAGTTTATTTCTCATTCTTTGGGAAAAAAAAAAAAATATCACTCAGTTTTCATCACATTCCTTACTAACAGTAGGAAGCAAATTCTAATACAGAACCACAACAGTTCCAACAATCACAATCCTCTTTGGAGTAAAGCATTTTGCCTATGGTTGGGCCTACACAGAAATACCACTACACCTCATGAGAGATGATTTTAGAAGCCTTTTTAAAGCTAACTAGTTCAACACGACGCAGCTTGGCAATTAGAAACAACGATGCCTAATAGCAACTAAGCTTATTTTAAAATAATGTGACCAAAATTCCTGAGTGGAAAAAGAGCTCTTGACCTCACTGTGCAACTACAAACACAGTCAAAGAGCAATAAATTTCCATTACAGATGTGACCTATGCTTCATGAATTCAGAGCTGAACTACAACTATCTCACAAAAGCAGAAATTACCTCAGATCAGTTTTACTTCTGAGTTAGTGATGAGCGTACACAGAAGCTATTTCCAGAAAAACAACACTTCATGCAGTTGGCGCCTCATCCTTCCACATGGCTAGCTTCCAACATCAACTTGGAGATCTCCTTGTTCTACATGCTGGCAACTACTAGTATATAGGTTGATGAAAAAATACTTTTCTCCTTGTAAAATACATAATGTATCATGGTGATAAATTCTGTTGGTCAACTGAAAACTATCCAAAAACAGAAAAAAAACCCCAACGTAACAGTTTAAAAAAAAAAAAAAAAAAAAGAGATTGCTTCCTTACATATAAAAAAAACTTCTATTTTTTCAGTTCCCATCCTAGCTTGCAAAAAAAAAAACTAGAGAATATAAAGTTCCTTCATAGTATGTATTAATAGTCACAATACATTAAAAGTTCAAATTAAAGCTTGTTTAAAACACAGTGCTTGGGAAAAAATATTGTAATCAGGTGCTGTAAAACAGCTGCTCTACTTTGGAATATGTAATCTTGTTTTCTTTTGAAAAGAAACTTAAGACATTATGTAGAAGTACATTTAGTTCTCACATTTAAGATAGAGAGAACATAAGCACTATGGAGAGGAACGAAAAGTCATGCTTTTAAAAATAATTTATTAGCATTCTAACATTAATCACAACTTGGATTTCATGGTTTATTCCTTAGCTGGAACATCAGAAAGGATATTTTGAGTTACAATTAAGGTCCACTTTACTACCACTATGACAACCACATGGTGCCAACCTTTTCACCAGCACTCTTAAGTTTCAAAGAAAAATCTACCCAAGAAATAACGAGGTGACACTGAGAGACTGGCTAACACCACCAACAATACCATTTTTAAGAATATTTAAAAAACTGATAAAAAAAACCAAATGGACATCACTAAGTTTTCTAGAAGTTATTCCTTTTGTATAGATGACACTATTATATTTAATCACAAGTTTTCTTTAAACTGATTTTTAAACAACATTTTCCTAAGTATTTTGATTTTCCTGAACAAACCCACACCAACAAATAGAACATATGCTTCAAAATATAATCACAAGAGAGTGCACCCACACCCAGCCACTCTGGTCTAGACAGAGCCAAAGATTTAGTGGATAGCTCCCCTAACACATATTTCTCCTCTCCCAAAAACTAAGAAAACAAAAGACATGAATCCAACAGCTGCAGAATTTTCCAATTCTGACTTAATTGCAAAAAAGGGGTGAAAAATTAAGAGTTATATTAGATTTTAACATCCAAAATTTTGTTGAAAACTGTATCATTAGATTTGTAACAGCTATAGTAGGTTCCATTCTGTCAAAAACACTATGGTTCTAGGTATGCATTTAAATATACAGATACTGAAGAGACAGGCTTATATTCAGAATAGCAGAATATCTAACTCCATCATGTCTTGTTACATTAAGGAATTTAGTGATCTATTACAGACACCAGCTATATTTGTAGAAATTAAGAAATTATTTTAATAATGTTTAGAAGGAAAAACGTTGACAGTTCTTCACAAATGCAGATGGAATAGGCTTTAATTTCCAAGTTTCATTTTTCCCTCTTTTTCTCTTTATATGTGTCTATTCCTGTAATCCTTGCATGAATATAGTGCCTCTAGTACTACCAGTATCCTGGTTTACAGCTTTGATGAACTGAAACAGCAGAATTATTCTACAGAGCTTCAGCGTGTGCAATCAGCTACCTTTCTTTAGTTACTTGCTACAGCATCAATAAGCAGCTCACAAAATACTCTTAAACAACAAATTATTTTCAGCTCTAGAACAGTTGAAAGTTCAGTTACATTGTGCTAACAAAGAACTTAATTCTTTGAGGACAGAGTCTACCTCCATGAAAATAAACAACCACGCCACATCAAAAATAAAATGTTCAGCTCACCAAATACATTTCATCAATCTTTTCTCTCCTCTTCCCCTTTCTCTGCAATTCTAAGTGACTTCCGAATATAAAAGCACTAACAAATAACCACACCATGCATTTGCCCAAAGGTAAAATCTGATGGCTTCAGAAAGCAACATTTATGCAAAACCATAGTTACTGTATCAAACTCAGTGGGCCAAGAAATTCCTGTTAAATACTGCACACTATAAAACTTTTAAAATCATTAATTAAATATTAAAAAAAAAGAATGCAAGCTACTGGATTTGAAAATTCACCAATCTTGGAGGCACGTCCAGATATTCAACTGGATGATCAAGCTTTAAGTTTCAAGTGATGACTGCTGCAGAGCAGCTGTAAAATAGTTAAAAGTTTCACACTACTCAGTTTTAAACACTACTCTACTTCTCCTAACCCTTGTATACCAAGTTATATATCTTCAGATAATGAAAGCATTACGCTGCAGTCACCAGATTTCCTCCTAAACCAAATTCTTAGTAAATGTTCTCTGGCCAACTTCGCTCTGACCTACTGGTATTTGTCCATCACCATTTTACCTCCACAACTTTATTGTCAAACACACAAGCTTCAGTCTCTCATCACCAATGTTCCACTATCAAAATACCAAGTGTCCAGTCATGAGGGTACTGCAAGCAAAAAATGCAATCACTCATCCTTTAAAAACTATAGAATTAAAGCATTCAGTGAAGTTATATAGTTTACTATGAGTCAGATGGCTACAGAAGACATTTTATTAATAATTAAAACATTGCATTGTTACTGGTTTCCATATGAAAATGACATTCTGAAAAAGCAAAAGACTAACTTGGAAAGAATAAGATGTTGCTAAGGTTTTCTTTCAACAAATTAAGCTTACGCAAAACAAATGATTTTTACAGAATCAACTGGAAAACGTGACAAAAAAAAGTTGAAGAAATAACCCATTTCTCACTGTTTGGTTTCTGCTCTCTTTTTTTATCTGACACATATGCATTTACATTATGCAGGTCCACCTATTTTTCTCAGCCAGCAAAAGATGTATTTTCTTGTGCATGCATCACACTGCAGAGTCAGTCTTGAAGTCAGTCTGGTTTTAGTTTATTTCCACTGATACACTGGGAAGATGAACACCAGATATTCGGAAATCATTTTAATCACATTTCACATCCCTTAACGCAAAAATAAAAATTTTCATGAGAGCAGGCAACACAATCATGCTCTCAAACTCCACAGTGCTCATGAGATTATTGTATTTCTCTGCTATGCTGTACACCTCTCAGTTCTCAGTCGGGGAGTATTTTGTTTTCTTTCTCTCTTCTCCCACTGCACAGGGCAATAAACCTCACGTAAAACCTCATCTACTTCCAGCAACAAGTCGAGATAAGAAATTCCAGGGGATGAATCAGCCCCATGAGCCAAAGCAAGCGAAACCAAAAGGGAGCTGCTAGATAACTGGTCCCTGTTGTTGCAACTCCAACATCAATATTTTCTGCAGTCCTGGCACTCCGCACTCTCGTTGCTCCAACCCCCCTCTTCCCAGCTCACCTCACATGCTCCACATATACCTTTCCGTTCCCAGCTTTCATTTCAACACATCCTCCCCTCGTCCTGATTTTCCATTCAGGCAATCCCTCTTACAAAATTTCACTTCAAAATAATGGCTAACAATATTGTCATGCCATCTGTTTTCATAACATATCACTCTTTCTACACCTTTTAATGCTCCATTTATACAGAACATAACTGTTTTGGAGTGAAGACTATCCACCATTACATGCACATCGCCTGAAACAACTGGTTTCTGTTCTTAAGTCTTTCATCTTTAATATAGCAGTGGTTAAAAATGACTATTTATTTCCTTGATTAGGTTTCCAACTGTTGGCAGAAGAACACAAGCTCACCAAAACCTGACATGCTGGCACAATCTGTAAATGTTAAGCAGAACCTCATTCTGTTCTTCCCATCTATCCTAAGGTGGGGGAGGGGTTGGTGGTTTGGAGGTTTTTTTTAACGCATCAGACTCAAAACAGAAATCTAGATAGTAAAGATACTAAATTCATCTCTGCACAGAAATTTCAGGTTTACAAACTTACACACAAATGCACAAATTCCTTAAAAATCATAAATAAAGAAAGCACAGTAAAGAATCAACTTAATTACCAGGGTAAGTTAAACTACTTTATGCACAATATATGCCACTTCTCTGAAGTAAGGAAAACATGGGACAATTTAAAACTGAATTTCTGATACAGAACACCTTTTTAGTCAAAAGATGACTTATGTTCAGTTATTTTACATCATTCTCATGTTTTCTGTTCAGGTAAAACATACCATCAAAACACAGATAATACAGACCCAAGATTTACTACTTTTACATAGTCATACCATACCCAAGATACCTACGTAGAAGTTTCATAAATGCTACAAAAGAAACCTTGCTGTGATCAGAAATTAAATGAAATGCATATACTTTCTCCTCAGAAGATGGCACGATAAAAAAAGGAAGAGGCAACAATAAAACACGCAATGGAGAGCTCTGATTTGACTGTTATGCAGCAAGGAGAGACGTGAAAAGTTAAGTGAGGAGCAGAGGCCTTGCAATAATGGAATACGGATGCCAGTCATTTGTGGTGTACTCTAGAGGTCAATATTGAGGTCAATATTGTTTAATGTCTTCAATACTGACCTGGACATCGGACAGGTGCACCCTCAGCAAGTTTACAGATGATAAGATTTGGAGGAGTGTCTTGTGAGTGTTGTGATGACATTCAGAAGGACCCTGACAGGCTGGAGAAATGGGCAGAGAGGAATCTCATGAAGCCCTGCAAGGGGACATGCAAAGTCCTCATCTGGGGAGTAATAACTCCATACATCACTATGGGCTGTAGGCAGACTGCCTGGAAAGCAGCTTTGCAAAAAGTGACCCAGGGGTCTTGAATGAACACAAGCCAGCAATGCACCTCAGCTACAAAGAAGGCCAACAGTGTTCCAGGCTACACTGGGAAGAACAACACCAGTAGGTCAAGGGGGCACGACCCTTCTCCTCCACTCAGCACTGCTGAGACACATTTGGGGTGCTGGGTCCAGGTCTGGGTTCTGCAATACAAGACAGATATGGATATATTGGAGCCAGGCCATGAAGGTTATTAAGGTCTCGAAGGAACATACAACGGAAGGCTGCACGAGCCAGGATTTTCTATCTTCTCAAGAAGAGGAGAATTGGGGGTGGGAGGGAAGGATCTTATCAATTCCATATAAATACCCGAAAGGAAGCAGTAAAGGAGAGGAAGTCTGTCCTCAGTGCTGCCCAGTGAATGGACAAGTGGCAACAAACACAAATTGGAACACAAGAAACTTAAAAGTTTTGGGTGGGTTTGGTTTCTTCTCCCTCTTCCCCCGCCCCCTGCCCCAGTTTGCTTTGTTATACTGTGAGGGTGGTCAAACACTGGAACTTATTACCCAGACAGGTTGTGACATTTCCATCCTTGGAGCTGGTTTAGGTGACACTTGATTTGAGCAGGGTACTTGGACTAACTAGATCTCTAGAGGTCCCTTCCAACCTCAACATTTATCTCAGAGTAAATTACACTTCTCTTGCAGGAAATAGACAAACATCTAATCCTCAAAGCAGAACTGAGTTATTTTTACTGCTACTACTTGGATGTAGCAGTAAAGATGGTTAAACCTCAATTCTACAAAGCTGATGCAAACAGTTCAAAAACTAAATAATTGCTACTAAATATTTATAAAAATAGATTCATTTACCTCACTGTAAGAAACTGCCTGTAATCTCTTGTAATTTTCTACAGATAGTAAAATAGGTTTCACTACTTACAAATGTGAACACCACAAACGCATTTGCTTAATGGTCAGTGGATAAAAACCATACAAGAACATAAAGGAAGATTCATCTGCAATGAAAGCGTTTTGTAACATTTTAGTTAGGTTAAACAGGTAACTTTTAAAAAGTTATTTATTATCATCTGGATAATAAATATAATAAGGGTGGCAGCAATAAAAAATTTCTTCATTACTGATCTGAAGGTAGTACTTGCAGAAGTGAAGGTTTAAATCAGTTTCCAATTCCCACTGCTTAATAAGATCTGTGCTATACAGAAACCCACCTAGGTAGTTTCAAACACAAAATGAAAGACTCATTATATATCTCATTATACAAAACTCAGGAAACTTGTATTGTAAACCTCCCCTGAGGAGTAATGCCAAGCATTATGGATTAGGTGCAACATTCCACAGCCCTTTCAATATTCTCACTGAGTACCGCATGTTGATATTGCGCCTAACACAGGACATAGAGCTTTGCTGTAGTAAACACTGGTTTAGTCAGCAAACAATACAGAAGAACAACCTGAATGTAAATAAGCAGTGGCTGTTCTCACTTTTGCTGTAATTTTTAGGAAAACAGCCTAAAAATTACACTAAGGGACAAACCAAACCTAGCAATGGTCTCTGCAGTGAACACTCCTCCTTTTCTACTTCTTTACAGATCTAAGTCAGTTTTCACTAACACTGCCAAAACTTTCCAGTACCTTCTACAGCTGTAGGGTAATCAACTCAAAGACAGCTACTTGGCAACCTCTCCACATCATTTGGATGTAACTGTGTCTACCTGGGCACAAGAATAGGCTGTACAAAGCACTTGGACACTCACTCCTGACAAGAGCAATCACAGAATGATCCAGGTTGGAAGAGACCTCTGGAGGTCACCAGTTCCAAACACTCTGCCAACTAGAGCCTGTTGCCCAGGACCACGTCCCAGCAGCTTTTGACTATCTCTGAGGACAATGACTCCATAACCTGAGAATCTGAGAAGGCATGCACACAAACGCCAAGGTCACATAACATGAACTCATAAACAGGCAGTCAACATGACAGACTGGATATGTAAGAGTCGGGGAAGAAGTCATCCGAAATGCCTACCTCTATGCCGATCACAGAAATGCTGGAGCATACAGACAGCAAATGGCTCCCTAATAAGCCATATCGCCCATCCAGCAAGTGTGAAGCTTTATTTAAATACTCTGCCAAAAAAACCCACAAACTTCTACACACTTTATAACTTCTCTGTAATAAAAAACAGCTCTTGAAATAAAATATCCTTAACAAACACTCATGAATGAAGCCTATGCAAACATCAGTATTTCAGATGGTCCCTATACCTAGTTCAAACTTAACCTGGTATTTGCTTCTTGCATATTTTGGGCTCTATACTCAGTCTTAAAGTAACTGTATCACAGGCAGCAACAGGTTGCCTGTTTGCAACCTCATATATTTGATCATTCCCCTGCATTCCTCAAAATTATTTGTTTCACCAGAATATATATAGGTATCATGAACAGCAGTGCAATTGCAGACTAACTATACAGATTTCATAGTAGATCTTCACAACCAATCGCTGACCTTGTTACTCAAGCCTAGGCCTTAATGTTCTAATTGTTCCACAGCTTTGGTCAACATATAAAAGAACATTATTTTATAGTTTACATTAATTTATTATTGGGTGGGGTAGTAGCACAGAAATAACGCTGCTTGCAGACAGCAGTTTCTTCATTGCACTATTGGCTCCGCTATACATTTGACGCAGGATCCTAAGCAAATCCATTCTTTTCTTTAAACAGGTATACCTCGCTGTCTGTCAAGAATGCATTCCTGAAATGTGAGATAGCAATTCAATAGACAGTGAAACATTTTTTCCTCATAGAATAAATGTAACAAAGGGGAGACATATACAGGAACTTAAAACACACATACAACTGTAACACACAGGGACAGTACACAAGACATGGCAGACAGACAGGAAGAAGCAAGTTCATCACTTGTCAACACAACATCCAGTGATGACAGATGAGAAGGATGAGATGCTAGCTTTTCAGAAGCTCGCTTCACAATACCTGGAGATACAGAATGCTTAATTAAAAAAATAAAACAAAATTGACTGCTAATTGTCCTGAGATTTTGATCAGCACATCTCCCCTAACACGAAACTGTATCTCTAGTGACCTTGTCCAACCACACTAAAATACTTTAGCTGCTTCATGCGTGAGACCAAACATCCACTGTAAATCTTTTGAAGTAAGCATTCGTGCGACCTCTTTCCAATATTCATCATCATCATCATCCTTCTCAGAGGCCCACTGCACACGAAGGTCAATCAAGTCAATCAAGGGTAAAGGACAAAACCAGGGTAATGACAACGGTTAGTAGAACAGGGTATTAAATGATCAATACCAGAACCCTGAAATAGGAGACTGAGAAGAAACAGATATGGTGTTAGCGCACCTGTTTGCTTCTTCCAGAGATTTATCTTGTCTACTCAGACTGCGAAAATTATTAAGCAGGAGCTGTTTCTAACTGAGTGTTTACACGTTGTCTAATACTGCCAACCTCAGTTGTGATATCCATGTGATACTCTGGTAAAACTAAGAGACAACTATTTTCAGGCCAGGGAGTTATTTTGAGGAGGTTCATTTTACACACATGAAAAAGAAGATATTTCAACAAGCAGCCAAAAAGGACCCTTAAGAAGTATACAACAGAATCAGAGGTGGAAAAAGCTGTCAGTACTTCCAGCACTAACCATAAATATCAGTCCCAAGTTATATATTAGACACAATATAGACGCAGGTACTTTGTGAAACACTTTAAAGTCTGCAGCTGATGGAGTTCTAAGCACATAGTGGCAGTATACGTGGGGTTTTTTTGACTGAACTACAAAAGCTACAAATATTCAGTTACTTGACCAAGAGGTACTTTATAGCAGCAAAGAGAAGAACGGTCATGAAATCAATACCTGGATTCTAGTTAGAATATCGATTTTATCACAGTATTTTAAGTTTTATTTAAGGAACGTAACTAAAGCAAGATGTATATACATGGGTACTAAATTTGATAATGAGGTTCATATCAGTAAAGCAGAATCCCAGTTTATTGGGGCAGCGTCTCATTGCTCAAACTCAGCAAGCAATCTATACAAAATATGTAACAAATGTCTCAAAAACAGGGGAAGGTTCTTAAAAAAAAAACAAACAACAAAAATCAAGTGAACACACACACACAAAACCCCCACAACTCACTAGACACATCCTTTTAAGAATCAGGTAACAACCTCCAATCACAACACTGACAAAACTCAAACACTGAAAACAATCCCAGAATAAATACACTATCTCAAATTCCTCACTCCTACTCCAGCTCTGTTTGCATCTCGTAGAAGCTATAAACCTCTGGAGAAAACAGAAACAAATGGGCATGAGGCTATTTTTCAAATAGGTCTTCAGAAGTATGAGAACCTGCCAGTGCAAAATGCAGAAATGGTACAATAGAAGTGGAGCTCTACTGTATGATGCAGAAAATCTTCTAGGCCATGCTGAAGTCTACAGAATAACCCCCTATCAAGAGTTGTACATTGGCATATTTTAGGACAGGGTATGAAAAATAAGAGAGAACCATAAGCCTCACCACAATAGCTGTAACCCATTTTGCATGCTCATATCCTCGCTATGAAGCCACAGAAATGACTGGAAGTGCCCATATCTTAGAAATGGAATACAGAAAGCAGCGGCAACTGGAACGATGCTCAATTGTGAATATTGGGACAGTGAACCGAGGAAGCTGAGGGGAATGACCTTTGTGGGACACAATGTGTGAAATGGTAGTGAAAATGAGGAGAGAAAAACGTTAGCCACGAGCGGAGTGTAGAAAGCAGCAAGCTCCTGCAATGAGCTCATTCCTTCTCAAGTGAGCAGCAATGGAGGGAAGAGACACACTGGGGACCGGATCAGATATACAGCCTAGCCAGGTCAGTGAAGGAGGAAAGGGGAGGGAAGAACAGAAGAAAGAAGATAAGCAGGCCCCCTTACTGAGTCATACCAGAGCTACTGCTGCTGGAATGGAGCCAGATTTGAACTGGAGCATTTGCCTCTGCTTTTTTCCCTCCTCTCAGAAAATCAAGAATTGAAGCCACCAAACTTACACATCTACCTGAAATGAATTCAGATTTTGCCAACTGTAAACTCCTACTCTAAATTACACCCAGCCTCATTAAAACTCATAATCAAAAGCACACAAGAGTGCTTCAATGCACCCTCTTCTTTCGCTGAGTTTTTGTGCTGCCCTGAAGTAAGATTCATTCTTGGATCAGTGATTTCACAATGTAAATTACAAAACCTTTCAAAAAGAGACAAACATATAAAGTGACAGTTTAGGACAGCAGAGTTACATTATTCCTTAAATTACACATTGCTTTTGCTTAGGTAAATCCCTAATTTGCCTTCTCCAACAGCCCTTCCCTCTGTTTACCAAATACATATTTCCCAGCCTAACGCCCTTCAAAATTAATTTTTAAATGTGTACCTATTTCTGTAAAATTTATCACATGTACCAGCCTCAAATCACCTCCAAACCATAATTCTGATTTTTAAGAATACTTCAACTGTCCATTTTACAATATTCATTATCACGCACCACCAGGTATCTTGTATGTGCTTCATGATTAGCGTCCTCAGCTACTCACGCTCAATCTTGTTAAGTGATACGATAATTTGGCAGCTTCAGCTTGTTTGTTAATGTCTCTCCTAACATGACATCTAGTCTCACCCTTTTCTCTTTATGGATAGATTTCCAGTTTGGTTCTGCCCGCCTGCAGTTGAATACGCACCTGACAGAAATAATCAACTGAGCATTCACGACCTTATTTTGAAGTGGTCAGTGAAATCTTGAAGAAAGACTCCAAGAGCTTGAAATGGCCAAAAGCTAATAGGAAATAAATCGAAACTTTGATACCTCCATACACCACAACTTAGCAAAAAGAACAACAATTCAAGAATTATCAATTAAACAAAAGACCATATGTAAACAGAAAATGCATTTTTGTTATGATTTCACTCTTAACAAATAGGCCTTGTGATTTCTCAAAGGTTTTTCTTCCTTTCTTATACAAAAACCACAAACATTTACAAGAATTGCTAGCCGCCAGAAGAGAAATACTGCCTGATAATGAAATTTTGTTTCACAGTTGAGCATTACCTAGTGAATTAAAACCTACTGGTTTTAAATATAACCAGTAATATTATGAGACACTTTTAGAGATAAAGACTACCATATCAAATAACATCTACAATCTTATACAATGATGCATGAATTTAACACTGCATTCACTGCATTGCCACAGTGGCAGCGTTGTAGCATTCCTGAAATCATACTTTTGTCCAAGTCACTGTTTCAACAGATGTGCCAGTCTGCTTCAGGCAGCAAATGGCTAAAATGGAATGAAACAGCTCAACCAGCTAAGGTCCATTCAAATGTAAATTCCAGTAGTGCTTCACTTCACCTTTTGGTATTGTAGACAAAATTTTACTCCCTGTATTTCACAGAGCAACAGAAAATAGTAGGTGGATCTTTGGACTTAAAATTTTGATTCCTTGACTTTCAAGCTCTTCTAACGCAAAGATGTAGGATGTGAAGAGATGACTCGCATAGTCTTGCCAAATACAATGAAATTTCTTCTTCAAAAGACCTAGAGAAGTTGTCAAGTGTTATTGCCAACAGAGTCAATTCTAGTTCATCCTTCCATCACTTCTAATTAGAAGTCTGGGTTTTGCCTCTTCCAACAACTATACCACAAACCACTTTATTTTTACAGATTGTACCAGCAAACCTTTATGAATCAATTGTTGACTACAGGACTACATAAAAGCCCTCAAAGATAAGAACACTGGCAATCCCTGTCATTCATATAACTCACTGAGCACGCTACCTCCAGAAGAAGGGGCAAAGTAGGTAAATGCCTTCAGAACCAGTGTCCATAACTGATATTAGTCACAAGATACAGTGATGCCAGACATTTGATATTCTCAATATCTGCATAAGCCACTTGCACATACCAATCAATTCCTCTTCACTCAGCAGGTGGAATTTAGAGTCTGTTCTGAACATGACTACCAAATTAGCTGCACAGCATGGACACACATCTTGAACCATATTAAGATTCATACAAAGGTAATCATGCTGGAGGTGAAGCAGCCTATACAGATGCAGTAGTTTGCCGTCACGTAGGCAACAGCACCTTCCCCAAAGGCAAGACATACACGTTAAACCCAACAAGAAAGGGTTATTCTTATACAGATCAACTCAAGTGAAGACAAGCAACACATTCCTTGTAAGCTAAACAGTAAGTACACCCACTGTCTTACACAGCACATTAGAAGTTGGTTTCACTATTCCTTTTTCCTCAGAGAGTGTCAATGTAGGTCTAAGTGATTATACTCAACTCCATTCTATATTTCAACTCTCAAGTAAATAATTGGACAGCCCTCTCTCTCTGAAGTCACACACACTACTACTTCTAACAATGACTGCTTAGATCCAGCACCTCTAAGAGACAGAATTACATTTGTCTCTTTTACTAAAAAAGGAAAATACAATGCAGAGGTGTAATGAGTTCTTGAAATTTACTAGCAAACATTACTAAAGGTACAGAAAGGAAAAATAACACACTAAGAATTTTAACAACAAAAGAAATAGAACACAGCCAAGTCACACTTCTTTTGCAGACTGTAGTGAAGTGTCTTCTCTAACCAAGACGAATTAGAAACACTTTTATTATGCAAATTTATATTAAAGTTTATTGTTTGGGAAGCCAGGGATTTCCTACTATGTTCCTAATAGCTGGACAACTAAACTACTTTACTGTTTACTTTATGATGCCTCATTCATGATATGGCATAGCCTAAACATTTTCTTAAAAGAGAATAAACCTTAATGAGTTAACCACACGCACGCACAGAAAGCTTGTTACCTGCCAGACAACCTCAGGCTCTACATTTTTTAATAATGAAATAGTTACTCATGCCATTACATAAATATTATTACATAATATCTCCTTTGTATGCAAAATTAGAACTACAATAAAATAGGTCCCACTATTTCAATATTCTATCTATTAATCCCACTCATCCACTCAATAATTTGGAGCTGTAGATGCATCAGATTACAGGACCTTCAATAGCTCACATTCCTCCATGCCTAAAGAGAGAACAGATAGATAATTTTGAATTAAAAAAACCCACCCACCCCACTCCAAACCCCCCCAAAAACACCAAGGCACCAGAAAGAAAACCATTACCAAAAAATAAAATCTGCTCTACTATAATAATTGGGTGAATGGAAAGATACCATTATTATGGTTTTTTTCATTTCGTTTTTTTTTTTGTCTTGCCTAACATCTAATGTACATACCAATGTCTCATTTTCAACACGTAAGTCAATAAAAAATGCAGAAATACCTTAATTCCCAAAGTCAGCATTACACAACATGAGTATAAAGGGATCTCAAACAATGACACTTAACATGTCTAACATCTGAAGGAACAGAGGGTTTTTTGCAACATGATATTCAATGTATGGGTAAAAGAAAATAAATATTAAATTGATTTTCCTAATATTAAATTAATTTGAAATTTGTTCTGATGGTCAGAAACACACTGGAGACGTGGGAAGACCATAGAGAAGAGGCAACGAAGAAGCAGAATGTGACATGAGGTCTCAGGGGGGGCAACATGTGGCCAGCGGTGAGGCCTTTCCCTTCTGCAGTGCAGCACCAATGCCTTACCGTTTTACGCGAAGTGTACCACGCCAGCCCCAGACCGACACAGCCCCCACACTCTAAGTGCCACACAAGTCTCACTTCTGACTACATTCAAAGGCTCCCCTTTGCACACATACCCCCCACCTCCTCCCAGACGAGCCGCCTGCACTCCCTGTGCCGGCCCGGTGCCACCCTGCCCTTACTGGGACGGGGGGGAGGGGGGACCGCCCCCTCGATCTGCACAGCAGACCCCGCCGGACGGGGAGCACGGAGCTCGTCCCCCTCACCTGCGTCCTCGCGCCCTTCGGCCCCCTCCCACTACGGCCTCGCACCCCACGCCCCCCTCACTCTCCCGCTCCCCTCCGCCCTCACCTGCATCCTTCCGACCCCTCCTAACCTCCGGCCTCGCGCCCCCCTCATTCCCTAGACTCCTTCTCCCCACCCCCCCGCGGTCCAGCCTCGCGCCCCTCGCCCCCCACCTCCTCCATCTGTGGCCTCCCGCCTCACTCACTTACTCACTCACTCTCACCTGAGGCCTAGCGCCCCCTCATTCCCCCTCGCCCCCCCCGCCCAAGGGTCTGGCCTCGCGCCCCTCACCCCTCCTGCCCTCACCTTTGGCCTCGCGCCCCCCCTCACCTGCGGCCACACCCCCCCACACACACACTCCCTCACACCTTCGCCCCCCACTTCCTCACCTGCGGCCTCGCCCCCCCCTCGCTCCACCCCCCCTACCTGCGGCCTCGCCCCCCTCCTCACCTCCCCTGCACCCCCTCGGCCGCAGTCACCGCGGCTCCGGCTGGGCCCGACGCTACCTCGCCGCCGCCGCTGGCAGGTGAGCCCCGCCACGGCGGCTGGGGAGGGCCGGAGGGGCGCGACCCAGCCACAAAGAGCCGGAGCTGTCGCTGCCTCCGGCGGGGACCCCATACCTGCAGGGGTGGCGCCGAAGACTCTGACGACGGGGACCCGCCGGGTCGGGGCCTCTCGGAAGTGGGACTGGCAGGGATCCAGGCCGGGCAGCGGGCTGCCCATGTAGTAGTCGGCGGTCACGATTCGCACTGAGAACATGTTGTTCGCCGCCGCCGAGACACGCACTGAAGGAGGAGGGAGCGAGCGCCGAGCCCGCACGGCGCCGCGAGGAGCGAGCGCGGCCCCCGCCCGCCTCTCCCCCTCCTTCGCCCGCCGGCGCGCGCGCGCACTCACTCACTCACACACACACACGGGCGCGCGCCCTCGCACGCGCCTTCTCCGTCTGTCGCTGTTGGCTCTCTCCCTCCCTCCCTCCCTCTCAATCTCTCTCTCTTTCCCCCCGCCGCCGCCAAGTGCTGCTGCTCTGCCCCTCCAGGCGCGGGGCGGGGCGCGCGCTCGCTCCCTCTCTCTCTTCCCCTCCCCTTTCCCCGGGCTCTAAAGCCCGGCCGCCCGCGAGCGCCGGGCGGGCAGTGCGAGCTCGTCCCCCCGCAGCAGCGCAGCAGCCGCCCGGCTCCGGGCTGCAGCTGTTGTTGCCATGATGATGATGTCACGGACGTAACCATTGAGGGAATGCGGGGGGGGGAGGAGGTGCGTTTCTCCCCCCTCCCCTCCTTAGCGCACCCGCCTCCCCCGCCCCGTGCTGCCGGTGGGCGTGGGGGAAACCCTCCCAGCGCTGTATCTTCCCTCCCCTCGGTGTTTCGGTGATCGGCCACCCGGGCTGTGGAACGCCGAGCGGCGGATGAGCCGGGCTGGGAGCGCTGCCGGGACGCGCTGGGGTTAAGCTGGGTCGGCCGCCATTTTGGATGCGAGGCCGCCTCGCCTCGGGAAGGTGAGGCTGCGGCACGCTGAAAAAAAGAAACAAACCCAAAGCGTGGCGGGCCAGGGAAGAGGGAGGCGGGGGAACCCACAGCTGCTGTTCACCCACGAGAGGGCCGCGGGAGCCGCGCTCCGGTAGCGCCTCGGCGGCGGCGCCCCCTGTGGCTGCAGCGGTCGCGGCACGCGCGGGGGGGCGGAGCCGGCGAGAGGGGCGGGGCCGGACCGGGCCGGGCGCGCGCTTTCCTCCCCGTCCGTCCCCCTCCCTCGCGGCAGCGCGAGCCTTTCCCTCCCTCTTTCGCCCCCCTCCCCCCCCCCGCCCGCCGCGAGTGTTTTCCTTTACCTCAGGCTGCAACGGGTCCAGAGCAGGGATACGGGGATGGTCAGAGGACTGGAGCACCTCCCGTACCAGGACAGGCTGAGAGAGTTGGGTTTGTTGAGCCTGGAGAAGAGGAGGCTCCAAGACCTTAGAGCGACCTTCCAGTACCTGAAAGGGGCCTACAAGAAAGCTGGGGAGGGATTGTTTCCAAAGGCTTGTAGCGGTAGGACGAGGGGCAGTAGGTATAAACTGGAGAGGGGCAGGTTTAGACTAGACATAAAGAAGAATTTCCTCACAATGAGGGTGGTGAGGCACTGGCACAGGTTGCCCAGGGAAGCTGTGGCTGCCCCATCCCTGGAGGTGTTTAAAGCCAGGTTGGATGGGGGTCTGAGCAGCCTGATCTGGTGGGAGGTGTCCCTGCCTATGGCAGGGAGATTGGAACTGGATGATCTCTAAGGTTCCTTCCAAGTCAGACTATTCTATGCTTCTAAGTAAGGCTGAGAGAACTGGGTTTGTTCAGCCTTGAGAAGAGAAGGGGAGAGAAGAAGAGAGCTTAGGGGAGACCTTATCACCATGTACCAGTACATAAAGGGTGTCTGCCAAGAGGATGGAGACTCCCTTTTTAGGAGGAGTCACATGGAAAAGAGACAAGGGGTAAAGGGTATTAAGTTGCTCCTGGGGACGTTTTGATTGGATCACCAAAGAAAATTTTTCACCATGAGAACAGTGAAATATTGGAATAATCTCCCCAGGGAAGTGGCAGATTCCTCTACACTGGACACGTTTAAGGCTCAGCTGGACAGGGTGCCTGACCATCTCATTTAAACTATAATCACCTAAAAGATTGGACCAGATGATCCCCGAGGTCCCTTCCAGCCTGGCATTCTGTGATTCTCTCTCTCCATGGTTGCCCATTACCTTTCTGCAACTTGGGAATAAAAGTCGAGCTGGGAGCTGGCCGGGGAGCCAGGGAGCATCCAGCTGTCTTACCCAGGTGCTGAGGATGCAACCTTCGGACCTCTTCTGCTGGGGAAGGGCATCCTGAGGCTGGGGTCAGGGTCCCTGCTTCTTGAAGCCCCGCAGAAGTGGGCGCAGCAGCCTTGTGAAGAACTGTGTTAGTCGGGAGGAAGCGAGTCCAGAGAGCTAGGTGCTTCCTTGCCTCCCAACCTCAATTTGGGTAGAACAAGGATTTAGATTTCTCTTCTTTGGTCCTTTAGGAGAGTGTGTTTTGTGTTTTCCATCTCTCTAATGTGGGTTTGCATTTAAAATGATAACCAAAAGCCTTGAATTGGGATTCCTGTTGCAGTCTTTTTGTCTCAGAGCTGAGGATTTGGAGGGAAAAAACCCCACACCAAATATTGAAAGATTTGGCAGTGTGGAAGATCAGTCTATAAAAAGGCCAAATATTCTTACATATTCTTAGAATGATATTGTTACATGTGCGTGCAAGACTGGATAATATGAGACAAACGTACAAATCTATAAAATCCGACAAAAGTCCTATATGTAATACATGTGTTTCACATTTTGCTTACATGTGTTTTGGGTTTAGATTTGAACAAAAGACAGGTCAGGCAGTTGCTACCCTTCATTTTTTCATTGTAATGAACAGGAAGCTTGCCTGTCTGCTCAGGGGTAGCTGGTTTCCTACTCTTTCTTTGTAAGCTGTTTATTTTCTGTAGCTCACTTCTGTTTTCCTCCTTAAACTCACTTTTATGCAAACAGAAAAAAAGTCAGACTACCTAGTCATCAAGAAATCTTGCTTTGCAGAAGTAAGTTGTTGAAATAGGATTGAAACCCAAACTATTTTCATTGTATCTGAAGAATAACTGAGCTACAACTTTATTTTTTTTGACAGCTATTTACATTTGCAAGGCTAATATTTAGAAAAGCTTTGAAACTGCAAGAATACTCCTATGAATACTTGAATTTCTCAAAGGCTAATAAATCACTAGGAGGTTTATGGGCGTATCATGTTAACAAATAACATCTCTGAGTCCTGTTATTTGAATACATTTTGCACTGCTGCTTAACTAATACGTTTCCCTCATTTTCCATAGGAGTTTGGTTGGGACACTACTCTGTTCTTGTATTACTCTGTTACGTGCTCTGTCGTCTTTCTGTTCACACAATTGTTCAACTTCCTGAGCATTTTATCTCCCCACCACTGTTAATGGCTTAATGTCCTTGAACACTGGCAAATGTGCTCTGTTGCCTCTTCCTGTGTGAGTTTAGGCTACGACATCAGCTGTGAACTTCTGTGCCAAGGGGATACCAGTCCACTACTATATTCTGTTGTGATATACATAGTCAGTATGACATGATGTGTATCTACACCTCAGCTGGGCTGATATATAATCCAAAGCTTTTAAATTGCTGGAGGATTCTGACTTCTTCTGAATGAGTGTTGTGTGTCAGGTGTAGGCACAAATTCGTATCTATCTAACTGCTGAAGAGAGCAGTTGCTCACAACAGAATAGTGTAGATAGGTGGAATGAAAATTTTTAGAAGCATAAAGCAGGAGCCACTAAAGTGCGGTTATTCCGAGTCTTCTATTTCATTACATTTTTTTAAGGTTGTTTATTAAATCAGAGGGAACTGTGCTTGGGGTTAGGAAGAACTGTTGCAGACGGAAGACGGCAGGGCTGAGACAAGAGCAGTGAATCCCTAACTGAGGGCCGGTACCCTAATCATATGAAGTATTCATTTGATTTCTGAAAGTGTTGAATGTTATTCTCAGAAAAAAAATTAAGTGACTTTCTTTTTTGATATAAGCAGTTCAATCCAAGTGGTAGTCATATGGTCATGCAGACATTTACTTGGAACTCACGTACTTTCTGGCTGTATCTTTTCAGTTTCTCTTCATTTTTTAGACAGCATTTCTGCTTTCAAATTCTTCTGGTAGTCAAGTCAAGAAGTTAGTTTGCAGGGTCACACCAAAGTAGCGATATATTTTCAGAACAGGTTTGAGTCAACACTGTCATGGGAGGTCCCTTGCCCTCCTCTTAATGTCAGTGCAAGCCTTTGAACAGCTGCGTAGTAGACTGGATTTGGAAATTGACCCACGTAGGAGTGATCCAACTGAAAAATATGGGTTAGTTTTAACCTAGATCAGGTCTCTGATCTGCCTCATTATGCAGGTGTGTGAAAGCCTGTGCTGCACAGTGGAGGAGGCAGTTCAGGAGCTGGGTTTGAGCGGCAGGAATTAAAAGAGAAGATTTCTTCCACCAGTCTTGGCGTGTGTTAGCTTAAGTTGATTGCTGGTTTAGGTTGCTGACGTCTAAATCTTTAACCCTTACAGGAGATGACAGACACAAAGCCAGTTTCTGATTTACTGCGTTTCAGCTTGTGTGTCAGGGTTTGTCTTTAGCACTTGTTTTATTTGTTGTTGATGACCACGTGTATGCAGCTACTATACATACATTTTCTTGCAGTTTATCCTTTATTACCTGAAAATGCTGACATCCTAGAATGTCAGTAATTGCAAAAGGAGACATAATGGTTAGAAAGTGCCTGGTATCTTTTCCCCTGGTATCTCCAGACTCTGTACAGATTCTCTCTATGGTTTCATACAGTTTTCTGTTATAAAGCAAGTCACCCCTTTTCTCTGTTCCTCCAGTTGCTAAGCAGCAGCTGTTCTCCCCATTAGCCAGCCATGTATTTGCATGAAAATAATCAAGCTTGAATATATAACTACTTCTAATCATGCACAGTTAAATAGTTAAAAGAGTATTAATAGTATTGGTTATCATCATAATTGATGACTGTCTTAAAAGTTAGTATTTCCCTGTAGAGTAAAATTAATATAGCTTTGGGGTTTTTTTTCCCTAACAAAAGACACATCAGTTTTTTCTTTCTTTTAATCTGCACTGTGTACCTACTTAGAAAAAAAAATGGTCACAAAATGGTATCTGCAGTTCACAAAAAATTGTAAATGCAAATATGAGCAGATACAAGGATCATATAGCGACTAAACATTGTAGGGGCCAGGGAAAAGCCACATTTTTAAAATATCCAATTATTATAGCAGAATGCAACAGAATTTGGTAAAAATACCAAAGGTAAAATTTTGAACAGTGCATCTTAACTTCAAAATCAACTTGCATATCTGTGTTTGGGTTCTTATTGATTTCTAGGAGGTTCAGTATTTCTCAGGTCTGTGGTCTGAAACCTTTAAGTGCTCTCTCAGTCTGGAAATGGCCTGGATTTAGCCAAATTATATTTCAGAATGAGAGCTGAGTGTGGCCCCCATCTTCAGGTGCTGTTTCTTCAGGTTACACAAACATGGTTTCTGCATGGAGACAACCTGAGCACAAAGATCAGGAGTAGCATGTGGTCTACCCAGTTGATATGCCGACCCAGACAGTCAGGCCATCTACATTAGAGAGGAAGTTTTTTTCCCAGTGTGCCTCACAAACCAAGTGAATAAAAAAAGACTAAATCTTCAGACTAAGATACTTGGTGCTACACCATCTAATTTTGGACTGCCAAACCATTACATACTTTGCCACGTATAAGAATTTATAGTCTCATGTTTGGCTATAAGGGTCCTTAAACACTCAGGGCAAGAAGTAGCCTTCAGTCCACAAAAGTGAGTGCACTGAATGAGAAGCTGTCTAGAAATGCTGGGAACATATGAACTGAATATTCCCTTGCCCAAAGGAGCAAGGCTGAAGTCTTCTCTCACGGTTCTCAGTTTGTAGTCCTTTTGTAGAGCTGGGTATGTAAGCAAGTACAACCTTTGTCGTATTTGGGAGATAAAGGAATAAGAAAAGATAGCTCTTTCTTCCAAGTCCAGCAGAAAGCAAGTCCACATTTCACATGGATGCCTTAGCAATAGGTTAATGGATGAAATAATGCAGTGGAAAATATTTTGAAAGATTCATTTGTGGTCGTCTTCAATGTTTTAAGAATGATTACTAGACCAGACCTCAGAGGCAAGATACACAGGAGGATTCCTCATGAAAGTCCTGGTGGGCCTTGCTTATTCTCTGGTTAGGCCCCCTTACACTAGAATTTGAGGCTATGTTGTGCATGCCCCTCATACCAGTGGAGAGTCAAGTGCTGTCTGGATGTTATCAGATAAAATTTAAGGATGGCATGTCAACAGCAAGGAATTGAGCAACTTGTGGATACCAAACTGACTGGAAGTGCCCTCTGGGCTGCTGAATTCATTTGTGGAGGTAACTGTGCTTTGAAAATAATGCTTAAGCTCCTAATTAATGAGATATGTATTTTTTTTATACTCAATGAATGGATACAGGTGAGGCAGTAGGCTCTGAAGTGGAACACAGTCAGGTTCTGTCAGAAGCAGGGCATTCACATGTTTAATCAATGACCTTACACCAACAATGTCTTGCCACTAGAAACCCAGTGGGAAAACTAACCCAGGTCTCAGTTATGAAAATATTAGAAATATCAAATCAGTCTTCTGGCAAAACTTTTATCAGAGCAAGAATGATGCCATCTGATTGGAACAGTGTGTTTGAAGGAGAGCCCAAGGAAGTGTTACGTGCAACTGCTGCAGTATCTGAGGTGAAGGAAACAAATTGTAGCATGGGATAAGCAATGGCATAGAAGTAGGAAAAAAAAATATTTGGTGCAGTAGAGGCAGATTTTGTTGACGTAAGTGGGCATTTTTTTTGGATAAAAAAAATAATTTATTGGCAAAGGAAATGAAGGCGATTTAATCTGTACTTCCTGGAAAGATTCGATGTAGTACCATATGAGAAATTAAGTAGAATGCATAACAAAAAGAATTGCTGATGGGAAATGACAGTGGATTGTGCTGAAAGGAAGCTATAAAACTGAAATTTGGCTACAGGAAGTGTCTGCCCATTTCATGTCTTTAGTGTAGTCCTATTTAGCATATAAATAAAAGTTGCTGGTAACCTTAAGTTTGCAGGAGAACAGGCCAATCGTATAGGAAGAATTGTGTGGTTTGAATTGGAATAATGAAGTATCATAACATCTTCCATATGGAAAAGTCTGTTTTATGAAGAAGATAAAAATCAGTTGGCTTCATCTAGAAAAACAAAAGATAAGAGAATATAAATGTACTTTGTAGGTATATCTGTAACTTTAGAGTGAGCAAGAAGAAAAGATATTTAAGCCAAAGAACAGTGTTGATGTAGAATGATTAGATATAAACTGGAAATTAACTGGCCATGAAAGAAAGTTTCTAACCAATGGAGGAATGAATTTTTCTCTCAGTGAAAGTAGCAGGGCAGAGCATTTTAACAGGTTTTAATATGGAGGTTGATGTGATTATGAAAAGGGTTGTGTGATATTTGCTGGTTATCGCTCATGACTGCAGCTGATGATCAACCTTCTAGAAAAATCACATATAGTTCAACTAACATTTCAATGTTCCTCTATTAATGTGGACAATTTAGCCATAGGATAAAGGAGTTGTCATCATTCTTGTATAAAACGCATCGTACACCAAGGATATGGTTTAGCTTTCTCTTTCAGAAATCTTGACTGTAGCACAAAATGCAACCCTGCTAAAATACGTATTGTAGCCTGGTGTGTATGTTCATATCTACACACCATATCTATGTGCATATTCATATATACACAATGAGTTGTGTATAAATATACAAATTCGCATATGTAATGTTTATATGAAAATGCAAAGCCATCTTTGACTGGTTTTGCTTCCTGGGTTGTATTTGCGTTTAGTAACTTGTATTTCAAACAGAAGTTTTGATTGAATGTTATTCAACTTTTTGGGGTTTTTTTTTAAAATAACATTTTTTTTTCCCCAACAATTCCAGGTCTGGCTGTTGTCTCCTATCAGAACATCCCACCAGCGAACGCGTGTACAGGAAAACGCATAAGTATTAAAGAAAATTATGTAAACTGAGATGTGAACGTGAATAAACTACACGTGTAACAACGTAGAACTGTATCTCCTCTTTAAAAAATTGAGGAAGTGTATTTAATTGAGAAGCAGCTTATGCTTAATGTGAGAAAATAGTCTGTAAACACCTAATTTTAATTCTAAAGATGAGATTCCTGCTCTGTTATGTGCTGATAGAATTTTACATGTCAAGAAAGGATTGTTTCCCTCCTATGACTGGAGAATGACCTATTGTCAAGAGCACAATATTTATATGATTGCATAAGGAATTAAGTTTAGTATAACAAGAACACACATTGGGGAACAGTTAATGGTATAGTTTTAAGTGAAGTTTAGTGACTGAATGCACTGCAATGAGAATTTTGTAGATTAGATTTGTTTAAGATGAACTGATTACGTCTTAGATAACTGAGGAATAGTGCTAGAGTTGTTTTTATGAGTGGCATTGCTGAATCAATGTAATTAAAAAAACTGTTGTGTAATGCTTGGGTCTAATGACTATAAAAAGTTGGGTATAGAAAAGATCATGTGTAATGACGTAACATTTGAACATTAATACTATTTGTGGGAGTGGTATGTTTGACAGTGAGAGTTACTGGCAAGTAGTGCTGTAGAAAGAGAAAAATAATTGAGCATTTTAAGAACTTTTGTTGTAAAAATAAAAGTAAGGGGTTTATTTTCACAACAGCTGCCACTCGAGGTTGTATGTGATTGACTCTTCCATTGTCTTCTCAGGAGAAAGGTTATGTGACTGGGTGCAGTTTGTTAATTTTAAAAGTGCATTTAATTTGTATGTTCCCATACCTGCATGTGTACATATCCCTACCAAATTTTATTCCATACAGTGCGGCTCAGGTAGATGGTTTTAAGAATTGTTTTTAAACAGGCAAGTGAAACATATTTTTTCATATTCTAGTTTTGATAAATAGCTGAAGCGTTTAGTGAAAATCTCCATTGAGAAATAAGTCTGGTTTGAAGAGATTTAGCTCAAATAGTTCAAATAGTAAGTAATTAAAAAGATTTCACTATGGAAAATTTTCAAGTACTATAACTGCCAAAAGGCCTATCAGTCTCCTATAACTTATGTAGTCAAATATACACGTGTATGTGGTTATTATTTGAATTTTTATTGTTTTAAAATGTGAAATGTGTTTCTGTGAGTGCATCACAGAAATGAGGCTGGATGGTAAATGGTGAAATCCATTCAGTGTTAGATACTGTCTTTTTTTCTGCCATGTAGCCTGACTTACAAAAGCGTTGCACATTCATGCACGAGACAAAGCAAAAGAAACCTCAGTCCAATAAATAGATTACATACAGCCATCAGTTATCCAAAAAGAGAGAGGAGTGTTGCCATAGGAGTAAACTTAAAATGGTTTAAGATTAAATTAGAAATGGCACAATTCCATTAAATGCCTTGCCCACCTCTGTCAGTACCGGTCCCTGTAATGTACAGATGTATACATTATGCTGCTGTTTCAGATGCCTGTTATTTTTTTCACTTAGGACAGTTACCTGTAGTTTAGAACTCAGTGTGTTTCCTGTGTGGCCTAAATCTCTCTGTTCCTAATTAAGAATGTATATGTAACCTTTTATCACCTCAAATAATTATTTTTCCTTCTTGATGTATCTTCCTGTGAAATAATTTTCCAGAACAAACTGAATGTTAAGAAAAAAGCATTTTTAACTTGTCTGATTACCTTGAGCAGGTAAGGTTAACACCTATTGAGGTTTGTGTAATTTTCTTGTGTCTTCCAGCTACCAAAGAATTTCTGTTATTTTTATGTGAATTCCATCCAACTTGCAGAGATCTTTCTCATAATATGCCTAGAGCTCATTGGTGAATTCCAGTGTGGTTGTAAAGTGCATGGATGAAAAATGTATGCTTTATCTCCACTTAGGTTATTTTACTTTGTTTCAGGTATCTGTATGACCTCTGTGTGTAGGACAGAATTAATTACCTGAGGGTAATAGTGTTTGGTCCACCGAGAGTCTTGAAGGACTTTGTTGGTTGACCACAAATAAAATGTTCTGCAGTCTGCCCTACAGCTGTGTGTAGAGAAACTGTTACCTTCCTGCTCTAGGATTCAGTGCTTCCAAGTATGCAAGAAAAAAACTGAATTAGTCTCTGTGTTGGCACTCTGTTACAAATCTATTTCTGCTTGCTTGTTATCTTTAGATCCTTTACAAATATTATGCCCTTGGGGTATTCCCATCCTATTGAATATATTCCAGAATCTGTTCCAGAATATTTCTTTCAGTCTTTTCCACAGAGCAGCTTGCTTTTTCTTGTGCTCAATTTCATTTTACTGTTTCCTGGCTGTATTTTAGTCACGCTAAGTTACTTTAAGGTATCTCAGTGTCCTCAAAGTTGTCTGCATTGTGACCTCTCGGGGATTAATGAAGATGTCAAATAAAGCAAGGCCTCACAAGAATTCCTGTGGCACTACACATACAGATTCGTTGATACTTGTCCTTTATCCTAGGATTCTTTTACTTGCTGACAGTCCTCACAGTTTTATCTTAAGCCCTACAATATTCACTGTTTTCCTTAAGCCTCAGAATTTTTATGCAGTCCTTGTGTCCTTGCACCTGTAGTTCAGCATTGTAACCTATCCAGCACATTCAGAGTAATTTTTGAGGTTTCATGAGAGTACCAAATGTTTTTCTAAAATCGAGCTGTATAATATCTAAAGCTTGCCTTTGCTCTGTGTATTTTGTTCTGGATAAGTGCTGTTGTTTGTTTTACTGTAAGCTAAATATTGCTTAGTATGCTGTTGTCCTTTAAAGCTTGGTCTGAAATTAAGTCTATTGTAGGTTAGAATTTCAAAGGTAGTTCTCTTATCTAGATGCTTAAGAAGCTAATTTCATGACTACCGAAACCTAGTTTTAAAAATTCACTTGCTGAGCACTTTTTGCTGGTGGTTTTTTTTTACCCAGTACTTGCATTTAAGGGACTTTTCAACTTTCTTAAAGGTCTGCTTCCTTCAATGCCAATCTTAATGGTAATTTATAAGCTGGGGGGAGGGGGGGGAAGAATGGTGTGCATACTTTCAAATGCATCTTTATAAAGTGCAGGAAGCCACAAAATACCATATATTTATTTACTAGGTATATGATATTTAGTCAGAGACGAGTAACATTTTATTTTAGTGTAACATCCATCAGTTAAACACAATTAGCACTTCTTACTCTTTCCAGAATCAAGGCATGCCTACATTTAAGATGAAAATACTGGTGTTTATGCCAGTTAATAATACTGACACTTCACAAGAGTCCCAATGCAGTGCACCAAAAAGATGTTGCTAGGCATATGGCACATGGGAAAAAGGCAATTTAAACACTGATGTACAGGTAATCCCCGTAAGACATCACTGGAGCTGAAGTTCATCCTGAATATGGTATTCCTAGAAAAATACTCCCTTTATAAATGCTTCAGTCTGCTTGACATGATGTTGTTGTTTTGGTTTTATTATTGTTGTTAATCTTTCAATTTAGTAGTAGCTGCCAAAGGATGGCACTATTATCATATAGGCCCTATTAGCACACAGATCTGCCTCAACAATTTTGGAGTCTTGCAAATAAAATTAATTCTCTAACCAGTATATTGATTGTTTTATATCTGAAAGCATGAAACAGGTAGAGTTGGAGATACAAACTTGGGAAGAAAGCAAATCTAGAGAGTTGATCTACCAATCTGATGTAATATGTTAATTGAAGTTAGGGAAGATTGAAAGGTAAGATGCAATGATTCTGTTTCCAGATGCTTGGGAGGGAAATTATGTGTGTTGCTTATGGACCCCTAGTCAAGTACAGAAATTGGATACATTCTCTCTGGAAGCTGTGCAGTTAAGTGATGGAGACTGGATTCTGTTATAATATCATGTGTGTTTCCTGCTGTCTCTTGAGTAATCTTGCAGCTGCTTTAGTTAGAAAATCAGTGATACTTGTTTTCATCCAAAAGCAGGAACTAGATGGCTTGGCTTATAAGATTAAACAACACTGCCGTCAAAATCTGTAAAGCATCAAGTACTATGCCATATTCCAGTCTCCCCACCCCCTGCACCTCCACCTTCATTTTCCAATGGTGCTTTCTAAGCTATTTTGTGGAGATAGTATTTTGCATAGTTGTTTTTCTGAGGATGGGACTTAGGCTTTTAACAACTTCATTTTTTAATTTTTTCTCTAATTATTAAGTGATGTGTCCGCATTAGGACCATGCTTTTTTCGAAGAAAATGATTGTTGGGTAGAAGTACTAGTATGCAGGGAAAAATAGGAAATTATCAACTTTGAACAAGTCTTAAGATTCAGAGAGGGAAGAGAGCATTCCAAGAAGTGATCGCATTCTCACACTAAGCTTTAAACACATTCTTTATCTTTAAAAGGAAACAGAAGAGAATCAGTCAGTAAATCAGATGTAGTTATGGGATTATCTGGAAAACCATACTATTCTGAAGTAAGGCATTAGGACCAGGCATTTGAAAAAAAGAATTGTCAGTGCCAAGGCCTCTTGTGCTCTGAGAAAAATGGGTATGTCTTTCATTAGACAATACATTTCTGGCATCCCCTGATTGTTTTTCTTCATCATTGTCTAAAGACAGGAGTTATGGTGGCTGTTCTGGGTGAATCTTTAGGTACACATTAAAAAACAGACTGTATTTTTGTACTGTAATGAATAAGCTTTTCAAATTACTGTAAGGTTGGTTTGGGTTTTTTAATATCTATTTGTTTGAAATTACCAAAATTTCTCCACCTTTTCTTAGTTGTTAGGAAAAAACCCAAACCGTGTTTAAAGACCACGTGTTCTAGTTGCAGCTTTTTAAACCTGTGTTGTGATAAGGGTTTCACTACCAGTAACCTGAGTTTCTCTCTATTGCTCCAGCACGAGATTTCTAGTCAGTTCCCCAATTTGTTCTTTTCCTGACTGGCACAGAACTGCTTTTTGCCTGGAGTACTTCAGAAACTGCTTATTTTAAACCAAAGAAATCAACAGCATCCATGTTTTCTAAGCTTATCCGAAGGAGCTTTATTTTTTATCACACTTTGAAAGTATTAGCATTTTTTAGATTAAGTAGTTCTGTTTAGAAGTAAAATTCAATCAGATAAAGAGAAAATATCAGCGGTAGTTGACAAAAGGGATAAAGTGCACTACCTGGAAACATATCCTTTTTTTTGAATGTTCTGTCAGAAAAGGAGATGAATGAGCATGTTAGAGGCACAATGTTTCTGTAAATATTGTATTGTTGTTAGCATAATTTATTTATATGTCCCGAATAGAAACAAAACTTTTAAAGTTATTTTAATTTAATCATATATAAAACGATAATTCTGCTACTTCAAAGGTTTAAAAATTCCAAATTGTTTGGCATGATCTGTACTGTGACAGCAGAATTCATAGTTTCCTCGTTGACATCTTTGTAGTGTTTTATCACCAAAAATTACATCCATACTGTGAAATAAAAAAAGGGCTGGAAAGACTGCTGTGTCTCTCTGCCTCCAAATGCTGTCCCTTGAGCAATGTGGGAGAACCGTTTCAGATGTCACAGTTGTTGTGGTCCTAAACTGCCCCATAGCAGGCCAGCAGCTTAACAGCGTGGGTGGTGAAACAGCCAGGTCTTCAAGCTTATTCCTTGGTACTGCTTTACTAAACAGTAGAGGCAATGCAGCAGTGTCTCAGGTAAGGCTTTTTAAATGTACCGATTTGCCAAATCCAGAACACAACTTAAGTCCCACTGATTTCTTTCTTTTCTAAGTTCTTCAAATACACTAATTAATTTTCATAGTGTCCAAATAAATGAGTAGTGAGGGCACTTGCTTAGAAGTCCCTACCCTCAATACTATGTATGCAAGCTGTACAATTACTGTTTAATGAAAAGCCATAAGCAGGCGTAGGAAACTGAAGTGTCCTTATTCTTTTTGGCCTCTTAAGTTTTCCATTCCTCAGCACCAGTTGGTAAAAACCCAGGCTGGAGGTGAGAGATGCTTCACATGCAACCATTTGCTGGCAGGGGCACCCTCCTAGGAGACAGGTTTGGTGTTCTTCAAGGAGTGGAAAGCCTAGAATTTAATCTAATGTTGCCTATTCAGGTATGCTAGTGCATAACACAGTGTCCTAACCGCTCCACTTCTATGTAAGAGCATGCAACAAACATACATGTCCCAAAAGAGGGGGAGATATCCTTAACCTCTACCAAGACTTAGTCCTAGTTCATGGGCAGCAGATGTAAATTTGTGATTCATGACTGACATAAATTTAATCCAGGAGATAATGAGACTGAACAGCAATAAATGGTTTTCTGTAACCTTCCGTCAGAGCTACCATCCGTATGTCTGGTTAAAACTATTAAGAATGCGAGAGTTCTGATGCATTTCTGTTGCTAGGTACTGCTGTTGGAGGTCTTAATTCTCTAGCTTCATACATTCACCCATCTTTGTCAGTTGAGTGGTGTGCTACTTAGTGTGAATAGTAGTGTTCAGTACGCCGTTCATGTGGGCATAAATGGCTACACAAAGGACAAAAATAAAGAATAAGGTCAGTAGGTTTTATATCTAATTAGGCCCCTATCCTACAAACCACTTAGGGTTTTGCATTATTATATGTTCATTATGTCTTAAATGGAACTGTTCATTTGAGTGGAGTTGTGGGTGTAATTGCACACAGGATCAGATCTGTGCAATTGCGTTTTAGCTTATTATTCATACAGTAGCACTATTACAAATCTGATATATCTGGTGTTACCCCTTGCTCAGTCAAAGTGAAGGGGTATCTGAAACTGAATGTGTTTCAGTGTAATGGCTTGCACTCCGTTTCCACACCTATCCAAACCAAGCACTTATCCAAAGGCACGCCATAGAGAGTATTTTAACTGTTAAGAGAGTCATAAGGCATAGATTTTCAATGCAGAAGGTCATGAGGCTGCAGTTTCAGTGGGTTATGTGCTACATTTGCATAGACAGATATTCAGAGAGTTCATGGTAGTGCAGAATGCTTTAATGATTTTCATTTGCATCAAGCTGTTCTCACCTCTTAAGAACATAATGGATAAATAAAAGAGGCCTTTTGTTTGCTCCTCATGAAAGTTACCAGTGATTAAGTGGTGCTGAGGGAACAAACTCATGCTCTCATTTAAAGAAAAAAAAAACAACAAAACCCACCAACAAAACTGTCCATCAAAGCTGACTTCAAAGTGACCTACTTCATTTTGATTTAAAATGGCACTTGAATAATTTTATTTTAATGTTATGCAGATTTCCTAACTCAAAACACAGAAGTGGTCACTCCTAGCTGAAAAATACATCAATAGTTATTACATCAGATGTAAAATACTCATAACTCATGAGGGTACACTTTATATGAAAGTGTTATATTACAAATGAAGCTGTATACACTTTAATCAACATTTCTTCCAGACAGAGTGAACAGTCACTTTTATCATTAAAAATTATGTCCAGAATGTAGTTGTGGGCAAATTTTTGCACTATGCTATGATGTTCCATAAGAAACTCTATGCTAGAGGCTTGCTAGAGAAAATCATATCATGATTACTTAAGGTGTTCCCTCAAAGTTTTATTCTTAGATATGGAGTGTCCCCATCAAAGATTTCCCCAAATCTTCCTGGAACATGGCATATTCACATAAGGGTATAGAGATTTCCGCACTATATCTTGGCCCCTTGCAGCTCAGTGTCAGCTTATTGGGCTCCTCTGCCATACATCAGCTCAAAAGACCTGTCTTGAAAGGAGCTCAAAGGAAGTCAACACAGTCTCTGGCTATGTTATATTTTAGGCATTTTCTGAAGGATTTCACATGTAGTTCAATCTCTGTCAGTGTAATCTTGAAAAAAAAAAAACTGAGTGGCCTTCACAGATCTTTAATAATGAATCGGTGTTCTAAATAGTTTTGTGTCAGAATGGTCATGCTTGAATTTTTTGTTCCTAACTTATAGGTACACACGTCATGATTCCATCACCATGATTTAAGCATTGGCATCTTGGTACTAGTATTTTTTTATTATTTTCAGCTTTATTTGTCACATTGGGAAGCACAGCCAAAATGATCCATATCCCAAATACTCAAATTTCAGTAGTCTCTGTTCAGGGTACAATGTTCCTCATAGTAGCTAGGATGAATAGGCTTTCAAGTACTTGGGTCTTTTGTTTTTGGTTAATAACTTCCAGTCCTTTTAGTTTCTAACCTCCTGCCTTTGAGATAGTGATCTTGAGTAGTATTTTGTGGCATTCAGATTCTCTTTCTCATGCTGGTTTCATTTAAATCAAGATACCGAACTTGACGTCCTGTGTTTGGGACACACTCCATTCTCACAGAATTAATAGTATATTTGGGGAACACAGAATATGCAAATTCAGACCTGCTGAATATGTAATTTTTATGGCCCTTCTGTTTTGCATTGGCTTTGTAAATTGTCCAGTGTTTGACTGAAGGCTAATTAAATTACTGAATTTACAATGAGAATACATTAGTTCATTCTTCCCTTTGCTGATTTTATTTCTTTACTCCTCCAGTTAATTTTCTTTTAAATCTGCCTTTGTGTTCTCTGTGTGGCATAAAGAGACTAGTCAGCGGCCTGAATACAGAGGCAGTGGAGAGAAATGTCTGTCTGCAATCAGTCTCCTCGCTGCAGGAGGAGTGCTGGATATCCTTACACGTACAATAAAGATGGCTGAAGTCAGTGATCACTGCCTGACCAGCGTGACAATTCCTTAGTGATTTACGGCAGGTTGGGAGAGCAAGGGTTTTGGATTCCATCTAAGAAGAGATCTGTGCATGTGAGGATTTGACTCGCTATCTCGGGTTAGGAATAATAGACCTTTTTTGAGATATGTGTAATTTCAGTGTATAGTAAGTTTCTTAACATGTGGAAATAAGATCCATTACTGACAGTGTGGTTCAGTATAGATAAAAAAGTATTTTACATGTATTATCAGTGTAGGTTTTTTCATTTTGTTTAGTTATGGCCTTGATCATCTTATTCTTGGTCTTCAGTCCTGCATTTATGTGCAACGCGTGGAAATAAAATATGATTAAGGAGATATTCCAGAAACAAATCCTAGAAGTAAAGGTGAAGTATTGTAACTGATTCTGACAGAATTACAGCAATTCCTTGCTATAGTTGGAAAACTTTGTTCAAACCCCAAAATGTTCTTATGGTTTTAATTGAGTGGCAGAAAATTACTTCTGTGTGGTCATCACTGTTAAGAGATTCTTTAAAACCAAAATTTTCCATGTTCCCTTGTTTATTTCTTTTTTGGCTAGTAGTTTCCTCCATTAATTGGAATTATAAACTACAAATCTAAGGAGGATAAAATGTTTTCTGAAGAATTTGATCCAGATGTATGTCTCTCTTTCAAAAAGTACCTTTTAAGTATTTAGGGTGAAGAAATATTTGGGGGGTTTTGGAGATTTGTGTTTGGGGAGGGGATGTGTGGTTTGGTTTTTTTTAAATGTCCTGGTTAACTTATAAGCAGCTAAATTGTTGCTGTATAAAGCTCCAGGAAAGTCACTTGTATTTCAGTGGGGATTCATGTGGCCCTTGGGTTTTGGATTGTATCGTATTGCAAGATCCTAAATAAGACCGTTTGGAAAGCTACACGCTTTCCATCTTTTTGTCTGGAAAAGTTATAAAATGGAACAGGCAGGCTTTTCACCGAGCTGCTGAGAATGCAGTTCTGGCTATGCAATCAGGACTAAATAAGGAGCAAGATCTGCACTAAAAATAGAAATGGAGCCTGATCCAACTGCAGCGTGCGTTATAATCCTCACACAGCAAAGGGCTGGTAGGTTCAACTGAGGACACTCAGTTATAGAGAATCAAATAAACTTTATCCTGCCACCATACCCTAGCTGCTTTAAACAGATTTTTACCAGTCAGCAGAACTTTTAGTCATTCCTGCAAATCATTTAACATGTTTTTCAGATTTGGATTTTTTTTTTTTTTTATTAGAGAAAGGATTATATTTGCCACATAAGAAGAGGGAAATGTGGGTTGGGTTTGTGTAACTTTGTTTGAAGAACATGGGCGAAAATGACACAGAGAGATTTCCTGCACTTTCCTCACAGCTGGAGAAGTACTTTCTTATCACTCTGAGCATTAACCTAACATGCCTGCTGATAGGACAGGTCTCGACGTGGGCGCGCTGAGCTGAGTTGGGCATCTGGCCAGACCTGGTACTGTGTCACGGACGTGCAGTTCACAGTGCGTGCTTTGAGGGAAGTTATTCCGCGTGTTTCAAGAACAAAGTACAGAACACTGTAGGTCATTCCTGCCCCTCCCCTCCCCTTTTTTGGTAAAATAATTCAGGAAATGTTTATCTTTTATTTGTGTATTTCCTTTCAACTACCACATGCCTCATAAGCTTAAGCCAGAACTTGCCCAGGGAGTTCAAATATATCCTGTGATTACAGAAGAGGTTATTACTGCTTATTTATTGATAGGACCACTTGGCTATTAAATATTTGGATTACATGAGCATAGCCAACTACACCTATATTCTGCTTGCTTTGTTTGCCTGTTCCTGTATCTCTTCAGGCAGTGATACAGCAAGCTTGAACAATTTTTCTTACTCCAGTCTTAAAAATTTTTGATTCTGTAGAAGACTTTAGTAATTCATCATATAATTTCAATTTTTTTAAATATGATTACATATGTAAATTAACAAAATCGGTATATAATCAATCTCTTCTGCTCCTAAATGTTAAAAATATTTTTATTAATTTTTAGTTTTCAGTGAGCTGCAGAGCTTGTTATTGAAAATGCACACTGTTCGCGTACCTCTTGCCTGTTAATCACAGGAGTAGCTCAGTGGAGTTGGAAGGCAGTCAAGGAGGGAGAAACATTTGGATCATTTGAAGACAGGAAGCCTTAGACTGCAGTAGGAGTGTGTGGAAGAAGACCAAAAGACAGAAAGCATCAAACTTGCGGAGACCAAGAACAAGGCAAATAAAATATGCAGTGTCAGTGAGTCACAGATCAATTGGTTGTATTTTCCTTCCTTACCTCCCTCCCCATCATATTATGAACTGCAATATTCCCTATTTCCAGACTCCTGTCCCAGCACCTGTATCTCTGCTCTTCCACATCCCATACTGAGTGTGCAGCTTAGCCGAAGCTGTGAGCTGCTGCTGCATAGAAAAGCAAGCTGATCAACACCATCTTGTTGGTGTGGAGGCAGCAGCCTCCATCTCCAGCTGAGTTCAGAGGCCTTTTTTTGTCTTCTTATTGTATTCTCATTAGTTGTGGTTGTATTTGAAGATCTATGTTTTCTGAGGAAAAAAAGGCGTGTATACAGTCCAAGAGGCATAGAAAAGGGATGGTGATCAATAATTGCTGTGAGTGCTGGACAGTGAAATATGTGTATCGTTATGATTTTGTCACATTCAAAACTTATCTACCGGCTTAAGCCGAGTCTTTATTAGACTGTATAGGGCTTTGCGTCAGTTCTGCTATGGGCTATGCAATTCTACCGTAGCTGCTTTTCCGCTATTAGTTTTCAATGTAATGAAAATATGGAGTAATTCTGTGGGTTCTTACATATGCAGAATGAATGAATTCAAATTAAGAATTTTTTTCTTAAAGAGGATTTGTTTGGGTTCTTGTCAGAGCTCTTTGAAAGTACAAGGGGAGGTCACAGCTGTTCTTTTCATTCACATGTAGTCTAATAAACAAACAGCATATGTATGGGGCATAAGAGTTTAGCACTCAGAACAGAGATTTGTATATGACTTTGAAAACTGTAAATAACAAATTATAGTTAACCTTTATCCTACCTCCCATCAACCTGATTTGTCAGTAAAGATTTGTATTGGATTTGAGGTTTTCATGTGTTATATTGTTCGGAAAAATAAAACTTCACTCATCGAATTCAAGATAGCAAGGTCCACATTTACATTCTCAGCCTTAATTCCAATTGTCATGTCTTCTAGTTTACATAATTACTACATTTGTGTAATCACTTAAAACCTTCATCTGTACTCTAGTGAAAGCAGACCAGAAACTGCTGAAATTCACACTTACCCATATTTTGTACTGCAAGCATACAAGGCTTACCTCAAATATGGGCCCATCACCTTTTCTTCAGAATGTGTTGGCATCTGGGTACTTGAGTCAGCTTGGTAGGTAGTGCTAGCATGCTAATGCTCACAAGCAGTCTGCTGTTGGTCCTTACTGTCATCGCAACAACTCTGTGCAGTGCTATAGGCTTGAGAAAATGTGGCTGGAAAGCTGCCGGGGAAAAATGAACCTGGGGGTATTGGTCAATAGCCAGCTGAACATGAGCCAGCAGTGTGCCCAGGTGGCCAAGAACACATACAGCATCCTGGCTTGTGTGGCCAGCAGGAGTAGGGAAGCGTTTGTGCCACTATAGTCGGTGGTTGTGAGGCCACATCTCAAATACCGTGTTCAGTTTTGGGCTCCTCAGTACAGGAGGAGCACAACTGAGCACACTGAGCTGCTGGAGTGGGTCCAGGAGGAGGTAATGAAGCTGGTGAAGGGTCTGGAGAAGAAGACTTACAAGGAGCAGCTGAGGGAACTGGGATTGTTTAGCTTGGAGAAGAGGAGGCTGAAGGGAGACCTTATTGCTCTCTACAACTACCTGAAAGGAGGTTGTAGTGAGGTGGGTGCTGGTCTCTTCTCCCCAGTGACAAGTGACAGGATGAGAGGAGATGGCCTCAGGTTGTGCCAGGGGAGGTTCAGACTGAATATTTGAAAAACTTCTTTACTGAAAGAGTGATGAAGCATTGGTTCAGGCTGCCTAGCGAAGTGGCAAAGCCTCCATTCCTGGAGGCATTCAGAAAACACGTAGCACACGGCACTTTGTAGTATAGTTTACTAGGCATGGTGGTGTTAGGCCAGTGTTGGACTGGATGATCTTAGAGGTCTTTTCCAACCTTAACAATTCTATGATCCTATGAAGTGGATAGGGAGGGGAGAGGAGATTCAGATTACAGCATGCTCACTTCTGACCCAAAGGACTTTTTATTCAATTACAGTGTAGACATAACTGTGGTGGTGTCATTTACCCTGGGGGATGGAGCGTCCAAATACTGAGGATTAAAAAACAAGCCCATAATGCATCACTCAGTTTCTTATTAGCAAAGCAGGAAAATTAGCTGAGTATTACGGGTAGACGAGGTGCTCGGGGACATGGTTTAGTGGCAGATAGGAATGGTTGGACTCAATGATCCAAGAGGTCTTTACCAACCTGGTGATTCTGTGATTCTATTTTCCAAATACAATTCAATTAATTGCTCTTTTTTTTTTTTTTTTTTGTTGGAGACAGTAAGTTAACAGAAACCCATCAGATTGCACATTGTCGCAAGGAAATTTGCTTTTGTATCTGACATTGAACTTCAATGAGCTACAAGCTTCATTGAGCTATAAGAAGGATGTTGAGGCTCTGGAATGTGTCCAGAGAAAAGCAACGAAGCTGGTGAAGGGGCTGGAGAACAGGTCTTAAGAGGAGTGGCTGAGGGAACCGGGGTTGTTTAGCCTGGAGAAGAGGAGGCTGAGGGGAGACCTTATTGCTCTGTACAACTACCCTGAAAGGAGGTTGTAGAGAGGAGGGAGCTGGCCTCTTCTGCCAAGTGACAGGGGACAGGACAAGAGGGAATGGCCTCAAGCTGTGCCAGGGGAGGTTCAGGCTGGACATCAGAAAAAAAATTTTCACAAAAAGGATTATTAGGCACTGGCAGAGGCTGCCCAGGGAGGTGATTGAGTCATCATCCCTGGATGTATTTAAAAGATGGGTAGATGAGGTACTCAGGGACATGGTTTAGTGGTTGATAGGGATGGTTGGACTCAATGATCCTGGTGGTCTTTCCCAACCTAGTGATTCTGTGATTCCCTTTGACCTCTTCAAACCACAGAACCCATACCTCTCATTTTACTCTAAAAATACCACCAATTCAGGGGAATTACGCTTGCTAGATCGCAACACTAGAAAGCAGACAACTATTTCGGTGTGTAATAGCTGTTTGCTATTGTGTTATAAGATAGTACAAAGATAACTCACAGGATATACGTTAGATCTCAACACCACACAAGTCAAAAGTTATTTTCATCTGATAGCTTTGGATGACATCTTTACAGTTAAGTCAAATCCTTAAACCAGTTTCCAGTGGACAGATAAAACAGAAAACCCATCAAAATTGTTAGCGATCTCATATGACTTTATGTCAATAGTGAGACTGTGACATTACTCTCTGTGCCAGGAAGCAATTAAATTATGGCACTTGCATAAAATTGTCTTTTTATGTTGTGCTTAGTCCGCAGAAAAGCTGGGTAAAAGATTTCAGCTGACACTCCTCTTCAAAACACAGACAGGAAATCAAAAACATTTGAGGGCATCTTCTCAAAATAGAGTTCTCATGAATGGACATCTTCACAGCATAGATCAACAAGACAATTATTTCTGTGTTCCAGGGTTAGCCGTTTCCTTTTATACTTACCTGTCAGTCTTTCTAATTCCCAGGTTACTTGGCAAAATCAAGTAAGACTCAGCAAAATTAAGCTTTTTAATTTCCACTTGCCAGAAAAGTCCAGGTTTCCAGATATCCCGAATGGAATATCTGCAGAACTTAGGGACTTCCTGTATTTGAAGCCACCAGACAAAGGAACAGTTTGATATCTGTACCTATAGGTGTTCCCTCTCTTAGCTTGCATACTGGATGGCTGTCAAGAGTAAGAAGTGCTGCTTTTCACTCGATATTGACCAATGGTTAGAAGATGACTTTCAGGCATATTTAATTGTGAAAGGGAATGAGATTTTCCTACTAAAGCTATAAAATATTTTGTGTACATTTAAGGAATTGTTACGTGATGTTTTAAACTGTCTTCTGGCTTTACAGCAGTGGCCAGTTCTGAAAGGCTGAAAGAAGTTGAGCTTGCAGAGGTCTATATTCAGTAGCTTCTCCCACCTCACTGAGTCGTGGTTCTTGAAGGGTCCAACCGAGGTAAATAAGCTACTTCTCCCAACTCAGACTGGAACTTGTGTCTGGATCCATGAGCTCCCAAGAGTCCCTGTTCTTGACAAAAAAATTTATGCCTTTGATGACTTTTGTCAGCTAGGGTGACCCCCTAGAGGCCAGCACTTCAGTGACAAGACTGAGGCAGAGGTACAGCTGAACCCTCTCCTCTAAATGGATAGAGAGCACTTAGTGGCATCCTTCAGTTTCTGCCAATGATGGTTATGGAGCTCCATTTGAATTAGAAAATTAATCTTTCTGGTTTTTTTTTCATTCAAACCACATGTTCCTGGAGACAGAGTCATCTCTCCACACTTGGGATGTAACAGGTACCCCGTTAATTATAAAACCAGAAGTTTTTCAGCATACTCCCTTGACTTTCCTACCTAGTTATATTGCAGACTGCAAGTCTATTTTAAGATTGTTATGGCAATTCCAGGTAAACCGTTAGATCACATGCTGTCAGAGCAGCATCTGTGCTGGCAATTTCACCAAGAAAATTCTTCATCTTAGACATCCACAGAGCATCAACCTGAAGCTCTGTCTTCCCAATTCAACAGTTGTTATGTAAAGCATATTAACAACTCTTGATGGGATCCAAAATGCAGCATTGTTCCACTCTCAGCCTCCCAAGAATCTGAGTCTGCCATGGAAGAAACTAATGATTGCTATTGAGTATGCTGTAGTGGGAATATCGATATATATTGCATACAAATAACTGCCAAGAGGAGAACAGAAAATGAGCACCTATCAGTAATTGATCAGTACTAGATGTGTGCAGATCCCACACAGCTCCCATTCTCCTTCCATTTTACTCCTGCACACTTGGGATTCTCATACACTTAAGGTGCACTGAGTGTGCTATTACTGAAATGAAAATCTCCAGCAGCCTCAAGGCTTATGTGTGCTGTATAGGTATATCAAGCCCCATACTCTCTTAAGCAAATGTGCAACACCAGCAGATATGGATGTATACCTCTCTTTGAACTCCCGTTGCTGTATCATAAGGAACTTTTCATCAGAGGGATGAGAAGCATACATGTTCTTTGTGCCATGGAAGCAGTGGTATCAGATAGCATAAGGATATTCAGTCATACAAAGGATAAGGTGATTTTAAGGCCCTCAAATGAAGCAACAATAAGACTACATGAACAAACTACATTTGGAATAGTGTAAGGTACTACTTTCAAGATATTATCTTTAAGCTCTACTTTTAACGTATTATCTTTAAGCTCCAAGTTTTAAAACTTTCTAATGAATTTCTAATAAATAGCTTGTTTTAAAGCTATATCTGCTCAAGAAGTATGCAATTCTACTGTCACATATGTTATTTAAGTACCCAAGCAAAATTATCAACATGCATCACCAGGCAAACAGCTATAACACAGCAGTAAGCATGCGTTCCTAAAATAAAAAAAAGGTAGACCAATCCACAACAAAATAAAAATTGGCAATTATGCATCCCAGTTGCTCTCAAAGTTAATTCTGATTACAGAATGCTGAAATTACAGCCAAACAAAACACAGGTAGACATCTGTCTGCAATCTGCATAGTTTTAGGATGTCTCTTCTGCAAGTTCATCCCTTAAATAATAATAATTTCTGTGCAATCATGTTATTGTCATATCTTATATAAAGTGGCTTGAACTTATTCAAGATCTCATAAATAACAACAGTAAACAAAGCTGGGCACTGGATAGTGCAAAACCTGATAAGAAAAGAAGGAGACTATACAAAAAAGTAGAAAAGACTAAGATTTTGAGAGCAGAGTTGAAAAGGAGTAAAAGAATAGATCTGAGGAAAGAGTGAGTGCCAGTAAATGTAATATCCTACTTTGAAGAAAAAAGAAGAGTAATGCACAGACGGAAATGGGAGGGCGTGGTCATCCAAACCCATTATAGAAAAGTAAGAGGGATTTTCTTCACTGGGTTTTAATACTACTTCTGTATAAAGTCGTACATTGTGACTACTGAGGGAAAGGTATACCTGGAATTTAGATAGGCTCTTAAAACAAACGTATGCCATAGAAAGAGTAATGAAATGCAAAGACAGGAAATAAATGATGGTGGCTATTTCCAGAGAACACATGGGCCTCTGAAAGCTGGGGATCAAATTCAAGCTTGATCCCCCAATTTACTTAAATAAGCTACAACTGTTCCAGCAGGTTTGTTTTCTTGTGAGTCAAACTCCAGTTTTACCTTTGCCCTTTTGTTTCAGCAGAAGACCAGTATGTACATATGAACATAAAACTATTTTCTTTTCCTTAATTATCAAACTCAAATGTTATTTTACCTTTGCCAGCTTTATGTAGGGTGATGTGCCATCTTGCATATTTATTTTCCTGGAGTGATTCCCAGAAGTATGCTATTCTTTTTCTTGCTTGTGTCTCCCTCGCTTTATTTATGAGTCGTGTACACCAGGTTTTTAGTCCCTGGGGACAGGTCTACACAGGAAATCTGTGGATGATATTTAATACATACAAGTATGAGAGAAGTAAAAAAGCAGCTACCAAACAGTACTCCAGATTGATGTAATTCAAAATTTCAGACTAGATCACGGATAAGTTAGCATCCATGGTTTAAACCACAAACACCTTTATCTGTTTTGTCATATAGAAGGAAGAGACATGGTAAAGATCAGTAACTCAGAAAGAAATGTTACTTAATGCTCAACGATGGTGAGCATTAATTTGGCTGCTAAATATTTAAATGTTGAAGTCTCACAATAGACCTTTGTGATAGGATTACATGGTGCTAGATGAGTGGAAAATGAAGTACCATAGCCTGATTTTCTGTTTGGAATACCTAACCTCAGCATGCCTCACATTTTCAAAAGTCTCCTTTAGTTCTTGGGGAATTCAAGGGGCTCGGTTTCTGGACATACAGATCTTAGGACACACAGATTTAACATACAAAAACATACTACAATATATAGTATAATATATAATATAAAATAATATATACTGTATTTTATAATATAAAATACTATTTTTCCTTTTTGGTTGCTTCCTAGAATTAAATGATTTTTACATGAATTGTTTTAAGTGTGAAGTGGAGGAAAAATCCTGTCACGTCCAGCATCCATACCTAATCTGAAATAGCAAACTTCCAAGTAGAATTGAAGGGAATGCTTTGTGGGAGTACATTCAGTTCGAAATACCAAAATGTGATACCTGACAATGAGCCAGCATTTCCAGGAGTCTTCCTTGTCAGGTGGCAACCAAATTATTTAAAGAGCAAATTTTCACTTGATTACAGAATTAAAATTCCATTGTTGTCTGATGATTGAATCTAATAGCAGTATTGTAATTTTGCAGTTATTGGTTGCGTAGAAAGTACATTTTAAAGATACCTTTTTTCTTGTGATTAGATGCATGAATTCCTTTTGGCTGTAAAATAAAGCAAGATAAGGCTCTCTTCCTCACATGCCATCACAAGTTGTGAGAGCTGATTGGTATCATGCCTTTGATTACACCTGTGGAATCCCATTAATTGAAAAATAACATGACCTGGGGAAATGTACTGGCTAGTAATGGTGCATGGGAAAGCTGATATACAAAGCTTGAGGTACATTTTAAACTGCAGTTGTATTTACAGGTTAGCTGCTTGAAAAAAAATCACAAACAGTTTTTACTGTTCCCTAGGACTTCTGTGAGATGCCATAACCACTGGACCATTCCTCAAAACAGAACTGATGGATAAATATTCTGATGGGTCAAGCCAGGGAGCAAGGCCACCACCAACCCCTGGCGCTCTGATTCCTTTGGCAAATTGGTCTCTTTATAACAGCTGCACTAGGGGTGATGAGCCTGTCATCCTACGTAGCATGTTAATATGCCGGCGCTGTACTTCAGAGGTGCTCCTGGGCTTGTTGCTGGGCCAGCTCTAGCGTCCATGCAGACTACAAGCACAGGGTCTCACTTGCAAGGTTGTCTGCACATCTGTGCGGTGGTTTAATACATTGGTAGTCGGTGAGGTGGTATAACATGCTGCTCACTGCAGTGGACAGGCAATGTGCATGACAAGCAAATGGAGTGGGGAGCACAGTGAGATGCCAGCCATAACAAAGATCAGTCTCCAAAGTGCTGTGCAAAAGCAGCCTTGTGGCCCTCCAGGCTTTCTAGCGATGATGCACAAGTGACTGTACAGCTTCTGTGCCCGTCTGGGCACTCTTGCCTTGTGCAGTTTGGTTCCACTGCTCATCATTGACAGCTGTCAGACCTACTGGTGATGTGCAGGACAGAACTAGATGACTTGCCTTTTACCACCCTTTACCTCCTTGTTTTTTCTGACACCTGAAGCCTTTAATGTGATTCACCCAGTGATCCTAAAGAGCTGATTAATCAGTGGGATGGTATGGAGTGGGGTAGCCTGAGGACAGACATTACTGGGGGCTGGCTTTGCAGCTTCTGCCGTCTCAGCTACTTTTTAATATATTTTAATCAGGTATTGGACCAGCCCAGCATGTGTGTCCTATTGCCCATGGTAGAAGGAACACATGAGAAATGCTAATCAGGGAGCAGAGGCTGCTGGGGTCTTTTCCTCATCTCAGTATCAGGACTCGAAGACAACTTTCTTAATGGCATCCTATCCATCACACGTACTGCAGTTGACACCTGAGTCAGGGATACAGCACTGGCCTTGGAGAGCAGAGCCATAATTTATGCCAGCTGACAGGGCAGGAACAAGTACATCCCATGCTTCGTCCCTGAGCCAGGATGCCTTTTGTAGAGGCACTGTAGCTTGTTACATGGAGACAACTTGAAAGAGTGGAATAAAGATGAGTTGAGCTGTGCTGCTGACAAGGAGAAACAATGAGTTGCTGACTGGGGGTGGGGAGAGAGCATAGCTGATGCTGATCTCTTACCCTGGTCATTGATCCTAAAGGTATTGGCTGAAGCTGCAAAGGATACTCTTGAACATGGCCTGCTGTTTGACATCTCTCACTGTTGCCAATGAAATGAAGTTTACTCTGTGGTGATTCAGGCTGACCTAAATTTTTATTCTTTAAACAAATCACACTGGCATGTGTTACTTGTGAATTTATGCTCATTTTCTGTTTTGTTGCAGGTTTTTTTTGTTTTGTTTCAGTTTGTTTACTTTAATAAGAAAGAAATTGCTCAGAAGCATCACTAGACTTGCTTGCAAGTGGTTACATTTAGCTGTAGTCTGCCTGGTGAGTTGGAGGAGGAAAATTGCACTAGTTTGAACTGGATTTAGTAGCAAGGACATTTTAATTTGGGGCAGCAGAGAGAAAAAATTGTATAACACTGATGTACTGTCCTGAGTAGGAGAAGAAGCCAGTGAATTGCATGATTTTTCCATCTTTGTAATCAGTTTGTTATGCAGAGAGCAATGCCGTGGGATTCAGCAATTTATCTGCTGAGTTTTCCCTGGCAGCATCTGAAGAAGTTCATTATAAGTGTTTATCACATGATCCACTTAATCAAACCACTGGAACTCGGAGAATAAGTCATTCTAACAAGACCCTTCAGAGCTGCCATATAAGCCACTTTACTGATACTCTTCCTTGGTGAGCGTACAATGAGTTTTCTTGTATCCTGGTCTATGACACAGGAAGTTCATTATACCCAGTCCAAATTCCGACGTAAAGAAAGGAAGCAGGGCTTACAAAGAAGTGACAGATAGTTTGCAAAGGATTTTAGTTAGCCACTCATATCCCAGATAGAGTCAGCCTGTACGCTCTTCCTAAGCACAGCCTTCTGGTTTTCAGTTAGGCACAGAGCAGCTATCTACATGGCTGCTTCTGATGGTGTAAAATACAGACAACATTAGATAAATTATTTGCTATTTCAGATTAGAGCTTAATGAATGGAAATGTGAGAAAAAAGAGAAATCAGAATTGAAATCATGCTTCTAGCTAGGTGATAGCACATATACTGCATAATAGTAGCAGAGCTGGTACCTGGGCTAATGCGAGATGCCTTGAAAGCCTGCTAAACCCCAGCATGCAGTAGGGTGTGAGATGCTGAGACTTGTCTGACAAGCTAAGAGCTTGCAGATATGCTGTTTGCAGCCTGTGTTTGTACACTGTATGTCTCTAAGGGTAAAATGCATATCCCTGTGATGTACCTAAGAACTGTTCTGGTTGCAGGGAGCGGGTAGGTCAAGAGCTATTTTGCCCCCTTGCAGACATTCATTTTCCTAAGCTCTGTCACAAGCAATGTGACACCAGATTTTCTGGCCGTCACTGGATTTTTTCACTGATGCTTTTTCACAGAGAGTATCTCATAAAGGCTTGCCTTCTTGCTATCTGCTAAAGACCAGTTTGGGCACCACCAGAGATCTAGACTTGGACCAACCTTAGTGTAGAAATTCCCTGGATAATTTTCCCAAGCACCAGCCTGTCTCCATACAATAGCGCTGCTTGGCTACTTCTACCTCCCAAACTCCTGTGAGGGGAGCACAGGCTCACTCCAGACCAAATGCTGATTTTGTGTAGGGATGCACAGACTGAGCCTGACATGGATCTCTGTTTTTTCTGTACTGGAAACTGCCATTGGGACAAGAAGCGTTGGGCAGTTCAAGGCAAGCTACTCTGTAAGACATCCAGACAGGGAGGTGTGCAGGACTTAGAAATATGAGCAAGAGAAACAAAAAAACCCCAAGCTCATTTGATGGGAATGATGTATTTTCCCTAGCATAGCTCCCATGAAGCAGGTCACACGATTCATGCCATTGTCTGGGCACTGCCTCGAAGAAATGCTGAAACTCGATTCTCTAATGCTGAAGTCCAGCCAGCCCAGAGCTTTAAAATTCAACCTGCTAATTACTCCTGGGAGTAATTAACTCCAGCCTGGAGTGAGCAAGGAGACTGAACTGCATCAATCAATGGTTGTGAGGGCTTGAGATCTGCAGTTTTCATTCTCTGTATTACAGGAGAAGTTACATGATGATGCTTTGTTTTCCATGTAATTTGTACTGTCTTGTCTTGATGCAGCCGTCGGTCTCTTGACTGCTGATACACCGATATATCAAATTGATGTTGGTATGTCTGTGTCCTCACAAGGGACTGTGCTGCTTTAGTAGGTTGGATTCCAATTAATAAGTTATAACAAGATGCAAAAGCCTGAAGGAAAATATAGTTTTGCTGTCTTTCCTCTCTTAATTTTAAAAATAGTAAATGCTAAATTATTTTATTGCTTTTAAAATAAAGCATGAAGCAAAAAAGGATTAGTCTATGCTAGCTAGTTAGTTTTGCTACTTCATTCAATTTTATTACAGTATAGTTCCGTTCCTCTTTCTCACTTCTTTATCATACTCCCTATCTGTCTTCCTGGTTTCTGTTGTGCCAATTTAAAGATTCCCTCTTCATCTCTCTTTTGGGACAGTCTTACTGCTGGCTTTCTGCTGTTTCAGCTTCTACGCAGCCGATGCTTCAAGAAAAAAAGTGTCTCTCCTGTAAAGCTGGGAGGAGAATGGACCCATAAAAATAAATATTGTTTGCATGCATGTAGTACTTTAATCGGTAAGTCTCTGGTAACTTTACCTAAGTGGCCAGTTTGCTATTGTCCTAGTGTCTTAGGTAAGGAGACTGGAGCAAAGCGAGTTGCTAACTTTCTGCTGTCCACAGCAATGCAATAGTAAAGTGGAGAATAAAACTTCTCTTTTCCAAATGATTTTTTGGTGCCTTACCCTCTACCCTGTACATGGGGAAAGCGAGTACTGAGCATCTGTACCAATCATTGTTGATAGGGGTCTTCAGCCTGCTGTAAAGAGAAATGGTCCGCAACTGCCTGTACTGATGCTGAGGCTGGATCTCAGTGTATCTGCACGACCTGCTTGGAGGGAAGAACTGGGAGGTAGACTGTGATGGGTGTTGTGTGCATCTGACTGGGTGCATTCACACGTGTGAGTGAGATGCACACAAGACCTGCTGAGAATTGAGGTGGTGCTACCAGATCCTAACCTGACCAGGTTGGTCAGTGCCAAGCTGGGCTCCATTCTGTCTCCCAGCCTAGGGATGAAAGACTTTTTAATGCACTCACTGCTTCTGGGCCACTCAACTCAATCCCTTTAGTGTTACGTGTTTAGAAGTCTTTTCTCAGTAAATTGCTTCCTTTGAAGACTGCAGGCTTTTGAACAGCAGACTGCAGCACCTGCTGCTTGCTGGAAATCCTGAGGCCAGCACATGAGAGTGTTGCAGTGCCAAACGTGCTAGTCACAAAGCATCACATTTAGTGCGTTTCTACTGGAGGTAGCTGATGAAGAACAGAACAAATGTGTTGTAAGGACTGTCAGCAGAAGTAAAGAAAGGTAGCTTTGAAGAAAGCCTGCAAGGTAGGATTTCCAGAACATATTCCTTCAGAAAAACTAGTGGAAAATCCAAAGAATGTACAGAACAAATGTGTTGTAAGGACTGTCAGCAGAAGTAAAGAAAGGTAGCTTTGAAGAAAGCCTGCAAGGTAGGATTTCCAGAACATATTCCTTCAGAAAAACAAGTGGAAAATCCAAAGAATGTAATACAGCCATAATGAGCTCACTGCTGGCCATGATTTTTTAACATCAATTTTAATTATTAACTATTTTAATAATTATTTTTTGTCCTGTGTCTGTCATTGTGGTACCTTTTCTGCAGCCCCAGAAACAATGCACACTTTTGTAGTTTTCTAGAGCTTGTACACAGCATTTCCTGCCCCCCGTTAGAAGACTGGCACAGTACAGCAGAGAGGACTTTCATCTGCCCAACCAGCAAATTAAGCGTTGGGAAGTCACCTACTCCCTGGCAGGATTTGGGCCAAATTTTCCCCTTCCACAACAGTCAGTCCTTCAGGGATTTACACCCACTGGATACATCCGTGTTTCACCTGTGATTCCCTGAGTCCTCCCATTATCCCTGAGGGCTCAGTGGCTGCAGAAGGTGCTGTGAAGCGCCTCTGACCCAAGGGTTAGGTGACCAGGCAGGCACTTGCTCCCTCCCCCTCTGGAAACTGGAGAAGTCCCTGATACCTTTCAATGAAGAAAAAGAGCTTTAAAAAAATCCCTCACTTTGCATTAGGTGGCATTTCTTGCAGTTTGCAGGGATCTGCACAACGGCATGTTGTGTGTGTAGTCACGATAGAGGATACGTGCATTTATATTTGTCTGGTCCCATCTACACCAGTGAGCCCTGGGAATGTAGCCTGACTGGCAGATCTGGTCAGGCTGGGAAACTTCATTTCAGATGTTTTTCTCTTTGTTTATAAGTGATCTTGGCCACGGACAGGGACACGCAGCTGGTGGTCTGTGCACAGCTCCAGGATCAGGCTGAGGCAAGGCTGGGAGCCTGCGAAGGCTGGAGCCAGGCTGAGCTCTCCCAGCCTACTCCTGTCTTAGTTTGGAGCCAGCATTGGAGAAGTTGCTTCTCCACTGCCTCCTTCTGCAGGCTGGCACTTTGGGGCCTGGTTTGGCTTTGGCTGCATGGGCAGCAGCATCCAGTGCCCATCTGCAGCTGTGGCTCAGAGCAGGCATGCGATGGACACCTCTGGTCGCTCCAGACGTGCTTCTCCCTCAGACCACAGAACACCTCTCAGTGTTAGCCATAAGTGTTTTAATACAAATATCGCACAAATACAGATACTGTTCTTCTTCCACTAATTATAATATCACTAGAAAAAGCGGGAGGGGTGTGTGTCTAAAGGCCTAGCATCTCAGAGAAGGCTTTGCAGCGGGCTTTTGTGAGTTGTTCGTGTGCCAGTGTGCTTTGTGCTGGCTGTGGGGACCCGTGTGAGCAGCTACTGTAGCAGCTCAAGCAGAAATGACACAGTGGTGATTTCTAGTGATCCTGATGTGCTGCATGCCAGCTGTGAACTTCAGAAGACCCATGTCGGGGACTGGGGAGAAGGAGCAGTGCCAGTCCATTGGTACTGCAAACCCGATACTGAGGGAGTGCTTTCCTGCAGCAACGTCATGATGAAGGGTGGTGAAGGGGGACACTGCTGAAAGCTGTGACCTTCCAGGCAGGATCTGTTTCCCAAACACAAGTTAAACAGTGCAGAATCCAGCAGGTGTGGGCATGGGTGAGCCTGTTAAATTAAAGCCAAAGCATAACAAAAGACATGTTTGCTTTGGAAGATAACGTGCACCTGTTCTGCATCCTGAGGGTGAGGAAACTCAGATGTGTTTTCCTTCGTTACCATGGTAGACCTTTTGTACTGTAAGGCCACTTAACTCCCCCTCCATTACCTTTTAAGACCAGGTATCCTGTGGTTTTACCAGTGCCTCCAATCCAACATTAAGTATGATAAATAGTGGCAATTGCTCCTTTTCCTCCATCACTACATCTCGTTGTGGAGCTCCACTGACCACGCCATTAAAGTTTGGTGCCTGGGCTGATGCTGTTATGAACATGCCCAGGTCTCTAGTACCTGCAGCCTGGTTGCTGGCTGGAGACGAGGGAAGGGCGTGCTCTTAGCAAGGTGCCCTTTGGTGGGGCTGCTCTAATGAACCAGCTTTGTTATCTGCTTTGCTTCTGGGCCCAGAGAGGCTTCAGGGACATCTGCTGCTTTATTTTCTTAAATGGCACAAAATGATGCCAGTTAAAAGCCTACCAGGAGAAAAGGAGCTCTTAAGGCTGCATTTCATGTCTTCCATGCAAGGCTTTATTTGATTAATGTTATACTAGAACTGCCATACACTTCCCTCACTTGAAAGGCTGATCCAGCTTAACTGTGGGATAAAAACTTTACAACCATATTTTTGTCACACAGGTGACTCGCATTAAAAAAATCTTTACATGCATTAATGTCATATGAGCTTTGGCAAGCCCCCAAGTAGGCTCTTTCTCAATTACTTCTGTGTCTTTTAGTGCTGCACTCATCCCAGTGTTAAGTGTGTAACTCTCGCTTTGCGTATTTTCCACCTTAGGGACAGTGCAGTTCCTCTCCCACGCGCCCCTTGCAAATGTACAGGCACCGTGACAGAAACCCCTGGCTCTGCTGTTGCTGTTCGTAGAATCATAGAATCAGAGAACAGTTTAAGTTGGAAGGGACCTTAAAGATAATCCAGTTCCAACCCCGTGCCACGGGCAGGGACGTGGATTAGATCAGGCTGCCCAAGGCCCTGTCCAACCTGGCCTTGAAAGGCCTTGTTCAAGCAATGCCTTTTGCCTCCATGGGTACCTGCCAGCCTGCAGGAGGGAGACTTGCATACTTTCAGCCATTCCCCATTGTTTACACATAAAGTTAATAACTGACTCAAGAGGTCGTCTACAAACGTCCTGCTTTTGGTAATTTTTTCCCCTCACGGCCACAAAGGTCTTTTTTGTAATGACCTTCCTATATTTTCCTGTAACACTAACCATTTTAACATTGACGTGTCAGTTTTGAAACAGCCTGTGTGCTCTCAGCTTCTGCTTCTCCTTTACCTGCTGGTTATTTCTTTTTGTCACTGTCCTCTATCCCTATTTTTGTTGTTTGCAAAAACCTGCTTTTTTCCTCCCTCTCCCTCTTCACAGCTCCCACCATCTGTCTCTCTACAAATACAAAGCTTTAGGGGAAATGATTCACTAGGCTGCTAGCTCATTACTCACACTCTCCCCATCATGGTTTCTGTTCTTGTCGGATGCTCTAACTAATGTAAAGATCAATGAATCCTGGGAATTGTTATTCAATTAAAGAAAAAAAAAGCCCCAATCTATTTAAATAGATTGGGCTCTTTGTAATTCCTAAACACCAATGCTTAGTTTTTCTTCCGCGCTCTGCTAGAATTGTTTTTCAGAAAAGGATCATTGAAACAGATGAATAAAAATGATCACTGGACCATTTAATGCAACCTTGTGTATCACATGATGCAGGAGTTACTTAATGAAATTCCCTGGCCCAAACCAAGCAAATCTGTGGTAAATCTAGAGCACATATTTTAGGATGACAGCCAAAATGATGAAAGGAATTTACTACCCAGCCTTGCTAATCATTTTGAATGCTTAACTGCACTCCCTAATATGCTGCTTTGCAAGCAGCAAAACTGACACAGCCTCATTCCCTACAGACGTTTCTCCTCCATCTTTACCCAGGCTGTACTCCCCAAAAGCCCTCCCAGCCCCTCGCCAGCCCTGTCCAGCGGCAGGATGTCCAGCTCTGACTCCTGTGAGTACTGGCTGGCCACTTGTCCACCTCGGGGAAGAGACCTCCACAGGCCTGAACCCCGGTTGCCTCTCTCTACAGCACACAGGTTTGGGGGTAGCTCTTTGCTCAGGTTATTTTTTCCATGAAACTTGTAGACCCTTAATATCTTAGAGCTTCTCCCTGCTAAATGTGGTAGAAATTGGCAAAGGGGGTCAGAAGCCATTTGAGACTGACTAGTTCACAGTGCTAAAATGCTTCAGATGTCCTAAAATAGCAGAGACAGCTATACTGAGTTGGCAGATGTGCTGTAGCATTTCAGGGGACTTCCTTAACCTGGACGTTGAGCTCAATGCTGTAGGACTCTCCAAGTGACCCTAAGTATCAGTGTTTAGGTACCTGCGTCCCACTCCTTTTGCCTTCACTTCGTTGACTTTTTAAGAAGGATTTCTGTCATTATTTTAGGCTTGTCACCATGTACTAGAAAGTTATTTTCTTAATTGGAAGCTTAGTTTATCATTGCACGGAAAATGGACCTCCCCTCGCAACATGCAAGTAGGTAACGAGAAGTATCACTACCTCGCACAATTTTATTGTGCCTTTCAGGAAGTTGCTGGCACGGCAGGTGTTAGCCTATTTCAGTTGTTGAGCTTCAACTTCCAATTTAGAAACTGGAGTCTTAAGAAGCGCAGCAAATGCCACAATCAAAATTTATATAAGAGTTGAAAACACTGGATACACCCTTCTCCCAGTTCTCTTAAATGGCCGAGAAGCCTGCTAGAGGAAAATCTGAGTATATCTGCAACGTGGTTCTTAAATTGTCCCTCATGAGCACCACAAAGTGTGTCTTGTATCAACATACCACACTGGCACCACCTTCATGGAAAGCTAAGTAAATAATTTTTGTGGTGTAACAGGAGTTTCTACTTCTGGGCTAATTTACTTTTCAGACTACCAAACACATGTAGTTTTTAATAGAGCTGTGTACGGGTCATTCTATAACAAAAAAAACAAAGCTGAAAAGAATCTTGGGAAGAGTAAGCATGAAGCGCTCTGGGTCAGAGCAGGACACGCTTGTACGCTTGCTCTGAAGGATAAGGGTTGCAGAATTGTAAGCCAACAGGGTCCACTGTGACCTCAGTATGCTTAAGACAGTTTTAAAAAAAAGAACCCTCAACAAAGTCATATTTACGTGTCTGTAACAAAGAAGTTCAGATCTTAGCAGATGTGATGTTGTTGAGCCTTCCTTGTTGCCAACATCCCATGGCTCTCCAGCACCTTGGATTATTTCATTGTTCCATTCTGCATATAAGTTGTAGGAGTCGATGTTATTTCTCTTAACAATTGCTGGATTTCCAAATGCCAACTGTCCTTTGATGTGCTCTGTTTTAAATAAGGGCTGAAAAGCAGTAATGTAGCAAAAGGCCTGCTATAAAAAAGATTGTAGCATTCCGTGGTACTGACAGCACATACGTAGCCATGTGGTTAACTCTCCTTTTGTCGACTATTGCTGGAACACGCTGAAGGTGTAAGGGGCCGAGCTGTAAGGAAATGGAACTCCAGAGATTTCAGATCTGTGAGACCTCTAATTGAAGACAGTGTCTTTATGCAAGGCAGGCTAAGGAAAACTTGCATTACCCAACAGTCACCATTCCTCTGTTGCTCCCAGCATAATAAGGCTGACGCAATGTATAAGGTTGCCTTACAAAAGGCAATATATTTAATAGTGTATATACAAACAAACTGTTCAATAATGCTATACAAGGCAGGGATATCTTTAAAGAAACCCTGAGCACTATGGAGGTTGTAATTTTTATTTTACACTTATTGCAACATTATTTCTGGTATTTGTTTGCTGTATCGACTAATAAAAGTATGTTAAAACCAGATGTTAAAATAAACCTGGGCATTCTTTCCTTTTGCAGCTTATTTAAAAATCTAGAGGAAAGAGTTCTATCCCATCAGCTTCAGAAACAGACGTTCAACATGGTAGGAAACAAGCTGAGCCTCAGTTACCCAAGACAACCAATTCCTTTAGCAGAAAGAGTGTCTTCTGTCATCAGAAAGAGCCATCTGGAAGAGCACTGGCACGCTGCCAAGAACAACGCTTTAACAACTGCTTGTCATGCACTTTAAGTACTAATGTTCATAACGGCACAACCTGGAGGGTTGGTAAAGGTCCTACTGGAGGAGCAACATATTCCTCCTCCCTCAGTAACCGCAAAAGGATGTTCTTCTTATTCTTTGGCCAGTTATATATGTGAGTATTCTGCAGCCAGGTAGGCACGTGTTCCTGAAAAACAAGAAAAAAAAGTGAAATCCCATGAATTCTCCTGAATCTGTACCAGAACCTTGCAGATTCCATCAGAGTCTGCCAAGGAAGATTTCATTTCGTCTGTTCTAGGCACTTCCCATAACAACAAGAAATTTTAATTTGGCTTCAGAATTGTGTTTGGGTTCCTAAATAAATTAACTTGGTGTGATCTCACAGCTTGTCTGTCTCTCCCTCTTTTCTGCCATCATGTTGGCTAATTTCACCACCTTTCAAAGGGATTCTGATCTCAGTGACAGGCATCTAAAGGCTTGTGAAAAAAAAACACATGAAGAAAAGGGAGACATTTCAGTGCCCCTACCAGGGAAAGGCTGCCACTTTAGTTGCTGTTGAAGGATCCACACAACATGTTCAACCTTGAGAAGCAGTGCAGAAAGAGCGGGACCACAGGGGAGCATTTCTCATCCTGGTAGCCTTCTTCCCCCTCCCCTTCCACCCTCCTTCACCAAGCATGGTTCCTCCTGGCCCCCTTTAAAGCAGGAGGCTGGGGATGATGCTGAGCTCAAGGAGAGGCTAATTTATCTCCAGATGAGCAGGGTCAGACCTCCACCACTCCCTGCAGTCTGGGAAAGATGCAGCCTTTCAGACGGGTTGGCTAATGCCCATTAATGTAATGAAGATGGGAGCACCATGGCCTTCGACAGTGACAGCAGGCTTGTGGAGAGGAGCCTGCTCAGGCCTCATGTTCCCATGTTTCCACAGCCTTGGAAGGTTTCTATATGGACAGCTTGGAAATGTAGGGGTGAAGGGGTATATTCGTAACACTAATTAAAAAGAGAGCTTTGCTCCTTGACCAAAACCAGCTCACGCCCACCGTGGAGATGTTGATTTCTTTTTTAGAGAGGTGGTGTTGGTGACACCAGAACACAGCCAAAGTGAGAGAGCAGGTAAGCAACATGAGCAGTCAAGATATCTAACACTTGTTCCCTGAACCTCTTATTTCGCAGGGCATTGTTTTCCTAAGATGGCCCCTGTTAGGAACAGCACAGTCCCTGTCAAGCCAGTGGAGATGGCTTCACAAGGACTGAGCAAAAAGCTGCTGGCATGCACCACAGCTCGGCATCTTGCCAGAGGATGCCCTGGCATGAGCAGAATGTCCTGCCTGCCAGCAAACAGCCTAGCTGCAGTCCAAATCCTTCATTCCAAAGCCTCATGCTTCTCAAATTGGCTGTCTTTTCCTGGGAATGCATGGCTGTAGGAACCAAATATCATTGTTTCCACTATTTAGGAAGCGATTTGTGTTAATTGGTGGGACCACTTTGCTAGATCTACAGGATTTAGGTATAAGAAGGAGGTATATGACCCAGGCACCTACAGACCCATTAGTCTGACCTCACACAGGCTTCAGAATAAGCAGCTTGGTGAGTGGCAGAGGTATCTATCAAGCCTCGCTCTCTGCTTTCTCCAGTGGCTGAGAAGGCGTGGGCCTTGGTGAATAGTCTTCCCAAAGTGGAGATTTTAAAATTTGCTCTTCCAGGTGGACACCTCACTGCCCAACAAAGCTTAGATCCTGCAGTGTTTAGTTTGGTAGGAGCATGAATAAGATTTCTTGTCTTCACCTGCAGGTCTGGTTTTGCATAGGAATGGATTTTAATCTTTGTGAACTTTGCTCCTTTGACAAAGCTGTTTGAAAATGACCAAGAGATTCAGGTGTTACTGGCAGAAAGAAAGATAACTGTGTTTGCATGCACGTGCACACCCTTATTACCCAAATTTTCTTTCTTTACTAAATCTTGGTAGAAGCCGTAAAAGGAAATGTGATAAAACACAGCACGGGTTTACCAAACAAGCCTTCTCTCTATTCTTGATGAGACTACATTTTCTGGAGGAAGTAAATGCAGTGGATCTAGTCAGTCTGAACTACAGCAAAGCATTTTATGTAGGTCCACATGGTAAATCATTGGTTAAGCTTGAAAAGATGGAAATTAGTGTGAGAAATGCATAGTAGGTAAGAAACCAGCAAGTAGGAATAAAATGAGAGAGACACTATACACCCAGAGACAAGCTCTATGCCTTTCTTCCAGATACGCTCCTGTAACCAATTTCATTTAATATCCTCCATCATAAACTTGGTGCAAAAAGTACCTGCACACCAATCAGCTCTGGCATTAATTTTAACTTAAAGGAGGTTGAAGAGGCAAGGGGTATAGCAGCTATTTTGACTCAGAGGGAGAGCAGAGAAAGTGAGAAGAGGGCTTTTCCTTGCCACACGACACCAGCAGTCATTTTGGGTGGGAGTTAACGGGCGAATGGTTACTGCCCTTTTAGATGTCTTCATTAGGCTGTGTATCTGTAAGTCGAGAAGAAATTCTCTCTATGGCATAGAGTATTTGATAACTCTCAGAATCAAACTAGTAGGAAGGGGGCAGTGCAGAGGGAAGGACTGTGCGTTCAAGATCATGTCTCTAAAGCACGGTTTGAGCTCTCCTGGCTGCCCTGGCACCAACCTTGCTTACCTCACCTCACCTGCTGCCTCCGCTCTGCCAGAGGGAGCCTCCAGCATGGGGCAATCATGGCTTAATGCTTTGGTCATAGGGTGAAGAGATCATGAGGACACGTGTCTGTGGACTGGCTTGATGCAAGCCTTGAACCAGCAACACCCAGGTTTCCTTTAGTAGTGTACGATGGGAAGCTGGAAATGGCAGTTCCACCTTAACTACATTTTATATTTTTTCCTCTCATTGTTTAATTTCCTAATGAACATCTTTGGATCACACAGATCCCTTCTGGTTGGAGGTTGACTAACTTTCACATAGTGAAAGGTTGACTAATTTTCACAGTGCTTTATGATGTGCTTCGTATGAGATTAACTCCTCTAAGAACGACATGCCCGAACGAAACTTTCAAAACCTTGCTCCCCTGCTCTTATCCACTGACAGTTGCAGTAGTACTTGAACTTGTAAAGGACAGTATGAAAAAAACGAAATGAAAGTGCTTTATCCACCAACATCATCAATCATACATATATGTGGTGTTTTTCAAGTACCTCACCTCCTCTGACTGCCCACAGACTTCGTTACTGCAATTTGTTCAGGCTCTGGCACTCTCCTTCCACCTGTGATGTCCCCCATTATATTATCATTAACAGTTAGATGGAAGTAGATGATGCACCAAAGAAATGTGTGAAGAATGACAGCAAAGCTTAATGGCAGTAGAAGATGCTGATCCACAGAATTTTGATGAGAAAGCGACCTCTTGAAGAACTGAAGGGTGATGTGGACTGCAGAGGATGGGCAGGAAGGCTTTCTTAAGCCTGATGCTTTAATAAGAGCAGGGGAATAAACCAACCCTGGAAATTCCTTATAGTTCACTGTCTGAGCGAGCCACTACTATGTGCTAAATAGTCTCTCGATACAGCCAAAATTAACCTATATTTATTGTTCTTGTGTCTGCCTCGAGGCCCAAAGGTGACTTTAGTGCCTGCTGGGCCACTTCTCTCTACAACCCTTGAGGTACCAAGTGGCTGCAGGCTGGTCTGGTTTCTGTGGCAGGCACTCAAGGAGCCCCAAAAGTTAGGCGCAGTCCTGCCCTCTCCCTCCAGACCAAGCTGCAAAGACTGACTGAAAATGCTAACTGGTTCAGTGCTTTTGGTTTCCTCACTTTTCACCCATGCGGTCTTGCAGCTTTTCATGCTGAAAAAGACCAGAGATCATTCAGGAAGGCAGCTGAATGACATGAAATATCAGAGGTACTGTTCATTCCAAAGAACCTCACATATTTTACTAATCCAGAGACATGTTTTCAAATTTCTGAGCTTATTTCAAGTCAGTGCCTAAAAACAGAACTTGATCACACTCAAATCCACAAGTGCCCCGGGACTTCAGGGCTCTGCAGTAACTGGTAACATTGTTTAAATCTTGACTTAGGTTTCAAGATTTGGGCACCCAAATAAATATAAAGCAGCTTTCCACACTTTTCCAGGATACAGTTGTACCTAGAGATAACATGACAGCTACTCAATAGTGCACAAAGCATTTAGCACGAATTCAATGTATCCATCCTAAGCTTGGGGAAGAATGCAATTTCTCAACTATAACTGAAGGCATTTAACTTTTCTGGCCTTGTAGAAGTCCAAGGCAGTCTCTCAGAGTGAGGAAGAAGGGTAAAGGAAGCTGCTGCATTACCTATTTCTTAGTCTCAAATGAATCTTCAAAACCAAAAAGGAGGGCAGATGAAAGTCTAAGTCCTAAAAAACCTTATAGATTGCCTTTGATGGCGCCATCAAAGTTCAAACAATGGCATAGTACTTTAATATTTATTATCCTCTTTATTTTTATATTCTCAACCCACCCTCTTCCAGATCCTCATCTCACATCACTCATAAATCTCTCCCATCTCGCTCATCAGTATAACATCTGGATAAGATTATAAAAGGGTTAATATAAAAAGCATGCTCGCTGGTTAGATTGTCTCTCTCCATTTAAATTCTTTCAACCCTCAAGACAATTTAAGTTTTAGTTATACATCCATCATCAGAAATACATTTATGTGCTGATTTATGTTGTGGATGAAATGTTTTTTACTTGTATGTACATAAAGCTATAAACTTTTCATGTAAAATGTAGCTTTGGAATATTACTAGTGGGATATTAAGAGCCAAGAAATTGAGAGGTTTGGATTTAAGATTTCATCAGGTGCATTGTGATCAAAATAAGATACGCTTAACAATGGAACAAATGTAAGTGCATGTATGTATGTTACCTTTTTGGCATTTGGAAAAAGCACAGGGATGAATCTGAAGTTCATACTTCCTTGTTGTATAAACTCAATCTGCATCTGAAATAGAACATATTGCCAGATTTATTGTAAAAACATCTTAACTTTTCTTCACACACATCTGAATCTTATGTGTAAAAACATTTTTTGCTTACTGCTTACTTGAAACTGCTCTTCTGCTAAATTATTTGATCTATTGCTGGTGGACTTGGTATCATTTTATTTGGCCACTTAATCTGATTCTTCATTACTACAGAATGGATACGGGAAAGATCTGTCAACATTTCTTGGGCATTTAGTTCTGTGGTGTGAAATAATTGTGGGTTTAGCTGTAATGAAAATCCCATGAAATCCGTCTAAAACCTACAAAGTTTGACTTCACCAAGGCCCCCGTTCAGTCTCCAGTGGGATGAAAGATTTCAGATGGAGGCCAGTGTCCTGTTGAAGCTAGGACCCAGCCTGTTTCCCACGTCCCAGCTCTGTGTCTGAGCTGAGCCCCAGCCTCTTCCCTGTGTCCCTGGACACAGGCAGGGTGTTAAGGACAGCAAAGTACTGCTGAGAGTTCATCTGTTGATGACAGCTTCTGAGAAGTCTGACTGCAGTATCAAACTGAGGAATCAGATGGGTATAGGGTAAGAAAGGCAGCAAACTGTGAACTGAGGGAGAAAGGATGAGTTTCATGGCTCTGTGGGTCATCTGTTCTGTGACAGACTGCAGAGATAAGCATCTCTGACCTCTGCTGCTCCCCTGCCCTGCTGCCCACCCAAGAAACCCCCTTTGCAGCCCTGGCCTTTGCTCTACAATTCCACCTTTCAGCCGGCTTTATTACTGCCTGAAAAAAAAGACCTCAGTTACAGGATGGCCAAAGCGATCGGGGCTGGTTTACAGTGAGGAAGGTCAGGTGGTATTAGATAAGATTGTGCTCAGGGCTATATGACAGGGCAACAAGGGCTCAAGAAGGTGAGGGAGGGAAACAAACCCATAGAACAATAAAGAATGTAGAGGAATAAGACGAGCGTTTTTAATAGGATTCTTCTTCCTTGAGCCTCTTAGCAGATGTTAATGAGCATACGGAGTTGATGAGAGGGAGGATTAATGAATTCCAAAGGGGGGTGGTTTAACTATGGGGATTGGAGAAAACAAAGCAAAGAACCTGCCATTTGGAGACAGATTTGTCTTCTGAGAAGAAGAGACAGAGTCTTTGTACAACAGCAAATGCACATCCTTGCTTACCATCCTGTGGATGTATTTAGTATGTAAGCCGTGTTCATCCCTGTCCAGCTGGGATTCAGCCCCTTCCACATCCTGTTTGTATTTTGGACTGATTGCTATGATTATCATCACCGTCTTCTGTTAGGGAGAAAAGCACTTTTATGAAATTGGGATACACAGCGTGTTTGGTAGAGGCAGATCGGAAATCTGCCAGTTTGTGTTTTAAGTGATCTTCATGTTCTGGGCAAACATGAGAGGATCTCATTCATTCTGGCAGGAAATGCAGGAGAACTCATATACTCGTTCTCCTTATTATTTCTCGAGATCTCATAATATAGAAAATCTAAATGTCAAGAGGTATATTAGCAGCTACCAGCGTACAGTTGGAATCTCTGTAATAAAAAGCAAAAAATAGCTTTTTTATCAGTGTAGATTGTCTACGTGCATACACAGAAAAGTTTTATCTTCAAGTGCAAACCAAAATGTTTTCCAACAGCTTATGTAAAAGTGCATCTATTTAACCATCTATGGCTTTTTATACATAAAGCCACTAAAGGCAGTTGTCTGTGGAAGCTACGTCTAGGGCTCTTGGCAAAAGAAACTACAACTTCTGTGGCTGATCTTAGCAGTGAGGTGTGCAGAGAGGTGTCTGCGCAGAGAGGTGGGCTTTTGCAGATGGCTTGGGCAGGCTTAGGGGTACTTAGGGGCAGCTGCAGTGGGCTTAAGGCAATGCTCCTTGCCTCGCTGGGACAGCCTGGATCCTGCCTGTGACCTATTTAATCCCAGGCCCCCACCGAGCTCAGGTTTCCACAGAGGGGCCGTCCTTCATATCTGGGAAACATCTCTCCTCCTTAATGGTGGGCCAGTGAAGACGCTAGGCAGATGAAAGCCTCCTACTTGTGTTTCCCTAGTGCCTGTCTTTTATCCCCGGCACACCAAGGCCACATCAGGCTGTGTAAGGCTTCCAAGTCTGTGGCTCACAGTCAGCCTGGCACCTAATTAACTCTTTCCTTCTGTGTAATATCAAGGGAATTTGCCCCACCACAGGGTCAAATACAGTAAGAAGCCATTATCCTTTACACTGACTTAACATACTCCAGAATTACTTTTGCTTGTGTCTGACATGCATGTAAGCACTTACAGATGTTGAAGGTTTGCAAAGACATGCCTGGATGGACACATCCCCCTGCTTGTGTCCAAGCAGTCCCTTCTTCCTCACACGTGTAGAGGCTTTGAAGTTAGAAACTGCCTTTACAGTCAATGGAGGAAAACAGACAATTCCAGGACAAGCAGTCAGAGAAGGTTCCCCGTGCGGAGGAGGGGAATCGCTCTCTGCATGCACTGGTCTCTCCTATTGACTGTGCAAGAGTCCAAAGAGAGATGTGCCAGTTTGTATTTTAAATGATAATGACATTCTTGGCAAAAGCAAATTCACCCTAGCTTCTAGTTTCAGTACCTCCATTATGCATGGTGAGCCCAAGCCTGCTCTGTCCTGATGGAAGCCCCAAAAAGGCATGACTGCTTTGCTGCAGCAGAAGCCCCAAGCTGACTCTTCATGCAGGGCACTTGAGCTAAAGTGTCCTGCTTGAACACCTTTGGGAAACCTGTGTAGTGCTGTGTCAGATGGTTAAGCTTCCTTGCTCAGGCTGGGGAGAGCCCACCGCTTCGTCAACCCTGTTCCCAAGCATGGAGATGTGCCCAGAGTGAATCAGAGGCGCAGTGGCAAGGCACAAATCAAAGGAAGCCACTCCATGATGGCATGTGTCTGGTAACAGAATCACCAGTTTGTGTTCAGCTGTGCTGGTATACTGGGACCACTTGGCTTGATCCTAAAGGAGATGTGCATTCACTGCTCCTTTGTACTTCAGAGGAAGGTGCTGCTGCAGGGGATTGCACTGGCACCAATATGAATCTCTATTTTACTGCTTAGATACATTCAAAGTGATAGAGAAAATCTATCACATGACTAGCAGAGTATCAATTTCCAGTTTACATACAGGATGGTTTATCCAGAAGAACTCTTCTGTCTTTTGGATAAAAACTACAGGTGAGAAGCAGGATGGATGTTAGTTACTACTATGCAGCCTGGGATATCATTTTAACCAAATATAGCTAAACCTCACTATTTAAAAATGAGATGGAGGAACAACTTGTCCAATGGCAGCTTTAGGCTGAATGTAACAGCCAGCATTGGAATTTGGCAGGAATGCTAGGATTAGCACTTCGTTTCTTCAAGAAAGAGCTTTGGGATCGTAAGAGGTAGAAGTGAGTGAGATTTGCCTATGCTCTCACTGCAAGGCCTCTGCCATTTCTGTAGGGGCGGGGAAGACAATAGTAGGGTCTTGTATTTTGATTCTGCTTCTGTTGCTATCAGAATAATTCAACCATTTTCCTCAGGTCACTTCTGCCATGAACAAGGTTAAATGGCCTTTACATACATCACCTAGGTAGCGCTCCATCCACTTAATGATGTCAATACCTCGTACCGTGTCCTCGAATATATCAATCTGCAAGAGAATGAAAATCCGTGATGAGCATCCTTTTGTCCTCTCTATTTGGTGGCACTGAAAAGGTGCCTGCTCTTTTCCCTAATTTCTAACATGCATACCTAATTCCCTTAGGGAAGAAACATCACATATGTACATATGTGCATGGACAATTTCTCTCCTTTCCTTGCAGTCCAGAGTCAAGCTGGATGGTCTTGACCCCAGGCAGGTGGAGAGGGGCTGCTGCAGGCGCATCTTCATGCTTCTGCCCAGCTGGCCATTCAACTGGCCACCCTGCCCTGCCAGCTCCAAACTTCCAGGCATTTTTGCTCATCGGAACAACGAATGTTAGATATTCAACATTTACAAACTGGATTTTCTGCTTCTCTAAACACCTCAAGAAGGTGAATGGCTACCCACCTTCTCCATTTATAGAGCTGCAAATGTCCGCTATTTTCTGGCTGCAAGGGTATATACCGAGCGTCAAGTTTTAGCTTCATATTGTACCGAATTTTCAGAGTGCGTAGTGGGAAGTCAGACAGGTCACTGATGCTGGATCCGGTAATCCAGACCTTCAGCAACAGCAGAGAGGTGGAGAACTTCATAGGACTAAATACAACCAATACTGCTCACTTCCCTGCACGCTCAGTAAGCCCAGAAACTGGCAATCAGTGACCGTGACCAATGGAGTAAGTATTAACTTCTCTAAGTTTTAGATGGAAGAGTCATGTTCTGCTCTGAAGTCATTCTTTTCCCCCTTTTGAAAGTGGAGAACATATTTGTTTCCCTGCTTTGGGGCCATTTTAATTTATATATTATTCTGCAGCATGGTCCAAGAATTGCCTGTCCAGGAAAGGTGCTATTAATGAGCCTTCTACTCCGTACCTCTCTGGTGCTCAACAGTTTTCTTATGAATTGGTCATAGTACAGAACTGCTGGAGACAAGTATAATTGCAGTCTCTGGAAAAGAATCTTTGATTCATGAAAATAAATAAGCATGTGCAAAGCACCCCACTGAGTCTCATTCAGTTTAATGATAGCCACTTGCTTAAATGCTTTCCTGAACTGAAGCCAAACAGTGAAGGTTGAGGGGTCACAAAGAATATGCACTTGAAATAAGAAAATATGAATCAAGGTTTTGATGAATACTGAATTCTAGAGCCTCTGTGGATGGTCTCCTTAAAGAGGGCTGTTATGATGAAGCAAACTCTGAAAAAGCGAAGGGAGAATCTGGATGACTTATGGGATTAGACAGTAGGGCAGAGTTCTTTTCAGGCCAGTGATTTTAGAATCCCTTTTAAAAGTATAACAAAGCAAATGAAACCATGAGATGGGCTGTTTTATTAAGCTGTGTGAAATACACTGATTTTAGATCGTTTTTTAGCAGTAAGGTGTTCACATCTAAAGAACCAACAACGTAATAGCATCGCAGAAAAAAGGAAGCTGGGATATGATGAATGTGAAAATTGACCTTTTTTAACACTGATATTACAATCAAATATGAGACAATGTTAATGGAATAGCTTACAAAACCTCACACCATTGCCCATATGGTATTTGGAGTCACTAAATGGAATTTTCCAAGGTCATTACTAAAATACATTTTAAAGGATAAAATTCAGTTAAAATGTGAGCATATGAAAAGGCAAATCATTTAAGCTACAATTTCTAAAGTGAAGTCTAGTTCATTCCATTTGTATCTCATTTAATCTACAAAATGTGATGATAAACAGAAAAACATTTAAATGGATCATGCATCATCTCTGGTTTTACAAAAAAAAAGCCTCTTTCTCCCCCTGGTTTAAAGTCCCTCTCTCTAGAAGGAATACTTACAGCAGTTTGAAATCCATTTACAAGCAAGAAGTTCACAAATTTCATAACCTCCACCGCCGTGTCCACCGAATAGGTTATGAAGACCTTGCCTAGGAGAGAGAGTTCATATGAATATATGATGCATTAAGATGTGCCATTTGGAGGATGAGACTTCCACAACCTTCCTTTTCCACCACGTTTTAGGTTTTTCCCGTTTACATCTCTTCAGATTATGCACAAAACGGATGTGGGATAGCACAGTGGCTTGGTGTTGAACTCAGTCACCCATCCAGAAACCAGGTCTAAGTTCCTAGTGCCTCGCTGCAGACAAGCACTTCTTTGGAAGCCGGAGAGGCTAACCCTACTCTGCTGCTCGCCCTGCCCTGCTGCCAGAGCTGCTTCTGCCCCAGCCCTTTGGCACAGATGAGGTTGGGCCTTCACCCAGAGCTGTGGCCACCTGCACTGGCTGCAACCAGCACAGCTTTCCCCCAGACCTCACTGATCTGACCAAGAGCTGGAGGAGCTCTTACACGTGCCATACGGACTCACCTTACAGCGGCATTAACTCCCCGTGTGGGCAGGATGACTGGCTGGTGACAGCAATGTCTTCAGCTGCCCCTGCCATCATGGAAGGAGTATTTTTAATAGTTAAAGAATCATGAATTTGCAGGTTGGAGTAAACTAGCTGGTTGATGTGATCCAGCTGTGCATGTATCACAAATAACAGTTTCATCCAGTAAGTATCTAGGACACACTTAATTGATAAAGAAGAGTTTATCCAAGAGTGATATCCAGTGTCATTGCTCACTCTTACACGCCGGAGAGATGCAACTCTCTGAATTTGAAAGGGGATGAGCAAAATGAAGACTAAAGGAAAGATTGAAACCTCAGGAGAGATGCAGAGTGTTCTTAGCAATGGTATATCTCACTTGCAAGTCTGCACAGCATTAAGAAGGAAGCTAGCTTTTCTGAAACCTTTCTTTCTTGTAAGGGTTGAAGGATGAAAGAGTTTCAGGGGCTTGTTGCAGGGAAAGTGCCTCAGCCAGTGCCTGTGCCAACCTCAGCTCTCTCTGCAGGCTACCACCCCAAAGTCCTCTCCACTCACCAGGTCAGAGAGAAACTGAGGTTGAGACTCAACATATTTGTCTGGTTTGGGGCAGGCAGAAACGCTTTATCCCTAGGGCTTTGTTTGTTATTAGTCTTTTACTGTAAGCTTCAGTGCCTCCTGCCTCAAAGGGACATCCTGTTTAGCAAGAAGTCATGAAAACAATCTAAACAGTATTTAGTTTTTGTAAACAAAATAACAAGCAATTAATGACAATTAAGTTTTCAGGATTCAAGGGGATAATTCCACCCCACCAAACACAGATGTGAGGACACTCAGTATTTTCTTGTTGTCTTTGTGTCTTAATGTCTTCACCCCTGCCTTCTGCCCCCTGGAGCTTTCCCACCTAAAGCTGTCAGGCTATGCTTTAAAATCTTGCACAGAATAGATTTGCTAACCACTTACGCAACTCCTCCGGCAAATTGCTGGTTCTGAGAGTTCCCTTGGCTGCAGGGTTACTGAGAGGTCTTGGGACAGCAGCTGGAGATGGAAAATTGTCAGAAGGACAACAGCACGCTTCCTCTGGGCCACATGGCTTGGGAGACAACTGACCATTAGGTAGCTGATTGTATAGCTGGTTTCTAGAAAGAAAAACAAGAGAGGATAAAGATAACCATCCACTGCATCGTGGATGATTTTATGCACTCATGGGAGCAGGTATCCCTCATGCAAGTAATCTGCACCCTGGACCTGCAATAACCTTGCCTAATGCCTTCTCCGTTTTAACAAACAGAGAAGCTTAGCAGTCCTTGTCCTACTAAACTTTGACATCACAGTTTAAGTCAATGGGAAGGCAAATCTATAGAGATTCCTGCATGAGGTGTCCTTTGAATCTGCTGCGATGAATCTGTTGGATGAGTGTTAGGTTTCTGAGAGAGCTTTTCCGCCCAGTGATATTTAGTCAATAAAGCCCACTCTCTCTTTTTTCTTTCCCTTCCTTAAATGAATGATGACAGGCTGGTCACAGCATGTTTTCTGTTGTCACATTAAGATTTGGTTTATTCATTTCAGTACAGATGTTTTCTGTTACAAAGTACTCTATAGGCAAATATTACGAACATATAACTGCCATTCCTGGAATCAGCATGCAAATACCAGCCACGCAGCCGCAGGACAGACCCCGTGTATTCTGTATTTCTTTTAGAAGAAGAAAGTACCAAGAAAAGCAACACGTACCTCATCAACAGCCACAGAACCTACCCTTCAACAAATTTACAGATCTTCCCAAACCTTCCTCTTATATAACAAATGCACAAAAAATTAGGAGTCTGTTTTTAAATTTTACTACTGCAACGGATACCCACTATTCCTCAGTATTTTTACATTTTCATATAAACTTTTTAGTGCAATTATCTCTGCTGCAAGTACTTTCTTATCTGGCTGTCATTTTTCTGCCACAGTCCCTAGCTTTACGCAAACCAGGGCAGTGAGGTATTTCAGTTGTCCACCCTCTTTTGTCCCGCCTGTTCTCACAATTTTCTGTCAAAACCACGTCACATAAGTGGACATTTTCCAACAGTTTAGCATCTCTGAAAGTATTGTGACACTAAAGTAAAATCAGTCTGATTTCAGATGTCCTCAATACCTGAACTTCAATTTGTCTTCAGGAAGCTGAGTCTGGAGAAAACCCTGCATGGATAGTATTTCCCACCTGCTAATGACATACTTAATAAGGAGGGAGATACAAGGCCTGGTAAATTAGTATCTGAAAACCAGTCAAAAAAGCCCTTGATGAAAAGTGTTGCACAGGTGGTATTCTACTACTATATGAAAAATCATGGAAAAGGCTGCAAACTGCAATGAGATGGGTAAGATTTTCGCCCTTTTTCTTTTCACTACAGAAGAGATAAGAAGGAAGTCAGTGGAAGTCAATGATGGAGGCATCTCAGGCTGGTACAACAAAACGCTGAAGACTGCAGTGAGACACCAAATTGACCTTTGCTCTCAAGCAGGAGAACTCTAATGTTTCAACAGGGATGTTTTTCAACCCCTCATCCCTTTAACCTTCAAGCATTTATCTTCCTTAAAGCATGCATTTCAGGGTGTGCTGTAACAACATATCATGTATCCAGCTTTGAAGTTCACTAGGGTAAGGTCAGGCCCCTTTTGGGTGTAAAACAGCAAATAACAAAAACTACCCAGCATCTCACATGTACCCCTGCAGCCCAGGCACACCAGCATTCCAAGGCTTAAGAAGTATTAGTTAAAAGCACACAAAATCAGATCAGAGGAGCTTCTACCCAACACAGCCAACAACTCTCTTGAAATGTACTTACGGGAATCGAGGAGGACCAGGGGAGGAGCATGTCCTCTGTGGTGGTCGGTCTCTGGTGCCCTTGGGAGCACGGAAGTTTGAGTAATTTGGGATGACTTGCTGGGCTGGGCGGATAACTCTTATGCAAGGTCCAGGAACAGGAGGAAGCGGTTGCGATATATGTGCAAACTGTTGGTAAGGAGCTCTGCCATCTGGGAGGGTGAGAAAATAAAAGGCACCAACTATCATTTCAGCTAATATATTTTTTTCCCTCAGTTTGTGTTTACTCCTTTGCAGGTATGTCCTCTTTCATGTCTCAGGAACCGGAGCAGTTTGGAGGGATTTGCAGGTATCTAGGTCTGAAAAAAAGCCAGATTAAGGAACAATATAGTCTGAAGTTTCCTATTTCCCATTCACACACAGCACGGTTCAGATCTCCACCCTGGGCTGGGCTGTCGGGACAACTAACAGTTAAACATTCAGGGCTGCTTCATCCCTGCACTTACCATGCCTTGATGTTTTTTGGTTGTTTGTTTTTTTTTAATTTGTTTTTTGGCGATAACTTCTGAAAATGAATCATCCCAATACTCTCATGAAAGCAGATGCAAAAACCTGGAACAAATCAGTTTGCAACACTAAGGCTAAACAGACTGTGATTATTGAAAATGAAAAGAGAAAAAATAATGTCTTGGTTTGTTATTTCACCCTGTATGAATTTGCTGCCTAAGTGACCTCTTAAGGCCTTGCTGCTGCTCCTGTTGCCATCCAAGGGGCTGCAGGGGCAGCCCAAAAAAAAGATTTTTCTCAAGTAATTCGGAAAACCTTACTGTTGTTGGCTGTGCACACATGATGCTGTTTAATAACTAACATACAGTGGAACTGTTGACATAAACTGAGAGAGAAAGCAGTGTAAGCTGTTTGTTTCCCAAAAGGCGAAAACTATTTTCTCTCTTTTTCCTCCAGTCTTTCTGCTTGCAGTTTTCATTAGGCAAGCAGCTCTGCACACTTTCAAGCTGCTGTGTGCAGATCAAAGTCCAGCTTGGCAGGGCTTATTAGCGCTGCATGATTTTGGTGTTGTGAGCTGGCTCTGAAAGCTGTAGTACTAAAACACTCTTTTTTTGCCCCTCCAAGACTATTTTTTAAAATCCTTTTAGCTGTTTTGGGGTCATGCTTTCCTTTTCCTAGCAGCCATGAAGACTAAAATTTATTTTAAAAGAGGAGGGGAAAAAAAAAAGAAAACAAAGCTTTGATGAAACAGTCCAATTCCAGGAGACAATATTTAAAAAAAACCCAACTAACCATTCCTGATGAAATTGTGAGTTGGCAACACTGTATTTGTTGAGACTGTTTTAGGAGATTTTCGTGCTCCCCCTTTAAACTGTTTGCAAAAGGACAGGGTGAAAGAGCCTGGGACTACAAACTTAAAAGCAAATAGGTCTCATGGATTCGCTCCTAGGAAAGGTGGCAGGGCTCTGAGAGATGCAGTTTGGTTTACAGTTTTTTATGCCAATGCTTTACCAACTTCCTTTGGATGTATCTGATGTATTTCAACGGATGCAACCCCTGCCCTTCAGAAGCACAGCATGGCCAAGCGTGTGTGACCCTCCCCACCAAAAGCTCTCACATATACATATCTGAAATAATGGTCCCTGGGCACATAGCATTGCTATGAGGATTTCTTTGATTTCAGAAGCAGTTTTGCTGTTGTATCTCAAATAGCAGGTGTCCAGAGCCAGCTTAGAGCCTACAGGCACAATTGCTGTTCCCCAGGAGAGGCATGTTGTAACACACAAACTGCAGAGCTTTGTTGTGGGTTGCCACTGCCCAACAATTATCTGAAACTCAAGGAGCTGTCGGGAGGTGATTTACACTGTCCCAGGCATGAGAGAAACAGGAGTACAGATTCCAGCTTCTTGGTCCTGACCAAATCTGCTCCAGCCATCTGAGCTTAGTTTATTCATTTTGCCCTCTGGATATGGTTGAAATGCTAGTGATTTTTCTAAAGAAAGCCTTTCAGAGTTCCTGCTTTAAAACAAAATGGCCTCATTCAAGAAATGTCCTACTTCTCACGATGCCCGCATGTGGAAGAGGTACATCGAGGTAAATAGCGAGGGGTGTTTTGCAACCAGCTCTTTGTCTGCTTAAAGCTGAACTGAAAGGAGAAGGTACGAAAAGAAAATCAGAGAACATTTTGCAACCGTTCAGCTGTAGACACTGATGAAAGTCCATCTGTAGGCCCTTTCGCTTTACTAAGTCTGAAGATCAGAGGTGAAAATGGAGGCTCTGATATAGCCTCTCTCTTTCATATACCTAATTATAGCACATCGCTGGAATGACAAAACTCCCTAAACAGATGTAATATAAATGCCGTGGAGTCAACAGAAGGTTAAAAAAAAAAAAAAAAGGGTTATCAGAACAGGCCCATGGCTTTTTATTACAAAGCCAGCCCCAAATGGGTTAGTTTCTCATGAGTCTAATGAAATATAAATTATATTAAAACAATTATATTGCTGTTGGATGTTCAAAGCTCGCTTCATAGCAGATAAAAATCTCAGAGACTGAAAAGGAATACTAATTAATAGCAGGCTGTAAACTGCGCCGTAGTCTCCAAGAACCAAAACACTCATATTGACAGAGTCACATCAGCATTCAGTGATACAATCACCAGCAGCTGAGAGGGCTCCATTTTAAGTAATGAGCTTTCATTTCAGCTGGCAACAGAAAAAAAAATGAGGATGATGGATGTCACGCTCCTTTCGCACAGAAATAAAACACATGGGTGAGTTTGGTCATAATGCTGGGAGATACTGTTTACATAGATCAAGGGTAACCTCCCATCCTGATTCTGGCAGGAAATTCTCAACTTTGAGGATGCAGGTCGGAATAAGGAAATCTATGAAACCAACAGGAATTAAGTTGGTACAGGAAGCTGCTGAATGATTGATGCAAGGAGGAAAGAAATGACTAGAATATGAAATAACAGCAGGGAGAAGGCTGTGCATGCACAGCATGACCGACAAAGGCTAGTTATAAGGCAAAATCATTAGCCTTCATTTGATGAATAACTGTGAGCTCTTTGACGTTTAATCTGGCTCAGAGGTTCTGCATCAGAGAGTCCGGCTGCAAAACCCCAACATCTGGAAATATAAAATGAACTGCAAATAGATGTTTTAAAAGATTAATAATTGCATGCCATGCTTTGCCTTTAAGTACAGTAGGAAAACACCAGCTTGGTGGATGATGGCTGTGACAGACCTGGAAAACCTCCTGTGGGGTGGGCAGTGTTACTCACATGGGCCCTGGAGATGCTGCTCTGCTGGACAGCCGTGTACAAAGCAGCCGTGAGCTTGTGAGGTGACATTGGGATGGGGCAAGTGCTGGCACATAGGGCACTGCTGATGATCAGGTCCAAAAAACTCTCTGGAGATCAGCGGTCCTGGAAGGTCCTGGGGATTCAGCACGGACACCAGCGGTAAAGGGGGCTCCAGGTGCCTGATGCCCATGACGTCTCGTGACTGGGAGTTGTAACTTATGTCCACCGCCCTCAGCTCTGCTGGGGGTCTGTTTCCTAAGGGTTGCTGTGACTGTGAACTCCCTTGGCTGCTCTCCTCCAGTGAGTCCTCAGGAACAACAGACAGGCTCTGCTCTGATTTACTGGAGTTTTGCCCAGTGTCAACTGAAAGCTGTGATCTTGGCTGCATGCCTGGTTTGTCCATAGCTACAAGATGCATCTTGGAGGGAATTGCTCCAGCTATTGATTCACTGGGGGAACAGAAGTGTTCATCTCCATCAGAACTGGTGTATTTTGACCACAAGCTGCTGTCTGGCTCCACAGACAGTGCTGACTGATGACGTGCTGATGCTTTGCAGAGGCATGGTGGATCAGCCACAGGCTGAGGTGTTCCAGTGGCACACGGTCTCTGGGACTTCTCATCCTCTACATCTTCTCCAGAAGGCTGCAAAGCTCTTCCCAAGACATGTTCAGGAAATGGGGACCATGGCATGGATTCATCCACTTCAACTGGTATGCTTCGACCCACAGAAGTGTCTGAAACAAAGTGTGAGAAGAATCACTGTAGGTGGACAGCAATCCAGACAAACACATGCCTTCAGTCACCACTGAATGACCGTGAGCAGAAACACTGAAGAGCAGTATGTATTCTTTACATCCTTTATGTTTTTATGTCTTTTAAAAAAGACAGGCAGAAAACAGCAAGAAAGGTCTGGCTGAATTTTGGCAAAGCAAGAAAGTGGAGGGTTAGCTGGAGTGGGGCTAGCACAGAGTTATATTTTGGACTAACCTGACATTCCCAAGTTTCGTAGTTGTACTGGAAACGAGAGTCAGCTGCAGGGCCAGGATTTTCCAGCAAACTGGAAAAGAAGAGAAAGACTCTTGTGAACATGGTACAGTTTCACACAGGCAATAATCCTAAAATAACTCTATCTTAGATACTGGAAAAGAAATACTGGTTAGAGTTCTGGAAATTGCATTGTGCAAAACAGACGCTTTTATGGATTTCTGGAACTTACTCTTCCTGCTGAGATTGGAGGGGGGAAAAGCAAATGAATTGTCTCTCAGAGGTGCTTTCTGCACCTGACAAAAGAGCAAGCTGCTTAGGTCTGGACGTTTGGCACAGGCATTTTCCAGGAAGCACAATCATTTGCAATTATTTTACTCATTACCTTCTAAGGATAGCTTCACACTGATGCCTTAGATCTAAATTTCACCACACACCTAGACGAGTAATTTTAAGTCCAAAGCTTGTTTCCTAGTGTTGCTGCTTATTTTATCAAACCACTTCAGCCCATTATCACACGGCTGTTGTTATTTCAAATTACTGAAAATAAAAAGACAATTTAGAGGTGTTAGTTATTGTTCGGATTTTTTTCCCTTCTTTTGGTATTCACTTGGGCCCAAACACCAAAATTATCACTGCCTTTTGAGGGTGTTGTCAGTAAATTGGGTCCAGCCAAATGATCCCTGATGATGGACGCCTCTGCTTCACGATCACTCAGAATGATGGCACTGGTGATGGATGACTGCTGGGTGGGCTTCAGGAGTGCAGCCATCTTCATCCTCTGGTATAGGGGTGCAGATTAGCTTGACTTTAGGAAATTTTAACTGCTGCCATGGAGTATAGAGAAACAAGCCCAGCGTTCACCATTTCTCCAGCCATTTTCCTTCTATCACACTGGAGAAGCTAAAATCCCAAGCAGTGTTGTCAGAGAAGAATGGACTAAGCACTCAAGCAATGGGAATGACAGCCTTTGGCAACAGAATCTGTCTTGAAAGCTTGGTAAACAAAGTCAAAATCCCCACACATTTGAGGAGCTTTTAGCAGTCCAAGGACTTCTCCCAACTTCAGTCACAGTAGCTTGAACAGAAAGGTCAAATGAAGAACATATATTCAAATGACCACAGTATTAAAAACAGTTGAACGGGATCACAGAGAGATAGAAACCCAACCTTTACCCTGGCTCACACAGTGGTTCTGTAAAGGCAAAGGATGTGCCCCATGGGTAAGAGTCAGGCTTTACATTCATGCTAATCAGATCAAATGACATGTATTCCCTCCCCCCCGAAAGTACCTCTGGCATAAAAAATTCTAGGTGCAACATTTTCTGGAAAGTAGGATTAAAACTGTCCTTTGCTGCTGGGCTGCAATGTAAATATTCCTCCTCTGTGTAACTTAAAACCTATTTATGCAGAAAATTTACCATATATTCAAAATACACATCTTATATCATAGCAAGCACATCCACCGGGAGAACTATCCTGGGATAATTACAGTGGGATAATTACACTGGTAAATTTTCCCATGTAAGCAAGTCCTCAGAGCAGCTATTAGTTGTACCAAAACAGTGAACACGCTGCTGTTCTGACAGCTGCAGCCTCCTGCGTGAGAGCACTGGGTCTGGTTCCAAGCCAGCTCCTTCCCATATAAGCACCCAAGACTGAAATCCCGACCGTCATCTCACCACTCTTGCACATCCCGCCCTGTGGTTTATATCCCTTTTCCGCTATGCCACGTCACTAACACCAGCCCTGCTTGCTGAGTCACAGTTCTCTTGACAGTCATAACTGATGTGATGGGAAAGGGAAAACCTTGAGCTCTCATAATCAGCACAGGATTGTGACAGGGACTTGTGCTGTGCTGTGTGAGGTGGTGACAAAATGTCCTTTACTTGGGACCTTCGGTAAGATGGCGTTTTAAATGACGACTGTCCTGTCATGGTGACTCCCCAGGACTGTACAGCATGATGACAGGTTTACATGAATTGGGGTGTAAAGCTGCCGAGGGGTTCCCTGCCAGACTTAGAGAAGCGCCTGTGAATGTTAAGTGTCTAAGTCCCTGCAATGCATCTGCCTTTTGCTCATCCCAGCAGCTCTGGAAACCTGACCCTTGGATCATCTGGCCTCAAAGCGTCTGCTCAGACATGCTCTGACTTGCGGATATCTCTGCCTGTTTGCTTGTAAGCTGAATGACTCATGCTTGAGCAGCAAATATCACTGCAAACTTATTCCCTCCACTAAGCATCTCCAGTGAACTGGATCTCTGTGCAAAATTCTCCTTGGTGTTCATGAAGCACAAGCTCATCTGAGGGGTACCAGGGCACAGCTCCAACTCTTTAGCCACATGTGTTATCTAAGCATCCCTCACATTAGATATAAGGAACACCCAAACATGGTTTTTCAGAAATAAATTTACAATGCCTTATACACTTAGATGCTTCTTTGGTGGTCTCTGAAGTAGCTCAAAATGCTAGAAAACACTTTGAATTCAGATCCTCTATGTTCAACATCCTTTAATGTAGCACTGTGGCAAGAAGAACGGATTTCTATGGAGAAACCGAGAACTCAGTCCAGAGCTCAATGAAGGAAATGGGAAACTCTCTACTGACTTCTGTAGGTTTTGGATCAGGTGTCAGGTGGGATTTAAAAGTTACTAAATTCCTTTGGAGGCTAAAACCTCTAAAGTTTTTAGTCCCTTTTTTTTCAGTTCATTGCTAACATCTGGCTATCTGTGAAACGGATCATGCACAGATGCACAGACTGCGTGAGCCTAATGAAAGGCACAACACGGGCAGAGAAAAGCCAGACTTGTTTTCTTCAAGTTTGTTATTCAGCGTATTTCCTTTGCCTTTTGGAGGAGGGATATCAAGTCTTTATTAAACTGTATTGCAAATGATCAGCTACCAAACTCTTGAAATGGCTTACTTCAGAAGAGTTAAAAAATGTCTTTCCTACTAGTTCAGCCCTCTGAAAGAATAAATGCCTCTTTATCTCACAAATCGACTTAATGTTTAAATGACAGCCTAATTTCCTTCCTGTGTAACACGAGCTAAACTTTATGAAAATCACTCCAAGTAGCTACGTAAAAATAATTTGGTCAGACAGAAGAGAGACCTAATTCTATCACTTGTGTTTTGACCTGAAAAAGATTATATTTTTTAAAAAAATTATTTTGCTGAGAGCCTGCTGCACGACAGCTGAGCAGCAAAAGCTGAGCATTGATACCCCTGCTCCCATGGGGCTGAGGTAGGAGGCACTGAGGGGCTGAAGGCTTTTGTGTTAAAACACAAATGTCATTAAAAGGGGGAAAAGTGATTTCATCCTCCTCCTCCCTCAGTAGCTCTGGTTGGAGAGACAAGCTGTTACAACATCAGTGCTCTGTCTGTTGAGATGGCCAGGAAGATAAATTTACCCCAGGACATGCTGAACACTTTTTTAGCAAGGCTGGCAATGGTATGTGGATGGGAATTCCCAAAAGAAATCCCCACGCTGCTGGGAACATTATGGATGATTCAGAAACATCCTCCTCCAACAGCAGTACTTCCGAATGTTGTTTCTGCTCTGCTGAAGCCCTGAGCTTTTGGAAAAAGACCTAACACTGAGCCCATCATCCCAGCATTTTATGTTGCCTTGTGCTGCAGAGTTTCATTAGGTTTCCTCTGACTTCTAGTTAGCTTATGCTGCAAGTACAGTTATGCATAGGACAGAAAATCACTCACTTAGGTCTCCTGTGTTGCAGAATTAGGGTAAAGGAATGCTTCAACATATTGAAATACCCTCAGAAACCTGTAGCCTAATCCCTTTTCTGGCACAGAGACTGCTGGAGAGTGTAGATGTGCCCAATCTCATCTCCAAAGACACTGCAACTTCAAGTCAGTTCATGATACTGCCAGAAAGCTTTGAGAATGTAATATCCCTCCTGTACCTAAGACTATGAAAGAGATTACTTATAACCAGCTGGAGCCATTGCATATATTTCTGCTCATAATAAAGCAAAGAGGCCCTTCCTAAAGGGACACAGTAGCCAGGCCTGGACTGCTCTCAAAAACGTTGAGGGAACTCCTTAAACCACCCTTTGTACTTCTTTTTCTTCCTCCGCTCATACACCCAGTTCTGTAACGTGCATGAATTCAGCAAATAACCTCCCTGGGCGGGTGCTCAGTAACCCAGGCTCCTGGTAACAAACCCCATCTCAACTCCCTTGTGAGACTTCCCACACCTGGAGAGGTTCTCCCACTGCTCCTGCCAAGACGACCAGCCGGAGACTGCCCAGTCCTCCTGTTCACGGCCGGCTTCTGCTGGTGATGGCCACTTCTGAGAAGCTGCAGATACAGCATAAATGAATGGGAACAAACTCTACTCTAGGTTGGCAGAGATAAGCATAAGCACTCAAGTTTGAAGCAAGGGCCAAACTTCCCTAAAAAGGCAAGGGGCTGGCCAGGAAGGCGAAGGCCGTTGGGCTCAGGCTCATCTGTGCAGTTCTATTGCAGCTGATTGCGAAAGCTGTCAGGTATTTCATCTGTTTCCCAGCAAATGTCAGGATGCGCTGTCCCAAAACACACACTAACCATCTATCTGATTTTGATTAGAAAACTTCTGCTGTGAAGAAACAGAAGACCCTGCAAACGTGAGCACAGCTCCCTGTCACTTCTGGAGAGGGGGAAAAGAATATTTGTTATATTTGTCTATGTTGTTAAAAAAAAAAAAAAAGTTAGGGTAAGAAAGAAACCTCAGTTTCCTTGGTACACAACACACAAGGGAAGAGATTTTTATCCACCAGTCATGAAATTTCTGAAATGGCGCTGGTATAGATTAAGGCAAAGCTGAGGTCACAAGGGGTGGGGATGGACAGAAATTTCTTGATTTCCAAATAATTCTGTGTACTTTGGCTGAATCCTTTAAGCTCCCTGGTGCTGCTGATATCCATCTGCTGGATGGGAGTAAGTGGATGCAGAATTTGCAAGCTGCTGTGAGGATGCACATGTTGAGATTGCAACAAACACTGTTGCCATAGGGTCAGATAAGTGTAAGTGTGTAAGTACACTTGCCTTAAAAACAGCTTTCTACAGAAACACTAACACAACTTTCCTCAAAAAAAAAAAAGAGACAAATCTTTTAGGATAAGCAAGTGTAAATGTGGAAACTGTTTTTGGGTCTATAACTTAAATAAACACAGCCAAGGAAATCCAGTCTCCAGAGTTTCACACTTCACCATGAAGAATTTTGGCTGCTGTCATCACGGATGCTTACCCTCTCTCTTGGGTACCCTCCGCAGCGAAGACTAAGGCAGTGTGTCACATTCCTAGCCCAGATTTTAAGCCCTCTAGGGCAGGTAATATTTATTTTTATGACTTCTGGAAAAATTAGAAAAAGAACATGAAAACAATGTTCCTCTTCCACACTGACTATATAGTTGCTCTTATACGTTCTCTGTAGCCATGGCATGAAAGTCTACATACACCAGGAGAACAGGAGAACGCACTTCCAACTTTCCCTGTATGGCAAACATCACATTCTCTTTTGTGGCACTAATGTTTCTTCACTGGGCAGTCCATGGTGTAAAGGCTAGCGTAGACCTGATAATTTTTGCCTTTTTAGTGTAGCCTTCAATATCCTATTACACAATAGTGTAATAGGAATCCTAAGCAATAAGAGGTAGGAAACTAAAAGTGGAATACCCTGAAGCGGGATCCAAACAGACATCTCCCATATAGGCAGCATTCCTTGTCAGTTTTCTAATATTTGTGAAATATGAAAATGTCTGCAATGATCTCAGGTATCCTTAAAAATGTGTTTGTTTTCCAGAGGTTGCTTCCCACCCATTTCTGATGCTGATAAAAACGCTCACAGGCACTGAATAATCCCCAAACTGGGATACAACATGGCCCTAAGACGCCTAAAAACTTTGGCACAAAATTTGCGCTAGCTGAGTGGGGTGGGATAAGGGGGACGACCCTGAGAGCATACGTCTCCCCAGCTTTCCTACAGCTTCATTCCTTACTTTGGAGCCCTCTGGTTCTAATAAGGGAGACTCTCCGGTATTTCACAGGGTATCCCTCATCCCTAACCGCTCCTCTCACTCTGCAGCCTGACCACTGTGGGGCACGTGGTGGAAGGGTGTGGGGAAACCCGGGGGACCTGACATGTCTCCCTCAGCTAGCGTGAGAACAGCCTTGCTCACTTGCTTTCATGAAGCGTGCAAGACACGAACACCATAATTGCTCGTGCCTTGTTTCCTGCCTTAGAAAGAAAAAGAGAAAACCCAACCCCATAGAAAAAAATACAGCAAGCTTCAAGACATTGCTGGTGCACAGCAAGCGCAAGCCCGACCTCAGAGGCTGATAGCATCACAGGTGGCAGCACAATTGGTTGACACTGACCAGCAGCTGGTGGCACTGGCGAGCACTCATCAGGGCACTGGCCTTGCTGCTTGCACCGGTTGCACCCCTGTCTTCAGTGTCACCAGCCATGGGGCTCACAGCCGGGACAGCATGGACACTGCCAGGCCAAGCCTTGAACCTGCCTGGGGCTTGCAGGAAATGGGAATTTCTGGTCTGGTGGCCAGCAGCAGTGGTTGAGGCCTAATAAGCCCAGATCTGCTGTTCTGGTTGCCCGGCCAATGCTAGCCTTACAAAACCCATATCCTAACCAATCAGTTTACTGCGTGAAAGGAGAGCAAGGTTTGTACGGCAATTTTATCCTAATTCAAAACAACTACTACTGGCTTGCTCCCACTGTTTCCATGGTAGTACCAGGAAGGATGGTGGTAAAGAGGTCTATGATCCTGTTTCCATCATACTTTCCAGGCACCTGTCCCTTGCCAGGTCCATGGACTTGTCCTATGCAGCCCCGGGGCAGCTAGGGAGAGTGAAGGAGAGGAGAAGGAGAGCAGAAGGAGAGCAGAAGGAGAGGAGAGGAGAGGAGAGGAGAGGAGAGGAGAGGAGAGGAGAGGAGAGGAGAGGAGAGGAGAGGAGAGGGAGAAGAAGGATAGAGGAAAGGAGTTGTCGGCCAACAAATCACCTTGAGCCTGCACAGCCGTGCAGAGCGGGAATGGGATGAGGCCTGGCTGCCAGGCATTGCCAGGCAGCCACGTAAATAGGGAGGACAACATTTCGACACCAGGCGTGTCTGTTCCCAGTGTTTACCCCAACTCCCTCCTGATCCTTTAAAAAAAAAAACACAGCAAAACTGCAGTGAAATGGCTGAAGCATGTTGTAACCATCTGTGAAACTCAGAGAGGGGGGGATAAGGGAGTGAGACAGCAATTCGAGGGGAAAACCCCCCACCCTAGTGAGAGCTAGAAGTGGGTCAGCAGCTAATGCCAAGCAGGGACGGCGAAAGGCAGCGTCTCTATCACTTCTTACCTTGGTGGCGAGGGAGGCTCGGCTGAGCTGACAGAGGAAAGCGAGGGCTGGCTCGCCTCCTGCGCGCGCCGTGGCTCCCCTTCCTCGGCCGGACAGCCTTTTCCCCCCCTCTTTCTCAGGACACGGTCCCTTCCCCCGCCAGGTGAGCGGCAGAACTGGCTCTGCAGCAGGAAGGGCGGAGGCAGGCGCGGCGCTGGGAGCCTGCGGGGCGCTCGCTTGCAGCCTTAAAACTCTCGAACCCTGCACGAAACGTGGGGGCAAACTCGGCGCGATCCCTAACGGGGTGCCTTGCCTTGAGAGTCCTCCTTTGCTTCTAGTCCCCGGCTCCTTACCCTCAGCGCCAAACGCTAACCCAGCTGTGATTCAGACTGCTGGGGTCAATCACATGATGGGTGTAAGAACTATATAAAGAAGGAAAGAAAAGGGATTTATTTTTCTGTTTCTTTTTTTTTTCTGGGTTAGACAAACATTTCCGAGTTTTTCCCTCTCAAGCAGCAGAAACTCGCTTTTCCTACAAGTTGAAACCTGTACGCGTTTCACACGGCTCTGGAAAGCCAAGCACGGGATGCTGGAGTGGGGTTCGAAAAGCCCCGTAAGCCTCGCGGTGGCTTTGTGGGCTCCGCGCCAGGCACCAGAGCAGCATCCCCGGGTTCTCCTGCTGGACACAGCTGTGCCTCCCAGCCTACGCCGCTTCCTGACCCCCCCCTGCTCTGCACCATCTCCTTGCCAAGAAGTTCTTCCTGATCTTTAGCCTACATTTTCTTAGTCTAACCCTAGGAGGAGTCTGACTTGGCTGGAACTTGTGCACGTGGGCTGCTGCCACACACTGCCTTAACGCTTGATCCGCCGGCCTGTGCACATGGGGACGTCTAAACCACCTCAAGACCCTTGTTCGGGCAGTGCTGCTGCTCCTTCCTGGCACAGGGGTGGCGGTGAGAGCTGCCTGCTCAGCATCCCCCACCCTATACAGGCTGTCCTCTGGGGCACCTGCTACTTTGGCAGCCCCACTTGGTGGCTTCCCTTCTGGGGCATCCCAAAGTTGTCTTTGGTGCCCCAGACAACTCCTGCTCTGCCAGCAATTCCAAGTAGACCTGGACACAAAGAGCAGCTGATGCGTGTGGCCGGCGTCAATGCTTGTTGGCATTACAACTGCTGGTGTTCGAGTCAGCTTGAGATTTAATCCCTCAGGTCTGGACTCAAGCGTGGTGGCTCTGCTTCATGGCTGTTTTGCACCATGAACACCCTGACAGCCAGCATTTTCAGCAGGGCTGTGTGAGCCTCAAGTCATGCCAAACCTGAATTTGACAGCTCCCTCGCTTGCTGGCCTCCCACCTAGGAGCTGCCATGGCCTAGCTGCAGCCTGTGCACCCTGGTGGGGAAGGTTGGTCAGGGGCCCAAGGCCACATAGGAGTAAAAATCAGGGCATTGTTGGATATAGGCAGGATGGGAGCTGGGAGGGAGAGCTGCTCTGAGGAGTGCCAGACCTTCCTGGGGCTTATGCAAAAGACTTATGCAGTGTTTGTAGTGCATCAAACAGATCCCCAGGAGAGCAGGCAGCCATGGCCTGGCATGGGGATTTGGTGGGCAGAGGCTCCTACGGGGACCTTCCATCACAAATACTTGTATTTGTGGGTTTTGTTTCTAAAGGCCTCTGCTGTGCAGCCAAACACTTCTTCTTTCACGCAGTCGAGTGGCCTCCCTTGCACACAATGGTTGTGGACAGTCTCCTGGTCTCCACTGGTCATACCCTGGATGCTGGGCTGTAACGCCCAGCAAACAACAGTGGCCACCTGCCTCCCCTGTAGATGGCTACCAGCTGGCCAGAGGAGGGAGGCTGTGGACCCACACCACTCGCCTCAGCAGAGTTTGGGCAGTGGTGCCTGAGAGCTTGGCATGTTTTTCAAGCATCCAGGACAGGGCTGGACAGAGAAGTCACAAAGCCTCAGGCTGTTAATTTTTCACACAGAATCACACACACAACTGCAGGATGGTTGAGACTGGAAGGGACCTCTGGAGTTCATCTGGTCCACGCTCCCCAGCTGAAGCACCATGACGAGCCAGGCCCATGACCAGCCTTGTTTTGACCTGTGCAAGTGCCTGGGTCATCCTCATTGTAGAAAGAAACATTTCCTGATGTTCAAAGGGCTCCTCCTGGTTTCGTTTGTACCCCATCACATCTGATCCTGTCACGGGGCATCACTGAAAAGACCCTGGCTCCATCCTCCTTGCACCCACCCTCTATTAATATATATTGATATGATTCCCCTGAGTCTTCTCTTCTTAAGGCTGAGCAGTCCTAGCTCTCTCAGCCTTTCCTCATACATTAGATGTTCCAGCCCTTTCACCATCTCTGTAGTACTTTGCTGTGCTTTCTTCAGTAGCTTCATATATATTTTACTCAGCCACCTAGAAATGCCCCTGGGAATTAAAGCTATCTATCTTATTCACCATCAGTTTCGTGGGTTCATTTCCAACATGACCACTCGTATACATCTTCATTTGAAGTGGGTTTTGTGGCCCCAAACAAAGGAGTGCAGAGCAGCCTGGCTCCTAAGGACACGATGCCCAGGGAATAAATCTGCATGTCAGTAGAATCTGACCCTTGTGTGAGCCCTTGCAGGTCCAGAAATCACACCTACAGAGCTAATGTTGTCTGCAGTCATAGCCAAAGGACCAGTATAAGTCCCTTCTTTAACTTGCCAAATGCCAGAAAACAGCAGGTACTTGGAGCAGTTCATCTCACTTCAGCTTTACATACTTTCTTAGCAGCATGAGAAAGAGAAAAAAAAAATCCTGAAAGACAACCCTTTGCTAACTGTGTTAACAGCACTGTCTGCCGAGTGGGTTGCAGAGCAGAGATGAGGTCCTGCCCACACCTAAGCACCCTCCCACAAAGTTTTAGAAACTGCTATCAATTAACTTGGTTTTGGATTCGGAAACTCAGAGAACAGATATCCAAGTTTATTTCAGCTTTTCAAAAGCCTCCTTTGTCTCCAAAGTTGAGGCCATCCTTGTTGCATTCTGAAGACCTGTTTTATATTTCTGAAGTCTTTAAACTGACTTTGCTGAAAGCCAGATCAAACTCTGAACTCTTTAAAGTTAGTATGTCATCTTCACACTATTTACCAGCAGAATGTGATGTGTCATATTTGGCCCATCATAGAAAGTACAAATTAATATTCAAGTGCATGATGAGTTTTTTTCATTGGCAAAGCAACTAACATGGAGCGCTTTTTTTTTATGAAAAGTGGTTCCCAGTCCTTCGGGAGTTATAATCATTCATTTTTTCTTAGGAAGGTAATGTCGATATTGGGTGCTGCTTCTTGTGTTTCCTACTTCATCTATATATTCAGAGAACTAAATCATAAATGCTTTTGCTTTCAGATGATTAACTGATAAAATAAGGCACTGTCACATTGCTCCACTTTTAACATCGGTGCTGTGAATTAACCTGGAGACCATTGCAATGAGTATTTAATCCCATCCACCTCAGCGTAATGCACATGATGTTCTCATTGTGGTTCTCTGCATTCAGCTTGCCCCTCGCTGTTTTTGCACTATGAGGGAAACTGAGGCTTTCATCCATGTCTTGCTGTTTAGGTTACTAGACGCATGCCCACGAAAATATTTTCCACTTACTTATTTTTAAGGCTCTTGCTTTGGTATTTTTCAGTTACACCCTGGAGAGACACCTGAAAGAAAAGAAAACAGTACCTGGATGTTACCTTGTGCAATGCTTCCAATTAAACCTTGCATAATGGCAAAACCCCTCCTGCCATTTGTTAAGATTTTCCCCACAGCATTATGCATCCTCTTAATTAAGAGCAGAAGCTAAATAATACCTATTTTATTCCCCCTTGCTTCTAATTATTCATCCGTTGATCATTACCCACTCAACATTTGACAATGAACAGAGCCCCCACTCTCCACAGGGCCGGGATGTGTAGTCCTTTAGAAACAACACGTCCAGAATAACGTGAGAGGAGCTGTGTGGGCGAGTAACGGGGCGAGAGGTAGGGGGAAGGGAAGGAGAAGGCCACCCAAGTGGAACAAAAGACGTGTAACATATGCAAATGTTCACTATGTGGTATGTGTTTTATACACTGGATGTATATGAGGTCATATACAAAGCTCAGCTGGCGGCTGCGCTGCTTTTGGGAGGCATGGGAATTTGAGGGAACACTTGAGCTCTCATATGATCAAACATGCCTAGTCCTCTGGCTTTAAGATGCAAAGCGGTTCCTGATTTGGCTTTTTGCTGCTGCTTTTTTTTCAGGAGGGCAGGAGTTAGCATCTGCTTCTCTGTTTTCACTGGGGCTTGGGGACTGTGGGCTGTGTCAACACAGCCCCCAAGTCACCCAAGACCCAGTCGCAGCTACGCACAGTTACGCCTGAGCTGCAGCCGATGGCTAGCAGGGATGGCCCTGGCCCTGCGCAGTGCCAGGAGGGGTGTGCCAGGACCACCACACCCCTTCCCCAACCCCGGGAACCCATCCTGTACAAGCAGCAACTGCTAGCTAGGGAAATCCAGCAGCACAGCAGGGCTGGAAGGCAGCCCAGAGCCTGAACCGTGGCAGTGAATACAGCACAGGGGATGCCAGGGCTTTTGGGCAGCCCTCCGGCAGGAGGGTGAGCCCCAGGATCAACAAGCAAAGCTACAACATGGTCAGAAAGCCTCTCAACTTCCTTATTTCTTTTTCAGATGAAAATCATCCATTGCAAGCTCAGGGATTTTGTGTGTAGCTGTGACAGTAAGTAGCTGAGCATGCTTCACAAGGCTCTGGGTGCGGGATCTTGGCAACAAATGCTGATGCACAAAAAGCAAACCAGAGCCCTTGGCAAGCTCTAGCCCAGACACAGAGGAAGGAGATATCTCATTTCGTTGCTCTTTTGACCCCTTTTAGCTATTCCCGGGAGACTAATGCCGAGTTATTCCCAACAATGAACCAAACAATCAAACTCCCGTCTGCCCTGGCCAGGCAGAAGCAACACTTGCCTTTCAGTCACAGTTCTGTGATCTTTTTGCCCATCTTGAATACATATTTACTCCCACCCCTAGCAGGGAAGATATTTACACTTGGTAACTGAAACCGCAGTTCATGCTTACCAGCCTGCTCTGATCATCTAAAATGCCTGGCCACAGCGAAACGCAAGCACTGCGAGCACAGCTGGTGCTGCAAAACCTTTAGATCTCCCTCTAACACAACAAGATGCACAGCTTACCAGCTAATGACCTGCTTTTCCTAGGATGCTGCTTTTGGCCCTGCTGCACGCTCACACTGCAGGCCCCAAAATGCAGCCAAGCCCTCAGGAGAAATGTTTTCCCTCCTGGGCTTTGAAATCAGCTGCAGGTTGCTCATTGCAGTAGCCAGAAACACACAGCATCACTGAGCTGTGGCTTGCTGCTACCACCCCTCTCCTGGCCTGTGAACAGGGATTGTAGCTGATCAAGTAGTGGGAGCCCGGAAAAACTTAAATAGGGGGGGAAAAAAAGAAGCTCTTTGGTTGTTAACACCACTCTGTCCTCTAATCTAATCACATCCCAATCTTACATTTATGTTAAGCATTCAGCTGCAGGGGAGGAGTACAAGGAGATGGGTTGATGTTCTTGTAGGCATAGATGGTTTTGTGTGTAAATTGCATTTTGTGATGTAGATATATACATACACACACACACACAAGAACACTGGCTATAATAAAAGTCAACAGAAAATATCTCAGACTGAAAAGGAAGCCGGCATTTCCCCTCTATCGTTCAAAATGAACGTCAGTAGCCGGGTTTTAGATGTCCAGAGTTCTCCTGACAAATTCAGAAGTACTGGGAAGGAATGACTGATGCGCTACGCCAGCAGCATCCTGCTGAGGGGCTCTTTCCCTTTTTTGCTGAAAGGACACAGCTTCTGGTTTGTTCTGTGCAGGAAAATCCAAAACTGAAGTGCCCCCTTCTTCAGTTAAGATGGCAGGGAACGCTGGCGCAATTGACAGGAGCCCCTTCAGTGATAAAACTTCCATGTGTATGAATCACAGGAAATTATAATCACTGCTTACCAAGATTGCAAAACACAATGAGATTTCTGAGCTACAAACAGACTTCAATTATTCTTGAAAGACAGACAGACTCTCAAACTGACATGATTGGAGAAAATAAATATCCTTTTGTCTGCGCTGCTGGTGGTAATTTCCCATTAGACAGGAAAAGCCTTCTTTGATGAATGAATATTGTCTACACATTAGAAGAGGAGCTACTGTATATCTCCTAATAGCTCTTGCATGCTTTGGCTCAGCCTCATGCGAGGCCCTTAAGCCCCTCGAGTACCACACAGCAGCATTCATTAGTGCGCTGCATTTTTTATTGCAGCATTTGAGAAAAGGATGGCAGATATTAAAATAAATTTGAGCAACTTCCCACTCACCTTGAAGTTTTGTGGCAAGGTCAAATATATTTAGCAATCTGCCTTCTGGGTCTGCAGGTAGTCCTTTCCAGTCTAGTGGCTGCAGGAGAAACACTCGCACTGGAGGCAGATTTTCCGTTTATGATTATTCTTGTAATTTGAGCCGTTAATCACTTTTCTATTTTATATTTACTTTGCTTTCCTACAGTGGTAATTAAATCAAAATTGGACCGTCACACACAACTAAAACGAACACTGTTTGCAGAAGTAAAAGAACATCCCGCTAGTGCCTTTGACAAAATTTGGACCTTTTTAAAGACCCACTAGTTTCATGTAATTTCCTTCCATAGACATACCTTAACAGGCATTAATCGTACTAACGTCCCTTTCACAGCAGTGTTGCATTTCCACCTGTCATTTTTCCTGGGACTGGCATTGGATTAAGGTTGACCTGGAGATGCTTGGGCCACTCCATGGAGTGCTTTCAGCTGCTTGTAGATGACCTTTTCTTGAACGTAGCTGCCACTTCACGGGTTGGTTGGGAGTCAGACAGGCTGGTGGGGGAAGCACTTGTCCAATTGTTTTTACCTAGATAGGATTTACTTAGCCTTACATTAAGAAAAAATAAATTGGAGGGAACAGATTTTTAATCTGATAATTTAACTTTTACAGTCGCCACACAGGTATTTGTGGTGTATACACAGTGCTTAGGAAAAGGCTTTTATTAAGTTATTGCAAAAATGCTAACAATCTTGCTTAAATTTTTGCTAATGTTTTTATTTGAGAGATTAAAAAACCCAAACAACAAAACTCCCAACATTAAGAAAAAGAAGCAGAAGAACTACCGATGAGGAATGGTCTGGATTCGCCACTCAACAGTGGTACCAGTCTGCACACAAGCCAGCTGCAGGCCAAGATGTGGCAGAGACCAACATGGTACTCATAGACTGAATGTGGTACAAGAAACAACAAACCCAAGAATCAGAAATAAAGGCCATAAAACCCCAACAACGCCCCATCTGAGTCTTACTTCTAATGAGAAATATAGGCAAAACTAATATTTTAGGCTCATCCTGCGTAACAGATGGAAACTGTACTTAAGTTTGTGGCATAGCAAAGGCTGCTAAGGAACCTGGCAGGATGGCCATGCTTTGCCACCGAGCACTGGGCAGAGTATGTGACATTTTGGCTTTGCCAGCCTGCTGAGTTACTTGGAGTCCTCAGTTCAGTGAATGACATTTTAAGGCAGGGGGTAGCTGTGGGAGAAAGAGGACCACGACTCACTTTGTAAGTACTAAGAAGAAAAGAAAAGTCCAACAAGAATGATGGCCTCTTCAGTACTCCACAGCTACAGGTACAGCAACATTGAATATATCGGTACATAACATTACTTATAGACTCTACATGTAAAACGTTAACCAATTTATCATGGAAATCTGGTAACAAGCAACATTGCCATATAAATTCACACTTCAAGAAAGGCTAAATGTGGAACCTTCCTTTGCAAGAGCATTTTCAGTCCATGTTTTGTATAGAAAAGATTAATACAATGATGATAATTTGTTCTCTGAATCTCAATTCATTATTGGTTTAGTTTTCAGGCATGGAAAAAGGTTCTCTTTAGAAAATGTTTGAATATTCAGAATATGAATTCACAAGCTAAGTATTAAATAATTTAAAAAAGCTTCAGCTGTCAGGAAGTCTTACTTGCAATATTTTAAAGCAACAACAGCAATACAAGGTGTAGGAAATCTTTTCCTGCAACACTCATAAAAGTATTCACGTTAAATGCAACAGAACTATCAAAGAATAAACCGCTCATAGAACAGAGAAATGAGAGAATAGCTACACATTCAACCATCTTCCCTACAGCTGAACTCCAGCTGTTTAAAAACACATTGACTTCATAATTTGGAAAATGATGTCCCATAGGTGACTGGTCTGCACACTCCTATGAAATAAATGCCCCAAATGGCATGACACCCCTTCTTGAAAAGTTTTTATCTCATCTCCACCATTATCTCCACAGTTTAAACAAAAGAACAACTATCCAAATATAAAATGCTCTTTTTTTAATTACTAAATTAAGAAAGTTAAACAGTTTTAAAATGTAAACTTGCAAATAAAACATAACAAAATGTAATTAAGACTTTAAAATTTGCAACTCAGTATTAAAACTCAATAGAAAGGAATTTTTTTTTTTTTTTGGTTAAACGTAAGTAATTCAAGGCTGGTACAGACAACTGAAAAGGTAATACTTTGTTCTGTGCATCCCCCATGAAATGTAAAGAAGTGCATAGTAATTCCACTGGAGAACTTGCAGACACAGAGAAAGTAATTTCATTAGCAGTACAGGACATTTAAACACACTTATTTTACAATGGAAAAATGTTACACATAAAACAGAAAAATCCTAGTTGCATGACCAACAGTTTAGCAGGTGGACATGGCTAAAATGCTATGATTTTAAGACCATCCAAATGTGGTTACAGTTTAATAATCCTTCCAAAACATTTCAGTATACATGTTTTGATACAAGAAGTCCTTGCAGTTTCAATTTTCCAGTTCAAACGGTGATGGTGTAATTTTCTAGTTTTAAATATGTTCATTTTAATTTCAAGAACAAATCATCACACACTTGTCAAACATTGGAAACATTACTGTAAATACAGCACATGATTCCTGAAAGAGCAAAGTTACAACCATCTACAGGTACATAATCATAAACAAAAGTGCAATCCAATTTAAAAAATCATGCTTGGCAAAAGCCAAAAATTAGATCACTGGCTTTCAGAATCCCACCAGTGTTTTCATGGTCTGCAGTAAAAATTATCGCTTTCTGGGTACTGCTGCAGCAGGATTCATTCAATTCCCAAATGAGTTTCCTCTGCAATAGCACCCATATACTGTAATGTACAGGTATGTATAATATATTATATATAATTTTATATATAAAAAAGCAAAAAACCAAACACCTGTCCTGATTTTTTTATTTTTATTTGTTAAAACATGAAAAAAAATGTTTTAGACAAAGAGGCCACTTCTGGAAAATAATACTTTTAGTTGAATCAGGAGAAGACTAGTTTAAAATCACATAGGTTTTGCGTTTTAAAAAAGGAAAGCACTAGGATCAGTTATTGGCACTGAGTTACTATTTACAATGAACAGAGGTTTTGCAGTTTACATAACATCAATACAATGCCAGTTTTGGAGTCTTTGATTAAGAAAAAACAAGTGTTTTTCTCCTTTTCATCCAGGACATTCGAGTACTAGGACAAGTGGTCATAGGCCAAGAGCTGCAGAAGTTCCCAGCTTCAGCCCCTCCTGCGCACGGGCATTGCTGGTAAGATGCTGCACTCTGGAGAAGCCGATCACAGAGTAAAGAAGCTGAAGGGCAGGTGGGGCAGGGCTGAGAACACCTGTAATTCATGACAGTGTCTGGAGACCAGGGATTTACAGGTTGTCACCGGGCTGGTATGGGGTTCTGTTTGCAGTGAAGTAGTCTTCAAGAAACCCTGCAAATATTCAAAAAGTTGGACGCTCCTCTGGGTCTTTTTTCCAGCAGTGGATCATAAGCTCGTGCAAGGAGATGGGACAGTCCTGAGGACATGGCATCCGATAACCACGTTCAACTTGCTCCAAACTTCACGGTTATTCATGCTGTAAAGGGCAGACAAATCCACACTGTTAAATTGCAGAACCGTTAACCTGACTATAACTATATTGATAATACATAAGGTTTCCTTGATCATACTAAGTTATTTTGGTTCAGATAAGCAAACGAGACCACTTCCAGTGTCACTGTTTCAGCTACCCATCTACTGCAAGGTAACCTGGATTATTTTCTTTCTCAGCAGAGGGTTTTAGGATCCAGTGACGAGTAAAACGCTGCTTCCATGGTTACCCTCTTGGCTTATATGGACAGGATATGGCATGATCCCTTCTCCAACAATAGTAGCCTACTACATGAAATACAAGAAGTGATAATTGCAAAAACAAAGGTTAGATTACTGATTTACAGTATTTTCTAAACCTGCAGACCAATACTTTAGCACTGTTTTCTTGTGTTTGATTTATTGCCTGCATCCACCCACTGTATTTTTGGTGTTAGATGTTCATGAGAAGGAGAAAATACTTTGTATGGCACCTTAAGTGGTTCACGGTTAAGACTCCACAGAATGAACAGAGCAATAACAGTCCTCTGCAGACATCAGACTCTGCATAGAGTTAAGGTTCTCCTATATTATTGACTCCAAATTGATGTTGTTGGGTCACACAGGCTCACAACAAACCAGAAAGGCTTGCCACACACTGAACAAATGTTTGGGTGTTCCTCATTATCCAAAAAGAACATTTTCAAAGATATTCTACTCTTTTATAAAATTACAAAACAAAGCTAGTGGTCTGTTAGTCATCACCAACCCAAAGGCAGCATCAACCCAAACCTTCTGGTCTTACTGGTTTCAAGATGCTACAAGAAAAAAAATGGGCATTTTGCTTATGTTGTGTTCTCAATATTTGTTTTTTTAAAATTGTGTTTTGAACAAAAATCCGCACCCTTTTTTCATATCCTTGTCTTTGAATCAGCTGAATCACCTCATGCTTTTGGGCAAGAACTTCTGCTGTGCTTTGCTTCCCTTACATATTACATGCTTTGAAAATAAGTGTTATCAATAACTCATCTATTGTATATACCCAACCCACAAACAAGCTGCATTCTTTGTTTTTATTTTGGTAGTACCCCTTTAAGTATAACATGGATGGAAACAACAGCAGCAGAAAAGCTCCTTCCCAACTGATTTGTTATTCTAAGATATCGAATGTTTGGTATTTTTATCTAGTGCATTACTCAGTGCTGCAAAGCACGCCCTGAAACTTGATAACGATAACGAACTGTATGCTGGAAGAAAAACCCTGAGGAGAGAGAGGGGGGAGGAAAAACACAAACAGCCCTTCACATTTCCCCTTTTTTTTTTTTTTTAAAAAAAAAAAGAGATAGAGAAAAAGAGCATAGAAAAGACATACTGTCTGAGAACATAGTCATTGTTTTCTCCCTGGAAAGTCAGTCAAGCCAGGTTTTCTCATCACAGCATAATCCAGGAAAATGCCCTTCTTTTCCTTTCTCCTTTCCCCTCCCTCTCACTAAAACTCAGATATGAAACTAAATTAAGTAATCATTATGTTCCTTATTGGAATTCATACATCTAGTAAGGGACGCAGCACCTAGGATTTGCCAAAGAAATTCTATTGTTTTTGACGTGTATTGCTAATTTAAAAGAGGAGTTTCAAATAAATTTTATTTTCAAAATCCACTGGATTATTCATCAGACTTATAAAAATAATGTTTCAGATATACTTTTTATCTCTTAAAAGATCTATTTATGTTTACAAATCTATTATCTAGATTTGCTTATCTTATCCTATCCTACAAGTCTTAGTGTTTCTCTTTTGATAGCAGGAGCCTGTTGTATCTGCACTTCTAACACTGCAGAGAGAATATTTGAACAGTCTACAACTCCTCTCTCCTAATGAATAACGGAGAGTTTAAACTCTTATAGTAAATAATAACTGAAATTCTGCATGCAGTAAACTTCTAGACCTCTTAAAAGTTTATCCTAAAGTCCTTAAATCTGTGGAATAAACTACTCAGCAATATTCTTCTGTAGAATACAGCTATTTCATGTGTCTGAAAATCAGTTTGTGCTCATGATGCCTCTAGAACTACCATTTGAACCAAGAAGTAAACATCCAATTTCAAAAAAATGGCTTTTCCACTAGCTTTTTTATTCCCTGAGAAGAGCAAAAATGAAATAACTTCCCACCATCTAGCTTTATTAGTGAAACCTCCAATAGTCTTAAGATGCCACATGATATACCTCAATACAATAAAAATTTACTGCCCAAAGGGACTGGGGACAGAAACCCAATGCTGCTTGACTTTTCTTAGGAAAGCTGCAGTAGTAAGAGTTAGTGTGACATAAAAGAGGATGTAAAGTTTCCAGTTGTGGCTAAGGAAAACACTACAAAGTGCTTTGCAGTGCCCTGAGGAGCTTGATTAGATGGAGCACAGCAGATGTGCAGATAGTGTGGATCTGGGCAATACTTTTCTTCCAGAAGACAGGAACATTGCTGTAACTTTGCAGCACCCCAACGTCCAAAGCTAGTAAGCTATATAGATTACTCCGGGCAACGTGAGATCCAAGTATTTTAAGCCACTGTATTCTTGTTTTCTTCTGTTGGACTGAGAATTATGCTCCTTCAAGATCCACTGCATTCTTTTAGACCATTGATCAAATTAATAGACACAAATTCTTTAAGGAGAACTCTTAAAACAACAGCTCAGCTGCTGTCCATCTCCAGAACTGCTGTATTTCAGATTCTCCAAGAACCTACAGCTGTGCCTCTGCTCATGTTCAAAGGTTCCTCAGACATAGACATGTTGGCCCATCTCTAATACAGTTGAGAAGGCAAAACTGTAGTCCTCCAGAGGAGCTGGATCACATTGGCACTCAGACCATGCTCTCAAAAGAAAGAGGTACAATGGAGACAGGTTGATTTTTGGGTTTTATTCAGTTTATCTAGAAGCAGAATTTCTAACTTCCCTGGACAGCTCAAAAGCAAAGACAGAGATGAGGGTGCAGGAATGGGATATTGGACTTAGGCAGGAAGATCATTCCATACACAAGCATGACAGTGCACTGAAGGGAACAGGAAAGCTGATCCTGAAGGAAGACAACCTTTGAAGCATAATGTTTTTCTTATGAGTACAATATGAACCTAGTTTCTATGCAAAAGTAGTAAAAAGTTTTAAAAATCTGGAAGTCATGCCACTTCATTTAGAAATCAAGGTCTGAAAACCCCCAACAACTCCTCATCCTCAAAACACCCACAAAGCTAGGCTTTGTGGCTATCAATATCTGTTTGGGTCTTTTTTTGTTTGTTTTGTTTTTTTAAAATAAGTTATTTGCAACTTTGAGCTATAGCACTTCTGAATGTAGCTTTTCTGCTTACAAAGAAACCTACTTGAGCCCATCTGTGCTATGTGCCGAGTACACATCTCTCTAAACTCCTTATCTACCATCCATGATGACAGTACACACACACATATGCCGGTTCACTGATGCGTACTTGGCCCCAGCCTTGGGCAGGTACCACGCGCTGTCTGGCCCTTGGTACAGCTTCCCAAGTGGCCCAGCTTCCCCTTGGGATAAGGAGGCTGACCATAGCTCCCCAGGGGCTGCAGAGCTGCTTGGAGCCCAGACTCAAAATGTAAATTGAGCCCTGCCTAGACATAAAATGTAAATACTCTTGATTTGACAAGTGCAGCAGAAAGTGTTTAGTGCAGCTGAGATTTTTGACTATCCAAAAGGCAATATATTGAAAAACCCAAAATTCTCTGACTACTGCTAGAGAAATGCGGCCTCCTATTCTTGAACTCCACTAAAAACCCCAAAACTAAGATCCAAAGGGAACTTGTGAAAGGGAAAAGAAACAAACACTGAAAAAAGGTCGACTAAGCAGGCTATTTTTTAAACTCCGCTCCTCTTCTGCCCATACCTAGTTTTTATTTCACTGCTGTAATAGCGGAAATAAAACCTCAATGCCCAAAAAGACTGTGAACGTTTCTTATTTCGATCTGCTATGTTGTGAAAAGAATGGGAATGCATTAGGGAAAGCTTGGAAAAGCACTAATAAATTAGTTATCACAGCAGTCCATTATGTCCATTGGCAGAGAAACAGGTTTGGTTGAAGGATGAAGATGAGGACATCTGGGAAATAGACTTGTTTGTGGGAGGTATAGGGTCTGGGGCAAGGCTTGATTATGAACTCTAGCCTGATCTTCATCTTCAGCAGAAAAATCTTTACTGCTTACATGTCCAGTGCTTCAGTCTCTCTTCCAAAATGGGCATCAGGACAGGAACTGGTTGAAATCTGGGGGACAAGGAATGCCATGTACTACTCCACACATTCTGTTTCTTCCTATATACTGCCTTCCTTCTTCTGTCCTTCTCATTGTGCTTTTCCCTTCTTTCACACAAGCTTAAAACAATGCCTGGTTCTCTAAGCAATGAGGTACAGTGCCCTGTGGGCATGGTTACCACCACAGGACTGGAGTTTGTGCTATAAATAACCTCTTCAGCCACTTAGATATTGTGAAGCAAGAAAGCAATCCCTTTGTCTGAGGGCCTCTCCCTGCTCCCCCTGGCCTGCTACAAGCTGTGAGCAGGAACATCAGGACAACATGCCCACAACTTTTTCAGAAACTCGCTATTAAAACAGAGTGACAGATCTGTGACTCTCTTTCTTTCAAGGCTGACCATTTTCAGAGCTTGCAAATTCACAAGCCTTGGGTGCCAAAGTGGCTGGCAGTGCCTAGGAATTCCATTCTCTCACTTATAGGTTGTCTACTAGGGTGAGGCAGCCTGAGTCTTGCGTCCTAGGGTGGCTGAACTCCCATCTTTTCATCCTTGGCAAGCCATGTCACGATGGCAGGAAAAGCCCTGTAGGTGCATCTGAACCCTGTTCCCTGCCTCAGACCTGAATTCATGAAGCTTTATCTTTCCAGGAGGTCCTTCCTCCCCCTAGCACGAAGCAGAAGCTGGGTGATCCTTTCTGTATCAGGAGAAAACAGTCTTTTCTGAGGAGCTCAGGAGGTCTTTGTCATGTTGGGAAGTCCAAGCCCTCTCTTCAACCTACATGCAAAGACAGACCTTTTGGAGAAGACCTCAGTTCTCCTACATTGTTGCCTTGGCTTATAAAAGCTTTCCCACTCAGGGTCTGGAAACTGAACTGAAATCTCTACAGACTTTGGAAATTCAAATTTAAAATAGAGGCTGCCCTTCAGTAAAACTTACACGGAGGGGAGTGAAGGTGACCAAGAGAATGGTTAAGGCCTCCTGGCTAAGCAGGCTGGGAGACCCAGTGGGAAGGAATGGCCTTAGTGTCGACCTTGGGCAGTTTGTGACTGAGGTGGTATTTGACCATCTAGAAGATTGTTGACTCTGTGATATGTAACACAAAAAGTTTCTTCCAGATACTTGATATCTTCCATGTGTGGGTGGAGAGTGAGTTGGAAGGACTTGCAGTGCATGAAGGCTTTATGTAGTAAGGGGCGAAGGGGGAGGATGGTGCTGAAAGAGGAGAGATGCTGTTAGTGTCTTTGATGTGCTGCCACATAATAAAACTGTTCACATTTTCAGCACACACACCATGCCTAGGATTTCTGTCATGGGTCCTACAAGAAGTTATACATTGTAAGGACTTAAATGCACATCTAGTGGCCTCTTTCTCCTTCAGGGAGGAAAAGGAATACTTGGGAAGTGCAGACATCCTCTGCTGCCATGGTGAACACTGTGTTCAGTTACAAACTTGTGAGTTAATAGGGGCTTAGACAGTTACTGTGTGGGATATTATTTCTCCTGTATGCGTGTGTCTGTGCTCATGCACATGATAATAAAGCAGCTTAGCCATTAAGCACCTCTGCCCCATCAATGTGGAGCTCAAGGAAGAAAATTCACCTTAACTATGTCCTGTCTGGCAAGAGCCTCCGTGCACCCACTGTGCTGGTAGTGACTATGGATTCCTTCTTCCTGCTGCGCGGAACGAGGAGCCTTGCCCACTCTCTGGGAGCAACACTGCATCAGCTAAGTCTTACACATCTTCGTTCTGTCTTCAGCCTTTGCACACTATACCATGTCTGCACTTAACTCAATAAACCCGTGGAAATCACAGCTCTCCCACGCCACTGCTAGTAATTCTCATGGCAAGAAGACTTTTGTGCCTGCTACTGACACAGCCATTCTGTGTTGTGGCAACACACGCTTTTCTTTAATCGCAAGGGGAAGTGCTGGGTGGAGGGACTCATCCATCCCACAGAATCACATCATCTCACTTTCTGCTACCTCATTCTCTGGTCATAGTCACAGCTTTGCTAAACTGCTTCCTGTTAATCATGCCAAAAATTCACTGCTGATCATGAGAAGACTTCCAGTCCCCATATTCTCTTCCCAAATATCAGCTACTGGCTGCTAGGCACTAGCAAAGTTTAAATTCCTAGTAACACTCTGGGAGTTTAGTTTTGATGAGTTCAGCCTTCTGAAGTACCATGAGATACCACAAAATAAACTGAATTCCACTTTGCTGCTTCTCCACTAGTATTATGTATGGATCTGACTGGTTGATTATGGCACAGATTGGAAAATTGAAACTGCTTTAGGGCACTTTCCATTAAATCAGCTGCAGTGCACACAGCCACACTGGTGAGTATTTAGATTTTTTTTTTTAATGGAAAGAATAAAGATGCAGTTGGATGCCCTGTTATTAGTATCTGTGCTGATAAGAAAATGAAGGGATTAAATTATTTTCCATGTAATGCACTGTTTTCTCCTCACACCTATACTCTTAACCTAAATGCCTACAATCTTGAGGGCGAGCAACAGAATGAAAACTTCTTTCTGCATAGGCAGATCCAATCACCTCTCCTACAAATCTTAATCTATTGGATACTTGGCAAGGTTTCAACGAAGAGCCGTGGGGCCTCCAGTTCCCCCATGCGGAGAATCTGGCCCCGCTGTGACCCTGCCATGAGCTCTGGCCTGCACAGTACAGAATTATTTTCTTTCCTTTCCATCCATCTCAAAAGCAAGGACTGAAATCCAAGAGTTTATAAAAAAGAGATTTGGTAATAAGACATTCAGACAGTCATCAAACTTTGCAAAGAACCAGACTGACAGAATAAATGGAGCAATCCCACTCTGGGAGTATAACTGTTGGTATTTTAAAGTGAACACAATACTACAGAGAGCTATTTGCTCCACAGTATGGTAATTTTACATTACTTTCATCATTTGGCTAGAAAGTATATTAATTGTACTGAGTACAATTAAAAAAATTAGAAATAATTATATTGGATTTTCTGTCCTCTTGTCATTTTTATCATGACCATCACACAGCAGCTTTCAGAGTCAGGACCATTTTCAAGCCTGCACAGACCTTATGCATGACAACTATCCTCCTTTGAGACCAGTGAAAATACATAAACATTCCAATTTAAGCATGTGACTTGGCTCATTCCCACTCCTTTCCCCAGGTGAAGCAAGGGTCAGACTGTTTTCTTACCTGGGTATGGCACTCTCCCTTTTGTTACCAGCTCTGTCAATAGGATCCCAAAAGACCACACATCCGACTTTATTGTGAACCTTCCATACAACGCTGCTTCTGGCGCAGTCCATTTAATGGGAAACTTTGCACCTAATGAAAGAATAAATGAATCTTAATCCGAATAGAGACAGAATCAAAGTACCAGTTCACAGGTGACTGTTGTGTTCTGCAACACATGAGGCGGACAGAGCTGCAGGCAAGTATTAACAAACAGCTCCATGGAGTATGGTCGGAGAGAACAGGTGGGTGGAACATACAGGGGAGAAGGAAAGACTTAGCAGGGAAGGGGAGAGTTTGTCTCCCATCCCAAGACATTTTAATTCAGGTTTGACATTTTATGAAAGAAAAAAAAGTCTAAAAAACCAATAAGCCAAATATAATAGACATTATTTCTCCTAGAATATTTTAAATTAACATTTCCCCGTGATAATTGTAGGTAAAACACAGTTAGTACCTATGAATAGAAGTGCGATTTGTTGGAAATATACATCCCAGCTTCCCCACTAAAGCTGAGCAAAATGCAAACAAACAAACATGGTAATAACATAAATTAAACCCAAACCTAACATTTCATTAGAAACATGCAAGGATCTAATCCTGCCATTTGAATTGCTTGGAGTACAATGATGTCAAGGTACAACTTGGCCTGTGATTTATAACTTGACAGCGTACTTTAAGCTCCTGGCACTGAGAAGCCTGTAGTGCCTTAAATACGTGCAGTTCTAATGTGCTCATCCATCATTAGAGCTTGCAAGAGCCAGCTGTGGTAAGGATGGTAAGATAACAAGCCTTTAAACACTGATTTATTTGCTTTTCCAATCATTTACTGTTTTCTTAGGGAAAATATTTTCAGTATGACTTTAAAGAAAAGTCTTGTGGTAATAATTAACTCATAGTACGCACAAAAAATATGCAGACATTTCCCTGGTGCCTTGTATTAACATACAGGCAAAAGAGTTGCATCGCTTATTGCTGATCCCTAGTGAAAAACACTCTTGAATTAGGAAACAGACTGACTTTGACTTCTCACTACCCTCTCATAAAATTCCCTTAGCTTTCAAGAGGAGTGTGGAAAGTGTAACAACATGGACAAATCATTCTCAGGGAGTGAAGTTATAGCACTGTTTACAGTTCCCTGCTGGTGCTGTTCTGCCATTACATCCAGTGCTTGATGCCTCCTATCTCCTGCTATGGCTGCAATCTGACTTGACTCAGAGTACAAAGTAAACACAGTAATTCTCATCTCCTTACTTGGTAAAACATCAGGTGTGCTAAAATTTTTCCTCCTCTACATGTAAGCGATCCTAAGAGAGATTATTACTTAGAAACAAATATATTTTTCTAGGGAAAATTGCAGTTGCTCAAGTAAGTCCTGCTAATTCAAAAGATGCAAGAAAAAAGTTTAAAATGCCTGAAGTCAGCAACTTAAGTCTAGTCAAGCATCAACACATCAGTTATTATATATTTGCAAAGGTGCCGGAAGATTTTTGGATGACTTTTCACTTTCAAAAAAGTCTGTCTGTTCTGTTTTTTCGTTAGTCAATATGCAGGCAGGAGCTAAAATTTGGGTGCTTGGCCTTGCTCTCAATCTCCTTAACTTCCACTTCTTCATGGAACCAGTCTCAGTTTGCAACACTCCAGATTTTCAGAACTTCTCTTCAAGAATGCCTTGGCCATGATGTCCAATTCCTCTGCAGCAGCAGTCCTGCCATTGCTTGAGCCTCTGTCCCAGAATCTGGCCCTTCTTAAGCAGCACCAGCAACCATGTGGGCTTGGCAAACTGGTTCCCCCAGCCCCTAGAGAGGACTATCCACCCCTCTCTGATCCCCGGAAAACCTGCAAGCTGCATATGTCTGGTGGCCAGTTCCCTAGGCCTACAGTGCATGGCCTTAGATGGGCTTATGGAGGCATGCCACGAATATGTGGGCTGATGTCCATCTACTCTCTCATTGAAGTAGTACACACACCCCACACCAGCTGAATGAATAGCTCCAAGCTGGCCAGCAGCCTGAAGGCTTGGACATTGGCTGGTGGTATGTGAGATAGCTAAGCATGAGGGTTTGCTTGTTTGTGTGTTGCACATATTTTATCCAACAAATATTTTTTTCTTTAACCATCTGTGTTTTCCTGAGAAGCTGAGCCAAACCTGGTCTAATTCCCTTGTGCTTCATACTCAGATCCAAAGGTAGCAACCACCTATTACTCGTCTTTGGAGGAAAGATATGTCTTCAGACTCCTTTGTGGCTAACTCCCCTGGTATTTTTGCCTTCCTCATCTATTGCCAGAGTGGCAGTGGGAGTTAAGTATGTGGTGTGTTGAGGGACCCTGGGAAGATGAGAAGCAAGGTAAGTAGGTGAGAAAGAGGACAATTCCAGCACACTCCTTTTCCTGAGAGCTAGAGCAGTACAAACCCCACTGGCCTGTGATGAGCGCTGCCAGAGAAGACAAATGGTCTGTGCTGTGAATTCTCCAATGACAGGATAGCTACTCATTACACTTCTATGCTGCCCCTGCTGTACATGATTCTCTAGCTAAAACAATTAATACAAAAATAATGTTCTGCATTTTGTGCAGTATTTCCTGAAGTGAGAGATGGCAAGGAGGGAAAGGCAAGGTTGGCAGAGAGGCTGCTAGCAAAGCCCTGCCCCGTGGTTTTCTGGCACTGCAGTACATGTTGAGGATAGATGGTCAAAGCGAGCCTGCAACTCAGTAAGTACGGCAGAGCCATCAGTAAGAGGAGAGCAGAGACCAGAGACTGGCCACCTGAACAGCTGCAGGTACAATCGTAACACAAAGAGATCACATACAGCTTGTGTGTGTGTGTCTAACAGAGATCCCCCCAAGGTGCTGCCTCCCATCAAATACCTGGCACTGGAGACACAGGCAGTGCACTTCTGTGAAAGCACAAATATCTCCAAGTGTGTTCAGCACTGCTCCAAAGCCTTTCACTTGCTGCTGCTGCTACACAAAGTGTTCTTATAGGCCACATGCTGTGCATGGCTCTTGACCAACACATAGTCTCTGCTTATTGTCTTCCCAACACACTGATTAAAAAACCCACCCCTTTCCTCTGCCCAGGCCTCAGCAGCTTATTAAACAAGCTGACTTTGTGTGGCAAACAAATTAAAGCATCAGATCATCAGATAAAATGTGTATTACTGACAAGCATGTTAATAAATCAGATAAGCCAAATTACCCTAGCTGACAAGGCAGCCTATCTCCTACTTTGAAGGCATATTTGACATCAGTGGGGGGAATTTATCTTTTTTTTTTTTTTTTCCCCGGAACCTGTTTTATTACAAACTAGCAGATCAGTAACTTCAAGCATACAAACCAACCACACACCACATTTATTAGGTCAGGATAGCCTGGCTTTGCCCCAAAGTGGCGTAGTAATCTGCAGCTTTTATCTCTGTCCTTTTTTTTTGAAACATTTCAGCCTGCAGAAAGACAGCACACTGCTTGCAACCACATCAAACCAAAGCTGCTTGTACAATCTACTGTTAGGGCAGACGGGCCTTCCTCCTACCCCTGAGGATTTTTGTGAAGCTCAGCCCTGTGCTTCGGACCTCTGCCTGGCTCTGCTCAGACGTTCGTACAGGTTATCTCCCAGGAGGATTTCCTTCGGAAAATTCAATCTATGGCCCTGCTTTAATTCTTTGTCGGCTATAAGCAGGTCGCGTGATGAAGAGTGGAGGGGGCTGGGACAACTGAGTGACCTTGACACACAGCTCTCAGCATGGTTTCTTCTGAGGCAAGCAAAAATCCCTCAGAGCTTTGTTTTTTCAGATCTAAATCTTGATGAAGCAGAAATCTCTGAAATTCATGCCCCAGAGCCACTGCCAGATTGATAATGATCCTGTTTCCAGATATGCTACGAAGCTGGTACCTCTCATATCTTCAAACCGAACACAGCACCTCAAGCTCTAAGACCCCAAAACCAGGGGAACACTTGGGCTAGCAACCAGCGAATGTAGTGCAACCCCAAACTGCTCCTGAGGCTGAAAAGGGAAAGCCACAAAAGGTAAAAACGAAGTGCTGAAGCAAGCATGTAACAGGAAACAAGTCAGCCCTGGCAGGAGATGATGAATGCCGTGTGGGAGGGACCGTGCAATTACAATTTTTGTGCTGTGAGAACAAACAAGAAATTACAAGTCTGGCAAAACATCAGCGATCAGAAGCAGGCTCCACAGGTTGAGCATCCCCTGGGAAGCAGGGGACAGGGGCCGGAACTGTGGGTCTAAATACCCCTCTTGCCCTTTGCCTGCACGCCCCTCTTCCCTTTGCCCTTCCTCTTGACCTGGCCGTGCTCCTCACAGAGCAGATGGCAACTCTGGAGGAGCACATTAGCGATCCCCCTCTGGGATCCAGGGGGCTGGCTCTTGAGAAGAAAGAGTCCTTCCTCCTGTCTGTTCCATGGCTGACCTGGGGAATGGCAGGCAAAGAGCAAGAACAAAGCCCTGGATGTTACAGTCCACAGTACAGTCAGTCACCAATAAAGGAGATATGATTAGCTGGTGAGTAGGGAGCCAAGTCTCTACAAAAGGACTGCGGAGAACCTGAAAGGGGGAAAAAAAGTCCCTGCTAATTTCTAGGAAATCAAAATAAGAAGTATCACTTGATATTAACCAGGGCAGGAAGGAGATATTTCTAACTGTTAAGGAGGCAAAAATGATTGAGAGTTTACAAACATGTACTAGAGCTCCCAAAATAGCTCTGACTTGTCTGGAAGGCATCAGAAAGATCGTTATTGTTTCATGTGTGCTTGGAGCAGGACTGCTGCAAGTGCTGCCAGTGTATGCAGTAGAAACATGGCCTGGAAAATAACTCTGCTTTTTTTTTTTTTTTTTTTTTTTTTTTTATTAGGGCAATTTTAAATTTGTATCAGCTGCTACTGCTTAGAATAGTAACAACTCTTCCCCAGCAACTCTGTGGAACACTCGACACTCTCCACAAAAATGCCATGGGCTTGGCCAAAACTCTGATGGGAAGGTGATGGGAAGTTCCTCTCTGTCCTGTAGGATACCAGGAGTTTTAAGTCTTGCCTTACAGGACTGACACAAACATTATCGCCGATGGAAGGAAACAAAACTGAATGCCTGACACTGGTGTGGGAGGAAGTCGTTGTAATAGCAAGAGCCAAAAGAAGCAAACCCCAGTGGTGGAGGCTGCAGTGCAGTCCATCAGCATAGCCTTTAAAATGGGCGTCACTTTAACAGGCAAGTTTTTCCCCTTTGATTACTCACTTCCTCTAAAAGCAAGAGGAGCCAAATGCTCATTACAAGCCAAGATTTTTTTTTTGTTGTTATTTAATGGCAGTGTATAGCTGCTAGTCACACACTTTAAATCATTAGTGGCACAACCATCTCTTTCCTTCCTGATGATTACTGATAAATGGCAGTGCAGACAACAAACCACTTTTTATTTACCTCTCATAAATCAGGAGCAGTCAGTCCCGCTTTGTTCAAACCAAAAAGAAAATAAACCGGTCAGTTAAATGTTACCACCAGGCTGAGTAATACCCATACAGGTTCAGGAATCCTGCACTCTAGTCTGCTGGGTCTCAAAGCATCCCCATCTGCTTCCTTTCAAAATATTTAATCAGAGACAAAAGCGACAGTGGGGGAAGGGAGTAGGAGATCAAGCAAGACTGGAGAAATCTACCTCTCCCCCATGCTGACAATGAGTTCTGTAGTAACATTGTTAAGCCAAGAGAAGGACAACTGCTGAGGAGAGAGTGACCAGAGGCTTTAATCTTCAGATATTTTAAGGCAAAACATTTCCTTTCTCCCACAGGATCTCCCAGTCTGGAGTGCTCTTCATTCCCCCCCACCCTCCTCTGCTAGCCAGGCTCTCCTCTAGTGCCAAAATTCCCACTGAAGCAGTAGTCAGCTAGATAAACAGAGCAGTCCCCAGATGCATTCCCTTGGAGGCTGAAGTAATAGGTCATGGAAAACCAACAAAGGCAACCATTTCCTTCTGATACTATGGTCTCCATGCTCAAAATGAATTTTAACTAAATAAACAGGACTAAATCCCACTTGGAAGAAAAACTCCAGTAGTGCATTAGAAGCCATGTTTTTTTTTCAATAATTTAAAGGTCCGAGGCTCACCCTGGCTGCCCAGTTGGCTTGGCAGTCAGGTTAATTGCTATGAAATGTAAATTCAGAGCATTCTGCTCAGTCAAAAATGTACCCCTCCTTATAACAAGCTACTTAAGAAAGTGTCAAAAAAAACATTAGTGAAAGCAGGAAAATCTTTCTATGAGATGTCTGTGACTACAGCTCTTTGAGTCTCTCTTTTAAGGAGTTCTGTAGCTCTGAAGGACTTAAGCCTGACCGTGAGTCAGGGGAAAGAAGTATTGTCCATTGCCCCAAAGTATAGAAATGATGGGTGACTTCTCCATACTTGCAGCATGAGATGAAGCCAGGCAAACACGATTCAGATCTCCAGAACATCACAGATGCAGATTAAAAGCTGAACTAATTCTCCCTTCTCAGCCACTTTTTCCACAATTCAAGTGGTCTCCATCATGGAAGCAGGGCAGGAGATACCCATAACTATGCTCCCTCTCCCTACCAGTCCCAGCATTCTTTTTTTTCTCAGCTTTAAGTTCTCCCATCCAAAATCCAGTAACTTTTATTGTCTTAAAAAAAAATCTGAGCTTCTCCTCAACAACAGTCAGGCAGCCTTTCACAGCTTTCTAACATGTGAAGAGGGCAAAACCATCCTGACAGATTTAAACCAGGAAGCAAACAGGTCATTAGAGGATTTCCTGGGGATCAGGCACCTGAGGAGATCTGGCCAGAAGTAGGTCACATACTTGTCTATTAAACCAAATAATTAGTAATGCCAAACTATACATCGAGTGGTTTCCAAAGAGAAAAAAAAAGAGATGGCAGTAAACCAGACAAAACACAGATAATATAGGATACTCTTTCAAAGCCATTTTGCAGACTGGATCTGTCTGCCTTGTTTTACACAGGAGAAGGGCAAGCACACAGATTTCTGTCTAGCCTGCAGACTTCCTTGTTACTCTGCAGAGTGACACAAGGCTATATTTTCTAGCAAGAAGCAAGTCCCACCCTGAGGCTGAAATTAATAATGGTTAACTCTCTGCACTAGTACCTACCATGGCATCTTCAAGCCCTCTCCCCAACCCCCCCCCAAATCAGGCCCTGCCGTTTGAACATGAAGCAGGCAGCTTTTCAGGTGGACGCAGTCTGTGGTCCACATGCCCGTGACTAGGTACTGCTGACAGCAGTTCAGGGGAATGAAAATGGCATGAGAGCTGCTGCTCCCAGGCCAAGACAAGGCATGCTGGAAACTCGCTGGCTCCTTCTGTCAACAATTGAAAGTCACAGGAAGAGGTTAGCTCTTTCCTAAGAATTAATGACAAAATCCATGCTAAACCACGGACTTCTGGTCAAGAGAAAAAACTCACAACAGGAAGGGGTGCATGCAGGTTATGAAGTACTTAATTGACCTTTGCTTTCTGATGACATAGAACAGGGTTTAACGGGACAGTCCTTGGTTTTGGCACTGAAATGCATGGAATGGTATTTACTGACACATGTTGAGCAAGCACTACCAATATGCTGCCAATAGAAAGGGAACAAAACCGTAGCTCTACAAACTTGGACCAACATCTAACAAGTAAGCATGACTTGTAAAGAAGGACTAACTACAAAAGAGCCTGTGTCATGCCGGTCTGAAAATACACACACACACATATGCTTTTTTGAAAAAGCTACAATGCTCTTTGATACATTTTTATAGTGTTATCAGTGGTCTGCTGTGCCCGGCACTCTGTGTGGCACTGGGAAACAGCTTTCTTATTAACGTAACTTTTTAAGTTCCAAAAGAAAACATAGTGCTCAGAAACACAGTTCCATTGCATAGAGACACATTTCTTTGTCCTGTATGAAATAAAATAAGAATAGCACAGCAATGCTGATAGTCGTTAGTAAATACTAGAAAGCATACTATGAAAGAAATAGCTTTTCAGGATTACCCCACTCAGGGTTTCAGGGCTGGTAAGTAAAGTATCTTCTTTGTTATGGCACCACAAGGATCTTGTCTTTATTGTCACTTCACCCACTTGTGCTCTCATTCCTCATCTTTGCCTCACTTTGGTCAGTTTTTGAAGAGAAGACAACTAAATAATATGTTCTTTTTAGGACATTTAGCAGTGAAGTTCTGTGCTAGAAGTTAATAATTTACTGAAAGCAACACCAAAGCATATGAAAGCAAACTTTTTAAAGCCACATTCCACTTTTCCCCCCATCACAAGAATGACACGGGGCTATGCCTGCCACTATACCTACCTTGTCTGGCTGTATATTCATTGTCTTCAATCAGTCTTGCCAATCCAAAGTCGGCAATCTTGCATATTAGGCCATTCCCCACCAAAATGTTTGCAGACCGCAGATCTCTGTGTATGTAATTCATTCGCTCGATGTACGCCATTCCTGCAGCCACCTGTGAGAAGCATGAAACAGAATTGGTGCATTTTAAGATGAGCTCCAACATACTTGTGCTATAAAACATATAAACCTAAGTGCTAAATAGTCTGAAGACAGACCTGGGCTGCCATGTCCACCAAATTCGGCAACTTCAATGCTCTTCCTTCTCCATCTTTTAAGAAATCTAGCAAACTCCCTGCAAATGCAAAGTTGACACAGAAAAGAGATGTTAGGGAAACAATGGCTATTCATCAGGATGGAGGTGCAGCAGTACGTGTAATATTAAAGACAGCAGTGTTTCAAGTTCAAGGGATGGTTTCAAAAAAACTCCCAGTATCTTAGAATTATCCTATTATACTTGTTTCACTCTTTTTTAAGGTTGACTTGCAGAAGAATATGTCACTAGTCCAAAGAGAGCTGCTGGGAAAAGAAACCACATTGTTTTTAATTTTCCTTACCATTACTGAGAAAGCTGATCTTTCTTAACTTTTCCAGTGCTCTTTGAAACTACATATGTGCTGCTTTCCGAAGACCTCAGCTAGCTGCAAAGTATCAGCTTGGTTTTGAGCCACAGAAACTATGGAAAAAGTCAAATCCCAGCTCAACATTGTCCAAAAGAAAGGTCAGCCTGGAGTCTGGTAAGCCCAAAGGGGCTAGCACTAATAAAGGCTAATTTTACTTAGACATTAGTAGTGTTCCTTCTCTTGGTAACCCATAACTAAATGTAGCATGAACCATTAGTTTCAGAAGACCAATATGCAAAACTAGAGAAAACAAAGCAGAGATCAAATGAAAGCGATTTTAGCAAAAGCAATAAGAACAGAGCTCCCCTGTACAGGGGAAAGCAAGGATTTCCTGTAGCTTTTGACAACACCCTGGGATGCTATAGCTCCCTTCCCAATCTTGTACACAAACAGAGAAGTGTGGCAGTCTCCTTTAAATAAAGTCAGTGAATTATGTTAACAAATAAGGAGAAAAGACAGACGAATAGGCGTTTCTCCCTTGATAAATCATCAGCCTCAAGCTCAGATCCAAAGATGTAAAATGTTACAGTAAAAACTGGTAAAGTAAGCCAAAATAAACTACGTACTTCAGAAGGATTTTGAGGAGTCCTTTTTTTTAAAGGGGAAAAAGCACATGCTTTTCACTGAGACATATGATTAAAGTGTGAGTTAGTCAAGGCTTGGATGCCTCTGAGGAGGGAGGGGGCAGGCACCTGCCAGGAAAATAAAAGTCAACTCCAAATAGACTGAAAAAATGCACTTAAAATTTCAGAGTGTATCCTCCAATGTACAATGAAACTTCCCTGTGAGAACTTATGTTTCCTATTTGGTTCATTTGCTTTTCCAAAACAAGCAGATTTTTTGCTCTGCTCTCAGCACCCCTGCTGGAGATCTGACGGAGTGAAAAGTTTTCCTTTTCTCAATTTACTATATTGTTACCAGTTAAGTAGCTTAAAGAAACAGATAAGGGAGAAGGGGAAAGAGGAGGAGAAAGAGGAAAGAATCAAATGTGCCAATCATGTATTAAAACAATAAATGTGCTAGACTAAAAATTAAGCTGTAATCTGGGAGCATGCTGCTTGCAACTGAACTCATGATTGCTGAAAGAAAAAGCAGAAATCTTAGGCTGACAAGTAAACACCGAAATAAGACAGCATATGAACTCTTTGGCACCAGGAAAAGCTAAGGTGTTCGGAAACAGCATGTAATATTATTCAGACCTAGAAAACATAGATCTCCACTTGTCAGGGAAGTTTAGATGATGATGCAACTGGAAACACCACCTTCTTCCCTCTTCACCTAGTGCTGATTTCCTTTGTACATCTAGAGGATTTCAGATTATGGGCCCGGTTCAGAACTGAATTCATAATTCTGAAGCCAAAGATGAATTTAGCTTCCCATTCCCTCTCTCCATCCTCACACACTGTTCATGTATCACACTGCACCTTCCTCTGTATCCCCAAGGAGCATTAACAAACAAAACATTGTTATCAAGCAGCTCTGGCTTCACCTTTGCTCATATACTCCGTGACAATATAGATAGGTTCTTCAGATACCACAGCATAAAGTTGGACCAGTTTGTCATGTTTTAGCTTCTTCATGATTTGGGCTTCCTCTAAGAAAGATTCTGGAGACATAGTGCCAGGCTTCAGGGTCTTGATAGCCACTTTAGTATTTCCATTCCACGTACCTACAAGCACAGATACTTAGATTAAACATCTTCTGCTCCTTTTTCTGCCTCATGCTAAATGTAACCAAGGAATAAACTAGCATGGACACAATATAATAATTTTTTTTAAGTGTGGTTTCCCATATTGCCTTATTATTATATTCCTCCCCGCCTCTCTCATATTATAGTCTTTTTCTATTATACTGAAAAGTAATAATCCCTTTGGCACTGAGGCACAATCACTGTTGTCCTACTCTGACAATGTTTCCACTGATGTTCACAGAAACCTCCTCTGAGTAAGAAACATGGGACTGCTGAAAACAATCTTCATATATTCCCTTGCTAACAAGTAATTGCTACAGACAACACCACAGCTTCAGTCACAGATTTGGATAACAAAACGGGTTAAACCCAGAACTTTCCATTTGCAAGACATTTTAACATTTTGCTTTTGTTCTGAGTCAGAGGAAAAAAATATTCTAAGAGACATTCCCAATAAACAAATTCTGAATTGATTTCATTTTAGAAACACAGGAGGGTTTCCAAACCAAAATGCGTCTTTTTCCTTCCCCTCCTCATCCCCAGAAGCCCAGCAGCTGCTGATGGAAAATGAGGTGGTTCCTGTCCACTTCACTTTGTTCTTTACTTGTGGTCAGCACTGAAAAGGACAAGTTGCATCACTTTTCAGCCATCATTACCCAAGCCTTCTCTAACACCTGAGAGCCTAGACAAGGGCCTGGAGTGAGCTGGGGAAGGCTGACTCAGGGGGTCCCACAACAGGTGGGGCTCTACTCAGAACTTTGCAAGGGGGAGAAGGACCACTGGAAATTAAAAAACAGAACACCTACATAAGATAACAGTTTTTTGGGGGGATAGGGGAGTGGGGAAGGGAAGGAAAATGAAAATGAGCAGAAATATCACTTCCCTAGTGCCTTCTGGTTGTCCCTTGCCCAGACTTGCCAGAACCCTGTCCAAGAGCCAGGACTGACATAACTTTGAATGGGACCTGTGATCTGTTGACAGGGAGCTACTGTGTGCTAAGGCTGAACAATGCTAAATGACTTCAGGAATGAAACATACAGGGTAAAAACTGCTCCTCTGCACTGAAGCATGAAGATAGCAGAAGGCCTGCAAAGGACATGCAGACTCTAGATCAAATCTTGTTCCTATAAATTAAGATGTAATCAAAAAAGGTAACATGGTTTGTCTTTGTTAAAAGCATATTAACAGTTATCAGGGCTCAGCTGTTGCATGGGAACTGGTTCAGCCAAAGCATCTTCATCATGAGCTTTTGCAACCTGCCAGAGCATAAAATGAGCTGAATTTTGTGCAAGTGGTCAGGCTCCAGCTGCCATCTCACCTAGCTGAGGACAGGGGAGGAGCGGCAGGGCAGCCACTGCTTGTGCCATCCCACATTTTGCAGGGCAATCCCCACAGGGATACATAAAACTGTCTGATGGCAGCTTGAGGAACATCATAGCCAGAAGTGCATAGTGCAAGTTTGGGTTTTACTTGATTTTCTTCTGCCAGCTCAGTGCCCAGTGCTGTCATCTCTACCAATGTTGCAGTAATGTCCTGAGTTGCTAGTGCTGCTCTACTAGTAGGTTTGAGGAAGGCCCTTGAGGTCTTAGTTTCACTTAGTCCTTCAAATTAGAGTTGAAGCAGGATTTCACTTTAGCAGCACTCCTGTATAAGCTGGGAAGGATGTGGTTTCGCCTCTTGATTTCAAGCAGGGTGACCAAAATATCTTCTGATGAGTAAAAAAGATCATGTTTTATCTGGAGCCACTGAGGTTCCGGACCACAGAGTGCCATCAGTGACAGCCACTTTGCAGAGGTGCCACAAATTATATGAACCAGGAACGAAACCCCAGAGTCATAGCACTCTGTTACTGGTGTTAATAAACTAGTATTTTACCCTGTGTTTTAACAGGATTACCTGTGTACTATCCGTTTGCATTGCCTTAATGAAAATCCCAGAACTTCTACTATCATTAAAGGTTTTCAGCAGGTTAAAACTGTTTTTATGACTTTCTCCAGTTAAAAGAAAATCAAACAAAAAGGTTAACTTATCCTCTCAGCCCAGATTTCATTTTAAATTGTTAAATTTCCTTGTTATGCTTTAGTATTTTTCTCTCCAAAAGAAAAGTAGCAGAGACCTCCCTCTGAATTCCTCCCATATGTAGTTAGTTACTACTAAATGCATTTTATATTAATTTTTACAGTGTTAATCTATTCTGATTTGGTAATGCTTCAGGGTTGTTAACATACTTTTACTATACATTACTTTAAGAAATTTAAGTGTTTCTGACGGATATTTGGTACTGATACTTGGCATTTTCTTTCTCATAGCTGATTTTTTTTTTAAAAAAAAATGCATTTGCCACTTCAGCTTATTGTAACAGTTTAAGATCTATGGCACATAAAGTTGACCACTAAGTATTAATATCAACTCCAAACTCTTGCATGCATTCAAGACAGAGAACAAGAAGGTGAAACCACATTTATCTGGGGACGCTAATATAAAAACCAGGTAGTTTTCTTCACAACTGGCCAAATTTTCTGTGAAATTCTATACATTTCTATATATTTCTATTTTATAAATTCTATAAACTTCACAGGCTAGCTGCCATATTATTGGCTGTAGTCTTGCAATGGAAAACAGCTGCAAGAACCCATGAGAGCCCACTGGTTATTTTCGTTGTACATAATTTTTTGTCATCGCAACAAAAAGAATTGGCCACACTGCTCCACCAAATGATTCTGATGTAAAGAAACAATATATAGCAATTTTTTATTTGAATAGGTCATTTTAAAAAGGCTACACAGAATGCAATTTGGCATAAAAATTTAGCCCATCTTTCATTTAATATCTACTACATTGTGTTTCAATGCTATGACTATACTCAGATTTATGTATACTTTAAATTGCTATTGTTTTACAGTCATGAAAAGAATGAGGTCCATAGAGAGGGGAGCAGTAAATAAAGCTGGCAAGTGTACAGAAAACAATGTCAGATGATTTGGAAAATGTCAGTATTTCTGACATTCAAAATGGGGGTTCAGCTGGGCTGGGCAAGCCTTGTCTCTATTGTCCCTGGTCTCCATATTGAGTTATGGGGCTCTGCTGCAGAAACAAATTTCAGAGCAGACTTAAAGAAGTGGATGCATGGGAAAGCTAGCTTGACAATATCAGCTTGCTGATATTTGCCTTTATTTTTAAACTGGGAGAGTGGATGGAAGCATTTTCAGGGTCTGACTCCATCAATGCTAAAACGCGTGAGGGAAAAAAATGTCTACTTACCAGATTAATTTCTGCTTAGCCATTCTAATTTAGAAGTTTAGCATCATTCCTATTTTAATACCCAGTGACTGTGAGTGACCCCCAAAAATCCAATGCAATTAATGAAGTTTAATGTCCTAACCTCTCATACCAGAGCGTGCAAATGAAAGTTTTACTGTGGGTTACTTTATTACAGTCTGACTGTTTAAGGTGATACAGACTACCATTTCATACCATTCTGATCTTTTAGCTTTAAAATCTCTACTCGAAATGTTTATTTCTGCCAAGAGGGCCTTAAAAGATCCATCCAAAGCAAAATATATTCTCTGCCTTACCACGCCACACTTCAGCGAAACACCCCTGACCAAGCTTCTGTTCCAGAAATAATGAATCACGTGCAACTTCCCATGCATCTTTAGCCAATCCAACAGTTTGTGGGATATTATTCGTAGCAATCACAGTTAAGTTAAAACACAAACCATCAGCTTTCTCTATAGGAGAGGAAATTAATAAAAAAAACACACTTATAATCCAAAATGATGCATGCATTGAGAAAGATGGAAGGTGACTCGCCTCTCAGTGCTGCATAAAAGTTCATTTGCAAACACTGATTTTTGGATGGTGAAAGTATGGGCTTTTTTATAACCTTGCAGAAAAAGGCTCCTTGGTATAATTAAAATGTTACTATGTGTGCCTTAATTTATTATTAAGATGGTGGTGATTTGTCAAAATTGAAAACTTCCAAGGAAACATGGACTTTCATTTTTCAATTAGAGTAGAAGCTGAAGATTAAAGAATTTCAAAGTTAAAACCTTGTTTCCAAAGGTATTATTCAAAATAATTTGAGCTTTGCCCATTTTTTCTTGTGGGTCACAGTGTGCTACATTTTCACCTTCCATCTTGTAATCCCCACACAGAGAGCTATTTTAGAATAATTATTTTGCTCCATACCCATCCATACTTCCCCAAACTGCCCATTTCCCAGTCTCTTGATCAACTGTAGGGATTCTCGTGGAATTTCCCAGACATCTTTGGTTTTGACAGACAGATCAGTAAGCCTTGGCATTCCTTTATGACAGGGGACTACTAAGCGGCAGCAAAGACCTGCAGCTCTCTCTGATGGAGCCAGAAGTGAAGCCAACAGCAAAGGAGAGGAAAGAAAAAAAAGTGTGACATGAAACAAAAACAGTAAGCATAAAAACAATGCTACTCACAACAGCTGTTAGTTGCATACCACAAAGCATCCTGGAAGATTAGAAATTGAACAGTGAAACATATTCATTTGAGACAGAACAGGAAATATTTTAGTTTCTGCTTCCACAGCCTGAAATGGAAGGTGACTGCCTATGGTTGCTCTTGTGGACTTTGTATTTCCCTTCTCTCACAATGCTGTGTTAAGATAACTTCATGAGTAACTGGTATACTATAGTACAGTATTACGTTTGAAAAGTCATCTGCAAATCACAAAGCGTATTAATTCTAAACCGACTAAAAGAAACATAGGCAAGATTCACTTTTTCTGACAAACATAGAAATGAATTTGATGGACTATGCAAATTTTTCTCTCGGTACCTTGGAAAAAAGGTATTTTCTATATTCTGTGCTGTGAAAAGGTGTTTTTCTAGGTGTCCTGTAAAAGACTTTTTCTGCCATTCTTTATAGTGGAAATCTTTACTAGCGTATGCAGTCAGTCTATCCTACATAGTTTGGGGCAGATTCATTATACTCGTCCCTTGTAAAGCTTCAGAGAAAACTGAACTGTGACAAAAATCACAAGATATTTTGGCAGGACTAAACCTAAATACATATACCTACACACAAATATTGTTGTGTCGTTTACTATGCTGCACAAAGCAGACTGCAATATAAAGCCTGCACAGTGACCTCTATTTTAAAACAGCTGCAGCAGAACTGCATTGTATTTCAGACCCAAACACAATCTTTATTCTCCTGTGCAAGATTTCTTTTCGAGCAGGTGAACAGTTTATTTCAGCATTATGAGGTGTGCAAGCACCAAAACTCCTTGAAGCACCAAGATTCTCCTCATCACAAATGCCGTGGGATAGCAGGGAAGTCCCTAAAGACACCTTGACATGAACCTTGTGTCATCTGTAGCAAGACAACAAAGACCATAAAACAGGGAAGATGATCTGACCAGCTGGCATGTTTTATTCCAAGATAATTCCAATGGGAACATTAGGAGAGGGACTACTTGAAATATGGATAGTGTCTGGAAAGCTGTCTGGAGTTTTTTAAGATCTTATTGTTTTCTTGAATTGAAAAAGAAGCTTGGTGTGCTGGTGCTCCAGTTAAGCCTAGACTGCACACAGAAGAGCTTGTGCTTGACAGGACTGTTAAGGACTGGGTGAATGGTGCTTCAACTTCAGATGTGCTGTTATTGGACTTCAGTCTGATGTGAGGACACCTTGGGGAGCTCAGTATTTTTCATTCATAAATCTCAGCTGTGGAAGTGCAGACACTGCAGTTAATGTTATTATTTTTATTATTTTTATTATTTATTATTAAGAAGGGGCCGGGATAAGAGGGAAGTCTGGGTAGTAAGGGTACTTGGCAGTGCAAAGGGAACACATTGCAGGGATACCTGTGCTGTATCTGCACAAAGGTACACTTCGTACTTCCAAATCCAGGACTGCTTACATGAGACCAAACAGTACACTGCCTACCTGTGTAGCCTGTTTTTCAGCTGCCTGGACAGGAGGGGTCCTTCAGTCTGGACAGCTATGGGATGAAGGCTGAAGGGTGGTCCTGCTCTATAAGCAGTGACCTACAGCCTCTGTAGTGGTTCATCAGGAACCATGCTGATCTTTACAGAGTCATTTAGGCATCTATGATCTCTCCTTAGAGGTAAATCTAGGCACTCACAAGGTGTTGTGCTAATCTACTGCCCTCAATCCAGAGTGTGGACCAGGCAGTTAGAGGCATCCTTGTGGTTACTTGGGTCTGAAGACCACAGCTGAAACCTCTGGAGTGTGGATCTGTACCGTGTCCTCCTGAGCTGTCCTACGTGGATCCCACTGATTATTCCTCTGTGTTGCACCAAAATGGCTACTTTCAGTTCTGCTTGTTTCAGCATTTGTCCATGGAAAATACACTACCCAAATAATTCGAACAAAGGAAACTAAAAGTTGGAACAGTAGAGTTGAGAATTATCTTCCTTAGTTGTGAGGTTTTGTATATTATTTAGATTAGTTTAATGTGGAGTCACCAGAAACAACTAGAACTTCTGGGCAGCATACACCCATCAGAAATTGGGTGGAGAAGACAGCCAGATGTCTAGTATGAATAGCATAAGAATATAGCAGACAGAATACAAAGAATACAGAAAAAACACCCCACAGAGAAGTTGTTTCCCCAAGTGAAAATTATGAAAAGTTTTTGAGCAGCAAGCATTTGGGGTCATCCGTTAATATGAAAAGCTAAAGTGGAGCGGGGGAAAAAAAAGAAAAATCATTCAAAATACAAATTTCTGCTTAAAAAATGACCATGTTGAGATGCATGGCATCCTTCTACATAAGAACTGGTTGTCCCATGTGGAGGTTTGGGGGGTGCTTTAAAGCTGCATCTGTTGTACACCAATTGCCAGTGACAGCAGAATGGCCTTCTGGGTTGATGCCACGTTTTAATCACAGGAATTTAAAACCAAAATAGCCTGGTGAGTGGACATAAACAGTGCGCATAAAGAAACACCCACCTTGACATATTTATTTTTAATATTAGACTGATTATAATTTAAATGTTAATACTTTGCAGATTGAACCCAAATCTGGTGGGATAATTTGTCAGGTAATATAAGCAAACCTTCTGGTCATTGCTTAAGGCGAGTGAATTCCATGATGCAATTCCCTATTTGCTTTATTAGCAATACTGTGCTGCAAAATATTATATTAGCACTTGCTTAAACACAGGGAATTAATGATTTGAGATGTGCCAGTCAAATTCAGTAATTCTGTTTGCTTAGAAGAGGGAGAGCAGGCAAAACCTTTACCTCAGCAGACTGGTAGCTTTTAAAAGCTCTGCCACTATACACTGTGAACGCCACTCATAGCCATTTATAACTGTAATGGGAAAGGAATAATGGACAACGCATTATAACAAGCGAGAGACAGCTCAAATGACTCTTTAGGGTGTCTTATGCATACATCAGCTCAGCAGCAAACACTTTTGTTTTAGAATACTTCAGTGTGTCATGTATTATCTGAAAAATTACCTGAATAATGCTGAACCAGCTGCTGAAGAGTTTCAAATTGTGCCCGAGTTGTAATATAATATCCACCATTGTCAAGTTTACGAATCTTATAATGCTTGACATGATCTCCTTTCATATCATCCCAGTCTCGAATAGACAGGGAATAGGCACCTGTTCCAAGCAAGAGAGGAATAAAAATTGTCAGTAGTTTTTAGACACAAAGATTCTAGTTTGCTGGCCAGTTGTTATAAAGTGAAAGAGAAATCGCTTCTAAAAGATGCTCACTGTTCCATAAGAAAGAACAAACGAATCTAAGTAACAAGTAACACAGAAATCTTATGATGTTCACACTGTGTTTCTTTCACATCTTTGCAGAAAGAAATTAGGACTTCTGTGTAACTGAGAACTCACATTTTAACATTTACTGCTTCAGGTTGTTAAATTGACTTTTCCTATTCTAAGTGTCAGGTTACATCGCAAATACTTCGGTTTAGGTAAATGCCACTGGGCAGTAAATATCAAGATTTTCATAAGAAGCACTGGAGATAATGACTTTATATATGTGTAGTGTTGTCACCCAGATGGATCCCAGACTTCTTTATAAACATTAAACAACAAAATTAGCACACTTTGTATGTCAGAGATGTCTTGTGCACCAAGACTGTGTACTGGGAGATCTACAAGAACTGCAGGTTTCACTTTCCAAATCCATGCTGGATCTTTAGAGCTTACTGGTGTGATTCAGGTGCCCAAATACAATGGTTATGTGCCATGTGAGATGCCCAAGGACATTCTGTGTGGCACTTTCCTCACAGGCTGTCATATTTGTCTGATCCATGCGGATACGCTGCAGGCATTTCAAAAGGCTCTGGATGCTCACAGCCAGATAGAGAAACCTCAGCTGAGGGGCTGGATTTAGTTTTAAGTGTAGTGGCGGCTGCTTGCAGGTGGAATATGGGCTTGATTTAGATGCCAACACATACGCTTCTCATGCTATTAGGACAGCTGAATCCCAGCCTAGTTTCCATGAGTGTTATGGCACTGTAGATATTGATGGTGTAACGCAGGTTTGAGCACTAGGTGTCTGCTGTCACAGGCAGCTGAACTGAACCCCAGTTTCCTGATGACTATAAAGGGAGCTTGGCCACCTACATAGGGACCTGCATATTCACGTGTCTTAACTTGAAGTACAGTTCTTTTCTACATACAGTGACAACATATTGCTTCTCAATAGTGAAGTGTCAAAAGTGAAGCTACATTTTATAGCATAATGCAGAAAATGCAAAAGCATGGCCATTTCAAAGACAGTGAAGAAGACAAGTCTTCACTCACAGCTCAGATGAATATTGTCTTTACTGGAAGGTAATTTAGACATTAAAATGAAAAATATTGGGGGTAACTGGCAGCTGCAGAGATTTCATGGAAGGTCCTCCTAGAGTGTGAGCTGCTTTCATTGGTAACCATGTCGGCTAAGGGCAGGAAAGGAAAAACATCAGCAGACAATTTTGGACAACGTGAAAGGTGATTTCCTATAGATCTGATAGCACCCAGCACTGAGTGCTGCTTATCGCAAGTCAGGGTACTTTTCAACACACCTGGCAGATCCTCCGGAACCAAATCTGGCTAAGTGAAACAGTTTAAAGAACCCCAGGTGGTTGAGATTCCCAGTTTAAGACGTCTTTTCTAGATCTCTCACCAGGAAGAACCATGGTCTCCTGGACTACGTTAACCTGCAACAGGTCGTGCTGGTGAGTGGGTCACTGCTGAGGGAGCTGCAGTGAACAGAACATCTCCACCCTGACTCCAAGGACTCCTCAAATTCCCACTGGTTTGTGCTCTAAATAGGAGGAAAAGAGCCAGCAGTTACACAGATGATTCTGGTTTGTGTGAATGGGAGACACCCTGAGAGGACTGACAGGGTTTTTATTTCTAAACTGTGGACAAATACTGTTTAGGATATTTGTCCGAGGAGGTTCTCCCACTGAGTAAGTTCATCTATTTCAGCTAGGAGTTCAAAGCTTTTTGGGGACTTGCAAGCACACCTTGTGCATGCTTTGTACCACCACTCTGGGTTGTACACCCTCAGCCTATTTCCAAAATTTTCCAGGCAGAGTTTTGATCCACTGGCAGCAGCTGTATTTTCTTTAGACACGCTCCCTGCCTATCTGGTCACTATTTTAGATTCTTTAGGAAAATGTAAACAATTTGTGGCTCCAGGTCTGCAATCAGAGCTGCGTGGGTGGCCCTCTGTGGACCCCCACTGACCTCAGATCAAGTTGCAGGACTGGAGCTTTAGTTCAAATCTGGATAAAAACAACAGCCAAGATAGATTTCTTTATTCATTTATTTAGGCTGTTGGTTATTTATACTATTCATTATTATCCAACAATAAATTCAAATATAAGAGATATACTTAATAAAAAATTGGATAGAAATATGACATTACAATATATCATACTAATGAATTTTTTTGGAAAACAAACCTAAAACCAGACAGCCTTGGAAGGTGGAGATTGAAACCAGGTGAAGGATTACACAGACATGAGTTGATGAAGTACCTGGGTAGTCAGACAATGGAAAAAAATGAAAAGCCAGCTCCATATGATTTATTTTGGAAGTAAGAAGAGAAGGCAACTATGATCAAGGGAGGTTAAATTCATGCTGAAGTCATCCACAATGATACTTTTAACATGATCCTGATTAATTTTATTATTGTTATTATTTAAAGCAGAAGGGATGATTCTAGTCATGAAACAATTCCTGCCTCAAGCCCAAGATGACTAGCTGGAGTAAAGCATTTTGAGACAACTTATGGGAGAATGAACCATTTGAGTTCTCCCAGCTGACTTTTTTCTCCCTAATGAGCAACAAGCTCCCTCTGTTTTCTTCTAACAACATACTGAAACATCACAAAAACATGCATGTTTGTTTTTTTCCAATGGCTTTGATGCATACTTAGCCTGAAGATGTAGAAAGCCTTAAGTTCAAATGCAGAGAAATTAAGCTTGCTGCTATAAGAAAATCCATGATGGATTACTCCATTTACCCAATGCTTTTATGTCAATAAACTCTAGCAAACAGCCCTGACATAGCTAAGTAAACAGCCCTGCAAAACACATCTCCTATCACTGTACAAAAAATGGTCAATACAGACTAAACTGATAATATGATTTAGAGGAAAAGGGTTGTGTTTGTTTTTAGGCTCCATTGATGCCTATATGAGTGAGTTTTTAAACTCAGCACAGAGTGGAATGAAGTCCTGCTCCTTGCACACATCACAAGAGTTTGTGAAAATAAACAGGTAGAAGCTATTTACAGAAAAAGAGCAAGTTAGAGCCTGTTTGGCTCCTGGTGAGAATGCCTCACTGCTACATAAGGTCTGGTGAAGCTGTGGGGTGACAAGATGGGAAATGAGCTGCCTGAAACAACAGCGTGTCTATTCTGATTTTGCATCAGAAACACTCTTCAGAACTGTGGGTAGCAAAGAAAGAATCCAGTGATTGCAGGAGTAAAAAATACAAAGCTTACAATTTTAGATGACAGAATGCAGCATCTGAAGATAGGTCAGGGAGAAAGGAGTGGGAAATTGTGCTTCTCTTCTTTAAGCCCCTTTACCAGCCATGACTGCAACCACTTTGCAAGCTAATTCCAGCTAACAGAGTGTGCTCTGATCAAAGCACTGGCAAGTCAGTGCTTTAATTACGTGAACTGTCATTGGACTTCAGAACTTACATGGAATAAATTCTAGTGAATTATGCTTCCCACAGATACTGTTTTGGACTGCTGATTAATTGAGAAATAGCCAGGTTTGTTTTCATTTAGTTGCAGGTTTCCTCCTGAATAGTTGTATGTGTTAAAGAGAACTTTTCATACACGTGAAGCTTTGAAGAAGATGTTGACAGGACTCACGAACAAAATGTAAAGCAAAGATAGAACCCATCAAGAAAACTGGAACTCCTCCAGTATTTTTAGAGGGAAGGAGGAGAACACATCCTTCCACCTGACTTCACCAGAATGGATAGAGTTAAAACTTTATTAATGTGTTCATTACAAATATTTTGAAGCTTTTTCACTGTTAATCCATGAATTGAAAACAGCTATACACCTCCCCCCCCCCAACACCAGATGTCTGGCCATCCCAGGTCTTAACAGTGAGTTTTCAAAGCAGAGAACAACCCAAGCACAAGCCATGCCATGCTCACCCCATGGCAACTGCAATGCAAGCCATACACAGGCAGGGTGCTCTGCTGTCACCCTCAGCATGTCCCATTGTCTCTCTCACCATGTATGTGGAGGCTACTACTGTTGCAATGGAATTGGGTAGAAAGCGGCCCCTCAAAACAGCAGCCATGGGGCTATAAAGAGTGGACCCGCTCGGGGCTGGAAAGTGGGCTGGCAAAAAAACCACGCTGAGCCACAGGAGAAGCAAGAAACCCCCCGGCTGAACTGAGTGCCCTGGGATCCAGGATTTCAAAGGGGAAAGGCTGAAAAATCCCGTAATCTTCCCAAAATAAAAACCAGTACCTCCCTCTCCCCTAAAATCTTATCGGACATCTCCCAGGCAAGAAGTCTCTAGCAAGCTGGAGAGGGACTGTTCACAAAGGCTTGTAGTGGTAGGACGAGGGGCAATGGGTATAAACTGGAGAGGGGCAGATTTACATTAGACATAAGGAGAAATTTCTTCATGACGAGGGTGGTGAGGCACTGGCACAGGTTGCCAGGGAAGCTGTGGCTGCCCCATCCCTGGAGGTGCTCAAGGCCAGGTTGTATGGGGCCTTGGGCAGCCTGATCTAGTGGGAGGTGTCCCTGCCCATGGCAGGGGGATTGGAATTGAATGATCTTTAAGGTCCCTTCCAACCCAAACTATTCTATGACTCTATGATTCTGCTTGTTCAGAAGCAGCAGTTCTCAGTGCCCCGGGCTGGTGATGCCCAGCACTCAGTGAGCCGGCTGGACCTGCACATGAGGCCTGGCCAGTTTCTTGGAGCTGCTGAAGCGGTCACCGGCTCATGCTGCCTCCTGCTAGGTCCTCGCGGAGGGCAGCGTGGCTGGCATGCCCTCCCGGTGGGTGCCCGGCAGGCATTGGGGTACTGGGGGCTCTGCCAGTCCATACTACACAGGGGCAGCGCCCGCCCAGCCCCACTGCAGCTGACCACCCGGCAGCGGCAACACTCGATGCGGGCTCCGGTGCCGGTTCTCCCGGGGCCAGCGTGTTGTGTCCGAGAGACACGGACAGGTCTGTTCCTTATAGCCCCGCGGCCACCCAGTTCCATTGCAACAGTCATAGCCTGCACACACGCAGTGAGAGAGACATGTGATGTGCTGAGGGTGACAGCAGAGCAAAACGCTGAAGAAGAGCCTCATGAATCTTAGAATCACCAGGTTGGAAAAGGCCTTTTGGATTATCGAGTCCAACCATTCCTATCTGCTACTAAACCATGTCCCTGACCACCTCGTCTACCCATCTTTTAAATACCTCCAGGGATGGTGACTCAATCCCCTCCCTGGGCAGCCTCTGCCAGTGCCCAATGACCCTTTCCGTGAAATTTTTTTTCCTGATATCAAGCCAGAACCTCCTCTGGCCCAGCTTGAGGCCATTACCCCTTGTCCTATCACCTGTCACTTGGGAGAAGAGGCCAGCACTCGCCTCTCTACAACCTCCTTAAGGACCATAAGGTCTCTACAATTAGCAATAAAGTTGAACATAAAGTTCATGAGCAATGAGGTTCTTACAGGCCCACTTCTCTATCCTGTCCAGGTCCCTCTGCACGAGACCCCGTCCTTCCGGTGTGGCAACTGCACCACTCAGCTTGGTGTCATCTGCAAACTTGCTGAAGGTGCACTCGATCTTGCTGTCAATATCATTGATGAAGATATTAAACAGCACTGGTCCCAGTACAGACCCCAGAGGGACACCACTTGTCACAGATCTCCATCTGGACTTAGAGCCATTGACCACCACTCTTTGAATATGAACATCCAACCAGTTCCTTATCCACTGAACCATTCACCCATCAAATGCATCTCTCTCCAATTTAGAGAGAAGGATGTTGGGGGGGGGGGCATGTCAAAGGCTTTACAGAAGTCCAGACTTAGGTCTACCTTCATACCACTGCAAATAGTGCTTCACAGACTTAGCACAGGTTTTCTCATACACCTTCTCAATTGTAGTCAGAATAGCTTTGGCCAAGCCTACCTTTGGTGGTTTCACTTTCCCGGATCAGGAAGGTACCTCTGGGGTTTCCAAATGACAACAGCTGTCTCTCGGCATCTTTTCGGCCAAGTTTGCCGAAGTACCACCTTAGGGAAACATCAGAAACGGGAAGATGAATGTTACATAGAATTATGAGGTCATGCCACAGAGCTCAGACACGGAGGATTATCTGCAGAAACTGTGGATACTTCAAGTATGTTCAACTAATTTTATCATACTGCGTCTCTTTTACAGCAGTGGCAAGCTAATGAGACAAAGTGTGTAGTGGAGGCTGTATGTGTTGTGCAGTAGCACTTTGCATTAAAGCCTACAATCAGTACATGCTGAGAATACTTGTTTGGTGTCTTACGACAAAGGCCAGGCTTTGACAGAGAGCCAGGCTTGGCAGGGGGAAGGAATAGACAAGGAAAAGGGCAGAAAAACATGTTGCTGCTGAAGAGCTGTATTTTTACAGACGTTACTTTAAACTGCATATTTGACTTGCTTAGTGATGTATTAGTATTCAGTATTTTTGTTGCAGCACAGCTATAAAACCTCAGTAGAAGGACCAGATGCAACCACTTTACTGTGTTCCCGTACCTTTTTTCTTCCTGTAGCAATTTCTTTTCATTTCTTTTTCTGGTTTTGCGATTAACTGAGTCCAACCTGAAGTCCAGACCCAGCAGTACCAGCTCAGCTATAGCAGCTCCTCCAGTGTATCTTTTATGATGGAAATAATATGGATACACCTAGCACTCCATTTTTCACGGGGCTGTGTCCTCATTACGCTTCCTGCTCTACGTGTTGTAGGCATCCTACCTGTTGGTAGGAGGTGTTTGTTGATACAACGGGGCCTCTTTAATAAAACAGTCCGCACAGAGCTACTCCAAATATTTTTACAAGCTGGTTCAGGAAACGCAAGGGCACCTTTGTTGATGCTTCAATAAAGATAGCAAACCTATGCTCCTTTAGGTTTTCTTCCTTTTTTTTCACAAGCACTGAGCTTGTGCTCCTTTTTGTTACCAATCATAGAATTTGTTACCAAATCATAGAATCATAGAATAGTTTGGGTCTGAAAGGACATTAAAGCCCATCCAGTTCCAAACCCCCTGCCATGGGCAGGGACACATCCTGCTAGACCAGGCTGCCCAAGGCCCCATACAACCTGGCCTTGGACACCTCCAGGGATGGGGCAGCCACAGCTTCCCTGGGCAACCTGTGCCAGTGCCTCACCACTCTCATTGTGAAGAAATTCTTCCTTATGTCTAGTCTAAGTCTGCCCCTCTCCAGTTTATACCCATTACCCCTAGTCCTGCCACTCCAAGCCTTTGTGAACAGTCCCTCTGCAGCTTTCCTGTAGCCCCTTCAGGTACTGGAAGGTTGTTATAAGGTTTCCTTGGAGCCTTCTCTTCTCCAACTCTCTCAGCCTGTCCTCGTATGGGAGGTGCTCCAGCCCTCTGACCATCTTTGTAGCCCTCCTCTGGACCCATTCCAACAGTTCCATATCCTTATGTTGAGGATTCCAGAACTGGAAACAATACTCCAGATGAGGTCTCACAAGAGAGGAATAGAGGGGCAGAATTGCCTCCCTCGCCCTGCTGGCCATGCTTCTTTTGATGCAGCCCAGGATACAGTTGGCCTTCTGGGCTGTGAGCGCACATTGCCAGCTCATATTGAGCTTCTCATCAACCAGCACCTCCAAGTCCTTCTCCGCAGGGCTGCTCTCAATCACATCATCCCCCACCCCGTACTGAAAAATAATGTAAGTCACTTGAAAAATTGCTGCAGTCAATTAAACCAAACTCCTCAAACCTCCTTCAAGTACAGCACTAACGGGTCTTTACAATGAAAAGCAAACATACTCCTCTGCTTGGATGGAATCGACCGGAGCCACATAATTACTAGGAATGTAACCAGTTTCGCCTGTCGTCAAGGATCGGGCCTCCCACCAGTCTCCTTCCCTGCAGAAACAGAGGTGAGGAGAAATGAGAGTGAGACACGGCTGTAAAGACAATGATTAGACTTTGCTAACAGCACCCACAGCTGCACGGTGTAAGAATCCACAGCAACTCACCTTTTCATCACTGATATGCTTTGGTGAGTGCCGTTTATATCTAAGCCCAAATAATGTCCGTATTTTTTTACACCTATTATTATTTCAGTGGTGATCAGTAGTGCAGCCTCCCAAACAGCCTAATGGCATCAATAGGCATAACAACCCAGGGAAATCAGGTTTGGTGAGGGCTGGATTTGGACTAGAATACTGAAAACTGTCTCCATCATATTATTCTAACACAGATCCCTGAGAGAGCTTGTAGAAAAGCTGCCAAACAGAACACTGTCACATTCACTGCTGATTTTAAACCTCTATATGGATAATTGATCTGAAACCCAAAGGTGTCAAGAAGCCGTCTATCAACATGGGGCTTTACATAGCCCTTAAGGATCTCACTTCATTGTCTGGATTCCCTGTCTTGGTCACCTCAAGTAGGTATCTGAAATAGTAAAAGACTTAGCTGCATTTTCAAACACTTACAAACCCCATTCTTCTACAGCATTTAAATACGGAGAGGTCCATGCAGGACCATCTAATGGCAGCTTCCACAGGATTAGCATCAATTTTTGTTGTACGCTGGTGCACACAGTGGCACCTAGTACTGCCCTTCAGACAATGTGTATTGCTGCAGAACATGGCCTTAAGAGGAGTTTAGTTCTCAGCTTTTTATAGTATCCAATGATCTGGGATTTAGCAGATTGCATTTCATTTTCAGAACCAGATTCACTGCTGTTTAACTCCTACTGCTACTAATCATCGTTCTCCTTTCTGTTTCTGGACTGGAAACTCTTTCTCAGTTCCCTTCTCTGTAATAAAACAGAATTATCAAGTGTTGCCAGAGAATTCAGCTTCTTCTGTAAGCAAGCATTTACAGAAAACATGTTGTCTAAACTGTTATTGGCAGGAAAGTTTGTTTCAAGTGAGCTCTTTCTTTAAATTTTCAATTCCCTGTCCTGTAACATTTTTAAGGAGTACAAACTCCATGGAAAACAACTACAGAACAGCTGTGATGAGTCAAAAAGGAGATGTTTCCAATTCTACAGTTCAAAATAGTGAAGAACAAGCAGCCTTCTAGAGGCTGGCAGCTGTCACTATTTTAATAAACCTTGTGTGCATCAGTGTGTCAGGCAAATGGCCCTATCTGCTTATGTCCCAAATTTATCAGCTGAAGTGCTAACTGTCCCCCCACGTGTTGCTGTGAAACATTTCTGAGAGACTATTCCATACTGCAGTTAAGGAACTGTAGCACTACATTTCTTCTCTTTAATATACAGAGACACCACTAGATGGAGGCATTCTATCATACCTAGGGAGGGAAAAATCAGTGCTGTAGATCAGGTCAAAAACCTCTACTTTGACATAGAATCATAGAATAGTTTGGGTTGGAAGGGACCTTCAAGATCATCTAGTTCCACCCCACTCCCCCATGATGGGCAGGGACACCTCCCACCAGACCAGGCTGCTCAGAGCTCCATCCAGCCTGGCCTTGAACACCTCCAGGGATGGGGCAGCCACAACTTCCCTGGGCAACCTCTGCCAGTGCCTCACTACCCTCATTGTGAAGAAATTACTCCTAATGTCTAGTCTAAATATGCTCCTCTCCAGTTTATACCCATTGCACCTCGTCCTATCACTACAAGCCTTTGTAAACAGTCCCTCCTCAGCTTTCCTGTAGCCCCTTCAGGTACTGGAAGGTCGCTATAAGGTCTCCTCAGAGCTTTTGCTGATTATCTGATTATCCTTGTAGCCCTCCTCTGGACCCCTTCCAACAGCTCCACATCCTTCTTATGTTGAGGATTCCAGAACTGGACACAATACTCCAGATGAGGTCTCACAAGAGAGGAATAGAGAGGCAGAATCACCTCCCTCGCCCTGCTAGCCACGCTTCTTTTGATGCAGCCCAGGATATGGTTGGCCGTCTGGGCTGCGAGTGCACACTGCCGTCTCATGTTGAGCTTCTCATCAACCAGCACCCCAAGTTCTTCTCCACAGAGCTGAATTATGTGAAGCTGATTAGACCTTCACATAAGGTCTAATCTAAATCTTCCCTCCCCTCCAATTAGCTTAAATCTCTGAAAGCACTGCCAGAAAGGAGGAGGAATGATGGTATTTTTCACAGCTTTTGATTTAGACCTCCAGACGAGGAAGGAGAAGGGCAGTCCATGAGGGTAGGCAGGATGTGCAGGAGCGGTATGGGGGATGCAGGGAACAGCAGAGTGTTTCTGAGCCCCCAAAGTCAGGCTCTGCTCTGAACAACCCTTGCAGGTACCTCTTTCCTTGCTATAATTTCTGACTTCAAATGGCAGAGATAACCCTCTGTGCGGCCCTTTAGGTATTACTGTTTTGAACTGCTGAGAGTTAAAAAAAATCCAACTCTCTCCAAAAATTCCAGACAAGCTTGTTTAGTGCACAGATATGCTTTATGGCTGCAAGCAGCATTGGCAGACTGTTAAAAAAATGGGCTTCTTTCATATCACTTCTAATTTGAAGTGAAGAGAGGAAGCATTCTCACGGAAAAGCTGTTTTCTGGAGATTCCCAGCCTTGGCTGACAGTACTCCCGGAGAGAGGTTAGGTCCACTACATAATCAGACAGAGCTGACTATCATGGGAACTGAGCCTATTTAATTCTACAAGAAAATCAGTGGATGCTTTCTTTTTTCCTCTTAGAAAACCTTCCTCCAGTCAGGAGTTGCCTGCATCAAAATGCACGTGCTGCAACTACCCAGATGTGGGGGATCTCTCTGTCCCACCAACTCAAAGTAGGACTACTCTGGTCAGCATCCCCTGATTTCATCACCTGGCACATATAAAGAATTTATAGTATGTGGAATTTCTTCTTGTTTCTTTTTATTACAGCTTCACTTGTACAAGGTTAGGAAAGCAGCAGGCAATGTGAACAAAAATGGATGATAGTTTAAAAAAAGGATTTTTTCCAGCTGCTAATTTAGAAGCAGAGAGGTTTTGAAACTGCTGCTCCTTCTACAAGACGTAACTGAAGTTTCTGTGCTTTCATCTACATCAAAGATCTTCAGCTTCACAGCTTCATGAAATATTCCACAGAATTACCTGATTTTTCCTTTTCTTTACTCTAATGCATATTAAGCCAACCCCAACCCTCGAGTTGTTCTATTAAAATTACCAGGAGTTGCATCAGGGATGTATTTGCTTCCCTGTCACACAGCGTAAGAAAAAAAAGATGAGAGCAATATCAAAAAGTCCCTAGAAAGTTACCGACTGGGTTGCTAACCCATTTTTATGTGACAGCAATACTGAGCATAACATGGAGCCTTCAACTTTATATTCTTAGCCAAGAATTGCAAGATGTTCAGATATAGGTCAGTAGCACAGTAAGTTTTAGAAGTTATTTTTAAATTGTTAAGGGATTTTTTTTTCTATGGGCAGTTAATAAAATTAATTTTAAGTTGATGATTTCCAAGATGGAAGTGTGGTTTTCGTGCCAAATGCCATCGCCCAATGGTGCTTTCTCACTTAATGGAACTTCCGAGCTGCATGGGGTTGAAGGTTTTCAATAACAAAGCACTTTGCAAACCCCACAAAATGCAAAGACAAGTAAGCACTGAGTAACCCCCCTACACATCTTGAATATCCAACATTAGATGTCACCAATAACATAAGCAGACAAATATAACTGTCAATACTGTAAGTTTAAAAATATTAAAAAGCATCTTCCCAAGCCCAAAACTTACGAGCTGTTGAGTATTTGAAATTTTTCTCCTTTGTGAAAACTCAAGTCATCTTCTGTTCTTGCTTCATAGTCATATAGTGCCACAAAAAGAGTTACACCTAAAGAAGACGACACGTGAGTTATACTCCATCACAAAAAGCAGGAGGGAAAGGAGCTTCAGGAGATCAGGTGGCTGAACCATGTAAACTATTCTGGTTGCTGAGGAGCAAAATAAACCGAAGTGTCCACCTTTTGGTAGGTAGGTAATCCCTGTGCTTTTTATGAAGCCAGGGCAGATGTAAAAATGGACTTTAACTGCTTCAACATTTGTACTGTCTGAGGGCTGCCTATTTCTATCTGAGGGCCTTGTTTGTTGTGATGGCAATGAATAGGGGGGTGGAAGCGCAGTGGTGAGCGCTCCCCTCCCACTTGCCTGGCTGAGCTCAGGGTTCTGAGCTGGGGAGGGGGTGTGGAGCAGCAGGTGCCGCCCCCTCCCCTCCACCCCCACCTGACTGCCCTGGCCGTACCCTCATGAAGGAAGAAAAAAACCCTCTGAAGGAGCTTCTGCACACACGTGGCAAGACCACTCCTCATATGCTGATGGGGCACAGACTGGCCGTATAAAAGAACTTGCAAGGAGCCACGTGGTGTGCGTGTCCATGACTCCAATCAGACCAGCCTGGACCATGCATCCTGGAAAAAGCTGCTGCTGGAGCTGCTGCCAGAAAGACCGACCATGTGTTCCTGAGGACCTGTGGCTACCAATTGCAGTGGTGACTCCTTCCTTTTCCCTTCTCTCTCTCCTTTTCCACCCCCCTCTCTCTCTCTCTCATTTATCCTACTGTGTTTTCTTGACTGGTATCGGTGTGTGTTGGATCAAACCCGAGTGACCTTGGCTGTGATCAGGGCTCAGATTGCAATCTGACAAGACTGCAATCTGTTTTCTGCAACTTATGGCAGTTATGCAGTTGTACCTCCATAACTCAGCTGCGCAACCCAAGTTTTTTGGTCTGTTTATTTTGGTTGAAACCAGACTAAATTTTGCTTTTGTCTTCACCCTGGGAGTGACCTTGTCAGCCTCCACGTTGCCTCACGGATAATCGAACCACCTTCTTTCAACTCTGCAGTTTGAAAAAAGGCCCCGAACACGAGTGTGTAGCTCGTGGATTGGGGCATGACAGCACACCACCTCCTTCACTCTGTAAACTCATCGGTGCTCTTGGTTTGGTACCACACACAAATGTTGGATCCTAGGTGGGCAAAGGGAACGTGAAGAAAGGGTTTAGACACCACCACACAAAGTATTTCCTGTTAACCTACTTGAGGTGGCTCAGACCACTCTTTTCATTCCCTGGCAGAGGGATGAGGTAGGCAGTCAGCCAAACGGGGCACAGATACATAATTTCTCAAAGCCCGAATGTGTCAGCACCTGCAAGTTGAGGAAAGGAAGGGCTGAAAGCCCTGCTCCACCCCTACTTCAATTCTTTGCACTATTTCATGAAATAACTCTTCCCCAAAGCAGCACGAGACAGTTGTGCCCCTGCTGTAGTCATGTGACAGATACTCACTCAGAGCACTGAAAGCAGACTTTAGAACTCACCTGTTCCTCCTCTTGTACGCAGTGTCCCTGTATGAGAGGAGGAATTGACTCCACCAAACACAGTCAGTCCTTGGCCTCCTGTGGCGTGGAAGTTGTTGTAGTTTGGAATTGAAGTCACACCAAAGCTAGGATAGTGCTGCGGAGTGGGATCTGTCCCATAGCGGTAGCCTGAGCTTTGAGTTAAGCTGCCATCCCTCTCATCAGTCAGTTTTGTTGCTTCTTTATCCTTACATTGCACACAGCCCATTATCTAAAATCCTAGGAGATGAAGGAAAGGACAGGCATTCGTATGTGTTGATGCTCACCAGATCTCTCCCAAACCCACAGATGATGAGGACCAAATTAAATTCACCACTCAAAAGTGAAGTACTTTGAAAAAAAACAACAAACCCACAGCAGTTTGAATACAAACAGCAACATGTTGGGAAAATCTGACATGGAATCTTCCCTCGCAGTGGTTTCCCATTGGAGCCTGGGTCCTGCCTGCTCTTATGTGAGTGGCAGCTCTCTGCCCAGCCCTGGCCAGGCAATTGTTTGCATGGAGGTAGTGAAAGGTTGAAACCCCTCTTGTTCTCCCTTTGCCAGGAGAGCACGACTGGTAGGCGAAGGACAAAAAAATACAGCTAGAGGTGTTGAAGTCTGTCCCTCAAAACACAGAACAAGGCATTTAGCTCATAGCTCATGTTTGACCTTGCCTACTACACAAAAGCTGACTTTGCCTAAAGGCAATAAAACTTCTTCCACTGCTGGAATCCTGCTTGGCAGGCAGAAAAGCAGACACAAGGAGCCAATAGCACAGCATGGGAAAGTAGGAGGGAGCTCATCCGAGAGCACAACGAAACAAAAGGAAGTGCCCTTTTCTGCACTACTGAAGTATAAAACCCACCAGTAGCAGCTGGTGGGGCAGCCAAAGGTGTACAGGAGTTAAGAGACTAGAGAAAGTCATGGAGGAATTAGCAACATTAAATACAGTGTCTCAAATTCCAGATCCTCGACAGGAGGAAGCTGAGAGGGTACAGCTTGGAAAAGGTTGCTCTAAGGTTTGTAGTTCTTGTAACTTCTGTTCAGCATCCTCATGGGTACGACTGGGGCCTGGGTTAATCTCTCTTAATTTTAGGTGCCTACCTCTCTCTATGTGGAGGGAGACAGAGGGTCATTCACCACATCTTAAAAGCAGCCCTCAGATCAGCCCTGCTTGCCATCTGTGAGCTCTAACACAATCCATGTGTTGTGTCACCAAACTCTCTCTTATTGACTCCAGCTGAATCTAGACACAAAACTCAAGTTTCCAAAGCTGGGTGTCATGAATCTAGGGAACTCGATACTTTTCCGGACGCACCCTTCGTCTGAACCAGTACAGTGAATCTTGCATGCAAAAAATCATAGAATCACCGGCTGGAAAAGACCTTTGAGATCATCGAGTCCAACTGTACTATACACTACTAAACCATATCCCTGAGCATCTCATCTGCCCGTCTTTTAAATACCTCCAGGGATGGGGACTCAACAACTCCCTGGGAAGCCTCTACCAGCGCCTGAGAACCTTTTGTGAAGAAATGTTTCCTAATACCTAATCTGAATCTCCCCTGGTGCAACTTGAGGCCATTCCCTCTTGTCTTATCGCTTGTCACTTGGGAGAAGAAGATACTGTAAACACTGAGGCTGCAAGAATAGTAGTGACAATAGAAAAAGCTTTAAAAAATTAGACTTACAGACTTACATACTTTGTTCAGAATAGATAAATAGACAAGGAGAAAGTGTAGAAAGAATAGAAATAATAATAAAAAAAAGATACAGCAAAATCCATCCCACTTCTTCCCCTCCCCCCATTTCTTTTCACATTTCAGCCAATATCCGTCACTTAGGGTAAATAGAAAGCCTATTCTTTTTCAAATATCCTCATTCTTCTGTAGCTGCTAGGCTGGTATCTTGTATGCCTCACTCCAACAGCAATACAGGAAATTGCTTTTGACAAAGCCATAGGATTCAGAAAAAGATGCTAATGCTTGAAAAATTATGCAGTAGCTCCCTGCTCCCTGTGACAGTCCATGATCTGCATATCTGCTTCTTAGCTGGAGAAGTGGGTCTGCGTGAACACCACCAGGTTCAACAAAGCCAAGTACAAGGTCCTACACCTGGGTCAGGGCAATCCCCAATTTCAATACAGGATGGGGAATGATGTGATTGAGAGCAGTCCTGAGGAGAAGAAGTTGGAGGTGCTGGTTGATGAGAAGCTCAACGTGAGACGGCAATGTGCGCTTGCAGCCCAGAAGGCCAACTGTATCCTGGGCTGCATCAAAAGAAGCGTGGCCAGCAGGCCGAGGGAGGTGATTCTGCCCCTCTATTCCTCTCTTGTGAGACCTCATCTGGAATATTGTGTCCAGTTCTGGAATCCTCAATATAAGAAGGATATGGAGCTGTTGGAATGGGTCCAGAGGAGGGCTACAAAGATGGTCAGAGGGCCAGAGTACCTCCCATACGAGGACAGGCTGAGAGAGTTGGGCTTGTTCAGCCTGGAGAAGAGAAGGCTCAGAGGAGACCTTATAGCAACCTTCCAGTACCTGAAGGGGCTACAGGGAAGCTGCAGAGGGACTGTTTACAAAGGCTTGGAGTGGCAGGACTAGGGGTTATGGGTATAAACTGGAGAGGGGCAGACTTAGACTAGACATAAGGAAGAATTTCTTCACAATGAGAGTGGTGAGGCACTGGCACAGGTTGCCCAGGGAAGCTGTGGCTGCCCCATCCCTGGAGGCGTCCAAGGCCAGGTTGAATGGGCAGCCTGATCTAGTGGGAGGTGTCCCTGCCCATGGCACCGGGGTTAGAACTATATGATCTTGAAGGTCCCTTCCAACCCAAACTATTCTATGATTCATCAATGTAACCTACCTAATTAAAAATCCCCTTCTGTAGAAGGGTATTTTCTACAATTTGGAGGCGCTTCCAGTTATTCTGCCTATTCAGAAAACCAGCCCCCTTTTAAATCTCTTTCCCTGCGCCACGTTGCCTGCAGTTCACACAGGTCACTGTCTCTTGCTCTTAGCTTAACTTAACTTAAAGGTGCTCTTTTCCCATTTCTCCATTTCCTTCAAGACGCCCCGTCCACTCAGTAGAGTTTCATTACTAGAACTTTTAAGACTCTTTAAACATAAGGGAAGAAATGAACAGAAACATGAACTCCTCACCCTCAATTTGCCGCAATGGGCAGCATGAGCTGGTGTCTCTCAAGAAACTAAAGCGACAACCGGTTGAGGGAAGGGAGTTGCGGAAGCCAGCAGCCTGAAGGCTGCAAAACTCACTGCTGCTGCTGTGCCAGCCTCCAGCCTTGGTCCTCCGCAACAGCTGAGTTGGTGCTGGAGGTGTAGAAATCATGTTGAGGTTCGAGTTTGCCAACCTCCTGGACTAGCAGTGGCTCCAGCTGAGCCTGCAGGGACTTCAGATCTACTGCGAAAAATTGCTTGCACAGATATCTCTGCTGTTTTCACAACAGCAGGAAGATCTGGCCCTGGAGCCCCCTCTGCTTGGAGATGTCACTCAGAGGTGAGGATTTTCTGGCTCTTCTCAGAGCCAAGAAGCCCCACAGGACAAGCCAGGGAGTGAAGCAGGACCACAGGGCACGCACGGGGTGGGTTCACTGCTCACAGTATAGGCAGAGTCCAGGGGGCTTCGAGTGGGAGGAATGAGTCCAAGACTCATGCTGGAATACACATTTATTCACTTAAAAAAAGTTAAGTGATATGCGGGCTTTACTCTTTAAAGAAGAATCTCAGCAGCCTTTTTGTTGGCTTGCAACCTTACTTCCTTGTGAAACTCTATTGCATTCTCCCTTTCCTCTCCCAGTTCTCTTTCTCCTCTTATTTTTTCCTATGTGTTTTCAAAGGAAAAAAGTAGAAAAGAAAGTGAAGGAATGAAAGGAAAAAAAGATGGGAAACATGAAATCTGGGGGAGCAGTGAGGGAAAGGAGGTTTCTCTTTGCTCATTCACAAGTGTTCAGTTGAGCAGGGAAAAAAAGATCCATTGACATCTGGGAAGAATTCATATATCAAGTTTCAAGTGCTGACAAGACAGTCTTGCATGCTTCAGTTACAATCAGTTGATGAGGAAAAAGTAAAAACTACAAATCAGCCACAAAAATAAAATTGTTCCAAGTATTAATTCTGAAAAATAGTCAATAAACCAGGAGATGGTATTCATACGTACAGGTAGTTACAGAAAAATAATGGTTTGGAGTTTCCTTTTTACTAGGAATGATATGAATAGAAAAACAGCGACCTATCAATTTCTTGATTTTTGTTTGGGTTTTGTTCCCTTTATCATTTTGGAGGCAAGGACACAGCACAGGGAAGGAGAATTTGGTGCAAACTGAATGGCTGAAAAAAAAGGGCTTTTTCTTTCCCTTGCCCTTTCCCACTTTGTCCCAGTGTTCAGACAATTCAAGTAGAAAGACTGCTACATTGTAACTTCTTGCAAAATGTGTCACAGCCATCCTTTCCAGCCAAGTCCCTGCTGAAAGAAACCAGCATTGCGGGGAGTTGCCTAATGTGAGAGAATACATAGAATCATATAATCATAATAGTTTGGGCTGGAAGGGACCTTAAAGATCATCCAGTTCTAAGGCCCCTGCCATGGGTTGGGACATCCTGCCAGATCAGGCTGCCCAAGGCCCCATCCAGCCTGGCCTTGAACACCTCCAGGGATGGGACATCCACAGCCTCCCTGGGCAACCTGTGCCAGTGCCTCACCACTCTCATCGTGAAGAAATTCCTCCTTACGTCCAGTTTAAATCTGCCCCTCTTCAGTTTTCACTCATTGCCCCTAGTCTTGTCACTCCAAGCCTTTGTAAACAGTCCCTCTGCAGCTTTCCTGCAGCCCCTTCAGGTACTGGAAGGTCGCTATAAGGTTTCCTCGGAGCCTTCTCTTCTCCAACTCTCTCAGCCTGTCCTCGTATGGGAGGTGCTCCAGCCCTCTGATCATCCCTGTAGCCCTCCTCTGGATTGGTTCCAACAGCTCCATATCCTTCTTATGTTGAGGATTCCAGAACTGGACACAATACTCCAGACGAAGTCTCACAAGAAAGGACTAGAGGAGCAGAGTCACCTCTCTCCACCTTCTGGCCACGCTTCTTTTGATGCAGCCCAGGATACAGTTGGCCTTCTGGGCTGTGAGCGCACATTGCCGTCCCATGTTGAGCTTCTCATCAACCAGCACCTCCAAGTCCTTCTCCGCAGGGCTGCTCTCAATCACATCATCCCCCATCCTGTATTGAAACCGCGAAACATGGATGCACGTACATTCTGAAAGTGATTTCAGCTCACTTGGGGGTTTCAGAGACAGTAAACATAACCTCCATTCAGTGTTGGCCTTTGTGTCAATGAAGGGATTCCAAAACCTGATCCCCTTCAGTATCACAGAGCAGGCTTTTAATATCTGAAAGTCTCCTCTCCCCCCATGTCAGTGTTTGGAGCTGTGGAAGGCTGGAGTTACTCAGCCAGCTCTGAGATCACCAAACAAATCTGGATTTGTTTTACACCAAATTCTCTAGAGACAAGTGCACAACATCGTTCATCGAACTTGCTGCACAACTTACAGTAAAGGAACAAGATTTTCTTCCACGTTCATTAGGAAAGGCAGTGTTTCTCAGATGTGTGTGTTATGGCCTTATCATAATTTGACTTGGAATTGTTAAAAAGTAAGTAACAAGCCTAATTAAAACGAACTTTTCTAATGCAAGCAGGTTGAATTTTTTTATTTTAAAGTTGTGCTTTTATGGGCAATATGGAACATATTTACATGTTGTTTGAGACTCCCTTAGAGACAAATGAGAATGATCATTGTGTTCTTTGTCTCCTTTGTAGTCATTCTATTTCTTGGACTCTAACACTTACATTGCAAGCAATCCAACATCAGCCTTATCAGAAGAGTAGTTTCCTCCCACATAGTAGAAATATTATTTGACCAAGATATAAAATTAATTCCATCATTATTAATTCTTTATAGTCATAGCACAGAAATTACTTCTAAGTTAGAAACAGATGAGGGCTAAGGAGATGTTATTAACACTGCTATTATTATCAGAAATCACCCTCCTTCAGTTTTCTGTTGGTTCCTGATACAAAATGGAAGCCAAGACTGAAACACGCGCCAAAGCCAGACATCCACTGCAGTAACAGAACCAAAGCAGTCCTCTGTTAGCTGATCAAAGCCTAGGAAAGGTTCAGGCGTAGCAGGCAAAGCCAATTTTTCACACTTCTATTTTCAAAGTAAAAGCTCCAACACGTGATATTTGAAAAGAAAAATTATCACTAAGCCTCTGCTTAGTCTAGCTTCTATAGCTGTGCCACCAGAAAAAGGTGGCAGAGTGGTGTCAATTCACTTCTTCAGAGCATCAGAAGTTTTTCCATAAGATTTTGCAACTCGTAGCTGAATCTCCAAATTATGGTTCCTCTTCAGAACCTGCTTTTTTGAGTGTTGTTGGAGAAATCAGGTCCATAAAATGCTTGAGAGATGGGTACAGGGAAAGGCAGGGGGACAGAGGCATCTGTCTATTCTGCACCCTCCTATCATGCCAGGGCCTCTGTCCTCCAACCCCTTGCTTAAAAAAGGAGAACACCACTGGAGAGGGTTCCAACCTGCTGCAGAGATGTGGAGCTGGTTCAGGACTAGCAGGTCACATTCTCCTTCCTTTTGGTTTTCTCTGCAATTAAATTTGATGGTATAGGTTTAGGAGGACTTCTTTCAGTGAAAGACATGAAAAGGGAAGGCTGTGGGTGACTGCTAACTGTCAACTGTCTTTTTCTGACCAGATCTCACAGATCTTGTCTGGAAAGCACCAGCAGGAAAGCTGAGTTAAGAAACAGTTATGTTAAAAGGGAATCAGAAGAACAAAATCTTTGGCTTTGATTCAGTCTCTGTGGTGAACATGCTTGTTAATCAAACCACGGGTTTCACGACGCGTGGCTGTGAAAAATATATTCTCTAAGCGATATCTCTTGGTGTTTTATGTTTTACTGAAAGCTGCACAGAAATATCAGTCTGTGACATCAAATAGGCCAAATTTCATGAGCTACTGTAGGATGTAATATTCAAAATGCCACACTCTGAGTTACTGTGAAGATGCAAGAAGGACAGAAAATGCTTTCCAAGAATAAGAACTTGAAGAATTTTAAAATGAGGCTGGTTTTCTGTGGAATGCCTCCTGATGGCTGGAGAGGGAGAATAATCAAGGCAGAAATTTACCCTAAAGGTGAAATGTCTTACTTTCCATGCCACCATTAGCAGCTCCTTAGAGAGAAACTGATGGTACCTATTCTGAAACACAAGCCTGAGACACATTAGAAAATCCAGTTTTCAGGACAGCCTTGCTCACTCTGACTATTACAAGTTATTAGGAAGGCATTCCGGTCTGGACAACAAATAGGCACTTAAAACTAGTCCCATGTAGGTCAGGAATTCTCCTGCTGCCTGCCTGTTCTTTAACTTTTATGCCGATGGGAGCATTTTGGATTTTGAGAATTCATTCTGTATCAGTTTCAAGCCAAATCAAATTAAACAGATGGACTAAAATAGCAACACTTGTCACATTATTTTTGTTTATACTTATTAATTAACTCTGGGACCTTTTAGAGGGCTGCCTTCATTCCAGCTTAACCAATGATTCCACAACTTTTAGGAATCATAAAGCAGGTGAGAAAGATAAAACAAATGCTTTAAAATAATTAGGACTGTTGGGCATTATTCATTATTTCTCAGGCTCATGGGCTGTGGGTTACTACAGACATTTATACTAATAGAAAGTATAGGAAGAATAGAATTTACCGCAATATGATCAGTCTACAAGGGCATGTAGAGACAGGATGAAGGGGAATGGCTTTAAATTGGAAATGGGAAGAATTAGATTAGACATCAGGAAGAAGTTCTTCATGATGAGGGCGGTGAGGCACTGGCACAGGTTGCCCAAGGAAGCTGTGGTTGCCCCATCCCTGGAGGTGTTCAAGGCCAGGCTGGATGGGGCCCTGAGCAGCCTGGTCAGTGAGAAGTGTCCCCGCCCATGGCAGGAGGCTGGAACTAGATGATCTTGAAGGTCCCTTCCAACCAAAACCACTCTATGATTCTATGAGATCTGGTCTATGCATAAAAGAGCCTGGAAACTGGGAATTTTTGAGGAATGCCTGGAAACCTACATGTGCACCACATGCTGTATTAAAAAACATAAATCTGAGAAGATACACTGCTAACACTGGATGTCCTGTGATTACTAAAGATGCGCAATAAATCTCAAATACACAATATGGTATTCCTGAACAAAAGGGCAGAAACACCAGGGCAAAACTTCAAGTGAAGGATCAGGATGTATCAAGATCAATGACCGCATTGAAATAGTGTTGTCACGAGAAAAACAGTACTGAAAAATGCTTGGGTGGCATTCATTTGATTTTTGAAGAGAGTCTTTTAATGCTTTCCCCCTGGACTCTGCTTTAGTGAGATGAGCAGCAAAATCTGAGCGATTTAATTGCTTGTTTGTCTTCAGCAGCCAGAAGTCAAATGCCTAGTCACAATGGACATCCGTGGCCAGAGGAGTAAGAAGAGCAGTCTTACATGAACGCCTCCTGCTGCCATACCGCTCTAGCTCAAAGCAATTGTCTCTGACACTGCTGGAGCACTCTTATTATTGTTTCTCGTCAGCGTAAAGTTGCTTTGGAAGTCTTCTACAACGTCAGAAGGGATTCAGGAAAATAAGCAGCTCCTGCTGCCATGAGAAGAGCAGAGCTTGGAACATGGCAGTTCTAAGCCATGTTTGGCCCTACTGTTCCTCTCCATTTACTGAGTGACTGGGGCCCTGTAAACAATAGCTTCCTGACACTATAGACAATATTTAAGACATGCCTGCAAAGTATAGTGGATGCCCCCTCCCTGGAGGTGTTCAAGGCCAGGCTGGATGGGGCCTTTGGCAGCCTGATCTAGTGGGATGTCCCTGCCCATGGCAGGGGGTTGGAACTAGATGATCGTTAAGGTCTCTTCCAACCCAAACTCTTCTATGACTCTATAGCACTGTGATTGCCTTCTGTCTTTTCCTCCTTTAGAATCTGAACTAAGATTTTAATCAGTTCTTTCATCAGTTATGAAAGAGGAAGATTTGGGCTTCTTCTTGCCCATTTAATCTCAGCCAGCCTCAGAGGTCAGGACCAGAGAAGAGGACATCCATGTTGAATGATTTCATTGAACTACACAACCAGACCCTTGGTTTCTGCCAGAGAGTGTTCATGGGGGAGGGCAGGTGGCCACAGAATGGCAGGTATGAAGAGCAACGAATGCCTTGACAAACACATCTATCATCCTGTTGGTGAGGTACAGTCCCTCTCCAGCTAGAGATTTATTACTACCCAGGCAAGCTATTTATTATCTCTTTATCTGTACAATCTATTTATTACAAGTAAGAGAGGAAAAAAGGAAGTCGGTGGTCCAGGTGGGCATGAGGAACAATAACTGTGTCCACGTGTAGTGCTTGTTTGAGGGACAGTTGTGGCAGTGGGACTGGCCAGTAGCTAGGGGTCACTTGGCGAGGCCACAAGAAGATGGCATTAGCACAATGCAGCTGTTTGAACAGCTGTAACTAAAAGCTCCTCAATGCAATTGGTGAAAGAAGGAGACAAAGCCTCCAAGCTGCCCACAAAAGGATGTTGCCGTCCTCTATGTTTTTTGCAGCTTCTTGGCCAGCCCAGTCTGTGAATGTCATGGTCTCACATATTTAAAAAAACCAGTAAATTATTTTCCACTCTTTGTGATGGCCCCTTCCAGCAAAACCAAAGCAGAAGAGAACAGAAGTTGGTTAAAGCAGAGTTTCAGCCTGCAGTCTCTTAAAGTAACAGTAACAGAGTTACACCTTGTACTGTCTCAGGCTTTTATTGCTTTAAGAAAAGCAATTCCTAGAAAAGTGCAGCACAGGAAGATCAGTTCTGAGGAGACATTTGCTTTTCCTATCGACATCATTCAGAGAAATGGAGCCCCTCTGCTATGAGGACAGGCTGAGGTTGTTCAGCCTGGAGAAGAGAAGGCTCCAAGGAGATCTTAGAGCGACCTTCCAGTACTTGAAGGGGCCGCAGGAAAGCTGGGGAGGGACTTCTTATAAGGGCATGGAGTGATAGGATGAGGGGAATAGCTTTAAATAGGAGAGGGGCAAATTTAGACTAGACATAAGGAGGAAATTCTTCACGATGAGGGTCGTGAGGCACTGGCACAGGTTGCCCAGGGAAGCTGTGGATGCCCCATCCCTGGAGGTGCTCAAGGTCAGGCTAGATGGGGCTGGTCTGGTGGGAGATGTCCCTGCCCATGGCAGGGGGCCAGAACTGGATGGGCTTTAAGGTTCTTTCCAACCCAAACCATTCTCTGATTCTATGATTTGTAATCCAAAAGAAAGAAGTTTACTCATACCTAACTTGAGAAGGAAGGCCTGCAGATTTTACATTCATACACCGAAGAGCAAGTCAGACTCAGACCTTCACTTCCCTCCTTCCTTCCTTCCTTCCTTCCTTCCTTCCTTCCTTCCTTCCTTCCTTCCTTCCTTCCTTCCTTCCTTCCTTCCTTCCTCCCTCCCTCCCTCCCTCCCTCCCTCCCTCCCTTCCTTCCTTCCTTCCTTCCTTCCTTCCTTCCTTCCTTCCTTCCTTCCTTCCTTCCTTCCTTCCTTCCTTCCTTCCTTCCTTCCTTCCTTCCTTCCTTCCTTCCTTCCTTCCCTTCCTAAGGATGGGTCCATCATTGGTTCTGAGTAACACACGAGACCCCATGTAAATTCAGCAGAGTGATTTCAAGCCATATTGCTTCTTCCTTAGGCTGCTTGTGGTAGCTCTGTTCACTCACAGAGAGAGGTAGATGGATGGTCTGCATAAGCATTTTAAGGTAATGTGCCTAAATTTTCAGGTGCCTTTTAAGTATACAAATTAGAAAACCTATATCAAGAGAACAACTGCTGCAAATGCCAGAATCATTTTGTCTTCAAAAGAGAAGTGAAACAGTGTCTCTCCACTGATTTCCTTTTTCTTTTCTCCCCATTAAGAGAACAGAAAGATGATTGCAGGTTCATTCATGCTGTTCTGATGTTTTTTCTTTCAATTCTTATTTTTAGAATCTACCTGGGATCAATGGGTGTTCGCCTGATCTGCAGGATGGGAGCAGCATGGAGCAGAATGCAAAATGTGAATTAGGATGGGCAGAGAAGGAAGAGGGGAAAGGGAATGGTATAGAAGTTCTGTTTATCTACTTCTTTGGAATATGTGAGAGGCATAGACAAATATTTTCTCTCAAAAAACCCCATTGTTCCCTCCCTACTCCCGTTTCCCTGTATACAAACAAAACTAACCTCTTCTCCGCCTTGTCTGATTACTGGTTTGTGACTGAAGAACTTGGAGGATGCGACAGCAAGGAAATGAGAACGAGGCGAGTCTCAAATCAGGAGGTGATTTACTTTGAGACCATTCCAGATGCCGTTCCCTCCTGAAAGGGCTCTTGTTTCAACTAGGTTGCTTCTGCTAATATTATTGAAATGTTATTTAAATTCCTTATTTGTCCAGTTACACTGGGGGAAAAATAGTCTCCTTCCTAGATATGAACAAAAATTTGCCTGTGACCAGATCACAAAGAAATCCCCAGTCTTCTCACCGGGTGAAGCAGGTGGCTTCAGCTACAGCAGCAGAGATACAGAGAGGTAGAGACCCTAGACAAGGTGGCAACCACATGGTGACAAAGGCCAATGAGAAACCAGAGTGATGAAGGTACATCAGTAATGGGAAAACATGAAAACTCTGCCTACACTCACACACACACAAGAAGTGCTACCAGTGAGATCTGTTTTCTCAAACCCAGCTGTAGCCATTGTGGTTGCAGTGCACAACAGCTTCTTTCTGTGTGAAAGCTTGGGTGAGTGTACCAGGTCTGGGCGGGGTTAAGTTTCTTCATTGTAGCCTGAACCCTTCTGTGCTTTAGATTTGTGACCAAACCAGTGTTGATAACATACCCATGTTTTAGCTAATGCTGAACAGCGCTTGCACAGCATCAAGACCTTTCTTACTCTGCCCTGCAGCGAGTAGGCTGGGGGGTGGGGGTGGGTGGGGACACAGCTGGGACAGCTGGCCTCAACTGAGCAAAGGAATATTCCATACCTTATGACACTGTGCTCAGCAATAAAGGCATGGGGGCATTTTTTTGGAAGTAGCTTTTGCTCAGTCTGCTGGTGGGAGGCATTGAATGACCGCCTTTGCATCACTTGTTTCTTTTTATTTCATTCACTTATTACAACATTTTTATCTCAACCCATGAGTTCTCTTGCTTTTGTTCTTCTGATTCTCTCCCTCATTCTACTGGGGGGCAGTGAATAAGCAACTTGGTGAAGGCTTAACTTCTGGCTGGGGTCAACCCATCACAGTGAGTACTATGTAAGTGATGTTCTTGGTGTGAAAAAAACCTTCAGAAGCACATAGGTTAAGCCATGCTAACCAGACAAACAAGAATTGATAAACTGCCTGCAGATGAATTTGTGAGGATTACAAAGATGATACATTACCATCAAGTCCATTTTTAGCAGAGATTTTGAAATGTGGAAAACAACAGACTGTGGGATGCTGAGATGGTAGCAAAAAACACCCTGGGCAGCAGGACATGAAAACAGACAAGTTCTAACTTGCATTCTCTCTCACGGAAGCATGGCAGCATTGATGTATACAGTCCTCTGCTGTCCAACCATGAGGCCACTAACATCATCGCTTCTCAACTCTGTTTTGCCAAGTACCCCACAAACTTCAGCTCCCCATATTTTACAACCCTGTCCCACTGCAAGCTGCATCTGTACCAGCACTGATGTCTTCTAGGAAGTCTATGGTCAATCTCTGCTTTCTTTTAACCGCAAACAGTCCTCAGTGTGAAAAAGCCAGGAAATGCCCCTAGAAACAGAGATAACCTACACACACCTGGATGGGGCAATTGGCAGAGCAGGAGATGAATAACAGGAGGGGAATCAAGACAGAATCCACAAGAACGAGAGGAATAAGAGAAGCCACTGTCCCCTTCTCTGGCTTCTCCTGAGGATCACTGATCCACAGCAAGTCCCTCTGCTTTCAAAGGCAAATCAATACTGCTGAGCTCAGAGCGGTCCCTGCAGTATCACAAAGCTCAATGAGGCTGCCTACATTCCACTGCTACCTCAAGGAACTCTATGAAAGTAGAATAGAAATGGGTACACATGGACCTATACCCTAAAAAGCCTGCTTCTCTCTGTCTCTCTCTGTCTTTCTTTCTGTTTCCCTCTCCCTCTGTCTCTTGCAAAGACACCGTCATTCACAATACCAGCAGCAGCAACAGAGGAACACAAAACACCAATGGCTTCTGTCCTCCATGTATTATATTCTTTGTCTTTGTATCCATATATATGGTTGTAGGACTGACGAGTTTTCATTTTTGGTGATTAACCCCATAGCCTGCCCTGTCTCTTATGTGGCTGCACTGACTGAAGCAGAACATGACAGCCCAGAGGAGAATAAGCCAACGAGAAAAAAGGAAGAATATCACATGTGCTTCAGAAGATAGGAGCTGGAATTTAAAAAAGAAGTGATGGTGGGGAAAATCATGAGGGAAGGTCCCTCCTATTAGCCAGAGAGGATGGAACTTAAAAAGGGATCAGGTACCTGCTAAGAGCCATGACAGACTCTGCTGGGTTAGTGAGCATGTTCCAAAGGAAGGCAGCAAAGAGCTAGAGAGCCCTTCCACATTGATCAAAACACACAAGTATCATTAAGCATATGGAAGATCTATTATATTTTTATGCTTTATGTCCACGTCTGAGAGAAAGCAGAAGACAGAATTTGACTTCATCGTGAATCTGAGGAATTCTGCTTAGGGAATGATCTGCAAGGGCTGCTCATGTGTGGTGAGTCTAAGCTACAGGTCTATAACCTGTCCTTTTGCTTAAAGCTAGTGCAGTCTCCTCAGTGCAGCTTTAGGAGGTTCTACTTTAATTCTTCATGGCTTAAGCAGAAAGTCACATTGAAATAATGGACAAAATGGAAGCTGTGGATATTTAAGCTAGGTGTCAGGGAAGAAAATCCTTTCTGTTGGCAAGGACAGGAAACCAACCTGGAACAGACTGGCTAAGGCAATGTGAAGGCTGGACAAGTACCTGCCAAGCATGGTGCTGCCTTTGGTGAGGAGGATGGGCAAGTCTCTTTCTGTTTAATTTTCTGTTACTCAATAAGTGGCAAAAACAGCACACGCAAATGCTTTTTAATAGCCCTTCCCCTCAAGCTAGAGGAAGTGCAATTTCTTTATTTCTCTTGCTCCCTCTTTCATTCTTTCTCAAGATTCATACGCTCAGGAGTAGAAACTGTACTTTAAATCTGGGCTGTGAATGAAGGTACATTTGCAGGGCTCTAAAAACACACCTGAAAATCCTGTTAGTCACACAGAATGGAGTGTGGATGTTTGCCCAGGTGGACATCTGCTCAATCTAGCATGCAGGATTATCTACAACAGTATTCCTTGACCTGTGATCCAGGGAGCATTGGAAACCATAAATCATCAAGTGGTCCATAAGCCCATAGTACATGCATGACCAAGCAAATACACACGCACAGGGCACTGTGCCAGCATTTTGCTGGTGGTGCCTGAGCTCCCTCTCACACTGCCTGCATGCCCTCCTCCATTTGTCTGGTTCTCTGAGCGTGAGCAGCTGAAAAGCACGGACCCAAAATGCTTCTGAGGATGCCTTCAACCATCCTCATCATCAGGCTGAAAGGCTGAAAAGCGTAGAGTGTGAGGAAGAGGTAGACAATAGAGGTTTCTGTGTTTCTTTGCATTTAAGACACAAAAGGGAAGTGTAGGACAGGATGATAATTTTGAGAACACAGCCAGGTTTTCATCAGAGGTGATTGTTTTGTATTACACCTCGTGGGCTACACAACTGTTGACAATTCTAGAGATTTGGACCTCCTCTCTAGCCTTCCTCCCTGTTTCCTAGCACAGAAAGACAAAAACCTGAAGACTGTCCAAGATAACAACTAGGTGAACACCACAGGGAATAGATGTTAGATTTACGGATTACGTTGGAAAGAGCAAGTGACCCACTGATAGGGAATAAAAGCATGCTCTGTAAGTCAGGCTGGCTAGGCGAGTCTGATTAAATAAGCAACTGAAAGCCCACTCGGCACAAAAAACATGATATCAAACACAACATTAACCAAAGTAGAGGTTTTGATGACCTTATTGAGCTGCCTACATGCTAATTACAGGCACGGATAAACCCTCTGCCTGCAGAGTAGCAATGCAGAATAATACTCCTGAAAACTAATAACCAGATTTAGATTATTAGAATATTAAAGGAAATAGCTGTAACCAATTTAAGAAGTGCAAATGGAAGAGGGAAATTGCCAGGCCCTGTATGTCACAAACATGCCTGTCTGAGTGACTGACAACTTGGCAGTAGGTAATCTTGGATATTTATTTATCAAGGTACATCTAAGGTAGGTTACTAGTTGGTAACTGTTACAGACCATTGGAATCACTGTAAAGCACAGGCTGATCATCTTTTTCGAAACCTCTATACAAGAGGTATAAAAAAAACCCCTCATGTTGTCTCAGGGCCTTTCAATCCTAACAAGTTATGCCAGAGACCTTATGTCACTAGAACTAAAACGCGACTATACTTTCCAAAATGCTACAAATGACAAGTTACTAACCCCTAATTTAGAGGAGAGATGAGGCTTCCTAACCGTGTGAACTAAAGCACTCGCCAACTAGCTAAATGAGTCATACACATCCTGTATAGGCCCTGCAGCATCAAAGGGAATGGAGAACTCGGGAGTAGTTCACAGTACGATCACCACGACATGAAGAACTTCTGGGGCGGTACACTCCACCGCACATAGCTAAACCCCACAGCGGTCACCCTCCCACACTGTGCACAGCAAGACCTGTGGATTGGCTCCCTGCCCAGCCAGGGGCAGCTGCCAGCAGGAGCTGCCATGTCAGCACAGGCACAACTTGCTGCTGGTTGTATGATGTAGCTACACCTGAACTGCCTGTGAGTCACATGCAGTTTAACAGAGGAGCCAGACAATGCCTGCTCTAGGTCTTGTCCCAGAAGGAAGGCAATCACAAACTGGTTATTCAGACTGAAAGAGACGGACATTTTCTGTGTGAATAATTAACAGTGTCTGTGATCAAATCCAGACGAGTAAAACTTTACGCAGTATATGAACATACCTTCTTCACAGAGACATAATTAAAATCACAGTGCATGCTTTCTGAGAAGCAATTTCACATAGTGAATGCGAGTCAAATCAGGCTCAAGACAGAACACATGGAAAGTTGCCGACATCTGCAAAAGGTTTAAGACATTTCCTAAACGCCTATGATGCTACAACCACAAAAGAACACTGGGCTAGATAAAAATAACAGACAACAAAACCCCCTAGCAGCTGGGTTTACCAGGGAAGTGAAAAAAAAATAATAAAACGTTATATACAAACCCAACACATGACAAGAGGAATGGAAAATGATCATAATGAGTATAGAAGCTAAAATAAAGATTATGTAGAGGAAGCAAGAAGATACTATGAAAAATTAAGGCAGATAGAACTAGATGTAGATCTTCTTATTTTTCTAAACAGATTATGAAAGAGGAATCCTGAGCAATGAAAGCAGTAGAATCGTTCATAACAATATGGCAGCAGAAGTTATTAAATAAATATTTCTAATTAGCACACAGGTAAAAGGCCAGACAAACAGTTCATGACGATGATGATGAAATAACTTCCAACCACAGCAACCCCCGGAGAGAGGATGTTAAGCAGCAGATACATGATTCTAGGTATTTCAGATTAGTTGCTAGAACTAAACCTGTCTCATGTTTTAGAGAGCCAGTGTTGGAGCTGCTGCTGCACTTAAAGCTTTTCTGGGCGCCTGGGAAAGGATCGGGGCAGAAGGAAGGCTCATGTTGGGCCACTGTTTAAGAAGGGTAAAAAGTAATGACAGGCCAGTTGACTGAGTTCCCAGTATTTTGCACAGGACAGAACAACCAACGTAGCATTCAATTCATATTTTTTTTAAAAAGCATTATAATTAAATTAAATCAACTTGGCTTTAAAGAAAACAGATCCTGTCAAACTGATCTGATGTCATTTTTTTCAAGAATTACAAGTTCACTTGATGAAGGCGGTGTCGTTGACATCATTACGAGTCTAAGTCATTTGACTTGTTCTGTAGAACACCTTTATGAAGAAGCTGAATGCTTTGAAGCTTGTATGGAGTGTCTCCATTTGTACGTGGAGAGCAGGACTCCATAGGTGGAGAGCATTGTATGAGGTCAGGCAAAAATCTCAAACACATTTTACACTTAAGTCATTTCTGAGTCTACAATCATATGAAATGTGTTAAAACGTTGATAAATGGAGGAAAACAAAGTATAACTGTGAGTGAGAAACTATTAACAAACAGATGGGTTCCTGTTGGGTTCCCACAGGTATTAATGATCATTCCTTCACTATTTAATAGCCTTATCAGTGACCTGGAAAGTTAAGTCATTACACTTAGATATGAGACAGCAAAACCCAAACAATGGAAGGACAAGCCTGACACAGAGCAACTGGGGTCTGTAGAAAGATGGAAGAAACCAGTTTAGGTGTTAATATGGCCAAGCGTAGAATCATCTTACTAGAATAAGAATACAGGCCATACTTACAGGATTAGAGGGAGAGAGAGGACTCTATCCTCCGAAGCAGAGACTGAATATGAGACCAGGGTCCAGGGAGGCAATCAGCTTGACATGAATTCCCCACGCAAGGCTGTGGCCAAAAGGGCTAATGCGAGTCTCAGCTGTACAAACAAATGAAAATCAAAAGATGAGTAGGTAGGTTACAGTGATGCTGTATTTGGCTCTTGTTCCTCTGCTCCGTGAATAATGTATCAGGTTCTGCTGCTTCATTTTTCAAACAAAGTGTTGGAAAACTGGAAGAGTGTTCAGGGGAGAGAGATTAAAGAACTGAAAACACTGTGTAGGAGAAGGCTTCGTTATAAACAAAAAGCTTAAAAGGTAATTGTGTTGTTTGGTTCCCAGTATAGGAGTATTCATAGGGGGAATAAATTTGCCAACAGCAGGTTCTAATCTAGCAAAGGTGGAACACAGATTGGAACTAGAAATGAATCCAACTCAGATTTGGCAATTTTGTTTTGCTTTTTCAGCAATGATCTGTTTTGGGCAATTAACCAGTAATTAACTCTTTATACCACAGGTTGTGATGCACTGTCTGTCTCCGCAAAGTTGTGAAAATAACTGCATGATTTAAAAAGGATGCACACTCATGCAGCTCGGGTTATGAGGTACTAAGCAGGAGCTCCTGCAGGTGAGAACCACTGCCTGCGTAAAGCTGTATGTCAGGTGAGCAGTCACAGCATCAGACAGTGCTTTGTGGTTCCATTGAGAAACATTTGCTCCCCTCTCAGTGTAGTAATCTTGGCAGCCTTCTTTTCATGGCCTGCAAAATATCTTCTGGGGAAATCCTAACCTTCTGGGGCTGAGGTGCATCCATATATCTAAGTATGGATGACATCCAACTGTCTGTTGCAGGATCCCCACGCAGCTATCTCTGAATTCCCAGCATCTGGCTCCACTTCATCTATTGCCTGCTACTGGAATCTTGTCCCAAGGATCTGCCTGGGATCTTATTCCAGGATCTCCCAGCCACAGAGAGTGACCTCAGAGAATTACGCTGAGGGAAGGAGTCCTCCACACCTCTCAGATATTTCCTCTCCCAGCTTCACCTTTTTTGGATGAACTGATGGACTAGACACCTTCTCCAGGGAAACAAGCTAGTGTTTCTGCTGAGTGGATGTGAGCACTGGTCCCACAGGCACCTCCAAGTTCACATGCGACATCCACACGTCTTCTTCTTCCCCTTCATCCCACCAAGGGTGCTGCCAAGAAAGCTTTTGTCTCTGTGTCCCAAGGATGGGGTCTGGCAGGTGGGCTTCTAAGGATGACGTACTCACTGGGGGCTCTGGCTACTGAATTTTCTTCATCCCACAGCCTGCCAATATTTAAATTCAGTGGGTTTTAAGCATGCAGCACGAGCTCTTGTCAGGGCTGTCTGCCTTAACCTGGGCCTTTGGCCAAAGGATTGATCTCATCAATAAGCAGGAGTGGGGAAAGCTGGGGAGCGTTTGATTCATGCCATTCACTGGCATCAGCTCATTTCAAGCTTCTGGAATGAACCCACTTATGACTAAGTGCTGCAGTGTAAATTCTGCAAATAAAACAGATAAAATAACCTCAATTCCTTGAGCCCAGCATTAGTTCACGTATGCCACTCCAGAGATTTAGAAGACATTATTTCATACAAGCATTTAATTATATTTAATTATCATTCTACAGATATTTTTATGTTCAACAAGTGGGAAAAAAATGTGTTTTTCAAACTTTCATTCACTTTCAGTAAGTGATGCCCACTAAAACACAGTGTACATAGCACAGTAAAATCTCAGTGCTATGTTACAAATGTAAAAGAAACATCCCATCTTAAGCAAACTGTTGTAGTACAAAACTTATGCAGAATGAACTAAAGCAAGAAAGCTTGTGAAAATTTTAGGGAGGAAAGATCTGTTTAAGTGTGGTGTGTGTACACACATATGTGCACGTGCATGCACCCCACCACCACCCCCTGGTCTCTGCTATAACTGGTATTCCCATCAACAGATCTCAAGACTCAAAACTGTGATTAGGAACTTTGTAGTCACTAAAAGAACAAAAGTTTTGGGAAAGCTGATGAAGAGCAAGATTTCAGAGCTACGAATATAAGATAAATCAGAGCCTGCTGGAATCACGTGTTTGTATATCTTAATACTTTCTGTCCTCCTGGGCGCATTTTTCTCCCTCTTCCTCTGGCATAACCCTAACTACATCCTAATTCTGTTAAACACGTGTGCAACTGTGGTTTTAAGTCTCGGAAAGGCTTGTTTATGTCAAAAGGTGCACCATTACAAAGATCACACAGGCTAGACTCTACCATTTATTTTTACAGATGAAGTAACTGTGTTAATCTTCCTAAACATAAATGCATAGAAAGTACATAGAAGCAAACAGCTTTAACATATGGATTTAAAAAACCTTTTCAAAACATTAAGAAATAGGTCAGATGTGAGGCTTGTCCTTTTACCCTATACACACAGAAAAATAATTAAATGGGAGAAAATGAGACTAACCACCCCATTTGCCTTTGTAAGTCCCCCAGACCAGACGCAGAAATGCTATGGAAGTTAATGCAATGAACCCCAGAAGTGTCACTTTCACAAATCTCAGGAGGCATCATTGACCGGAGATTGGCTGCAGTTTCTGCCCCAATTCCAGCTTAATGTATTCCAGTTTGATCCTCAAGCGACAGTGCTGCTGGAGAACACGTTAAGAAACAAATGCAGGCAATTGCTTTGACATAATTCTTTTGGACGCAGGCAGATCGAATGTGCTGATGTCAACAGACACCAGAAAGGAGTTTTACCCAATCTCCTTTTCTCACTGAAGAAAACAATGAGGGAAAACAAAACACAACACAACCCAAAACCTTGCCAAACACATGCTCACCTCTCAGCAGTAAAACTTGGGACATCCTGTCCAAGTGAGGGAGAACCAAGACAAACACTTCAAAAGTATCATTTGGATGTGTACGCAACATTCCATTTACAGCTTAAATTTACATGACCTGTACATGTAATTGGCTCTTTGCACATTAAACACACGTGAAACATCTGTTCCATAGAGGATATTAATCTAAAGCCTCAGAAACAGTGTAATTCAGTCCATTAAGGCACATTTAAGACTTACTAACATAGTTCCCTCACCTTAAAGAGGTGCTCTTCTTCCCTTTCTCCCATTCTTCTAAAATTTCAGGGACTGCATAGACCTGCTTTCAAAATGATTGCCAGGATGAAACCTTCCTGTCTTGCCACTCACTCAAATGCTCAAGCTTTAGCAACTTTGGGGCTATATAGTTTGATGTCAGAGAACATTGACGCAACACTGATTTCTCTGCACAGGATTTGTACAAGTTGAAGCTGGGGATATATTTTCCAAGGGAAAGACAAATTATGGTAGGAAAACAGACCAAGGAGTCACAATGGCTATCTTGAGAATAAAATATTAAGCTGAAGATTTTCTTCTTTACCTGTCGATATTGCTCCTGAAATAAATTCTGTATAAAAGTAAAAGAGAAAACCCACACACATCAGTGGTGCAGTTTTTCAGAACTCATTAAGGAAAATACTTCAACTTCATACAATGGAAACAGAAAAGAAAAAGAGATCCCAAACTCATTTCCTCCTCCCACTTTTACCTCCTTTCCTAAGAAAGGCTTCTATCTCTGCTCCGCACAATTCTCCTTTTCTTCCATTCCTCCTGCTTCCCATGAATCCATTGTCTATAATGGTGTCACGCAAAAAAACAGATGAGGTCCTCAAGGCTTCCCATTTCTGTGTGCTTAGACTGCTTCCCAGAACAGAAAGTTTTGTGAAGAAATGGATTCTCACTTGCCTTTCCTGTGGCTGCTTGTGTGGGTCACTCTACCACAACAAAAGTCTGCACGTGCTATCTGACCATGATAAAGAGACATAAAGATGCGTTACAGCCTCTGGAACCACTTGATATAAAATATCAACCCAGCCCTATATAAAGAAAAAACAGACTTCAGCCCTTCTTTATCTACCTCCCTTTACGTGACCTGCTCTCAAAATGTGGCCACAAAGTGTAGTCCACAGTTTGACCGATCATCAGAGGCTGCAGGACCATTTCATCTATGTTGGGACCTGCATAAATGTTGTGATGTTCAGGGAATAAGGGTTTTAAGACCACCAATCATGAGGAATTTCCAAATACTTTAGCCCCTGGAGCATGCGGTATCTGGCTTCTTGCATAATTTCCAGAAAGAAAACTTTGGAATCACTGCTCTGAGACATCAGAAATCAAAGGCTGATAAAAAATATGACTGAATGTCCTAAGGAATTAATTGAATTTCTCATGCTGTTGTGTTATATTTTTGAAAGCATTTGTCAAAATGAAGAAGTATGGTTGAAACATTTTTCTAATACTGAGAATAAGGCTTTAACTAACATAAAAGTTTACTGTCTACCTTGACTCCTGTAAGGATGTTGACGTGGTCCCATACAACATCTTTGTCTCTCAACTGGAAAAATATGGATTTGATGGATGGACTATTCAACGTATAAGGAATTAGCTGGATGGTGACATCCAAAGAGTTGCAGTCAATGGCTCAATGTCCAAATGGAGATCAGCAACAAGTGGTGTCCCTCAAGGATCTGTATTGGAACTGACACTGTCCAATATCCTTATTAATGACATAGACAATGGGATTGAGTGCACCCTCAGCAAGTTTGCAGACGACATGAAGCTGAGTGGTGCAGCTGTCACACTTGATGGATGGCATGCCATCCAGAGGGACTTTCAGAGGCTTGAGAAGTGGGCCTAAGTGAAACTCACAAGGTCGAACAAGGCCAAGTGCAAGGTCCTGCTCCTGGATTGGGGCAATCATCAATATCTGTACAGACTGGCAGATAAAGAGATTGCGAACAGCCCTGTACAGAAGGACTTGGGGACAATGGTTGATGAAAAACTGGATATGAGCCAGCAATGTACACTTGCAGCCCAGAAAGCCAATCATATCCTGGGCTGCATAAAAAGAAGCATGACCAGCAGGTTGAGGGACACAATTCTGCTCCTCTACACCATTCATGTAAGACCCCACCTGGTATACTGCATCCAGTTCTGGGGTCCCCAGTAAAAGATCTTAGATCTGCTAGAGCAGGTCCAGAAGAAGGGCCATGAAATGATCAGAGGGATAGAATACTTCCGGTATGAGAACAGGCTGACAGCTGAGGTTGTTCAGCCTGAAGAAGAAAAGGCTTCCAGGGAGACCTTATTTCAGTACTGGAAGGATACTTCAATACTATAATATGGTCGGGAAAGAGACTTTTTACTAGGGCTTGTAGTGCTAGGGCAAGCGGCAACAGTTTTAAACTGAAAGAGGGTGGAATTTGAACAGACCTAGGAAGCATTTTTTATGATGAGAATAGGTTGTCCAGAGAAGTTGCAGATGCCCCATCATCGTAAATGTTTAATGTCAGGTTGGATGGGGCTTTGGGTAGCCTGGTCTAGCAGATGTCCCGTTCCAGGGCACGGGTGATGGATGATCTTTAGAGGTCCTTCAAACCCAAACCGTTCTGTGATTGACTATTCTGTTACTAAATTGGATTACCACCTCCAAGGCTGCTATCACAGAGTAGGGACAGTGCCATTAGCACAGCTGAGACTTATATAGTGCTGTAAGACAACTTGTAGAATAGGGTTACAAGCCAGTTTTACTCTAGACAGAGATAAACAGAGCACCTACGCTCTAAGATTAAGACACATGAAAAAAAAAGGATAAAACACCCATGCGATTTTGTCTAAATGCATAGATGATACAGAAGAAAAAGCAAGAAACAAACACATCCACATCTTTATGCTATTTGTATGAAGAGTCAAGTTTATTATTTCTTCTGTACTGCAAAGCTAGAGTTGTTATGACAATCACAGCAGTTATTATGTTGTTCACACTTATTATCTTTTCAGAGCATGAGAGATCCAATCATCTGCAGGTTTTGAACACTTCTCTCTAAACAGGCTTGTCTAATGTGACTCCAGTTTTCAGTGATAGTAGGTTATCAGTTGTTTGGCTGCTGCAGGCAGTTACAATATTTTTACAACAGGAAATGTGTCTTCCATACGTAAGAAGATTACACTTACAAGAAATAATGCAGGAAAGGAAAGTGATCTAATTTCTATTCAGCTTCCTTCCTTCTGCAGTGTGCTGCATTGAGATGTTTGTTCCAAAGCACAGATATTAGTTCAAGGCCAAGATTTTATTTACCCTGATCCTACAAAACAAGCCTGCAGCTAAAGGGCAACTCAAGCACCTCAAGCTCTTGGGCTGCATTTACTTTCACGTAAGTGATTTAGGTTAGTGGGCTTAAGTTTTCTCTTTTCAAGGTTACTGAGACTGTCTTATCCGTGGCTGGGAATTTTTGTGTCAATGCCAGAGTTTTAAAACTCCTGTGAATCAAGAACACTTCTTGAAGATGAAAACAGTACCTCAAGCAGGAAGCGTCTTTGAAGGGTCCTTGTTGTGGCCCTGAAACTCAGTATTGCAGACTGTGAGAAAATGGCCATTGTGTTGCATTTAGGGAGACAGCAGAACACCTTAATCCTTGATTGTTACCCAGCTACCACTGCTGAACAAAAAAACCTGACTGTTATGTTTCACTTCTCTGCTTTTGCAAAATCAGTATTTAATTTAGGAAGTCTGAAGTGGCTTTTTAAGAGGAAACTTTCAAGCATTCTCTTATCCTATTTATTACTGACTGACACTCCATGCATATAATAAATTATAAATGACCGCATGCATCTGTCACCTGTCTGCAAGCTAAAAGCTGGCGAGAGACTCTATACCGCTACAGGGCCAAATCCGCACCAGGTAGGTTGCTGAATTTGGGGCGCTTTGAGCATCAGCAGATTTGCAAGCTGACCAGCCAGCGCTGACTGTTCATTGCCAAAGCTCTTGGGAAGGAATAAACAAATGGGTCAGGAAAGGACAGTACTCTGAACTGGATTGCATAGCTGAAGAAATAACAGCCAGGATTCATTCGTTCTCTATTTTCCATGCTGTTCTAACATGGAAGATAGAGAACTATCAAAAATCACTAAACCATTAATACCCTCCCTGCTATATCCTGCATTTTTGGTGAGATAACAGGACTAACTCTTTCCTATTTATATGTTAGAGAGGTAAAGGACTTAAAAATATAAAAAATCCAAGGGATAATTCATAAAGTTATGATGTTGTTTATGATGTAAGTAGTAAATTCTTCTGGCAAGGCAATATTGACTCTGAAACGCAGAAGATTCCCCTAAGGCTAGGCTGGAGCTTCTGCTTTGTGTTTGCATTTGGGCACTTAACCATCTTCGGTGAAGCTATCTTTGGTGAAGATTTTCTTGAGCGTGAAAAATGAGGCTACATGTTTTCTTTTGTACATATTTTTCGGAGCAGTTTTTCAGATGCTGGAAGCATAAATGTAAGCAAAAGGAAACAGTCACAACTTTGTCAACTTCCCAGCACTGTATTTTATATGCTGGTGCTTTTGTTTTCTTACAAGTTCAGCATTGCTTTAATGGCAGCACCCTGGATTCCCCCTGCCCCCACCAAGTTATACATATTAGTACAGCTGTTTTCTCTGTAAAGTCTTTTTGCATTCTTTGCAGGGCACAGGAAGGATGTGGGCTCCTTTTCAGATTCAAATGAGGCAAATTAGCCTTTGCCTGGTTCCTACAGCATAATGCTTATTTTACATTTAAGCATGAGAAACGGGGAGGAAATATAACCCAACCCCTTAGGTGGGTTACATCTTTTGTTTTGGTACAAGCCTCATGGAGTCTTTCTTTGCGAAATGCTTTCCACAGGACATGATTTCAGGATGCGATTCGAAAGTTTCATCATGTAAAACAACTGAATAGTTTGCACAAAAAAATAGCAGCCACAGGTACATCAAACATGAGAGAAGGCTGAAAATGCCAACCTGAATCAGCAGGGCTCAAGTAATCCAGGAAATTCCTGAAGTGCATTGATGGGAACTTCATAACATAGGTGACCAAGAAGCCGACAATGGGAAGCGCTGTGCTGGACCTCACACACCTAAATAATCATCAGGGGATGTGCAGGTCAGGGACAGCATGCGCTGGACTGACCATGAGACAGTAGATGGTCTTTTATCCGAAAAGCTGGATTGCAATTTCCACAAAGAGTAGACTTTGGCCTATTGGGGATACGCTTAGAAAAATCCTATGGGATACAGCCTTGGAGAAAAAAGAGGTCCAGAAAAGCTGGTTGATTTTCAAGAACTGCCTCCTGTGAGCTCCATCTCAATATGAACAGAGGCAAGCACAGGCAGCAAGGAAGCCCACAGTGATGAATAAGGAGCTCCTGACTGAACTCAAACATGGAATGGAAATGTACAAGAGAGAGAAGCAGGGACAGATAGGGTTAGGAAAACCACAGCCCACCTGGAGTTGAACGCAGTAAGGGCTGTCAAAAGCAGCAAGAAGGGTTTCCACAGGAATGTCAGCAGAAAAAGAGCTGTTATGAAGTAGTCAGGTGCTTTAAATTTATGCTTGGCTTTACTGGTGGCAACCTGCCAGAGCAAACAAGCCCTTAGTTCAGTTGTCAGCCATGTGCCAGGTTTGCCAGGTTTTACCAAGAGACCTGGATGAAGTTTTGCCACCTGCTAATGCATGGAAGTGATTTTCCTAGCTCAGCTGCCGTCCTCATCGACGGTTCTGGGGTGTGCTCATCTTGCAGCACCTGATGAGGTCTGTCCTTGGTCTGGGGACCTGCAAGATCCATGCACCAAGTCCCTGTTTGGAGCACAGACTATCCCTTGAAATCAGTTATTTGTTGTTTTTTCTTGTTCCCTGCCCCTGTTCTGAGTCACCATACAACGACCTCTTTTCTTGGCCTACATGAGCACAAACCTGCCATGGCCTCTCCCACTCAGCCCCCAGGGAGCTCTGACGCCTGCTGTGGCTGCAACAGGGAGGCCATGGAGGAGCAGCAAGAGCTTCTACTCCCTCAGAGCCGACACTGGTTTTCCAGACACCTGGCGGCCCAGAGCACACAAGCACCTACAGTTCTCACCTACCTCTGACCCCTCCAAAGCCAAATTAGTCTTCCAGAATACAATAGAACACATATGCCATTATGTGTGTTGACCTGAACTCCCCTTCTCCTTCCAGCTCTCCCCTTAAAACAGTAGTGCAGAGCTTCAGGTCGGAGACCAGGAGTAAAGATAATCTGGTCTGGATTTAGATCCGGTCTTCCCCCAAAGACTGAGCTCACTTAATGTCAGGCTCTGGGTGTCCTCAAGTTGTAGGACCAACAAGGCTGCTCGACCGGAGCTCAATACCTTTAAAACTGGTTTACTTGAAATTATTGTGCCAAAGGGGTACATGGAGGGGCCTGAATAATTCAGGAAGCTCTCAAAAACAAGGAGAATAAAAAATTATTTTAGGCATCCTAGGAAGAGCTACTTTCTCTCTGCTGAGGCATCCACAACACTTTTAATCCATAATTTCCTTTGTAGCCTGCTAAAATATTGACTTTTTTTTTTTTTTTGTTCCTATCACATGCCCTTTCTGAAGACACTGGAAGAGTGTGAGAGAGGGAAGAGACTTGCCAAGAGTTGATTAAGGGATTATACGTTCATGTATAAATGACTCAAATGAGTTTCATCTATTCCTTGTTTCCTACCTTATGCTTTTTTTCCTCCTGTCCTACAGCCCTCATTCCAGTGTTGTACTCAGTCACAACCCACCTGCAGCAGACAAGTTGGAGAGTGGTAAACAGGTATGGATTTTACTGCTTTCATTGTGAGATTTCATTTGGAATCCCTTTCCCAGACCTCAAAGCATGCCCGATTTCTGGGAGCAGAACCGAGAACAAGAACAGAGTTAATCTTTAGTGATGTGATAAAAATCACCCTCTCACACAGACAACTGGAAAAGGATTTCAAAGGAGGTGGTGTGCCAGGCACCTGACAGCAAAGCCTGAAACTGAAGCCAACCCACACCTTCCTGCTCATATACACAGCTTGCTCATTTTCTCCCCAGCACTCCTTCTTGTCTTTTAATTCTACCTGGAAATAAAATGTAAGTCACCATACCCTCACACCCAGACTGTGCTGTGCTTTGACAGGCCACTACTTCCATAACAAAAACATAAGTACTGCCACATTAGACATAGGGTCACCTCACCTCTCTTTTTGTTTTTTTTTTAAATACATATAGCTAGTAAAAGCACTTTAAGCAACCAGATAGGAGAGATGGGACAGGAGAAAAGGACACATGGAAATCTAGTGGCTTTGGTGCAATCTAAGACACCGAGGAGCAGGCAGGTAAGCTGAGCAACTGGGAAGGGAGGAGAGGAGTGGGCAGCAGGAGACGCGGAAAGGGCTCACAGCTTCTACTATTAATGCCAGAGTGCCAGTTGGCAGCTACATGTTGCTGGTTGCGTGTGGGTTGTGAATATAACAGAAGAGATGAGCCTTTAGGGGAGGAGCTGTCTGATAAATCATTAATGAATGAAAATATGAAGTAATCTGTCTGCCTACGAGGCAGAATTGTCTAATAATGAGGATGGTGGACTAGGAAGCCAGAGATGAGGTTCCTATCTCACCCACAAGACCGTTAGCACACCAGCTCTTTTTGCTGTGCTTAGGCAGATACATCCACCTCCTTAAAGTGGAGGTCTGGTTTCTTAAAATCAACACAGAAACCCCATCATCTCGGTCAAAACACGATAATAAAATCTACAGGACCCTTTGTGAAAAACTGCCCCCCCCTCCTCTTTTGTCATGGGCAGTGTACAAAGAAGCCATACCCCTTCTCAGAGACAGCTTTCACAAAAACAGCTATAACAAAACCTAGTACGACCTTTCAGCAGCGTCAGTGGCATTTAATTTTAAATTGATTAACTACATACATGGTACTAATTACCCATGGGTATTTTTTAGCAATCAGACTATTGGTTAGAAATGTAAGGGTATGTCTGTGTATGGACAGGGACATTCTGCTTTCTCTGTGGTGTCCAAAATTACAAGGAAATCGCTCAAGAAATTACATTGAAAGGTGCATTTGTGTTTATGGGGATAGCTGCAGGGATACCACATACAAGCAGTCGAAAAGCGATGAGGTTGTCGGGGGAAGGGCCAGGAGGTTAGCATGGTTTGTTCTGCACAAAGAACTAGGAGGATGTGTTGTGCAGCACAAAATCAATATGGAGCCTGCATGAAAAAGTAATTGTTGTAAAATTCTCAGACTTACTTGGAAAGGTTCTCACAAAGGTGATTTGCAATTTGTGTGAAATCTTTAATTGTTCTCTCTTTCCTCTCTCTTGAAAACCTTGGAATATTTAGAGATTAAAATAGTTTTAAAATAAACAGCTAAGAAAGCCATGGCACAAATCAGAGTGAATCCATCTAATGTTGCTGCATTTGTAGCATAAGAGATACAAGTGCTTTATCAATCAGCATACTTAAAATCATGATTTTCCAGGGTGAACAATGCAAAGATTGCAGCAGAAACCATAAATAGGAGACACATATGGTCAGGACAGAGCCTATGTATACAGGAACTTAACCAAGCTCCTGAGTGGATCTCTGGAATTTAATTGCATACCTATTTGTGGTGCTGGAGTCCAGTTTAATTCTTCTGACAAATGCCCCTGAGCTACAACAAAGTTATTACCATTTACCAAAGGACTCGGCCAGGCAATTTTACAAGGAAATTGCCTGTGCCTAATCTCATTGCTAAGAAGGAGCTAAAATTACCTTAGACCTGGAAAGACCAACAAAGAAGCAGGAAGCTCCAAAAGGTTCAAGAGGTTTCACATGGCTGTTCCTGTAAATCATGGCTGTGGTGATTTGAGGATAAGACCCCTGGAGAGGCTCCTAGTCACAGACACTGTTTTCCACCCAGAAGAAACACAATGCAAGTGACATGACTTAAAGCACACAGAAGTATGATTTCTCAAATACACAAGCCCTTCTGCTGGTTACTGAATACATTTGCATAATAAGTGGGGTTCGGAAATTATCCACTGATGATGTCATAAAGATTTAAATAATCTGCAGTGTCAGTCTCTGCTATTTGCAAGTTATATTTGACACTTTAAGAGCCTTTGCAAAAGATTTAACTGGGTTCCATTGAAGAATCCTATTTTAACAGCTTTTATTTAATCATAAGCCGAGCAACATCTATAAAATTTAATGAATGGATTGGGATGGCTTAGATGTTTCCAGACCCTTGTGGGAAAACAGTACACAACATCAGAAGTAATTACTTTTGTAAATTACAGAAAGCTTTACTGAAGACTGCTGGACGTGTTAAGCTACAGTCAAACTTGCTAACACTAAATATACAGCATTACCTGCTAAAGAACCACAGAAATACCTTGAGTGAGTCACTTACTAATCTATATCTTGCCAAGCCAACCAAGAACAGATTTGTGCTGGTGTCGTCACCAACAGCTACTTCAACACATTGCGTGAACCTCCATGAGTTCAACCTGCGTACCACCTGCTATCTTGCTCATGTGTTTTAGGTTTAAAAAAGAAAGAAAGAAAAAAAAAATCTCCCTTCACACTCCACCACCCTACTGACACAGATAAGCCTAGGACCGATGACCTGGATTCATACTGGTTAAATACAAGAAAGAGCAAGTCGCAAGCAGACAAAGCAAGCTCCAAGGGGATTTCTCTCAGACTTTCACAGTTTTCTGGTGTTTCAACCTACCCTGACTTGCAAAGCATATTAAATTTGCTGCTTGCACTGTCCAATATCATTAGAGAACTCCCTATCATAGAACAGATTTTTTATCAGCCTGAAGAAACTATACAACTAATTGTCAATCATGTCTAGGGTGTCTTCCTCCTCTACCATGGAACTGGAAAGATTTTTTAAAATATATATTTATTATTTCCTCCCTTATTTCTTGTTTTAAATAAGGGAAGTTCTTGTCTGGGTGAGAAACAGAAGTATCTCCACCCTAGAAGAACCTAGAACTACAGATCAAAGCTCCTGGAATTTATCCCAGACTTAAGAGATCTAAAAGGAAAAGAAGATAGAAAGACATTGATTCTGTTCATGGGTAACTTCTAAGACAGTTATATTCTAGGAAAAAATACCATGAGAATTGCTGGCTACAATGGAAATGAAGCAGCAGCGATAATTTGACATAAAATACTCTACACAGCAGCACTCTTACAGCTCCTGCTAAGGCCTGGAATGGTACTGGTCTCTCACGGTATTGAGGGAGAATTTCTTAGAGAAGAAGAGATGGTTAAAAATGATGGCTTATAATTTTTTTTTACTTTAGTCAGAAGTATAACTAGGGAAATATTTAATACATCTATAGAAACTTTTGACATTAAGCAGCAGAAATATTTGACACAGCAAATACAAGTCCCCTGCAATACACGTGACTTTCAATGATGTCTCTAACACGTGCCTGAATGGGAAATCATAATTTTCTTTTTATTTCTGGAGATTTAAAGGTGCTATTAAAGGGGTCTTGCAACACTGGAGTAACAGGTCTGTGTTTCCCACAAAATCTAAAACTCAGGTCTCACATACATTCACCCAAATCACACATTCACAGAAGCATGGGTAAAAGCAGATGCAAGGTGGGGGACCTAAACTGGATGAGAAAAGCAAAGTAACAAAGATGATCTGAGTGTGAGCTCTTCCCAAAGACCCCTTCCTGCTTGTGCACAGCGAGCAGCTCGAATGCTGCCTGGAAATGGAGCTCCTTTCTCAGAGCTCTGCCCAACATCCACTTACTGAAATGTCTTCAAGGTGGGCTGCTTTCTGCATACTCTGCCACGTGTAAGCCATTTTGCACACTGCTAAAAGATATCAGACGAAGGGTGCTACACTTGTTACTGAGCACAAGCCACATGAAACTGCTCAGAGCAAGACAGGAGCCACAGTTACGTGCAAGATTCACTATTGTTGATAAGAGTCAATGGCATATTCCACACGTAACTAGACAAGTTTCTTCAAATAACTGTTTCTGGATAACATCTATACCACGTGCAGAGGATGACACATGTGGAAGGCACGTGCCACACTAACACAGAAATGACGACTACTTCAGCATCAACACACAAGAATTGTGCTTTATACCAGCTTGTGTGTTTGGCGTGCCCTTATTTCCTCAGGGTGAGAAAAAGGCTGCTATCAGCAGCTCCTTGATTCAACACAAGCTTTTCTTCTGATTTGTCAGCTTTGGATAGTGCGCTCTCTCTCTTCATCTGAATCACTTGCTTATAAACAGTCTAATAAAAAAAAAAAAAAAAGAAGATATATGCTGTCATTTGCAACTGCATCCTTACACCTGAACAACATTTAAGGACATACAGGAAGGCTGGTGGTTAGACTCAAACCAAACCTCCCTGTGTAATTACAGTCAGTTAAAGGGCAAAACTCAAGAGCAAAACATTTAGAAAAGCAAATGAAATTACCTATGTCTCCTGCAAATGCATTTAGGAGATATCAAAATGCTCATAGAGGATATCTTAAAAAGAAAACTGTGGATGTGTAGTTTTCCCAGCCAAAAAAGATGCCCCTTAACTCATATACAAGTTTTTTTCTGTGTGTTTTAACACATAACCACTGCAGGAGAAAACAATGAGAAGTCTACAGCATCTGTCAGCTGTCAGTTTCTATGTTTTCTATGAGGTCTGACACAAACAAAATGAGACCAACCTTATATTGGTCTCAAACAAAATGAGACCAATCCCAAGGCTCTGCAAAGGGATCTTAACAGGCTGGACTGATAGGCCGAGGCCAATGGCATGAGGTTTAACAAGGCCAAATGCTGGGTCCTGCACTTGGGGCACAACAGCCCTGTGCAGCTACAGACCAGGAGAAGTCTGGCTAGAAAGCTGCCTGGAGGAGAAGGACCTGGGGGTGTTGGTTGACAGCCAACTGAACATGAGCCAGCAATGGGCCCAGGTGGCCAAGAAGGCCAATGACATCCTGGCTTGTATCAGAAACAGTGTGACCAGCAGGTCCAGGGAGGTTATTCTCCCTCTGTACTCGGCACTGGTGAAACTGCACCTTGAGTACTGTCTTCAGTTCTGGGCCCCTCCCCACAAGAAGGATGTTGAGGCTCTGGAGTGTGTCCAGAGAAGAGCAATGAAGCTGGGGAAGGGGCTGGAGAACAAGTCTCACAACACAAGTCTTGGTGTGCAAGAGTGAACAGTGAATTAACATGAATACAATGAGCCAGACCACAATGCTTTGTCTGTGAAGCAGTTCTTAGCTAACAATAACCTATTCCCAAATATCAAGACGGTGCTCAAAGGAATCCATCTTTTGTCTCTAGAAGATGCGAAAGCAAAAACTACGGAGTTCCTCAACAACCTTTCAGAACATGATCTGTGGAATTGCTTTGAACATCGGCAGCATCATATGCGGCTGTGTGTCAACTCAGAAGGGGGCTGTTTTGAAGGTGATCATAGTTGATTTTCTTAGCTTGTTAACTAAAACAAGTTACAAGCACAGTCTTGGGGGTTTTGTGTTGCACCTCGTGTTTACAGATGTATTTGGAGATATCCTGCTCTACAAATAGAGCAGAATTTCATGTACTGCATCTTCCATCAGCCTTTGTCTTACAAGAGTAAAGACATATAGTTGCCTTAATATTTCTCATTAAAGGATGTAAGTGGAAAGAAATGGAGGGAAAAGGAGATCATGTTTGATAGTAAATGACATACAGTGAGAGACTAATGCCCTAATATTGCAGAATTAGAAGGGTGGGGGGAAATTGACAACTCCTAACTGTCATGCACAACCACCAAATACGATAGCAAAATGAGGACTTTTCTAAACTGATGATACGGTTCAATTACAGCTAATCAGACCCACCATCCATCACAGCAATGGGCGTTGGTGTACGGATGCAACTACTAGCTTCATGCAGACTGTGCTATAATTTGGTGTAAGTTCCCACTGAAAAAAAAGAAAAACTTCTAACTTCTGAAAAACAACAGAAAAAGACAAGAAATTATCTGAAATCCTGTTCCAAATTGTGCAGTTCTAGTTTCTTTCCACAGAGTCTTCTTTCTAAGCAGCATCTTAACTGCATGAATGGGAAAGTTTGTTAACCAGGGACCAAATTAGTTAACATTTCAGATCACATCTAACACCCATGTATATTTTAAATTAATAGTTAAACAAAGAACGTAAAAAATCTCATGCTATTTCTATTTTTATCCTTCTGCCTGTGAAGCCACTTGCTTCAGTTATCATGATTTTTGCACAAAATAAAATACAAGGTAAGAAATGCAGTTTGATAAAAAAAAGCAGAATTTATGTCAGTAAATCAATATGGTCTGAAAGGTTGTTACAAGATTAGATACCACCTTGTAAGACTAGAAAGGCAGGATTGTTACCACTTAGCACAGCATTCAAAACCCTATCAGACTGAGCTAGTGGATTGTGTATTTCTCACTGCTGCTGTTGCATTACATGATTAAGGATAAGGATGCACACAACCTTCAAGGTTTTTCCAGCTTCTGCCTGAGGGAAAATTTCAAATCAGACTTCTCCCTGTCTCATAATACTAAATGGGCCGGGCAGGAATGACATTTACACAGTTGAATCTTTTATTATTTTCTTTTCCTTAAAAACAACAGAAGCAATACGACTTGCTATATTAGATATATTCCTATAGGTGGGTGGAGAACAGATATAAAGGTCACGAGGACAAAACACTATTTATTAGAAGGCTGTAGAAATCTCTGTTAGCTCTGAGGTTTTCAGGGTGATGATACCTTCAGCATGAAAAGGCACTTCTCAAGAATTTAAGGTTTCTGGGTATTTTCTAAAAATTACCATCAGTGATTTACCTGATAATGTGTCTTGGGAAGAGCTGACTCTCCTAGACCAGTGGAGGCTATCTGGGATCCCTTGGTCCCCATGAATACTGCCCACTGTTGCTATCAAGGCTGCTGAAGGATGAAGCAGAGTGCTGCCTGACAGAACTTTCTGCTTTAGCTGGTGGAGAAAGACACGTCAAGGAGGAATTTCCTCCACTACTGAGAACCGGCCTTCAAGATCCACCCATCTTCTTCTTTATTTTCAAATGGTTATTGTGACACAGTGCTGTAGGCATCCTCCAAATATGCACTAATGCATGATCTTCACACTATCTTCTTTAGTTTCTCTTCTTGATTTTCTGGATTGCTTCCCAGACTTTCTTTTATCTTCGAGCTTAGAAAACTGATTAATATAAATAACTGAATGTCCAAAAATGCTCAGCTTTGGTAATCTGCAATAAGATGTACTCTCTTCTTCATGCTCCTTTATATGCAACTTTCTTATGTTTGTGCCAGATGAGCATTTAAGCAAGAGGAAGATATAATGAGAGATGAAGAACTAGAGCAGTGTGCTTATGCCATGAGGTGGAAACCAGCACTTGTTCCTACAGATCCTTACCAAACTCTTATTGAAGGGATAGCTTGTCTATTGCAAAGTATCTAGTGCTGAACATAATGTTTCACAAAAAGCACAAAGAAATCTCCTAAAGAAATCCCATAATAATTAAATGTTCTTGATACCAAAACATCCTGTATCACACACACATATGCATTCTGTCCTCCATTTAGTTTCAGCAATCTCCACTATGTTTGGCTGATAAAATGATTTCCTAAATGATTGTAGCTCTCGAATCTATTAAATCCATGACGTATTGATGGGGCAGAATTGATGTCGAGAGAATTATATTAACTGTCCCCCTCCCCCTATATTTCCTAAAAGAAGTTCACAAGCAGTAAAGCAGCACTGTGGCTGTACTACAGAATACAGCAGGCTCAGGTCAGGAAAATCTATATCCATCCACACATCCTGAACTCTACATACAGATGTATTTATCACTGCAAACATGTATTCATTCAGTAAGTGCCTTACCCACAGAAACAGCCTTATATGATGCCCAGCAATCATGCTCTCTATTCCTTTTAATCTTGAGTATGATTCGTGTCTTGCACACAGCACATCACGCAAACCAGGCACTGAGTACGAGCCCTGCCTCTCTCTGTGGTGTTCCTCACTCCCTGTGCTGCAGGGCTCATTAGCTGCGGGTTGAGAGCATTACCTACTAAGACCCTGTTGCTGCCGGATTATAAACTTGGCACAAATAGTTCCAAGTTTGGCAATATTCTCTGTGCTGGATGTTTACTGGGAGGTTGTTTTTTTTTTCCCTCGCTTTGTTGCTGTTTTGGATTTTTGGCATGGCTTCAGCCAAAATTTTTCCAGCTAATTCTAAAACAAAGCATGGGAGACTGGAGTGATTTGTTCATGTTAAAAGCTTCTGGCCACTCCTTGAGCAGCTCAAGAGGTTTTGTGATTTGGACTACAAATTTGCAAGGTGTCAAGGCAAAATCTTTGTATTTTGTTCTCTGCAGAAAACTCCCAAACATGACTAAATTACCAACCTCTGAAAAAATAAGTCTCCATTTGCATGAGCTCACTAAGGAGGTGATGCTTCCTAGCAACTAATTTCCCTGGAGATTCCACCTACAACGCCCCGGGACCCTGCTACCAGCTAGATGGGAGCTGCCTGGTCCAAGCTGCACTCACACTTTAATATTAAATGATCAGAGCTGGACATGAAACCAGGTGCAAGACTGTTCCGTACCTAAATCTGAACTGATAACAGGTTGGATGGTAAAGTTCCCTGCAGTGTATCATATCCCGGCTTTTATACAGTCCTCTAGAGGGGAGGAAGGGGAACAGAAGATACGAGAACATGCCGGTGTGATGGAATGGGAGTTTTCATATCACTTGCACAGTGACAAAAATACCCTGAAGCACATATAGAAAAGAGCAAAGTTGATGTAACACTCCCTAAAACAACACTTGAATTTTCAAATTTAATGCTTTTCTTTCAATGGAGCATTTGGATTGCTACCTATATTTAAAAAACCCAACCAATTTACCACTTGCAAAATCCTATCACAAATCTTCAGGCTGCTATAACATCATGATCCAAAATTATGGCAAAAGTCTCTGCCATCGAGTCAGCTAAGAAAGCTGAGAGGTACAGCTGCATGTAGTACTTTGCTCCACCTGCTGTCTTAATTGTACTTTCCTCTCTCTTGTCGGGTGGCTACAGCAAGAGGGATAATCCAGAAGGATGGGCCACAGACTAGCTCTCTTTTGCTAAGCAATTCCAAAAATTGCATCACCTCAACTTCAGGGGAAAAAAAAAAAGCCAAACTAAAGGGATTACCGCTGAGATGTAGGAAAACGTTTGCAAAAACAACAGAGACTGAGATACAGAGATGTCTTCTGCAAGAGACTGGAACATGACCTCCCTGTGTAGGGTTATCTGATTTAATAAATTGAACACAAGTATAACAATGCTTCACATCTCTTTAGAGAGCAGACTCTAGACTGGCTGGGACTGAAGACATTCAGCTCTGGGCAGAGGACAAGCTCAAATCCTTACAAATCTAATGGACCAGATTTAACATTTGCCACATTCACAGCAACAACGTGCACATCTTTCACACAGACTAGACTGGAAGAAAAGAAACGCAATAAAATTGAAGGAATTACAAGTGTAGCATAGCAAATCTTGGTAAACCCCAAGATATTTTATAATGCTCAAGCATTTCCACACACTTTCCTTCCTAAGGATGCATGATAATCTTCAGCCCACAGGAAAAGATAATGAAGATACGCAACAAAAACACATTATGAGGCGCATCACTGCCCAAATTAATGACTCTGGAAAATGAAAAGCTACTAGAAATAGGACCAAAATGCACCAGGTCAGCCCTAATTACAGAGAACAGCTAATGATTCTGGCAAAGCCTCTTGGGGCCATGGCAGAATACCGGTCACAAGGCAAAAGTTACAGTGGGTTATTTTTGCTGCGAAAGTGCTCGTTGCAAGCTCTTTGCAAATAATGCATAGTTGCTCTGTAATACTTTCTCTCATAAACCTGACATAAGAAGAAGAATCACCAACAGAAATTCAATAACATTTTTTGTAGATATCAAGGATGTAAAGAATAGCATCATACAAAATGGACACAGTGTATCACTATTTTTCTAAAAGCAAACAAATTAAATACGTATAAAGATACTGAAAATCTGTTTTTTCTATAATTTCTAAAAACCAGCACTGCTTGCTATAATTTTATTTGTTTAAAATATAGAGAGAAGAAAAATATGCCTGTCCTTAATGAGAAAAAAACCTAAAACAAAACACCAGATGAGTGTCTTAGCAGCTGAAATTCAATTTTTCCACTATACAGCTGAGCAACTCAGAATAACTGAAACCTTTGTTTAAGATGTGCAGTTGCTTCTAACCCACAGAGATGTGTGCAGACAGGAACACAGCATCTCAGATTTCAGTTCAAACAACAAAAAGCCTTGAACTTAGGGAAGTATCCCTACCTAAATTCAAAGTGAAAAGAGCAGTGGGTTTTGAGGCACCAAGATATGCATTCAATTTGCAAGGCCTATGTTTGAAGCATTCACAGCTTTCCTGGGAAAAGGAAATCTATAGGAAAAAGGATGAACACACAGTGGTACACCTGGTGCAGGAAGATGCAGGTCAGGTTTATGATACAGCAGCCCCTCTATTCACTTCTCAACTCGATCCTCCTCTGACCTTGATGGCTGTAACCAGCTACAGGTTCTAGACACACAGCAACTGTCTGTACAGTACTGTACAGCCTAGGTCATGCTTAGAAATGCAAAAGAACTCTTATGAAAGGCCAGACTTTCAAGGGGAGCCTGGACTGGCAAAAAGCAATCTGAGCAGGGAAGAAAATAAAACGCAGATCACCCCCCAAGGTCTTCTGTCCTAAATAAGCCATGCTTCTTGGAACTCCTTGCAGTAATATAAGTATTTGATGTGGAGGGATGGCTGTTGAATGCTGTGCTCAATGAAAGACAGGTCAAACCTGTAGCGCTACGCAAATATCTGCTCTGACATCCACAAGGCTGTTTTATAGAAATCGCATCAAAAGAGGTCTCTTCTCACACTCCTTGGAAAGATATCATCAGCTTAGATGAGGGAGTTCTAAATACACCCAAGATTTCCCTCCCAGAATTCAAGTATACTTCTCCAATCAGCTCCCAAAACCACTATGAATTTTGGATCTGGAGGCTGCATGACTTTTTCTAGGACTTTGATACAAGATGAAGAAATAACCACGGAGCTTCTGAGCTCAGCTGCTACGTCAACTTAAATTCAAAATGTTCTCTTGATATCCAGTCCTTTTTGGATTCAGTGGGTTAGGAACAGATACTGGGCAAAACTGTTTCCTTGTCTGTAAGCTTTCACTCTGGGGATGGTCAGACATGGGAACAGGTGCTCAGAGAGGCTGTAGTGTTTCCAGCCTTGCCATCCAGTTGAATTTGGAAAATGAAGCCCCTGAGCAACCTGACCTAATAAGACCTGTTGCAAGTAGCGTTTGGACAAGCTGACATCTGGCAGTTTCTTCCAACCAAAATTATTCTACGATTCCAAGAAACACGCTGCTTCTGCCTCTTTCCTCTTGCTGCTTCTGAATCATGCTCTTGTATTAAGGCCAGCCATGGAGACTAGGCTGGTCTCAGCTGATGCATCTTTGAAGGGAAATTAAAACACAACAATCTAACTGCTGGGTCAGCTGATAAACCTTTTTTCCCTAGTGTTATACAACATCACTATTTCTGAATCGTAACTCGACTCCTTGACCTGTGAGCAGCATAGCTTTGTCACACCCCACAAAAAGATCAGCTTTAAGGACACCCAACAACTTTTAGGATCAAAGTATCGTTACTACCACCAAAAAGGAAACTAGATATAGATCCTATCCTCTTCTGCAACAACAGAAGTCAGCAAAAAATCTTATAGACTAACGAGTTCATGCTGCTGGTCTGTGGCTCACCTTTCACCCTACTATTAAATTCCAGTTAAATAATTGTTTGTATTTGACAGTACATGGATACAGGTGCAAGCCTACAACATGCACCATTGTCAGACAAGCCAAACTGTAGGCAGAAAATTGCTTTAAAGAATGAACTGCAGTAGGGTCTACTCAGGTACTGTTGTACAGGACTTCTCATGTGTTTGGCCGAATCCTTTACAAAATTCTGATCTTGTTATCTCATCTTGTCTTATCTTTAAGACTATACTCTACAGAAGGCTAAATGATCTACATTTAAACATCTGCTAGCTAATTCAGATGTTTCTCTATGATGTAACAACATCTATTTTTTTAAATGGCAGAAAAGAACAAGTGATCTCACAGAGCTGGTCTTTAATTTTCAGTTTTCTACCCTGCAGGCTATCCGACTCTGAAGTCTTTTGCCAGTGGAGAATAAGCCAGTTTTCATCAGCAATCTGCACATGCTAGCTGAATAAAAAATGCTGCTTGGCGAAGGGAAAGAAAGGAGACAATCTTTTCTTGGCATTTTTTTTCACTAGGGTGATGGTGAACTACTGGCATCAGCCAGAACTCTGTATATTTAGTCTCCTACAGGGAAAAGGAATACGGGCCTACAAGCTGCTCCAGATCTGCTGCTTTTTTGCACGTTGGAAGAGTTTTTTCAGGATTAATTCCTTCCAGTTGGAGCATGTCACTAACAACTCCCATTCTTCTCTGCGTCCTTCTCCTTAGAGCAGTGCAGCTCAGCAGTACAGACACATCATACATGACATGACCTGTTCCCACAGTGCCTGTAGACCAGAAGTCTGTAGGAAGCTGGTGCCTCTCTAAGTGTTGTGTACAGAACAGCCAGAGAAGAAGCAAAACTTGTCACGTGAGACAGAAAGGAGGAATATGAAAACTTGTACAGAACACAAACGCATTAACTACCTTCTTATCACTTAGGCATAAGCAAATCATTCTAGCACCATGTGGTAAGAGTGCCAGTCAGACACTCAAGGAATGAAAGAAAGACTGCCCAGACACCCTCCCACTTTGGGAGGCATGTGCTCCCTCTACATTATTTTGCTCCTGAGTTTTATATCACTAGCCTGCTGTTTTGTTTCTCATGTTTTTATAGAATCATAGAATAGTTTGGGTTGGAAGGGACCTTAAAGATCATCTAGTTCCAACCACCCTGCCATGGGCAGGAACATGTCACATGAGAAGCCATTAATTAATAATGTTGGTATTAAAAATCCATATGAATTCAAAGGATACAAACAGCATGCAATTGTGAAATATAAAAGCATTAAACAAAGACACAGTGCCCTGAATTAAGGGGACTGACAGCGAGCAACCATAATAGGCAATGATGGTTCTGTGCCTCTCACAAACTGCAGCTGCGTCCAATGTAGCCTTTAACATTGCATCAGAGCAGCATTTCTTAAGGTGATGCCCGATGGTAGCCTATTATGCAGCAGAAACTGCTTTACAAAGTAACTGGGAAACTCAAAACACTGCAGAAATCTAAGGGGAAAAAAAACAGTGTGAAGAAGTAAATTTTAATATTTGTTCCTTACATTTTAGCCTGTTTTTTATTTAATTGTATACAAAGCTGTGGTAATACCAAAAGAATATTTCTTAGTGTTATTTTTCCTAAAAGCATTAGCTTGTTCTTTGATTTAAACTCTGCAAGAGCCCCATCCTTCAGAGGGAGATTTCTGCTTACGCCCTTTTGGTGGGTTCAGTTCTGTGTCCAGAAGGAAAGGGCTACGCACGGTGTTTTAGGCCTTTATGTTTCTTCTGCTCTAGGTTTTAGCTTAATCCCTTTTCAGCAGAACAGCTACAATCACAATAAGCAGATGCCACTGGAGCAAATAAAACCACATTCCTTGCCTCCAGGTCCAGCATGCTGCTTTCTGTCAATGCTTCTCATTCTGTGAATCGCCATATTGGAGGAAGAAAAACATATATAATCAACTATTTCCCATCAGCTAAAAAATAAAACTGAAAAAAGCTAAAACAATCCTTCTGAAACTCTCATTGAAAACGAAAATTGATCAAGGCAGCATAACTCACCAGAATTTTCCCCCAAAACAGAACAAGTTTACATTCACCACATTTCCTCAAAAATGGCTCGAAAATGTGCCCTGGGAAATGAGAGAGAGAAAGAAAGAAAAACATTAGTGACTGGAACACTAGAAATTATGTTACATTTCTTTCTGACTCTGCTAGCATTTATTACCAAACTTCCACCATTTTTCCTGTTTTAGTGAAAGAGGTAATTGGATTTGATCTTTCACAACTAATTATTCACAACTAATTCACAACTAATTATTAAATTCCACCAGTATTATGTAAAATATTAAAGTAATTGCAGGACTCCCCCAGACTGCTCAGACAAATAACTGTCACTGACATGACGGCTACTCAGACTTCAGGGAGACAAGGACAACAACACGAAACGTGCAGCAGCATACACCGTATGCCAATTATTTTAGATCCAGCCTTAAAAAAATTGGTCAGCCCAGTATCTGGTGATTTTGCTTTAACAAAGTGTTTTTTAAATATGACACAACTAAGGCTCTAGTCAGCCTCCTTGTTTGAAAACTACATACACAAAAAAAAGGGGATTGTGCCACACTACTTTTTTAGACTATATTAATTACTCGGTGTTCTCTAGAAGAACAAAGAAGGAGAAGTCAGTCAGTCAATGCAATATCTAGTTTGACACACACTAGGGCCATTTTGAAGAAGAAAGAGAGCAGAAGTGACAAATGCCATCATTTTGCCAACCCTGAGTAAATTTCAGATGACAGTTACTCCTTGCTTTTCCTAGAGGCAAAATCTTTGAAAGAACAACTCACACAGCACAGACTAACAATGATGTTAAAACATTTCGATTGCAGACTCCTAGAGGATGGAGGAGCTATGATTCTGCTGGTGTTCAAGTTTGGGAGCAGTAACTGTACAGCAAACTGAGAAGGACACATGTTTCCGTGCCCAGGTGTCACCACCAGTGAAGCCAGACTGAATTTGAACTGCTTTAAACTTCCATTCCCCACCAAGTACATGGCTTAATTTTCCACGAGAGAGGCATCTGTGAAATTGCTGCTGGATGAGTAACTTTACAGCTTTACACAGATGAGTTGGAGCCCTGCATTATTGATCGTGGACACCTGCCTCAGCTGCAGAAGCATCAGATCTTTGCTTTGGCACCCCTCCCAAAGGATGCTGTAGACATCCACAGAAAAGGAAGGGGGAACGGCTTCTTAGATCAAATTACATTTACTGGTCATTGTTACATGAAAAAGAGGTAAGAAAATAAAATTTCTATTAGGGAATTGCCAAATAAATCTTCCTTAAAACATGACAACTGGATTACACTGCTCTAAATCCCGATTAACAGACCTCTGACCTCATAAGGCTGAGACTTCATTCTGGGTGGAGAGTTCAGGGTGGGGAGAGAAGAAAAAAACATCATTACAAATCAGAAAGGGCTGTTGTGAATGATTTTAGGAATGGACACTTTTAATCGCAAAACTACAAACCAAAGTATATTCTTCCTTGCTTGCTTACTTTGTTTAGTGGTTGAGAAAAAAACTAGGCATATCAAGGAATAAAGAAATAACCCAACACCGCTTCTTTCCCCAGTACCTTTTGTACAGTTTGGCAGGATTCATGAAAACACTTTAAAAAAATGGGTCTTAACTGCTTTCCTCAGGCTCAGGGGAGGTGCTTATTATTCCAGTGCCATCCGTTTCCCTCCCTAGCTTCCAGGCATTTGGCTTGGAAAGAAAAAATCAAGTCAAGAAAATCTACTTCTGTCTCTGAATTAATGGGATAACATCTGCATGCAGAAAAGTTAGGAGCTTAAGAGATGAGCCAGGTACAAAACAATCCAATAGTACCCCAACTCTGGATTAGCTCATTATTTTCTTCTACACCAAGGGACTAATTTAACAGTTTCCCCAGAGAATTGACAAATAAGGGAAACTCTGTACTCTATGCTGCCGGTCCCACGAATACTTGAAAGACAGGGGCTGGCACTGCTGCCAAAAATAGGTTGAGCCCCTCCTCAGCACTTGTGTGGAGCTTCTGGGTACGGCCCCAGCAGCATTCCCTCCCTCCCTCCCTCACCCCAACACAAACGTGTGCACAGCAAACGGGGCTGGGGGAGCAACTGGGATTAAAATGAACTGGTTGAATTCTTTAGCCCAGTTTGCAAAGTAACTGAAAGAAAACCCAAACCGAAAAACAACAACAAAAACAAAAACAAAAAAAACCCCCACAACTATGCTGGTACTAGGGAAAAAGGGAGGAAAGGATAAACAGGATTTGGGGAATGGCAGGTCCATTTATTTGGCTGCAGTTTCAACCAACAGTAAGACTCCACTGGTACGGTACTGGATTGCAGGCAGCTGCTTTAATACATGCTAAAGAAGCCTAGTCCAGATCCTCCTTTGAAACCATGTACAATAAAAACTAGTAAGAGGGCTAGGTAAAGGGGTGTCCAACTAAATCTGAGGCAGTGACGCAATTTACCATGTCCCTAGCCTTGCAAGATCTTTTGAACTTTGGAGGTGGCTGGTGGAAAGCTTGAAATATTTCCGGAGTATGCTTTTTGCTTGAGTTTAGAAGATGATGCAAAATGTGCCTTGTCTCTTTGGCTACAAAGGAGATGAAGTATTTGATGGTAGAGCAACACAGGGAGGGAGAAGGGAAGGGAAGATATTTTGCTGCATAATTAGAGGTGAGGGCTGGACATAGGTTGCAGAGAAAACCACAGCTGATTCACTCTTTGTTTGCATTTAGTCTGGGGTCTGAACAGAACTCAGTTTTAGCCTTAATGATTTTCATTCTACCTAAGCATGTAGGAACATTCCTTTTTCTTGAAGGCTTCAGATAATATTACTTATTTCCAAATTCTGACCAGCACTATTCAGAAAAGCTTTGCTGTCTTTGGAGAACACAGCATAGGAAATACAAAATAAATTAATATAGGCTTTGATGCACACCAATGTTGGATTCTTTTGCAATTAGTATAATAAAAAGAAGAGATGACAAACAGTTTGTCTGACCAGAACCACTAATGGAAGAGAGCTTATCTTCCCAAGTTTCTGTGTCTGGGGAAAACAAAAACCTAGAGGTAGCCACGTGACTATTCAGTGAAAGCTTTATGCTGTCTTTTGGAGAATTCTATTTTCACAATTAGTTCTTTTAACAGAAGGCATTTACCATGAAAAGTTTTGATATGCTTCGATTATGAAGAGTTGACTGTAAGTGTACAAAGGTATCCAACAGGCTGCTGGCAGCAATTGAATGGCATATATTAAAAGTTTATTTGTTACTTTAGCCAAAGGCAGAGCAGGGAAAGAAGAGCGCTCCCTTGCCATCTAACATCAAATACAGAGTGAGGATGTTTCAGAGTACAATCAATAGTATTAAATTTAAGCAATTTATGAATAGTATTAAATTTAAGCAACATCAGCTTCCCATAAGTAGCTGCAACTTGCTATCCATCCCAGGCCAAAACATTTACAACAGGGTTACCCCCAACTGTGACAAACACATCACTGCCAACATGGAAGTGGTGTGCAAATGAAAGCTGCCCAAGAATCTCCTCCTAAATGGTAAGACATGGTAAAATACTAGCACACCAACAGAAATGAAAAGTTGCTCTGAAGTTCAAAAAGACTTAATTTGAAACTTTAAAGAAAAATAAACCACTCTTGGATGATAATCAGAACTATTATTTGCCAGGAACAACCTTTTCCTGTAAGCACCACCAGCTTCAACAAATTGGAATATTTAACCAAAATACCACCTTTTCCCCAGTGTTGCACATACACCAGCAGTGTTCTTATGTAGTCTGTGTAAAAATTATTTTGTTTTTGTAAAGAAAAAAGTATTTTGTGAAACAGAATGTGCTAAGTAGCATAACCACACATCACTCATATGTTCAGTCTCATGACATTGACTGGTTTATGAGACAACATCTGCTTATTCTCATCAGCCTCCAAATACTTTTTTATCAGCTCATACTGGGAACAAAATGAAGCCGATTACCACCGGAAAAAGAGAACTCACTGTCAGAAGACATAGTAACTACTGTTTCTACTGTTTTTCCAAGCCTGCACTCCCAAATCCATTAAGAACCACTAATTTCAAGGATCTTTAGATCAAGTCCACTGTGAACAATCCTAGACAAGAACTCACAAAACCTCCTTATTTTTCATTAAAGCCAAAATTGTTTTGAAGTGGTTTGTCCACCATTTTAAACAGATAAAAACATGAGTTAAGGTGTAAAACAGTTACATGGTACATGTTGTAGTTGTTGCAGTTCGTGTGACCAGCCAGCCACTTCCTCCAGCTATGTGAAGAAGTCAAAAGTGGTCTAAAAACTTTCCAAATGCTAGTAGATACAATTCAGTTTATGATACTCAAACACAGAAAAAAATCTACATAACAGTAAGAATCTAGCAGTTTTTTATTAATAACATGCTTCTGCCTCTGTTTTTTCAAACCTCAAGGAGAAGTAGGCATCCCTGGTTCTTGGGTGCTATTGTACTGTCAAAAATTGGGAAGAAGAAGGTTTTCAGTTCGGAAAACAGTTTACAAATGAACACATCTACGTAACCTGTAAATGAGCTGGATTCACTTCGTAAAGAAAGTGTTGGTTAGCCCACAGAGCAATAACCTTCCTCTCTTACATGTTCTAATGTCATTCATGCTAATTTTACAACACATATTGTACAGATTCTTGGGCCACAATTTAGTCCCAGAAAGTATTTTTCAGTAGTACATTACTATGGTCCTACAGTAACAACGTCTTGATTAACCCTTTCTAGACACGCTTGAGGACTCTTTTTATCTGGGAGGCTACTAACACTGGTGTTTGAATGACTGAATGGAGGTGTGCATGTTCAGTTCTGCCTACGGTCCAGTATTTTCTGCCTATTGTCACCACCTTAAGATTTCTAATCCTACTAAAAAAAAAAAATTAAAAAATAAACTTCAGAAAAGCAACATTGAATACAAGAAGAAAACCAGTCTCCTGCACACTGACATTACACAGCCAGTTTATAAAGGAACTGCACATCTTAACTTACATAAAGCAATCTAGTACCGTGCAATGCCAGATTACATATAAAGACCGCTTATCCTGTGAACATCTGAAAGCTTTCCAACAATGAAACATTTAAAGTTTAAGGGAAGCTTATAGACTAGCTCTTAGACAGAGACAGAAGCCTCCCTGTTATCTTGGTATCCCCTGCTAAGTGAGGATCCCAGATAGCAGGCACATGATATAAAAAAGCCCAGTCATAAACAGTGGAGGGAGAGCTGAGAGGCAGAAAGAAGAAGCTTCCACAGGAGGCAACTCTTGCAATGAGGACAGACAGCCCTGGACACCAGCAGAAGGAAAAAAGCCCAGCAACACTATTACCATGCTCTACTAAGACTAAATACTATCATTCTGATGGTTTCTCCTCTCATGCAACAGTGCTAAAACTTAGAAAGAGGACAACGGTTACACGACAAGCACCCTGGAATTCTTCATGGGAAACTTGGTGGATTTCTAAAACAGTTACTTGAAAGCTTGGTGCAGTTGTAGAATGTAAATAAGGATAACTGGGTTCTTCCCTTAAAGGAGTCCCACAGGACTGTTTGTTTCAAAACAAAAATGTTTGTCTGCACCAACAAACTTGCTGCTGTCTAAAAACATATCTTTCAAACTGCTGCCCTTTCCGTTTGGAGCAGCAGGAACTCAGGTGCAAAGTCACTGTTGTAGCAGCAACAAGTCCTAAGAAACAGGAAACACGGGAGAAAAACATCAGGAAAATACAGAGGCTTTGCTTGAACTTTTTCTGCTTTTATAAGTGAAGCTATAGAGAGAAAAAAACCCCACAAACTGTGTTAAAGATCATAAGCTGAACTGGTTCTTTTCTGGCCACTTTAATCTCCTCACACATCGGATCTATTGACTTATCTTTAGCAGACATGCTGCTATCAGCTGGTCCCCATGTCCTGGGCGTCCTGTGGCTTCCAGCCCTGCTGAAGCACGCTGCTTGCTCTTCTTCTCCCTGGGATGCTTCATTCCCACAGGCAGTTTAAGCCCCTCGATATTGCCAGCTCAATGTCGGTGATACTAGTACCTTTTTACTCTCTCAAATTTTAAGCGGGATAAACTAAACTAAATCTTCTTTACATTCACAGCTCCTTTTCCAGGCATCAACTTACACTGCAACACAGCAGAAAGCTTAAAACATAAGAGGAACTGGGATCTGAGCACACAAAGGGACCATCTAACCAAGCACCCCAGCATGAAGAGTGCCAGTATAGGCAGAGCATGTGGATGCGTACAGACAGCAGAGGCAGATGCAATGAATCAGAACATGCCAAAGTGTTAAGAAATATATGGTGGGACTGCTAGAAGTTATGGTGAGCAAGTGAAGCACCACACTTGCAAGGGCACCAGTGACAAACACAATGGCACTCATGGCTCATTCCTAAATTCTGCCTTTTGAAATCACTCAGCTAAGATGTCATGTGTTGTGGCCATCCCTTGCCATCCACCCTGTCTGGGAGAGAAGCAAGTGTGCATCTCTTCAGAAGCTGAAAGCCAGTGTGTGTACTGCACACTTCAGCTGCCTTGCTGGAACTGCCTGCCCCTGTGTCAGGCGGCTGCTGCCAATCACGAGGGCTGAACAATCGATAGAGGAAGCTATTAGCAAGCTCAATATCGAGCATGCACTCAGACGGAGAATGTTATTCATATATGAGGAGCATGTGATTGCAGCAACATATGTTACTTCTCAAAACAGTAGAAAAATGACTTCATTAATTGCAGGAAGAGCGTTGGCATTTCTCTTTACAGAAAAATGAGAAGTACTATGCACCAAACAATTTTTTTTTTATGTATATGAATGAAGCCCATAGTCCTAAAAATAGATTGCACTTTCTAACCCTCCGAACTTGCTCCTAGGAATGCTGCTGGCCACTCGGGGAACTGAGGGAGGGCATGGGCAGCCAGCGAGGCAGGGATACGGTGGCTGGAGCCAGCACTGCATTGCATCCCTGTCCAGCACCCTCAATTTGCACATCCTTACCTGCCTAATATGCCAGTGGCATCAGTGAACAGCTTCTATGGCCAGAAATAAACACCGACATCATTATGAAAGTTAAAAAAAAAAAGTTAAATAGCAAGAAAAAAGAGAGCAAGCATAATGTAAGATTTTAGAAGCTTTTGTTTTAATAATTGATTTTGTCTCAAAGAAGAAAATGGTTTTCTTCTGAAGATACAGGATTGACCCTAAAGTACCTTTAGCAGAATCTGTCTAAGCAGCATATTTATAAACCCTCTGCAGGAGCAGTAAAGGCCATTTAGAAGAGCAATTACATTGCAATGTAAATGTAAGATTTTATATACAAAAATTTATCTTTATAAACTATTGTTTCAATATACAATTTCTTCCCCCCCCGCTTTAAGAGAGAATCTTACTTACGCATAAACATTTTTGTGCTTTAATCAGTATGCGAGGTTTCAGTTGAGTACATTATATCCATGATGTACGATGAAAACAAACACATACATATATTATATATATAATACATGAGTTAATGTTACAATATTCCAGTATCCATATCAGCCATTCCCATCATGCAAGAAATTATAAGAAATACAGACATGGGAAGACACAGTCCCAAGTCCAGGTCAGTTTACTTCCAGGCTTTAAAAGTTTACAGAATTCAGCACACATCCTATATACTCTTAGTACAAATGAGGGGGGGAAGGGAACTGTGAATTACTAAGAACCTCTAGTAGTTCAGTCAAGTCATAGATCTAGCTAATTTTGAGTATGTCAAATAATATTTATGTCTTGTACATGTAATGCTTTAATGGATTCATCATAACAATCCCAAAATTGTTAGAGTGTGAAACGAAAGCATGGCATGGTCTGCAATCGCACCACAGGAGCTGGGTGGGCTCGGAAGAGAAAGCAAAGCATGGCTTTGCAGAAGCTACGCCACCTACACATGGTCACATTTCCTGATGCGAAGCATAAATACGTTGAAAAGGGGCTGAAATCTTGCAAGAATGAGCTTTTTGTAAACCTATTTCTATATCAAAGAGAGCCCATGAAGCAAAATGTAAACAGTGTAAGAAAAGAATATAGCAACGCGATTAAAACACAAACAATGCAAATGCTGCACTGTAAACTAATTATTAACTACGAGGAGCTGAAAATAAACTGTTTCCTTTTTGCCATGTTCACTTTAATCTTCTGAGAGGCAGGAAGAGGGAAGACAGGAGGAGGCAGCAGTTTCAGACTTGTGGAGCTTATCAAATCCCAGATCAGATGATTAGAGCAAAGCTAAGCAGAAAACATCCTCCCTCCCCACCTTCCTCCCTCCTCAGAAAGGAAGCACAGCCTTGAGGACCAATCTGCAATGTTTGTTTGTTGCTCTTTAAAGGATTGCTCTGGAGAGCATTTTTCCTAAGCTGTTTTTATCTCTTTCTGGAAGTTTCAAAATAAACAAGAGTACTGGAAATGGAAGAACAGAAAATGTGACATTCTGCTTTATTTTTTTTTAAAGTAAGACATGTGTAAAGCAAATAAACAACATCCTTGGTTGTCATATAGCACAAAGCAGAAGGGAATAAGAGACTTAAATTTGAGAAGCATCATTGCAAAAACCAAGGAAAAATCACCAGTGGGCTGAAGGTATGGAAGAGTGAAAAAAAGAGGGCTGTCTCTCATCTTATTTCATTGATCATTTATTTACTTATTTTAATGATGAGATTTTGTGTTGACAAGCTCTATATCCAGGAAAGAAAAAAAAAAAAAAGAATAACCTGAAAAAAGTCACTGTATTTTAAGAGCTTACTTTCCAAAAAACCCTTTGCTCTCTAGTGGTTTCCAAAAAAGACTTCCATAATGAAAAACAGGAAATTAAATTCTCAGAGCAACACATCAGACGTATAAGCAGAAAGATTTTGCAGTGACATAATGCTTCGGCCTCGAGTGCAGTGTTGAGTCTATTCTTTAACACTACTCTTAAATACATCAGGTCTGCCTTAGAAAGTGTCCCAGCGTGAACCAGACTAAATACAAGGTTCGTGTAATTCCAGGATTGCGCTACATTGATATAACCCTCTCTGCAATACAAAAGTCACATAAAAGCATTTACTTTGCTAAAATATTCTATGGATTTAAAATATTATTATTCAGTATAACCTCTCTCTACTTTTTTGTCTTTTGTTTTTCAAGATTAAGCAAATGTTTGAGCGGTGGAACTAATGAAACTGGATTTCCAGCTCATTTGGGCTTGTGATGCTAAATTTACAGGGTGAGTCTCTCCCAGGCTGCAGCACCCCAGCGCTCCTGGTTCCCCCATGCCACATGGTGCCCAGTGCCTGGTTCTCAGCCACGTTTGCTGGGCAAGCCTTCAAGCAGCTGCTGGCTGGCCACTCCCAGGGGTGCCCACTGCATCCTGGCCCTGCCACCTCACACCCTGCCTGTCTCCTCTCAGCAGCTAATCCATCGGAGAAAGGACTGGGAAGCCCAATGCTGCCCCTGAAGTCCCCTCCCTGGATGGAGACAGTCAGCAAAGTTAATAAACAGGAGGACTGGCACGCAGACACACCAAATTAACAGCCTAACCCCCACTTCCTCAGGAAACCAGGCTAAAATAATCTGGGTTTTCTCTTGCTACGTCCTCCTCCCTGCCCCCAGCTCTGCAGATGCAGTATGGAGAAGGGAAAAAAAAAAAAAAAAAAGGAGTAGCATAGATGCAAGGCTTAAGAGCTGTACTATATCCCCGAACAGCATCTGGATTACTGTCTCAGGCATGTTTCAGAAGTGTCATTGGCTTCCTGTTTAATATTCGTGTTTTATTGCTGCACAAAATCAGCCTCCGCTCAAAGAGCAATCTATTACTCTCACATCCTCTGAGCAGATTCTTAATGAGAATATTCTGGTTTCTTGATATTCAGAGACCTTCTGTTGGTACCAGCAAAAGATCAGCATATGCTTGAATGCATAGTATGCAGAGAAGAAGTCAGCTCTCCCTATTAAAACTGAACCAGGATTAAAAGAGACCTTGAATGACCATCTAGGCTGCTTTCCTGCTCAAGGCAGGATCAACTGCACTTACGTTATTCTTTTTATTAGGCCACCTGATCCTGCTAGGGGAAAACAGATATGCTTTGGGGTCCAAGTCCCTTCCTTTGCCTGAAATCTCACGCCTGTGTGGCCCTGGTCCAGCCCTCTGCCATGCCAGTTGGTCTAGTAAGAGAACTCTGCCTGAAAACACTGCCTTCCTTGCATTACCATGGTTACAATGCTGCTATTACCATGCATGTTGAACCTATTTTTAAAAGCCTGCAATGACAGAAGATGCTGGTTAAGGTCTTAATCTCAGCAGGGTCTAAAATTCCTCTGAGTGCTTACTATTTGTGTAAGAGAAGAGCTGCGCTCTGAAAGCAGAAGACGTGTGGTGAACTGCCTGAGGCAGGGATTCTGCATTGCCTGCATCCCAGGAAAAAAAAAAAAAAAGAAAAAAGAAGAGTATTTATTTTTAAGGAGACTCCTAAAGAACAAGAAAGTAGTCATTCTAACATTAACAGGGTGGGTTAGGTCAGCAGAAAAACTGTAAATTCTTATTAGAAAGCAACTTCTGCACACTGGAGAGATGGGCATCATGGGTGGCTGGAGGAGCCCTCTTGGAACTGGTTTACAGATAGAAAGTAGAGAAAGAATGAGAGGCTTTGGTGGTGATGGCGAGCACCGTGTGCTGAACAAAGAGGGAGCGCCAGTAAAAGAATTTATAGGGCACGTTATGCTGTTAAAGAATTGGGAAGCTGAAAAAATTCCTTTTGCAAAGTCATTACAGACAGACAAAATCATAATTTGAACAGGCCAGAGAAAAGGATGTTGCAGTAATTCAAGACATCAAATGAATGCTTAGATGGTGAATTTCTGCTGTGTGGTCTGGATAGCACAGGGCATTTCTCAAGAAGCAGTATGCAGGAAGAATTTGCTGATCTTAGAGTAAGGACAGAGGAAATTAGGAGATGAATAGATTTTGGCCTGACTGAAGGACACTGGTGTTGTCCATGGCAACAGAGGGAGGAGATAATGGGGAGAGCTGCAGGTGGAGGGAGGAAGGGGTGTATCAATGGGTATCTGTTAAGACACACTGAATGATACTTGATGTCTTGGTATCCACAAAGAAGCCTGGATAAGGGGAAAGAGGATGAGTTTTATGTTCCAGTCCTAAGAATCATATTTATGTATAGCTACATAAGAATGACTCTATGATGATCTTTATATACATATCTCTGTATATAAATATGTATTTACATATACAGATGTAATAGTTCTGCCTGCAGGCAAAGGAATCTGAAATAAAGTTGTGGTCAGAAAAACAGAAGAGAAAGAACACAGCCCTGTACTCCCTGCCAAAAACAGAAAGGAAAGAAGGCTTTTTCATAGCATGACAAGTAACAAAGCACATAGTAGCAAAATGCTTGCCTGATAACTCTCTGGAAAGTTCAAGCAGTCAAAAAAAATATTAAAAAATACTGTTGTAGCCAGCTTCCTTATCTTGCAGCTTGACAAATATTTCCACGTTTGGAAGGCAGGTGTCCCATGCACCCAACCCTGCTACACACCTCACAGGATATGCAAACAGCTACTGGCCCTGTCAGCAGTCACTTAGCAGACAGAACACCCCTTACAGTACCAGGGATGTGTATTTTGGTCCAGTGATGGATGCATGTGTAGCCATGTGTCAAAACCGCCAGCATGCTGAGTGCTGGAAACAAATGGCACTTTCAGAGCAGCGCATCTGGGTCACTGCCTGCTCTTGCTATGCCTGCGAGGACCTTGGGGAAGAAGAGCAGAGCAGGGAGGAGCAGGCTGCAGATTTGAGGAGCTGTGCTGGCAGGTCTTATCTAGGACACTGGCTGTAAACTGGATACCCTCACCCTGGAACAAGAAAAGTGGATTTTCGGTATTGTAAGGGTAAGGCTTTTGAACTCCTAAGTGATGCGGTGACACTGGTTTATTTTCTCTTTACTCACAATTTTGCAGGTGTAATCAGGATTATAAAAGCTCATTCAACCTACCCCTGTGCCCCCAGTAAAACAGACCGTGAATTGCACAGAAAGCACTCACAGGCTCTGCTTTTTAGTACTGTAACTAGTTTGGACTCGTGCATTTAGGAAATGTCACATTTGATTTTGACCTAGAATCAAGTTCACTCCGCCTCACTGGAACACAAGACGCACCATTCATGCGGCGCCCAGAGTGCAGCCTCCAGCTGCAGAATGTGGGTTACCAGAAGCAGGAGACATCTGACAAGGAGCATTCAGAGGAGCACGTGTGCCACTTTCAGCCACGAAAGCATTCAATTATGAACTCTGCAAAATGTATGAATGGTACAGGCTGATAGTACAATCCCTGGAAGTACATATCCATAACAATCTTATGGAAAAAAAAGACGGATGCGTGTCTGAGAACTACAAAGAGGCAAGACTTGTTTTTGAGTATTCAAATAAGCTAATTAATTTCCCCTCCAAAAAGCATTTGCAGAATCTGGGAGCCATTGCAAGGGCCAGTTGTGACGATTTCAACAGCAAACATCATCGGTAACAGCTAAGGTAGCCATAAATCAATAGTCACATTTTAAAGACAGACTATACATGCCAAAGTCATCGAGTTCATTTCTCACGCATACACTTTTACATCTAATGGCAAAGTGTCAACAGCATTCAGGACTACAACAGTCCCACAAAGCTACTGGTGCTGCAGCTGGACACCTTATGTAGAAACAGCACCTGCTGCATCAAGATGCCCTTCTCTCCATTCACCGTGGTATACACTGTGGACGACAACCAGTTTCTCAATTGGTTTCAACTCTGCTTCCTATCGACATGTTAGATATGTGCCCATCCACTGCTTACTTCACTTTTAACCCACCTGCATGGACAGACAGCTATAGCAAGTATTTTGAAGCACCTCTCATACAAAAGGGTATAAAGAAAGAGAACTGTATCTGACCTTGTCATATGTGTGCGTGGGGAGTGAAAACAGCACAGCCTCCACAAGCAGACAGATGCACTCAAAAAAAGGACAGAAAGTAGGAGAAAGCATGCTTCCTCATAAACACGTGTGTTTTACCAACTGTCTGAAATCCAAATCACTTCCTTTTTCCAGATAGACACCTCTGGGTCACATCTTTCAGCTCTGTTAAAATTTCAACAGCTCACTGGCTGTCATTTCATGTGAATAGGGGGAAGGGATGTGGACCGAACATCAGACAGTGAAATGCAGAAACACGGTTAAATGAAAGTAGAAAATCTTCTCCCAGGGAGAGTATCAGGACTACGCAAGAGGGAGAAAATAAAAAGCTGCAGTTCTGTAGAGTGACAGATGCATATCATACAGCTGGGACCACTTATGCCCGTAGAGTTTCCACTGCACTAGCAGTAACGCAAGACTCTTTCCTCCTGGGCAAGCTCTTTCTCACTCTAAGATTCACAGCAGAGCAATTAAAAGCTTCCTAAAAGCTTCATGAAGCTTTCAAGGCTTGCAGCTTCCGACCTAGACCAACTGCATGCATTAGTAGAGAGCAGAGCAGTGGAAAACATTGCAGCCCAGCTGAAGGTTTAAACACCAGTGAGCGTGGACTTCAGCAAGTTCTGCCCTACTTACCTTATAGATATCCAGCAGTTCCTTTGTTATCAATGATGCAAAAAATTTAAGCTGTAGCAAGTCAGTTTCTGAAGGCTGATTCTCTCACTCCATCAATTGAGCACTGTGACCCTGCAAGTGCCAGGCTTACCTCTTATTTTGAAGGGGAAGTGCTGGAGGCCAAACTAGCACGTACAAAGTGACAAGGGCATACAAAGCATTTTGTAGGCTTCGAACAAAATCCTGTTTGTAGGATTCACTTAGTGAAAGAATTTATTTTAACAGAGCAAGCTATTTATAGCAACTCTCCACAGAAATGAACAGTCTCTTGGTTCCTGTTCTTGTGAAATGCAGCTTTCTAACTGGAGAAACTATCTCTTTACTCTAAAAGCATAGGCAAAGGGGGGCACAGGGAAAGGGAAGCAGCTCCCCAACATACACCCTACCACCTCGAGTTATACTAGAGATAAGGTCTCCTTGTGCTGTTAGCACAAAGCGTCACTCATGGTCGAGCCCCTCCTCAGTCACACGGCTCTTCCCCAGCCCCCTTGGCTGGACAGTTGTGGCAAGAGAGCTGCCTGTGCCACGGCCCATCAGCCACAGCTCCAAGCTGTGCCCGTTCTGCCGACAGATGCACACAACTGAGATGGACTGCTCTTCCCAGGCTCCTCAAGATCCACACATCTAATTACAAGATTGTAGACAACATTAAACTGAGCACATCTAGGGAAGACCACAGTTCCTTGAAATAGGACAGGGACAACCAGGAGGGAGAGATCCTAGTCTCTCCTCAGCCAGCCTTTCAGAAGATCCCAAACCACAGCATGTTCACCTATCCTCAAGTTTCATACACTCTTTGGAATAAAAATACATGTACTTTAATCCTGGCCACACGCAGCCAGCCAGCTAGAAACCCACATCCCTGTATGCACACCTCCTCAGGTTCACAAAATCATTACACAAAATCTCACCGACTTGTTACAAATGACCTAGATCCATGGTCTGCTTACTATCCAAGCTTAATTAATTATCTCTTCAAGTTCACTCAGACAAGAAGCTGAGCAAACTGCAGGCACATGACTTCCCTTAATAAAACAAAAAGCTGTTTTGGAAAAAAAGAAAAACAGCAGATTTGCAGTTTCAAAGTACAAAAAAGTAGATAAACAAATCAGAAACTAAAACACACGCATGCAAACAGACATACCACCCATAATTTCTTTTGTTTGAATATTTCCACAAATAAAATGCAATTAATTCTCTACATCCATATCTGGGAGAGTTCTGCTGCTGGGCTTTTGAATCGTGAGACCAGAGCTACACAGCCAATAATCTATACCACACTGTTCAGAGTTTACAGTTTAAACCTGACTGCTGGGGAAGAAAAGAAAGATAAAGCAAGACTTCTATGAGAAGTTTTTACTTTTTTGGCAAAAGCTTTATTTCAGATCAAAATAACCTCACTTTTTCCAGTTGGGATCCTACATAGTCTCATTGTCCTCTGCCCTTTCCAAACTATAGACAAAACACAGGCTCTTACTGTACACCCTAGACCCTAAATCTCATCCATCAACAGCTTTAAAACAAGATTCCTTACACTGCTTCTTTCTAGTATCTCACACTGCCATGCTTTGTTGGTTAAAAAAACAGGCTAATCTTAAATCTAATGACTGTACCAATAAACTTAAATTAGACTAATGGGAACCCTGAACTAAAAATGAAGCTCGAAAAGCTATAGGGTATACATATATCATGAGACTTTATTAAACTATAAATCTATTGATTACAATCTTATTTTCTAAAGACAGAATTATTGTAAGCCAATTTGCTGCCCAACATAATAGCATTTAGTGTCTATAATGAAAATTAGATTATATCAGCATAAGTTTGTTTATAATTTTAGATTAACAGAACTAAACACAGTAAAGTGCTTACACAGAAATAATGACATGCAATACATTTTTCTTTTATTTTTATGACATAATATCGGGTACACTCCAAGTCACAAGTAAGCAACTTGATTTACAGTTCTTGAACTATTAATTTAAAGAAAAGAATTTCTCCCTTCATATTCCATAAAGAGTTAGATTAAGCTGGTATATTTCATCATCAGCACTCCTGATTTGTGTTGGATGCACACCTTTACAATAAGCAAAGAAAAACCCTGACAATAAGAATCGCTGTTCCTATGCCTTAGATGCAGAGCCAGTTCTGCTGCAATTCTTCACTACCCCAGTTCAACTGATTTGTCTGTTGGTTACATTGCTGGGTCCTGGAGACACTGGGGTTTAAAATAAATCACTTCAAAGTGGTTTTGTTTAAATTCTGAAACAGTAGTGGGCGAGTTGCACAGGAAAGCGAGCGTGAACAGGAACTCTGGAGGTTCACTCCAGAAGACTTGTTCTGAACCACACTCCAGAGAGAAAAAGAGAGAACACCCTTGCACTCAATATAAGCAGAAAAGTACACACACTAACATGTAAGCTAAAATGTTAGTGATATTTTCTTGGGACATCTGACAACTCAAACTTGGGAGTCCTTCACACTCATAGGTCATTGACTCAGAGATTGCACCACCTTATTCATTGATGACTGATAAAGTCACAAATCTCCGTATGAAAAACACCATGCAAGCTTCTGCACAGCCTTTTCATCACTGCCGTCTCCTTTCCCAGCAACTGCTGAGTGATACGGTTGTGTCTGTATTGTCTCTAACTCTAGGTCATGGCTGCATTCAGATTCCTTCATAAAGAAATGGATGACACTTGATCTGCCTCACACCATGGTGTCTACGTACGGGCTGTTTGAGAGGGCTAGGAGGAGACAAAGCAACAGCAGTGTACAGGCAAAGCTGCTTCAAAGTTCTTGTCCTGCCCCATTCAGCCCTTCCATTCTGAATCTGTTTCTTTACAGTGCCTGGATATCAGCTGCAAAATAAGTAAGTTTTCCTTCTAGCAACCATTGTTTTTAGTTCTCTCTGTTCACTGTGATAGGTGAGGAAGGAAAGAGCAACCCCACTAGTTATTTATTTAGATTTGCTGCAAATACTCAGGGGTCTCAGTAGCCCGGTTACCCAAAAGGTAAACAGCAGCAGTGACGCACTCCAAGAAAGCATCCCCCAAGCCTATTCTGAACAACAAAAATAACTACTGCCAGCACCAACTGTCATGTGTCAAAACTCAATGCTATTCTTGGAGCCGATGCAGGCTCAGGAATTTTTTTTTCTTTCTCTTTTTTTTTTTTTTAAAGTAAAGTAATTTCAAAACAGTCCAACCAACATGTGATGTGCGTGATGGTCTTGGCAGCTGCTAATTTTCTAAACGATAATTACTGGCAGTTTATCAGTCTTAACAGTTTGAGGCAGACAGTTTGACAATGTTAATGGACGCTGCTGAACCAAAATTCAGTTCCCACGGGCTCTCTCCTGCACACTTTTCCTTCCTGCCAGCTGGAGAATTTCAAGTGTTCTGCTATAATCTAGTAAATCCTCACCCTGCCCCAGCACTGCTCCTCAGATCATTGCCAGGGGGGTTCCATTACATCTCGGTAGCATATGCCATTAAAAAAAAATATTCATTTTTACAATGTATTAATTGTGCCCCCTCTGCCACATGGTTGCAAATAGCTCTGGCAAACAACTGCACCTCAATGAATAAAAAGTTTGTTTGACCAAAGAGTAATTGGAGTTGCTTGGCACTGGAGATGAATACAGCAACGTTCCAGCTGACACATCTTGCACAGATAGTCCTATTGGGTCTCCCGTACTTACTTGTATATACAAAACAGAGCAAATAACCTTTCTTGGAGCTTTGGGCTTAAAAGAGTGAGGTTTCTGGGCGAACTGAAATATTAGCTTCTTTAGACTCTTGAATGACTGAATTTATATACTAGCCCTTTACCTTCAGTAAGCCTCAATAAAGTGCCTTCACAGATGAATTTTGACAAGTTCTATTTTTTTCTCTAGCACATGTAGAATTTTTATTAACTACATCCACAGTCACAAAATAAAATGACATTAAATGAAAACTAGCAAGGAAAAGTATATCTTTTCCATTAAAAAACCCAACACCAACTAAAAACTAATCTTTCACATCACTGAAAAACTGTAACTCTATTGTAACTCTACACTATAGACTTGGATGAGTTGAGCAAATTAAATCACAAGTACTAAATCTCTGGGATGTTGAAGTGCTATACTCACTTTCAGCCAAGCCTTTGGTGCTCCTGATGCTTTTTGCTTCTGCTAACCCTAGTTCATGCCATTAAGTGTTCATAAGATGCAAACAGTCATCAGCTTTGTGTGGTTTTCCTCTCTTGCAGGTTTATACACTTTCTGTCTTTTAGAATTTCTAATGAAAATCTCTCTGCGTCAGCAATTTCAAAGTTTCTCCCATGGAGAAGAAATGTGCTTTTTAATCATCATTATGCACCTAGAAGTCACCATTTTTGTTGCTAGGAATTTTACGGAGTAGGATCTTCACAAGGGCAAAATCAGATGCTCTACATCAAAAGGACCAACAGCACTAAGGACTCCTAGTGTAGAAGCTTTGCATTTGTCTGATTATCCTTCCTGCCAACATCAATGGGAAAATTCCCACTTTTCTATAGGAGCAGGCTCCCAGAGACAGAAAAAAACCACAAAGCATGTACAGCTGCTTCCTACTGTCAGTAAAATGGAAGAGGTTCCTTTTCAGGGGGTAGCAGAATCCACACAAAAGCTACATTCAGAAAATCACAACTATTCTCTTCTAACATAAAATACGACACCTTAATGAACATACATTGTAGGCCTTTGGGAAGGTAAAAGGGACAAGTAAACCACTGAACCTTTTTGTTTGAAAACCTCAGATGTGAACCGTGACCTTTCAATTTCAACTTAATGCTACTGTAGTGGGCTGATTCCCAGGGCAAAGCAAACTTCTGAAAGAGAAAGAAAATTAACCAAAAACCCTGAACAAAAGGAAATCCTGGCATGTGCCAGAAAAGCAAACGCAACTATTGCTCCAGATGACCTCCTTGATTGCCAGCTTGAAGCAAGATTACTTGCTTTGAAGCCAGAGAGTGCCCATAGCAGGTCCATGCCCAGCAGAGGAATATCACTCACCCATTAGCACTGTTGGTCAGAGTGTGGGCTCAGGTATGAAGTGACACAGGATAACCTGTGGTCCCATGTGCACCCCTGGGACAGGCCAAGGGTCTCTCAGTAGGGAGTGCAGACAGGTAGCCCAGCCTTGGCTTTTTCTGCCTGCCTACCAGGTCTCTCCCTGTGGTAAGGAGAGAAAAGAGGAGAGAGACTCGGTTTGCCTGAAGGGGCTCGGAAGAAGCCTGCAAAGCATTATCTTTGCCTAAATTTTTATTTATTGATTGATTTTTCTCACAGATACCAACCTTATGAAATTAAATGCCCCCTTGTGAGTCAGAACATTTTAGACATTGAATGGAATACAATTTAAAAAAAACCAAAACAACAATGCAGAGGATTTTTTTTTGTCATTTCCTTTCTCTTCCAACACTCCAGCAGAAACATTAATAACAAAAACCCAAGCAGTGCCTCGCACAGTGACCCAAGCAGCTTACCAGCGGTAGTATCTGCTCTACAAATGGTACAGCAGAGATTTGCACAATGCTCGTCTGGTGGGGACCAGGGCAGAGAGACACCACTGGCAGCAGATGTGACAAGCAGCAGGCAAAAAAGGGTACACAGGTTCTGGTAATGCTGAAGTCAGTCTGTTCTCTGGGAGATGTGGGACCTTTTACAGAGTTGTTCCAGTGCTGCACACTTCACAAATAAGGCTTCAGCAGCTGTATCTTAGGATATCTGTGTGCACATGCCTGTGCCCTGAATGGTCAAAAGGCAGAACCTCACCCACCAAGAAATAGCCAGACTCTCGTCAGGCAGTATAGGAAAACAGAGCCCCCACGGGCTGGTCAAGCGCTTTGAAGAGCAATTGCTTGAAGATGAACTTACAGCATCATTTACTTTATCCCACCAATTTCTTCCAGGTAAGTACTCATTCCTGCTATGAAACCTCTACTTGCTTCTTCAGAGGAGTAAGTGGTTTCTGAGGAGGTGAATGCTGATGTAGGCTGCACTTTGCAAACACTAGTGACCTGTGCTAGCAGTCACTCCTGCTTTACTGCTCTGCAGAAGCACATAGCTGCACGAGATTTTAAGAAGCCTGTGTTGCTGAGGAGACTCCATTGTCACCTCTGCTAATATCCCTCAGGCTTCTGAGCAACAAGTAGGTAGAACTTCACCTTGAAGTAGTAAAAAGCAGTCTTAATTTCCTGACTTCTCTTTAATTTGTGCACTCTTTTGCTCTCATCTCTAGGCTTTCACACAAAAGAGAGTATGTAGCTTTCTCAACTGTGACAAACTGTGAAAATGAACATGGTGACAGTTGTTCAAAGATTTAGAGACAAATCCAAAAAAGGTATTTAGGTATCTGCTTTTAAATGCTATCCAATGTAAGTTCTAATTTCAAATCCTTAAGAATCTCTTTGGCTTTAGCCCTACAACTTGAACACGGAAGCCAACATTTTGAGTAATCATGTGTTCTTTCAACTTTGTGTTCTTAATTACATGAAAGAAAATTTTGCAAAATAACTAGATTACTCTTCTTGTTTAAATAGATAATGAGAAAGTCTGTCATGCACAAGTGACTGAAAAATGATTTTACATACTTGGCATTTGTAGTTCTATACGTAATCTTCACTAGAAATGCTCAACCCTATAGGTAAAAACAATTGCAAGCAGCCATTAGATTTAGGCATACATATAAACCCCAGAAGCTTTCACTATCTGTAACCTGGTCGACATGGCTGACCATCCGACTCAGCTTGTGAAACATCTGTATTGGTCCACTTTCTACTGTCCTTCGAGCTTACCTCCTTGCAGCTCTCTGCAGCTGTAATTAGTCACATGTGCTTGGGAGAGGAAGATCATTTGGTAACAAAAAGGTAGCAGAAAGGTCAGTGGGTGCATATGTTATTTATTTCTCTCTCTCTCTATATATATATATATATCTACAGGTTCCTCAGTGGACTCAAAAATAACGTCCTCTGGGTCTCACCATGTTCAGCAGAGCGTACAAAACAAAGTCGGGTAGTACTTGAATAGGCTTCTGTAACTAATAGGGATGTCAACTCACTAAACAACCCCCCCTGTTTTGAAGTGGGGAATTTAGGTGCTAATGATTATCCGAGAATAGTGCTGGAGACAGAATAGTGGCACTCATCAGTTACCTTTCACTGATATAGAAGAAAAAGAAGTTTCCTTCCTTGCAGGTATGGATACCCTGAAAAACTGTTAGGGACCAACATTTCTTTAGGAGAAAAAGGGAGAGAAGAGGAACACATTGTTAAGTCAGTTCCACTCCCAGATGTATATGGTATTTGAGATGGCCACTGCCAGTTTCCCCAGCTATGTTTTCATAAAATATTAGAATAAGAGGGAGAATAACAAGGGCTCACCATGACCACAAACAACTTCAGCTTTGCAATGCCCTCTTGCCTGTAATGTAGTATGTTGAGCCAGATGTCTCACAAAAAAAAGAGCTTCCAGTTTCAAAAGCTTTTCTGGAGTGCAGTTTCATGGGAGATTTCTATTGACACCAAGATCCCACTAAAAGCACCTGAGTATCTCCTTGTTCCTAACAGAAAATGGTGTCCCAAAAAGGAAAACGCTCCATTAAGTATTCAAAGAATCACGTAGTCCACGTGTTTGCCAGCCCTCAAGACCAGTATTGGAAAAGGGCAAATAATTTGGGATTTCACATGTGTTTTTCCTCAGCTACATATGATAATAAAAAATCAAGGCTTCAGCCTGCCTATAAGGCTGCATGGCAGAATTAAAACAACAAAAAAAAGGACACAAAACTATTCACTATATATATATTCTGGAGAACCTTGCAAAATTTAAAATGGCACTTGCAAAATTTAAAATAGCTAGTCTACTGCTTCCTCAGAGCTTCAAATGGAAAAGTTATGAATATCTCCTGCTCCTAATAAAATCCCACGTAAAAAGTTGGTATGAAATTACTGTATTCCATGCTAGCAAAGCATACACAGTCTATAAAGTATTTTGAGGTCTATGCAAATGAAGAGCTGAACATCATACAAACTCTAAAACACTAGAAGAAGTAGGTTTCTAAGTGAAAAACATTATTTTAATTTTTAGAAAAGTGATTAATTACTCCAAACATACAACTTGGCATTTGGATGAGGCTGGATTTTTCCAGGAAGAACTATAGGTCATTTTGTGATATCTGTACATTAAACACCCATAAACAGCTGGAGATCAAAATCATAAGCATCCTTAAATCTTAGGAAGCTGGATGCAGGAAAAGGTAGTTGGAGAAGAACAAATCTTAAAAGCCCATCTGAACATTCCATGAGAGACACATTCGTACAGTCAGAGTAAGACTCTAATTTGATGTCAGATAAGTCATATACTGAATGTGTCCCTACTAGTGCCTGAGTTGGCTTGCCTTACAAAGTGTGCCTCAGTTACAACAGTGATCTGTGCTGCCAAGGCAGTGCATGACAAATGGTCCTCCTCCTTCACACCTGAGGAACAGATTCTTGAGCAGCACTGCAAAAGGCACCAGTGCACAGAAGGAAAGCCAAAGCTGTGAAGCAATTACCTCTTTTTCCTCAAGGCCACATGATCCTCAAGATAGCTACTGTTATTGCACCATCAGTTATAAGGTCCTACGCTGGAGGTTAATGGCAAGTAACTCCCTTCACGCTTACCAATGAGTACTATTTCACAGAAACAGCTAATCTTTGCCATTTCTCCACCAGTTTCCTTTTAGAGTTTAAAAGTCAGTAGGTAGTATTATCTCCTATCTGCAGATTTGTCTTCACCCAGCCTTGCCTATAAACAGTCACCTCATTTTCTTCAGCAATCATTTTTTTTCCTAGTTAGGTGCTGCTGCTCTCAGCTCTGTCATCTCTTGCTCTGTAGTCACTCCAGAAGAAGTAATATAGAGATACATGATTAATTCAGATATTGGCCGTGTGCCAGAAGATCAGAGCTTTCATTGCAGTGCTTCCTCTTCACCTCTACCCTCTTGAAGTCCACCATTACATGTAGTTACCATGACTTGCTCAGCCAGAAGTAGAACTGTGCACAGGATGGCAACTCTATAGAAAAGATCTCTGAGTTTTTCTCCAGTAAAGTGAATACAAGTGGTTTCTTTGGAACATTTCTTTATGGTTTGCCCAAGCGGACATTGCAACACAAGTCACCTTTAGGATTTTCTACAGAAAGTAAGTCATCTGCAACTGGAAAGTCACATGCTTACATTTGAAATAATGCTGCAGTTATGCAAACGGATAGCTGAGAGGCAACTCTGCACAACTGATACTGCGTGGGAAGGAGACAGTTTAGTGCTCAGTAGGGGTGACAGAGTGGCACTTCATAGACCAAAGTCTCCCACTTCATTTACAGCAAATCCTACCACGCAGGAAGGAGCATCTTTAAGCATGAGTTGGTATTACTCAGAATTTCAACACATCATCTTGACTTCACAGGAATGAACATACTGATGATAGTTCAACTTAACAGTTAATATAGGCAAAAGCACATTCACTACTGCTTCTGCTAAACCACGTGACAACACAGTATTACTTTCAGGCAGGGACAAGATTTTGTTTACTGTAACATCTCTGCGTCCAGCTTTTGCTCAGGAAGTACCACAGGATACTAACCAACTACATCATCATCATAAGTTGGGTAGGTTATTACTAGACTCACGTAACACAAGCTGCAGACATTTATTTTCAAGATGGAAAATACACATGGAATCTTCTCCTATATAGTGTTTTTGCCATGCTTGGGCTTTTTTAAAACTTATTCTGATGACGGGATACTGACCTCTTTCAGTCTTTATGCAATTTTTATTATACTTAATAGTATTCAGGTAAATGAAAAAGGGCATTCACGATTGATTGCTTTAAAGAAAGAACATGTCAGGATGTTAGGACTGTCAATATCAGAGCAAAGATCAGTGGTAAAGTTGGGCTAGCTTTAGATTTGCTTCCCTTTTCCTAGCTTCATTTGGTCCTAGGAAATGGGAGACTTGCAGAATCTCATTGGCTGCTAATTCACGCAGCAATAAAAATGGAATACTATCTGGGAAAAAAACCCTAACTAGCCATATTTTTTTTTGGATCATGGAAAACACAAAACATGAGAAAAATGCTAATTCTTGGCAAACACAAACTACGTAACACAATGTGTTACAGCAGACTGTATGGAAAGGACAGTCAGAATTCACTAGACCAAGCTCTAACTCATCAATGACATTAGATGTCCCAGAAAGGAGTATATAGCTCTGATTCTGCATAGTCTCTATTTGAAGGAATTAGCTCTCTGAAGTATTGCTTTCATTGAAACAGTTTTCATTGCAAAGACTTTCTTCACTTGGCAATCTGAGGTATCTGGAAACTGTGTCAAGAATTCAGATACATGCATCGGACCATATCCTTCCTTACACCAGCTACCCAAAAGGTTTTGGGAAAGTGATGCTTGCTTTTTCCCAAAACATCTGATAATACAGAGCAGATGTGCAGAAATACAGATATTTTGTACAGGGTACAAGCATGAAAGTTAAACAAGAAGGGAAGAAAAGAGCAGCAGACAGATCTGAGATTCAAGAGAGCTCTCCAAAGAAAGCTAGTTTTTACGGCACATAGGCTGAAGAAGTTACCTTCTCTGGTTTGCACTGCAGCAGCACAGTAAGGCCTGACTTGAGATGATGTCCTTGTGAGTTTTTCCAGGGGCATTGTAGATATTAAAAACAATTTTTTAAAAATAAATCAGCTTAATACAGGGAAGTAGTGCTCCTCAGGCCTCAGACATGCTAAATTCACAATCTCAATTCAGTCTGCACACTCCTTCACTCTTTGTTTAGCATGAGAAAGGAGAGATGCAGAAGCAACAGTTGTATTCTCTGAGCTGAGAAGAGGCGATGTGACTGCCTTGAGAGGGACACAGAAGTCACCTGAGGTCCAGAGAAGTTACATCAGCCATCTCTGAGGCTGCCACTTTTTTTACAGGTTCTTAAGTGATCAGAAGTCACAGGGAAAGGAAATAGACACCTTCCACTCTCAAAATTGACAGGATTTGGAGGTTTCTTAGTGAAAATAGGCTCACCATCACTTTGCCAAATTACCTAGAAAAAGAATTAAAACTATTATCGTCAATGGTGAAGTATGTGGAATTAGAAATCAAGACTCGCCTGGTTCTCAGGCCTTAAAGTCTTAATTCAAACAACTTCAGGCAGAACCTTTTGTGCATCTCTCCTATGAGCCATTATAAATAAGTCAATAACTTTGAGAAAGCAGATGATGAAATCATTGATATATTATGTACACACACACACAAAAGAGAATTCCTTGGAAATAAATCTCAACTTTTGAGCCAAGTAAGGATGAGAAATTGTGCTAAAGTTCATCTGGGCTGAGGTAATTTCTATTTGCCTTGATCCATAAGCAATGAAGAGGTGCATTCAACCGAGCAGATGCTCTTGACAGAATTTTATTGCCTGTATTCCTCATTGGGATGTACAATGGGAAACACAAGCCCTCCAGCTACTTCCTTGTGTTCCTTCTGGACAGACATGCCAGGTTCAGAAGGCAGACAGGCTGGTCAGCCGTGGGCTCTGAGAAACAGAGGCACCGCCACATTGAGGTTTCTGGAGCTGATGATGTGAAACAGGACAGGATTGCCACTGAGGCAGGAACCTCATACACAAAACTTCATGAGTTGGAGACCTAATTGGTTAAGAATTGTATTCTTCAATGTACAAAGAACAAGCTGTAAATTTGGAAAATAAACTTACCACCTTATGGACAGGAATACAGCTCAGCACAAAATTTATTGTGTTTTGGGTTGCTCACTAAAGGTGTCTGCTCTGTGGTCATCAACTTATCCTACTCCTGACACTAACCTTTTCCAAAGTGATAACAAGGAAAAAAATATTTCCAGGGCAGTAGCTAATTTTTGTGTTTCTGCAAAACTCTTCCTTTGGTCATCAGGAAAAAACATTAGGTAATTATTTTTGCTTTTTAGGCCACATATAGTAACTTTACATTCAAATGTACCTTCTCTGTACAGCTTTAGTTTGGTGAGGTGATGGAGTGAGAAACTTCCTATTCTACAAGCACTGCCTAGCCGAGCTGTTACACAAAGCAAGCAGTCTAGTGGGAATGACTAATGAATAAATCTCAAAAAAAAAGGAGGGGAGTGTGTGCAAAGGATGTTTATAGATTTCCACATGGATATGGTCTAGTGTGAAGCTACAACTTCCTATCCATTGAGTGTTTACTAGAAAGGCTGAGAATTAAGATAGAGTCTTTTGTGGACAGGAAACGATCCAAGGAAAATTAAACAGATACAGCCATTCACCATCAAAATGGGAGGAAACACTTTAACTACTAAATAACCAAAAACTTACATAGTATTAGAATACTATTTAAAATTAGGAATAAAGATGTGAACTTCCTCAAGACCTTATATCAGATTGTATCCAGCCCTGCTTTACTTGATCAGATGGCTGTAAATTCCAATAAGGGTTTGACAGATTAACAACTGCAGGATTAGATTTATGTTTAATTAAACACAAAAAACACACAATGTGATATGTATATTTTAAAAGCCTATTCATTTTAAGTATGATTGATGAGATAACCAGGGATACAAATGCACTTGGGGGGGGAAAAAAAAAAAAAAAGCATTGTACAACCAATAAATGAACAGAGAACTTGAGAACTTACAGGAAATAATATGAAATATTTCAACCTTAGGCTCACACCTAATTGTCAAAACAATGCTTAATTTTTTCCTGCAAAAATTTCACAAAGTTGCTTTAGCATAAACAGACAGCACTGAGCTTGGGGAAGGAAAATAGAATTCAGCAGAATTATGTATTTAAAATTTCAATATCTATTTTATTAATTACAACCTAATATAGATTTATGAATGCATAATGATATGTTATGTGTGGCAATTTTAATCTAAATTCCACAGGAAAGGCCCTTCCCATCTGCAGCTGAACTCTTGGTACACACCCAAAGGCTTCATTTGAAATCTGCTCTTCAGCAGCCAGCAATAGCGCTGCACATATAGCAATGCATGCAGCAAACACAAAGAGCTGTTAACTATTCATGAAAAAGAGAAACTAGCAGATGAAATGGTACTGAAAATGGTTACGTGCAACCATAGGTGCACTACTTTTACAAAAATACCCCGAAAGAATAACACAGAAAGGCCTTTTGTCCAAAGAAATTGTGCTGTCAGTGCCTGGTTTGAGTCCCACTGATGTCAAATTAAGGTCTTTCCATTAACTTCAGGAAGTTCCCTATCAATCACCAGATTTTTGTTATTAAAATAGGAAGACAATGAATCTAGGCTCAGCTTATAACTGAGGCTGGCAGTTTATCACCCTGCAACATGTAACTGTCAGCACGAAATCTTACACCTTTACAGGAAGGTTTGTAGCCTTCAATGGTGTGAAGGAAGCTCCGTGTGGGAGTAGAGCATCACTGGTTCTGAACTGGATATGAGGCAATTGTTAATGGTGTGGCTTTGATTTCCAGCTCCTGTGTTATGTTCATACAAGCGTAAGTTCATCACAAGTGCAAGTATCACATAGGTCCTGTTAGCCAACAAGCAGATATTTTGTCCCAATTACTAAACTGCAAAATAGTAAAAAAATATGCTAGCAAAATTATTTTTCATTAACAATCACTTGACAGGGCATTAGAATATTCTGGGGAAAAGAAAAAAGGAAAAGGTTTAATTCTCAGTTTTATTTGCATCCTTCCTCTCATCACTCCAGAGCTAAGTAGTGTTAAGTTTTTGGCTTTCTTACCACAACGAAGCTGAGACTCCTCTATGTTTTCACCAAGACAAATGTCAGCTTGACATATTACCAAGGAATGAAACTTGTGCTATCTATTTATATTCAGAAAGGCAATAAAAAAATAAAAATGGGGTTTGATTTTAGATTATTGGCACTGCAAAACAGTGAAAACTAAACAAAACCAAGTATCTATTTACTTTTGGGTTATTTTAAAGTGGGCTCTCTTCAAGTCACACATCCGGCATGGCCAGAGACCAACAAATAATGGCAGCTTAAGAGAAGTGAGTGATTAGATCCTGAATCCACATATTGTAAATGATGATAAATACAAGTTTTATCTAGGAGTTTCAAATGTCATGGCCATTTGGAATTGAATGGAACATGCATACAAAGAAAACTAAAGTCCTTATCCAGATAAATCAGGAAACACTGTTTACTATGAGGGAAGAATATGGCCTTCTTCAAACCAGCCCTCTGTCCTAAAATGTAGATTGTAATAACACAACTACAAGGAAAATGTTTAACACAGACTTCTTTGTAGATGCAACATAGCCCGTGCAGTCTAAATTTCATGAACCTTGGGCCACAAGTATCACTTTGTGGTCCCAGATGCTACGTAATAACTTGTGATAGCTTGTGAACTTTTCTACCAGAAGGTGCATATTGTGTGTCACCTATCCACAAGGATATTCTATCTTGTGCTGCAGTTGCAGGAGAATATGGAGTTACCCAAAGCAAAGGACTAAGCATTATACAGCAGTTGCGGTTCAGAAGCCCACAAGCTGCAAGCATACATGCCAGCTTACCCCATACTGACTTGTTTCCTCTTAATGCCTTGTTTCTCTTAAGTAGATACTGCTCCCTACATTCATTTTATGGGTGCAACACTAAATAAAGACCATGCTGAAATCACCTTTAAAAAACTTTTACAAGCAATTTTTTTCTTGCATACAGCCACTGATGGCAAATATCTTAGAAGTTAATTTCCCAGTTGGAAGCAACCAATAGCATGAAACTGTACGCATTAGAATACACAGAAAGAAAGCAACAATCAAAAGCTTCATGCATGCTTATCACAAAACCTTGAATTGCTCTTCATTATAATTCAGATTCACAAACCAACCATATAAAAATTAAAAATAAGGTTTTAGACTCGTACAAAAGATTTTTAAACTAAACAGACAAACCAAAATGAAAAAAAAAAAAAATCCAAACAGCTTTAATTAAACAACTGATGTGATAATTCCTAGAATAAAATAGAAAACCAGTCGGAAGCATTAATAAACATATCGCTAAATTAAAACTTACACATCAACAACATAAAGGTAATCTCCAGTGCAGTTGTCCCCACAAAAGAAATAAACCACATCCATCCACTAAGAAATTGCTATTTGCAACAGCTTTTGCACTTGAGAAATTTACAAATGCTTACGCCACACAAAAATGGGGCAATCCAGTAGTCATTTTGGTAAAGGAAATGTCTCTGAAGTTATGGCATTTCACATGTGTGCAGGCTGTGAGGCTTAGGTTAGGTTGCTGAAGGTCAAGGTTGCATTCCCAGGCATAGAGAGAAGGCTAGAAAGACAACCCAAAACAGCGAACTGCTAGAGGTCAAGCTCAACTAAGAGAAATCCTCCTGGCTTGTGCAATGAAATCTCATCAAGCCCTTAGAAGGAATTCCCAGGCTTCCACTGACTGGTGAAGAAGTGAACAGAATATAAATTCAATTTGGCCAAATCTGACTCTAATTAGTGCTACTGAAACACATACAATAAATGACCAAATTACTTCAGTAGCCAATATGATTCCAGCTTTCTTATGGCTGCCACTGATGTGCAGTGGAAGCAGAGACCTTCAACAAACACTTGAGATTGGTGGAAAACACTGTTTCCCTTCTAGCAAAGCCACACAAATCTGGTCTCAGTAAATTCACAAGAGGAGGGGCAAAAGAAGCCAATGCTGACTGGAAGGAAGGTTGGAAGCTGAGCTCTCTGTCTCACTGCCCAATGTCCTGACATGAACTACTGATAAAAGGAGCCAATTCTGTCAGAGGCAAACGCTTGCTGGAATTAAGCCCTTTGTTTTGTTTCCCAGGACTTGAGAGTCCTGAGGAATCTCAAAAAATACAGACTGAAGAGACCAGGATGACAAATACAGACCCACAAGAAATCTTGGGGGTAGGGAGGGGGAGCAGTCCCTCCAACATCAGGCACCACACTAGATAGCCACATCACATCTCATTTTACAAACCAGTTATCAGTGTTGCACTACTGTTTTCCTTCACAAACGTAGAGTTCAATCTCCATATCTGTCCCACTGCTGCCACAAGCTCCACCGACAGTCTGGACCTTGAGCAGGGCGCGGTGAGCTTCCTTTCCACACTGAGATGCTAATGCAAGCTCACTACACTATTTAACCAAAAATGTTGTCTCCTCTGCCCAGTTGGCTTCTCAAGAGTTAAGAGATCTGAGACTACTGACAGAAGAGTGGGAGTGGGGGCTTATTCACTCATTAATGTGACTGCCTCAACTTTACCCAGGGATGTCACCTCAGAGAATCACATGCTTTCAGGTCCTTCCAGTTCATCACACTCTCAGAAAAGGAAGAGAAGGAGCCTCTTCCGTGGCTCTGGCCATACACCTCAGCACCAGCTGAGCCAAGCCATAAGCACTAGCCTCATTTTAAGAGGGTGAAAAAAACAAGGAGCCAACCCAAGGCAAGAGCCTGAGAACACCAAGAGCACATTAGCAAGCACATTGCTGGAATCCCCCTAACAATTAGAAGCTGTAGTGTCAGAACACAGGCTTTGCTCAGGCACCACGAATACTACAAAACTAAGTGAAAAAAATTCTGAAAGAAGCCGTCTGAGGCAAACATAGTTATTGTAGTACTTTTGCCTGTATAATAAAGCATAATCATACTTGTCTATAAAGTATCCTGTTTCAAAAGTTTGAAGCAGTAGGTTTACGCAAAATTTTCTTTGAGAAAGTGGAAGTCTAGCAGTTCTGACCTGATTTTGCCGTTTACAGGATGGCTACAACACTGAATATCCTGATGAAAGGAATCTCAGCTGAAGCCTATATTCTCTCATTCCTACTTCATAGAGCTCATTCTGCAGTACTTCAGAGCGCTCCAAGACACTGTGTCTCTACCCTATGAGATTCAGAACAGATACATCTGCTTCTTGGGACTTCAAAAATAATTAAAGGCAAGATGCTACAAAGGAAGTATGGAAGAAAGAAAAATGTGACAGAAGCAACACAAATCACATGCAAAGGAATACGTGCATATTCAAGTGTGTTGAAAGGTGTACTTTTTTCCATGCTATATGTTTATCTTACCTACAAAGCTAATTTGATGGAATAACAAGAAAGCAACATGGCCAAAGTGAATCCATTTTATTATAAATTTGCTACATTTTAACACCCTTCCAGAATTTAAAGTCTTCCTAGTCTTTTTAAGAATTGTGGCAGGAATAACGTCTGATGAAAATTATAACAACTTCTGTGGTTTTGCTGTAAGTAGATTTGTATTTAACAGGATTAAGTTTACAACTGCTGTTTTAGTTGTTCATTATTAGTGGCAGTTCACAAGCTTCCCCAGTTATATTAAGGAAAACACCAGCGAACAAAAAAACCCCAAACAAACACAGCAGCAGCAAATCTGACTAAATAAAAAAGGAAGGAAAGGCAGATTATTTCACTGTAGGAGGAGCTGCCCTGACTTCCTGGAAGTCCAAAACCCAAAACTGCTTGTACTCTTGTGTGCAGGAGCCTAACAGGGCTCTGATGGCAAGGTCTCACCCTCCCTGCACATCACTGCTTCAACCCACCCAGCCATCGCAGCAGGTGGTTAGGAAGTGTCCTCAGCCTGAGACACTCAGAAGGGTAGCGGTACATAGTCACAGGAACATTTAGGCACGGAAATCAAGTATCACACATCACACTCTTGGAGTGTCTTTCTGAACTCTGTTAATAACATGTGCATCTGATAAGGCAGAGGTTGCTTCTCCTCCAGTATATTAGTGCTCCTCAAAGAGGTGAGCTCAAGGACCTCTGCACGCTTCTTGCTACCTAGGTCCCAGCGAGCTGCAATCACGCAATCGCACTTCAGATGACAAAACACTGAAATGGAAACCCACAAACGGGCCCCTTGCCCCATGGCATAGCCATTTGTTACAGGAATTGTCTCTATGACCCATAAAGAAGCTGACAGAAGTATGACAGATGACAGTCATCACCCCCGCAGTCTTCTCCCGCCAAAGCAGAAAGCTACTTCTTAAGCACTTAAGTAATCACAAACAGAAAGCAATAAGGGTAATCTTAGGCTGGAGATGGAATAATTTCTGCACAGATACTATACTAATTATTAAATATATTAACATAAACATGTATTATTTATGGATGAGATCCATAACTTATCACTGCTACCATCTAAAGCATTTACAGTTTCCAGAGTGAGGGAAATGCTCATGAAGCACAAGTAGTTTGTAATTTTATCAACAGCTCTCAAACCTCCAAAAATACTCTTTAACTACATCCATAAAAATTACAGACCACAGCCATGTTTGCCTTGTGATTACTTGAAAGCTAAATAAATCTTCTCTTTGAAGCAGAAACAAGGCTTTTGAAGTTTTTACCAAGTTTTTGGCCAAAGATTTTATATATAGCAGTACGGATTTAAAACTTATTATACCCCAACCAGGATCATTTTTGGAAACACCCTGCTTGCTTCTTGGATGGGTTTCCATTTGATTCAATCACAATAATTGCACAGCTCTTACAGTACTCAGAACTAGTCAGGAAAATAAAGAATATTGTAGAACTTTCTATTTATAGATGACAGGGCTGCTGCAGTCAGGAAGCCAGGAGTGAGAGAAGCCCTCCTCTTCAATATCACATGGCAGAAGTAATTAGAAATAGCCGCAAATTACATGAATTCTCTTTTCCTTATTTCATATACATGCATGTGTGTGTGTATCCTCTTATCGTAAGCTTTTAGATCACCTTCAAGTTCCCAGTCTGAAAAACTAACACTACATTTACATCTTCAGTCCTATCTTTGCTATTAGAGACATTATCAACTGTATCTATTCCCCGGGTTTTGCTTTCTCTGTTTTTTTTGGTTGTTTTTTTTTTTTTAAATTACTTTAAGACCATATAAATCCTGAAGAAACCCGGGAGGTTAGCAGGTTAGCATTTCCTTCAGAAAAGCCCATGTGAAGAGATGGTGCTTGACAACATCTGGCAGCTGCAGAACCATCCAGGCAGGTTAGTTGCTGGTGAAGTAAATGTGGGACAATACTCACCTCATGTCTGGACACTGCAGAACCTTACAGTGCTCAAACTCGGGGAGAAGCAGCATTATGGATATTAAGCCACAGTAGAAGGAAGGAAACTATAAGTAAGTAGCCTGCTGAAGTCTTCATCATGAGAACATAGCAGGCCAGGAACATAGGTCTATTTCTTGGTACTATGTTATACACAGAACAGCACTTAGCTTTGCTGTATTGCTGGTAATGGTATTAGAAGGGCTATTAAACATCATGTGCAAGGTTTATTACGGTCTAATTACAAAGGAAGTAAGATAAGATTAATTTTTTCTTCACTGTCTCCTGTGGTGTTAAAACCTTTCCCAAAGCACCATGATCTGGTTAAATCAGACACTGGCTGCCTGATTTGTTGTGTTACAGGTATGACCCTGATGTAGCAACCTGTCTTTTGTTCAAATTGGTGAGAAAAAAAAAAAAAAAAGGTTGTGTGATAGTACTAGCAAAAAAAGGAATAAATGATCCAGACTGAATTCTGACCTGTAAATTTAAAATCACAAATCTCAAAGAAAAAAAGCAACGGTTTACACCTAGGGGTACCTGCAGCTTCCCCCAACCCACTGCTCTTCATTGCTTAGGAAACCTTTGTGACTTTGTAGACCTTTTGTGCTGGAGTTGTATGCATCGAGTTCAGGCTGAGTTTTCTGAGGAGCTGCAGCCAAAACAACCCAGTCATTTCCAAGAATATAGCTGGGTGAAAAAAAAGGAACCTTTTATTCTGAGAACACAGGGCATTGAAACTTGTCCCAGAGTAAATGCTTTTCACTTCCCAGCTTGTCAGTACTTGAATCCCGAGGTGGCTGTTTCGCAATGTTTTATCTGTGGATTCGTATAAGTCAGGTGAAATAAAAACATCATCTTGGCCACTGTTTTGGAAAACCTTCCCATTTAAAATTAGATATGAAGGAATGGATGACCACACTGCTATATCAAGGGAGAGAATTAAGTGATGAGTGAAATATTTAAACCTCTATCACAGTCTATATAATTTTCTTGAAAAACTTTTGGTTCTGCATAAAATATACAGTATTCTAGAGCATCTTCCCATCTATTCAAAAAGACCGGTTCCCATTTTGATACAAAGCAGAATTGAACTTCAATCTCAGCTTAGCATTAATGGGGACAGTAAATATAGCACCACAAGATAGACTGCCTGCAACATACGTAACTTATCTGTACAGAACAAGCTGGCAGAGCACTTACGCTTTTAGCAAACCAGACTCAATATAAAAAGGATTTACTTGCATGCAAGAACATTTGCAGTCTCTATGCAGTTTTACTTTGAATAGGTTTAACATTTAACTAGTTCAACCACATTAATCCTTGAGCTCCAGACTCCTGAAAAAGTATTTATCATTTTTCATTTAGAACTAAAAATGACATTTGCAGCAACAAAAGGTGGAATTTCAAAGAACTGTATGCAAATTTTGAAACATCACTATCTAAATAAATATGAAAACCTCCTAACTTTCTCAAGAAAGTAAGATTCATAGCAAAGCTACAGTTCTCATTTATATTAGAATGAATTTTAGGCTTTAAAAGCCAGAAACTGGTGCAGCTTTTTCTCAGATAGGAAAGCCCATCATTTTTGAAGTGTCCCAATTGCAAAGGCTAAATTGCAACAGCAATGATTAAATACTCCAGTCAGAAGGAGCTCTAGATTGAAGATTTAAATGAGAAACCAACTCAGTGCAGTTACTGATAATGCAAGTTAATTAAAAGCATTTTTGAACATTTGTCCTTCTTCTTCACTATGATTTCCAGGTTCACTAAAGAGTTTCCTATTGTGTTGCACACTAAGCTCCAGGGTACAACAATAGCTGCCTTTTATTCAACTCCTTTATTTGGTACTTTGAATTTTAAAGTTTCTTTTGAGATAAAGGCATAGAGAAATGGATTAAAGAAAAGTGTGTTTTACTGCCATTACACTTGCTTTCCTAACGGAGGTGGGCAGATGAGAGTTTGTATGGCCAAATCCATCTCCAGTTGTCTCCCATTCTCTGCCACTACTTACTGTTCCCTCCCCTCTGCTGCAGAGTACAGTCTTCCAAAAAATCCCCCAAAATGCAAAACCTGCTCCCTCCAGATGTTAATCCAAGAAAGGAAAAAAAGGAGAAGCAATTGAGAACAAACAAGAGAGCCCTAAGCCAGTTCATCTCCCACTCCAAGCTAGCTGAAAATACGCAGAAGTGTTTTGACATTTTACCATGTGTGCCTTTCCCTAAGTCCGTACATATCGACCAGCAGGCAGAGAAGTTGCCATCTTGTCTTATCCTGAGGAACTCCTATGTAAATCGCCACGGCACCTTGCCCACAGTTCTGCTTCAGCAAAGGATAACTTGCTCTTCACCTTGGCGTGACTTAGTCCCGCTCACAGAGGGGGATTCACGCAACAGCTCCACCATCGCTGTGGTTGGCAAAATTTCCTTGGAAGCTAAAGCCTGCCCTCCACTTCAGATGGATGTGAGAGATAACTGCCTTCTGCAGCGCGGTCGGATTCTTCAAAACCAGCTTATGTATTGGTTTGTGAAACCGAGTCTTAAAACCTATCTGCTATTAGCTTAATTACATTCCCTGCCCCAACAAGCCACATCCTCAGTAAGTCCAGGTCCTCTTCCATTCCCTGAAGAGCTGCTGTCCTGCAGATGGCAGGAGAAAGGAGGCCCCCCCCCCCCCCCAGAGAATCACCAACCCTCTCCAACACGCAGCAGTCCACTTGCCAGTCATTATCGCTCTCAAACAACTTGTATTGAAAAAAAACCCACAGCAGCTTCAGCAAGTCTCCTCTGACTTCTGGGCCTGAACTCATATTCCTTTGCAATAACTGTGCAATAACTCTCTGTACCACATTCAATTTTCATCTCCCAAATAAAAATTGTCATCTTTTCTCTCAGCGGTTGAAACTTCTGTTGTCAACTCTCCCAGCTCTCTTAATTGAGCATATTTGTCCATGTACTTGCAAATATTCACACTGCAAATCTATGTGCTTGATAGAGCAAAGGTATATATATTCCAAAGGTGCTGGAATAAGTTGCCAAACAGATTTACAACTTGAACAAGATATTAACCTCCTCCTCACTTCCTTCTTTCCAGTTCAATCTCTCTCCAAGGGCTCGTATTTCCCTCCTGCCTGCAGCCACTTCCATGCCTGTTCTGAGCTGTTGTGTCCTCAGCTTGTTTCAGCATTTCCACATTTCAGCATTTTCACCTCTTTCTTACCAGACTCATGCTCAGACTGGGACAATACAAAACAACATTATCCTATTCCTTAATGACATTTATCTCATGATAAATGATAATGACCATTATCTCACTCTTTAATGACCCAGGGTAAAAAACAAAGCTCTGCTCTGCCATCTCCCAAGCAGGCACTTTCTGAAATACAAAAATGCATATTACTGCATTTAATAATAATACAACCAAGCAGCTTTCTAGTGAATGAACTTGCAGCATAACTGGTGTTTAGTTAAAAACTTCTTTTGAATTTTTGGCTTCAAGCCACACTCATCCATATTACACAATACTGTGGGTTTTCGCTCATTTCAAGGCTATGTTTTTTGCTTTACATTCAACACTTCTGCCTTCTCTATACTCTTTCCTGTCCTGGCTGTATTTTCTGTCTCCACCATCTCCTCCCTAGAACCTTTTCTCAACCTTTACTAAAAAAACCACACACCCCCATATTCTCTTCCTCACCTCACCCATGCTCCTCTGACAGGTGACCGCTCAAACTCCCAGGATTGCTTGTGATGTGCTGCCTGTCTTCTTGACAGCACTTCCAGGCAGCTCTGGTCCCCACAGCTTCCTGTAACACACTTAGGGGCGAAAGCAAGCCCACATGTAGGCTGCTGGTCTTTCTCCTCTATCTTAGCAGAGCATTCCTCCACCGGAGTTATACTTTCCTTCACAGAAAGGCTGGCTGCAGCTATGCTATCCCAGACAGGATTAGTCCACTCCAAGTAAAGAAGAAGGGGTTATTTATATATATATAAATATATACTTATATTATCAGGAGGTGTACTACTAAAACACAATTTACTTGCAAGTAAGCACAGAAAGGATAAAGTGGAACAAAAATCTGCAACTCCTGGTTATTTCAGGGCTTGTGGCTGGTGCTAAGAACTCTCACTCTGTGGATAAACACTACTTTTTCTTCAAAGATTGAATAGCACAAGCAACATCTCCCCAGACTGTTCCACTAACGCCACTTTTTCCCTGAACACTAATGAAGTCAACATGCTTTTCACTTTGGTTCGCTCCCTGACCTCTCCAACACAGCAGTGGTCAGACACTCCAACTAGCCTGGGCTGCAGTGATTTTGGGGATTGGAAAGAGCGCGTCGTTACGGCACTGGTGGGGGAGAGGGCAAGGAGAAACATATACAGATAAATTGAAATACCTTTAATTAATCCTTCTGATCCTTAGAAGTGTTTGCAAATCCTATAGACGTGGCATTTCCATCTTGTAGGCATTTTGAAAACAAGATTGAAGTCTGGGCTTCATAGAGCTCCATAGGTAGAATGAAAGTGATCTTAATAAAACAACGGATGGCAGAAAAATTCAGTTATTAAAGAAAAGAAACTCTCAATACCCTGGACATCTATCATCTTTTCACAGTGTTTTCATGGCACAGGCGCTTTGTTCACACAATAGTACAACATTGTACTATTGTAATCTCACTAAAAAGCAGCCTTCCTGGACTCCGAGGCTAGTGGACTAAACCTATATTTCAAACACTTTTTTATTGAATAGTTTTTGCTTCATATGCTGTTTTAACAGATGGATGAATCACTAAATGTTTATTTCTCCACAAACACACACCACTGCAATGAAGCAAATTTGTCAGCGCAAGACAAGCACACTAACAATCTTAAACAGAAAGAAGCAAAGGACAGGATAAGACCAAAGGACTGTATGGTCCATTTGGGAAATGCTTCCTGCAGCTGGCCTGAGAGAAGGTCCTCGCAGTGCTAATAACTGCATGAGCCAGAGGGAGAATTTCAGAAAGAAACAGAGAAGGGAGGGAGAAGCGGAAATGGCAGACGGCAGATAATCTCTATTTTACGCCGATGGACAAAATGACAATGGAAAAAGACCACTGTCCTCCGGAGACTGCAGGAAACCAGTCACAGGATGTGCGCCTTCCAATTCAATAAGTTAAGTGTGTGCTCTGGCTGCTCGTGTCCTGCAATACAAATGGATTATTCTTAAAGTTACAACCACAAGCATCGTCACATTTTTCAGACTTCTCTTACTATTTGTATGTTGAAGAACAGGAATATATTCTTAAATAAGCATACGTTTTAGTCTAGAAGCAACGATACAAAACCTGTTTGACATCCATGTAGCACTTGTAACCTGTTTTACATTGTTCCATCAAGCCCAAAGAATTAAAACTCTCACAGACACATCTGACCTGCTTTTTCCTGTTTAAAGAAAGAGAAACAAATTGCAAATCCAGGTCCTATCAAAAGGCTTTAATGTAACCTTTTCTCAGAGCACAGTATAAATGTTTACCCACGTCTCTCAAAATGTCATCAACATTGTGCTGGGGACAGGCAGTATGGGCACTGAACCAGCTTTTATTAATACAATCATGTTAATGGGCACCAGAAATGGTTGGTTGGGTTTTGTTTTTCTTTTTTCTTTTCTTTAGACTCCTTAAAGTGTTACATCAGGTGTCCAAATACTTCTGATCAAGGGCTTTTCAGTACCCTCCCCCAATTCATAAGCAGCTTATACAATCACACCAGGGATTATATGAATCAAATGCTATTTTGTGGCTTTAAAAATATTTTTACTTCAAATAAATGTCAATCACCAAACAAGATCCTCTCCCCTAACCTCCTTCTGAAAAACCAAGGTGGTGGTAAAAAAAAAAAACAAAACCCAAGCAAAAAAAAAAAAATTTTTCAGAACTCTATCTTATAATTTATCAAGACTGTCATGTTTAATTTAAAATCATTACAAGTCTGAAAACCAGAATATTTCAGAAAACAAAGAATTTAACTTTTCCTTTTTATACATATTTATTAAAATTTTCTGAGTGACCGATTGTCAGCTGTTAAATGACTGCCTTTACGGTTATATTTTTTTGCACTGTTAGCACAAATGACAAAAAAAAAATCTCAGTTCACACTTAAAGTGTAAATTTACAAACATCTCATTTAGCAAGTAAAAGTCGTACACTGTTTCTTTCTTGCATGTCTTCTCTGCATCCTATAGTCTCACCAGCACAACTGCATTTCACAATATCCTATCACCCTTATTGCAAGCACTCCAAACATTTATATATTTCTCTGAATTTTCTTGCTGAGAATCAGAAAAAGACGGTGATGAGTTCATGAGTTTCTGCTTTGACGTGCAAGGGGGGCTTCCAAACAGTTTTGAGAAGTGTTTTACCACTTATTTTTAAACAGAAGACAGACTAGATAATAAAATTAATACTCTTCCATTGATTTCTCCTAACTGTCAAATGAGACAAGGGAAGTGAGCTCATGGGACTGGAGCTCTTCACAGAAATGGTGAAGAGATGTGAAGGGATGGTGATGGTTAATTAAGATTGCACTGACAGTGCCAAAAGTCAGGTTCTCAATTTCTCCTACACCTTTTAAGTATAATTAGGTTTAAAATAAAACAGAGTAACAGTGCTGACAGACATGAGATCACTTGACTCTGCTTTGTGTTACCTGTAAAGGACAGTAAGGTTTATTATACAGCCATTAAAGAGCTGCTTCACATTTTTTACTGAGACTTTTTAGCATGGTACAGACCAGACTCCTAACTGTATACAAAAAAAAAAAAAAAAAAGCCACTTTGGTCACCAAAAGTCACACGGTATGAGCCAGGTAGTTAGAAAAATAAAAGTACGTGTTGTAAGATGCTCCACGGCACCAAGCTTCCTTGCAGTACAGAAGACACCGTCTCTAGCCCACTCAGAAAGCTGACCTGTGGCTTGGGCTGTTTCTCCCCTACATGCACACCATCCCACCTACGGGAACAGAGAGATAAGGAGCCTGCAAACGCCTACAGTCCCAACAGCACCAAATTTCCATTCTCAGTTGTGCCTTTCTGGTTTTTCGTTTGCACAAAGGCTGGTTCGTCATCTTTGCCACAAGCACTGCAGCCAACAGTGAATTAGTGTGGTTTGCATGCGCTGGCTTGCAACACTAGTTCGTAGCGAGACCCCTCTGGATATCGAGTGTGCTACCTCATACCCGAACAACATAAAGCTTCACTACTCGGCTTTTGCTCCCCATGCTGCCTCACTGCAGATTTGTATTCAAAGATCAATTACATGTATTTGCATGACAAAAATATTAAGGTTATGAAGTTATGCACACAAACACCAAACTTCCCAGAGATGTTACTGGTTGTGCTGCTTGCATTTGCCTGTCCTGATTCACCAACCTGCCCGTGACTTCACTGTGATGCAGCTTTTAATTACATGATCACATTGAAAGTTTTCCATAAAAGCAGTCTCCTTCAGTACCTAAAATGGCTGGTGCTGATTCAATGCAGTCATTTAATACTTTTTTTTTTCCCTTTTTGATATTCACTGTCATTTCACAGAATATTCTTTCCAGACTGCTCTGAAAACACTCATGGGTCCCTGCACCGCTCATCGCCTGAGTTTTCTCTCACAAAGCATGCCTTTTTTTTATAGCATCTTAAGACACCAGGAGTATTATTGGCACTTTATGACAAAGAGAAGATAAATTCAAAAGTGTTCTTTATTTAGGTTCCCAGTTTGAGACAACTGAGGCCTGACTATTCAGTATACTCCCAGCAATGAGCCCATTGACTTCCTTTGCAGTTGCACGTACTTGACTTCTCCAGTCACCCCACAGTCTACTAGCACAGCAAAATAAGTCACTTTTCATAGCAACGTGCTTAACTAGATTTTCTTTCCCAGATGCCTAGCAGATCCTTGCATTTTCCTTCTTATAAACTTCTCCTCCTCTTTCACATGGCACCTCCCAGCTCCTGCGACAGATGAAGCTCTGATTTGGCAAGAGCAAATCTCTCCTGTTATAGTCTTAGTTTGCTCCTGGGTGCAGCAAAGAAAGCGGGGATGTTCTCAACTGAGAAGCCCAGGATCACATCACGCAACTAAAACCCAAACTGTAAAGCACACACACTAACACCGCAAACACTTACGCATTCTTGACTTAAGAAAAAAAAAATGGAAATGTTCTTTGAAATGAGACTATTTTAAGCCTGCTAAAAGCAAACTAACCTTTCCCATCGCCTGAGAAATTTTCATCACGAGTGCCTGCAATTAATCAACAGTCTGATGCATAATCTCTCCTGTTTAAACTCAGGGAGAAACTAGAAACTTCATGCTCCTTCTACATCTGTGCTAATGAGAATCAGGAAGGAAGAAGGTGGGTACAAAACACTGTTTATTGACAAATTTCATGGGTTATTGCTACTAACAGAAGGGAAGAACCCAAACCCTCAAATCCTCAGTTCAACTACCAAACCAAACTCTGAAATCTATGACTTCTTCCTCAACCTCCTTGCAAGTCTTTTCCTTGCTGTGGCCTATGCAGAGAGGCTATAGAAATCCTGTGCTGTTTCTACAATGCACAACTTTGTGTCACTCTCCAAAGCTGTTCTCAGAAAAGTAAGAATCATAAAACCTCATCTTGCACCCGCCCGCCCTTATTTCAACATGCCTGTGTGCTTTGTGGTTTAAGACCTGGCTTAAGTCAATGCTGACTTAAATACATACATGTTATAGCAGTTCTGAATACAGACACTGCAAAAAGCCAAATGAGATAGTTGGTAGAGATTATAGGCAGGCACTCCTCCCACTTAGCACCCATTACTGAAAATTGCTGATGTACGTGATCTAACAGCAGCCAGAAAGTTCTGGGCACGTTTTTGTAACTGAACTGGCAATAAAAGACTATTCTGTGCCATACCACTACTTAGGAAAAGCAATTTACCTTATAGAAGCAGTAGGTTATTAGTACCCAAGTACTGGCAATATTTTAGGACCGACACCTCTCCAAACACTTCACTCTTCTTTATGAGGAGTGTACCAAGTGTCTCAAAAAGCAGCAGAGCTATTGCAACTGCAAGCTCCTAACTCTCTGAAGTAGCTGTGAAATTATCTGGTTTAAACGTGTATTAGTAGCCCCCACAAATATATAACACAGGGAAGATTATAAAACCAAATGACTATGTATAGGATTTTTTTGTTCCAGACACATCTATGTAAGTAGTTTAGGTGCAGATGACTGGGAAGAAAAGAAATGGTTTTGCTGGATGTTAAGTAGGCACAGTTACGGGACTTTAGGGTTCCATCATCTCTGTGGTGAGGGTAGATGCCCACACAGTAAGTGCCTGCAGCTCAGCCAAGGCAGAACAATTTGACCAGCCCTCCTCAGTGAGAACTAATGCAGGATGCTCACCCACAAAACACCAGAAGAGTAAGAGATGGTTAACAAAACTGACAAACCCAATGTTTACAGGAGCTCCAAACAAACACCAAGTTTCTCACCCAAATAAAACTGCAGTAATAAGTTTTCTCCTCTCCTTACACTCCTCCTTCCTTCCTTTTCTCTAGAGGATGCACTTATCTTGAAGAAGTCTAGTAAAAGCAGAAAAAGCACAGAAAAAGGCAATGTGCTGACTGGCACCTTTGCTGCTGTTCAAAACATAACAAATATGAAGGGTCAGAGCCTGATACTCTCAGAGGAAAGGGGTGGCCCTAGTCAAAACTGCTAGATTACAAAGCAGAGCGAGAAATCTCAGCCTAGAAACAGACTGAATTTTTTTTTTCTGCTCCCTTCCTTCTCTCTTCAGCCCCAAATTTCTCTTACTCCAAATAGTCCCCATAATTTTTTGTTGAAATCAGACTGGCAAGACGAGGCAGACAGATCCTGAAAAGGACAATGAAACAGACAACAAGTGAAACTTCACTTTTAGGATGTTAAAAAACCCCGTTCCTAGGACAAAGAGGTAGAAAATCAGTTTTAGATATTCTGCATATTACCCATGTGAATTTAAATATAGTGTGCAACCAGAAATAATGTCTTTCAAGTCAACCACTTTTCCAACAAACTTCAGAAGGAACATTACTCAGATGCAGATGTAGTCAAGTCATGTCACTAAAACACTGTGACTGGCTGGCAGAGCAAGTCTGAGAGATTGCTGGGTACGTCTAGAAGGCAAACTGGCTATCAGGCTTCTAAATCCCCTATGGAGTATCACCAGTTCAAGGGGGTTGGGTTACATTTGCTCTATAAAATCCTGATAAATAAATCTAAAGACAACAATTTTTTGTTTAAAGAAAAAAATTGTTTCTTTGGGTATGGAGTGGCTGCACTTCTGAACGTCCTAGAAGAGAGCACCACTGATTTGAAAAAACAGGTTGTAATCACTGCGCCAATGAAGCTCTGTTCCCTACCAATACACCCTCCTGTTTCGCCTTTTACTTACTAGTTGCTTGGATCCTTGGTGCTTCTCTTTCATCTACCCTTTTCTTCCACGTCTCCTGACACCCTGAAGAGATGAGAGAGCACTACAGCTATTCGAACAAAGCGTATGTGCTGACTTGGTTTGGCAGCACTCAGTTGTCTGACACCCGTAAGCACCGAGTTTGACCATTCCTCCAGGAGGGTTAAAAGCACAGTGCCTCCTCTGAATAACTGCCTCTCCTGAACAAAATTCAGTCATGAAGATCATTCACAGCCATCTTCAAATTTACTCCGAGATATCAAGAGGCTCCAGGTTTGTGACAAGTGAACAAATTGCATAAGGCTAATGCCTAGAGGAAATCCAGACTATATAAAAGTCCATGCTTTTAACATTTATTTATTTTTTTTATTAAAAAACACACTATACTTTTTAAAGCTTTTAAGATTTTGCAATATAGTCAACTGTATTTTGTGGTTTCTCACTACAGCAAGAGGGATAGGAAACTGCAAGTACAGTTTCAAGAAGTCATAGAAGTGGCACAAATTTTCAAGTATTCAATATATAGGCCTGAAGACTTTATTCTACTTCATAGTACTAGGCTATGTTTGTTTGATAAACATTCTTCCTAAAGAAAGCAAAATTGTATAACGGAAAAAAATTAAATGATATTAAAATTCAAACAAAGAAACCCAACTCACAGGTGCCAACAAGGACCTTAGAATTAATTTGAGGACTTCCAACAACTCATAAAAAATGAGCTCTTATAGGAATAGCAAAACTAGGTTAGCAGTTTCTTGTTGAACATAGGATAAAGAAAGATAATAATAACAATAACAATTAAAAATAATAAAGAACAACAACAATTAAAAAATAATCAAGAACTACTGCCATGAAGACTTATGCTGTTTTTTTGGGACTCAGCCACTGCTAACTACTAATCACCATCCAGATCTCCCTCTACCTTTAAGTCAAAAAAGGATTAGATTCCTTCTTTAACACGTTCTCCCCCCCCGCAAAAAAAGACAGTCCCCAAAACCAAAGAAAGAACTGTTCAAAAAGTTATCGACATGCAATGGCATTTACTGTAACTCTAACCCAAGCATATAGCACATATTCAGATTTAGGTGTACCAGCAAAGGTAATTTGCAAAACAAAATTTTACAGATAAAGTTATATGTAAACCCTCTCCACCTATTTATTTTTTTGTTTGTTTTAATACATTGTATCCTTTGTTTTGCCTCTTTAGCAAATGTGATAATTGGTTTTAAGTTGCTAAAAAGCAATTGTTGATAAGATCGAGGCTTGAAAATTGCTACAACAAAGAACTATGGGGAATAAGGAACCACCTTAAAACAGCAGTCAATATGTGATTTGCTTAGGGTCAAAAACTAAGGAGCTGCATTTCAATTGGCGATCTGCCACAAGCTTGTCAGAGAATAAAGTCATGAGATGATGGGAAAAAAAAAATCTGACTCACATCTATAACATAAAAGGACCATTTCTGACATTTTGTGTTCATACACACATTGCACAAAGACAGCGGGTGTACTTGAACAGCCCAAGGTCAGCTATCCTGGAAGGCATCCACATCATCAGGAGACTCTGATATTTGTCTGGAGGAGGGAGTTGGTGGGCTTGTCTGTTTGGGCAGCACCGCCAATGCTTTTAACTATTGGAAAACAGAGGAAAAAAAGTGGTTTTAAATTACTTATTTCACCTAAACAGCACACTGAGGTGGCCTCAAGTGCCTCATACTGAGCAATGCCCCGGCTCCTACCACTCCTTTTATAGAGACCTTTGCTTCTTTTATTTTTTTTTTTTCCAGAGAGATTAAAAACGGTATACAAAGAAGTCAGTGTATTGCTTGGAAACATCTGCCAACATTAACAGAAGAAGATAACTGAGAACATTTTTAGGATCAGCCTCTATTACACCAGTCTACGTACTAGGAATTTAAAAAAGCTACAAATCAACTCTACCAACTAGTCTTTCAGGCAGGACAATCAAAATACAGACATTAAAAATATCTGAGTCACACTGGTTGAACTGATCTCCAACATGATTTGAATACCTTAGATTTGATTACTGGGATTAACAAGTACAAACAAATTTAGCCCATAAAAATAAAGACAGCAGCCTTAGAGATCTTCAGGGGCAGTTCCCATTAACCTAGGCTTGGACCTTGGTGGCCCAATGAATCCATGTAACATCTCCACCTCCAAACTCCAGCATCGTCTTCCTCTCCTCCAAAATCACTGCAATATTTAAATATTTGGGATTGGTAACACTTGCTTCCAGTACTAGCACCGTCTAAGTTTTACTCAAATGAGTGGCCAGGGACAGGATGCAGCAGACTGAAGGTGCTGGCATCATCACAATACTGATCTCTTGTGCTCAAAAGCTGTTGCCTCATGTCCCAGAGTTTTTACCAAAATAATATACTTTATACTCTGTGGACACTTTTCGTGACTTCTTTAGCTTGCTAACAATAGCCTGTTATCTTGCATAACACATTTAAACAAATATTAAGTACACTCTGATATACATCCTCCTCACCTTCCCACTGAAACTATTTTATTCAAGCTGCCACCAAATACCAGAAAGCTGGTGAGCTTTTCACACAAATTAAATCAGAACTGGAACAAAAATTCAAAATGTTCTAAACTCGCACTGTCTTCCCCACAAGAGCTTATATACAGCATGAAGCAAACCCAGTTTCTGACTAAAATAAAAGCAAATAAATAAAAGCATGCACCCTCCAAGATGGTCAACCTCACCTCGGTGGCCATGGCAAGAGGTGTTCTCCAGCACTGCCAATAGTACCCAAGGAAGGTTTGTGTCCCTCAAGGACCTGCAGGATGCATTTAATCCTGTCAACAGGCAAAACTGCACATTTCTCCACATAATACAGGGATAGGTATCATAGCAAGCCTCTGCTTTGGTATAGCTCTTGCACATGGTTCTTCTGCTACACAATGATGCCTGGATAACCTGAACAACCTGTGCAATGTGAGGTTTGTTTCTGTACCAGTAGGGGCTTCTTACTCACCTTTGAGCTCCATTCAACTCAGCCTACAGACTTGGACTGTAACAACTGTATGGAGCGAAAATATACAAGTAATTCTCTGAGGCAGGGCAAAAAATAATCCACCCTTTTATTTTTTAATCACCGTGAATATAAGCAGTTCTGCAGCATTATGGTCGGAGCATTGTGAACACCCATTAGCTCAAGGATAAATAGCTCATTTGTGTCAGTAGATGAGAGGATTTGCAGGCAAGGCAAGGAAGGTGAGCAATGGAGAAGTCTGAGGTAAACAAACATGAAGACAGGATGGCTGCAAGCAGGGTTATGGGAATGAAACATGTGAAAGAGTGACCTCTAAAAGAGCCTCTGTTTGCCACAGCCAGTGCCACAGAGCTAGTACAAATACCCAAAGAAAAATTACAGAAGGAAAACAGTGGTGGCAACAGCCAGAGTAGGAAGGGAGACTTTGAAGAAGTTCCCTGGTGGAGACAAATACTGAATACCAAGCTCAAGTCTCTCTACCAATGCTTCCTTTTACACCCATCAGCCTTTTAAGGTTTCTTCCTCAGATGTGCTGGAAGGACCACATGACACAGCAACCCCTCAGCCCAGCCATCTCTCTGATGATCAGATGGTCAAGCAGCAGTTGTATACGCTCAATACCCCGGCACCTACCTTGCCACGCTTTTCAGGAGCCAGAATTCCCTAAAGAAAATGCAAATTGCTTAGACATTAAAGCAGGCATATGCATGTGGAAGATTTATGCCTTCAGCTGTTTTCCTGCACTGGTGTGTGAGGACATCTGAACTAGGTGATGGGAGCAATACGCTCCTGGAAGTGGCAGCAACTGCAGGACAAGTCCCGCACATGCAGGCTAGGTAGTGGTTGTTAGGCTTTTTTTGTATTCCAGCTGTTCTGGATTTTTCAAGCAAATGTTCACTTAAGTACTTAGAGTATTTATCATAAAATTCTCATTTTGTGTGTGTTTAAAAAAAAACATAGGAACATTAAATTTTTGAAAAGCACAGACTATAGGTAGCCACAGATACTTCAGTCACCTATAATAGTGCAACTTGCAATGACAGAGTCTCAGAAATCGAATGGTGAAGAACCACTTTCTGGGTATAAAATCTTCAGCATGTGTTACTGTCACACAGCTCCTGCGAGGCTCATCTGGGTGGCACGCCTGTTTCAATCCCCATATTTGCTACAAAACATTAACACTAAAGTGGGTAACTTAGCTAATAGCTAAAGTACTGCCAGGAGAACAAATAGCAATGCATCTCTTTCTTTTCATGTGCTGTCTCTTCACTGTTTTACCAAAAGAATCACTGTGATACGATCTTACTGCTTCTAGTTATACTGCCATATGCAGCATAAAAGTCTGGGGTAAAAATCCACTACAGGGTGATGGAAGCCGCTGCAGTTTTGCGTATGTAAACACTCGTTTGGTCATATGGGCCATCTCTGTACCAGCTCTTCTTGAGGTGACAGAGAAGCCCACAAGGGCTCCCCTGCAAAGGAGAGTTGCCATCACTTCAGCTTGAGAGAAGCAAAGACAACTGACAGCGGCTGAAGATCTGGCACCAAATAAGCAATATAACTAGCTGGCAGGTGGAAGGAAGTAATTATTCCTCTCTATGCAGCATTTGTAAGACCACATGTGGAGTAACTGGTCTGGTTTGGAGAGTCCTGGGAAAAGAATGACAGACTGGAGTGAGACCAGTGGATGGCCACCAAGATGCTGCAGCACTTGGTATATGAAGGAGAGATCAAGAGATATGGGTTTGTTCAGTCCATCCTGAGAGATACTCAAAACCAGACTGGATGAGCCCTTGGCGTTGAAATCAGACATGGCTTTGAGGTTACTCCTGTTCTGTGTGGGATGATAATTTCCACAGGGCCCTTCACACCTAGATTCTTCTGTGTTTAATGTTTAAAAGTATTAAGAGCTCATCTCAGAGAAGTTAAGACAACAAAAACGCAGTTCAACATCAGAACTATTAAAACATTCTTTTAGAATAGAAGACTGTTAGCTCTAAAGAGAGTCCAGTTACAGAAAATAAATTGTTACATCATGACCAGGGGAAGAAAAATAAAACAATTTATCATTTCTTCAAACAAAACTAGAAGGTTTTCCACCCTTTAGGTTTAAAGCATGAAGTGAAAGACTCCAAAGCTACAGACTTGTCATGATACACACAGGTTTAGCAAGTTCCTATACCAGCCATCATAAAGTAAATCTACATGACGCAGTTTGACTGCCATTTTCAATATGTTTTCTAAGAAATTATACCTCGTGGTGGCAACATATTGCTGATTATGTAAGAAATTCCTATGATTGCAGTTTGGAGTGACTACATTATTGGCAAACATATACCTTAATTTCCCTTGCAGAGTTGTCCATACCTTTAAGATCTGTGATATTTTGCTTTTGGAAGGGAGTGCTAACAATGGTCCAGCACCACTACGAAATCCACAGTAATGTTCTAACACTTCAAAATTAAATTCAAGACAGCAAGTGCTCTAAACCAGTTTACTTTGAAAAGTTCTCACTCATCAAGAAGTACTCTCCCACTCTCATGGTGACATAATTTGAATGGTGATTGTATCTTTTTTAAATAAAAAAAAATTGAAAATAAATGCTGCATACAATTGCAGCATCATGTCATTTCAAAGCTTGTGGGTAGCTGGTATGGATGGTGCTCCCAAGGAACACAATCACTCTTCTTCAGCGGGCCAGATAATGTAAAAAAACCAAAAGGATTTCTTTTAAATTTAGTAGCAATTTTTTAAAAAGCTAGTTTGAGTAGTCTTTGGTGCCGTGAAAGTGAACATTCATCTATTTAATCCACTCTTTCAGGTCATTGCTCTCGCGCCTCTTCTTTTTTTGTGTCAAAAAGTAAAGTACAACCTCTACAGCACCACACTGTACTGTGCAGATACACTCACAACAAATATGAACACATGATGGTGGTCCTGGAAGTGGTCCAGGCATATCAGCATGATGCTCCTCCTGGGCTGCTGGAGCTATCCTGACTCTCACACACGAGCTCTTCTGTCCACCTCAGCACAGTGCTGTGCAGACAGATCCCAAATCTGAGGTCTGCTCTACCCAAGGAAGTAAAACCAAAGCAATGTTTTTTTTGATCCACCCTCCGCATGGTCTGGTCCAGATTATTCTCAGCACAGTCCTGCTATGCCACATTAGCTCTCAAAGGATGACAACTAGTTTTTCTAAGACACAAACTCACAGAGAAATCATGGAGGATCAACAGCAAAATTAGCCCGACTTATTTAACACCTACAGCTCTACAGTCAGCTTCATAAAGCAGAACTAACTCTTTAGCACAGGGAGGAAAAGGAAAAACCCCGAACAACGTAAAATTACAACAGTTCAAATTATGACTTGCTGCAAATGTAGCAAGAGCAGAGACAAGGTCACCTCACCCTTGAAGAAGCAACTGAATCACACTGATGCCAGAGGAAGTCCACAATTGAAAAAAAAAAAAAAAAAAGCCTATAAAAGAAAGAAGTTCTTTAACCTTTTACAGGGCTGGCAGCAACTTGTACTGAATGTCAAGTCATCAAGTAGGGCAAACCAATGCTCTCCTCATTCTGCTTGTGATGACCGAGAAGCAGGAAGAGGGACACAGTCTTCTCTGCGCACTTTGTCCACAGCCCTATTTGTTCCTTTTTGGCAGCCCCAACTGAACATTAGGACAAGGAATTCTGCAGGTTTTAAGCATGTCAGTAATGCTGCCTCAAACAAGAAGTATAGTCAATACTCCTTTCCTACCTCCTCCAACGTAATTTTGACCTTCAGATGTAAGAGGTCATTTCATAAGGTCACATCAATTAGTAGCTCTCTTCTCAGCCAAACTTTTGTGTTCATTACACTTCCTACAAAAGGGAAACTCCTAGAGAGGTGGTCAAAAGAAATCAAAGTCAACATTACGCACATTTTTTTGAGAGCATACAGCCTATTACACGGAGAGCTAAGTCTGGCTCTTCAGCTTGCCAGCTTCTCTACGCTGACCTTATGTGAAATATAGGCTCATAGGCTTGCGAAGTTTTTCAACAGTGATTACAATTAATAAAATGAGTGGCATTAAACATTTGATTTTTTTTTCTTCTAAACCTGGTTTGCCTCAGTCTTTCTAAATAAATATAAAAGAGATTAAAAATAAAAATGAAATAAAAATCCAGTTTGTATTCCCCATCACTACTCCAGAGTATGAGGTTTTATCAAAATAAGACTGTTGATCATAGTTGAAACAAAGCCCTGCATATTTAGCTAAATGCTTTAAATGAAAACTATGAATAACATCAGATACCGTGCTATTCAAAGAATTAGGTTGTAATAGTTTTACTCCTTCCTGAAGAGTGAAACCAGCAAAACATGAACGATGAATCTGGAAATGGAACCTAGAATATCTTTTGACAAAACCACCAATTTGAAAGCTGCCCGGCACAGTAACGACCACAAATGTCACCATTAATTGCCTATTTCATACCCAAATCACAGAAGAAAATTAAGGAGTTTTCCTTTACTTCCCAGGAAGGTGGACAAGCAACAGAATTAGCATTTTTGTTAGGCTTCAGAGAAAAATCTTACCGAATGTGGCCTACCCCTCTAAAATCTTACCACTCAGACCTGCCCCTTTTCAAACATTATTAGCATACAATGACAGCGTGCAAAAGGACCTGTCTACAGAGAGGTATGAAAACACACAAGAAGTCATGAAACTCCCCACTAAAAACCCCATCATTAACCTCACCACTAAAAATAAACACAGAGCATTTACATATAGTTTAAAACAAGAAACAGTCTAATTGCTTAGTCAGACAATAGAGGTCTTCGTTCTGAGTCTTAGAGATACTTTTTTTTTCCTAGAAAAATAAATCATTGCCTCCTAGTGAAAGGCTACCCACAAAGAAAACCTAGTCCTAAGAACAAAAATAAAATCTTCTTTCTTTTAACGATGAGAGCTGCTTTCTCTTACATCTGCTCTCTTCCCCTCCTAGGTTAAAAGCAGATGGCTGTAGGATGCAACCATCACCATCTTCCAAACAGGGGTATCAGTCACTTTTATGCCAAGTCCTAAGGAGTGACCAGGTGTGGGATTATGTTGTCCCAAAAGAAGGAAAAGTACTTCTGTGGAGAAGTGATACAAGTCCAGAAATTCGAAAGTAACAGACAAGCTCCTGCTGTTATTTTTGGGTTTGGACAGTTAACACAGCCCTCAGAATCGCAGGATGTTGGTTGATACAGAGATAGTTAAGGCCTTCACCAACACTAACATAGTCATGAAATTTGTACGGGCTAAAAGAGAGAGAAAAAGTCCACAGGCATTCTCACTGTGCACTTCACTGACAGCCCAGAGCCAGCACGAAGTTGTATACAAACTTCTCTGCTAATCTCAGCTCCAGCTAGGTGCCCAGAACTCATGGCTTCTAGCTTGGAGAACTTCTGAACTAACCAGCAATAAGTATTCCCGATTATTTTAGACAAGAGCATCAACTTCGATTATAATCCCCATGGCAATTCTGCAGTTCAAAGGTTAGGCATGAAAGGGAGAAGTCCAACTTATTTATCAAAAAAAAAAAAAGAAAAAAAAACACCAAAAAATCCAACAAAAAATCAGCAATTATCTGTACACCAATATCAGGAGCCAAGATATGAACTGCATGATATTCCGAAGTCATCCCAGGAAAACCTTCAGAGCTGCCTCTTTTGTAAGCAGTACAGCTGCAAGTCAAAGATCAACATTATGCAAAGTGCTCTTTCACCTTGTTTTAAAACAGGTTGTTTTAAAACAAGGAAGGTTGGAAGGTCTTTATTAATACAATAAAAAGCCTTCAAATGTATGTTAAAGTTTATTTGTTCAAAAATACACAAGTAAAATAACAGAAATTGTAAAGGAAAGGGACGCTAAGAACCACCAGAGAGTTCTCAGTCATCAGAGCACTGTCATGGAACAGAAAAGTTTTTCTTAAACAAGCCCTGATTGGGTATTTAAACTTAATCTTCATTCTTGTATCCCGTTTAACTTCTCCGTGTAACTTCATATAACTAACTGATGCCTGACAAGATAAAAAAATTATCTGGCAACAATATTTTCATGGTCAGCCATACCAAAAAGCCTTGAGAACTATTTTGGTCAAATCTGTTAACATGGGGAAAACAGTGCCAAGAGGAAAAGGACAATGTGAAATAGAGAAGATATTTCATCCAAGTCAAGCAAATCATTTGAGGTTTCCTCCTTTCTCCTCCCAAAATCAAGAGTTATTTGCAAGTTTAAGTGGTGCCAAACACTTCTTTGCTATTAAAGCAAATGTCCTCTCCCTCACACACACAAGAGCAGCTTCCTCTTGCCTGCTACAGCCTGCTCTTCCCTTGGTCTCTTCAACCATCCCTCTGCCTTGGGTACTCCTCTGCTTCTTTGTATATTGTGCTGGTGCCACTACCATTACTTTCAGCTTCAGAACACTTTCTAACTCACCACTGTGAGTGACAAAACTTTGGTGAATAAAACAGCATTTTTCAAGAGTTTCTGGAAGCTTCAGTACTAATGGTACATTTTGCCTGAAGTGTTAGGTCTCAATTTCAGGTTAAAATAAATGGTTACAGCCCTTACACAGCCAAGGCTTTAGATGTTTATCTGTATTTCAGAGCTTTCAGAGCTTTCAGAGCTGCTGCAAGGCAGCATAGAGGACGTGAGGAAGCTCTTCCCCAGGCCCCCCCAAAAGCTGTGAAGCAAAGAATACTATGTAAGAACCTTTGTTCAGGGCTGGCTGCTGATAGTGTCATTGACCACAGTGCCATGTGTTTTGGGGATAGCCCAGTAACTGCTCTCACAGCACAGGATCCAATACTATTGAAAGTAGCACAGCTCTGGCTGGAGCACTTTGTACCTCAAAGCACTGAGCACATCACTTGAGAGCCACTTCTCAACATCCCTCCTTTCTCGTTTTAGCCACAGAGTACCTAAAGCAGTACAGGACAAAGAATTTCCCTGGGCTAGAAAAGGCATTGAGTCATTGCTGCCTCCTAAAAACCCCAGCAACATAACATACCATATAACATACCATATAACATACCATATAACATACCATATAACATACCATATAACATACCATATAACATACCATAACACAAGTATGGAGGGGTGATCTTCTTTGTTCCCATCAAAACATTCTCACATTGCTGTTGCCTTGTATGGTTCACCATATTAAACTACGTCTCAATGTGAAGAACATCAGCTAACTTGCACTAAGAATTTAAGTTACTGGTTTAATCAAGCAGGACTTATTACTCCCAGATCCAGTAGAAAATTACAGAGCAAAACAAGCAACTTTCAGTTGTGCAAGACTTCCCTAAATCAGGAAGAGCTGAGCTGGAAAACCTCTTACTATATCCCCTTGTCACAAACAACATCAGTAAAGTCATTTAAGGGGAGATGGCTTTGATACAAAAAAGGAGCTGCATTTTGGGAAGGACAGCAAGTTTAAAATGAATTTGCTATCCTCTCCTCTGTTGAAAAAAATTCACTCAGGCCAACTAATTCATATCAGCTGATATTGCCAGGCTGGCTTTTTGCTGGCTATTTTAGATGGAAAATGTTCATTCAAGTTCATAGTACACAAGAAGTAGAGCTGGTCAAGAAAAACCTGACAGACATTTTCTGTGAGAAGATCTAGTTCTAACTCTGTAAAACTTGCTGATTTCATACTTCAGTAAAAAGCCAAGATGTCAAAGGTTTTGTTTTGTTCCAAACAGGTGCCAGTATTTTAAATTGAAGCCCTTGTTTTCATAGCAAGTTACCATTCAAAACAGTCAGAAACAAGATGAGGCAACACATTTTGATTGACTTGAAGTGATTTTATTTTTCACTTCCCCCAGCAAAAGTGCTGATATTTTTTTCTTTTGATCCTGTTCCAAGTAAAGGAGAGTTCTGAAAATCCTTTACAAGAATGTCATTGTTTTCCTGTGGTCAGTGGTAAGGAGAACAACGGGGCACTTCTCCTTGGCTGCAAACTCCTGTAAGTTCAGGCCTGTTTCTAGTTTCATGGCTCAAGGACAACTCCCACAGACAGGTTTAATTTGACCACTCTCAAACCAAGAGACAGCTTACCTGCCCGAAACCAAACCAACACTTGAGCACATTAAGAAGTGAGATTGCCCTACAAGACAGGATTAAAGAGGCCCACATGCTCCTCAAGGAGTGTTGTATGTACTGAATATTGGATGTACTGAAACAACATAAACCTTTCACATTCCATCTGGAATTGTCATTTCTCGGTTTAGAACTTGGACACTAAGACCAAAACCCATGAAGGGGTGCAAATGCTAGAAATCTTGATTCATCGACATCTGCACGTTTGTCACCTACTGAAATACACGATATAAAGATTTAATTTTTTCTTTCTTTTTTTTAAAATAATTATTACTATCTTATTAAAAACAGGTTAGGGTTTTTAAATTCTAGGAGCAAGCCAAAGCGGTGTCAAGTTAGACACTCAGCAAGGAGGCAGATGAAACCACTGGTGTTTCAACTCCTCTGAGGCACTTTCCACTGGGTGGCCCTGGCAGCATTTCCCCCAGGACATTGCCCCTGGGAGTGCAGCTCTGAGGTGCACGATGTGTTCAGCACGCAGCTATACCTCTCACTCAGGGGTGTGAGATCCACAGGTGTCACAACCGCCCTGGCAGCAAGACCTCAGGATGCTCCACGCTGAAGCACGCAAACCTTTTTGTGGGTTTTTGCCTCGAGTAAATCGCTGACTTGCACAATACAGATCTGTAGGCCTTTAGTCACCAAAGAGTCCTTAATTGCTAGATTTCAATGAAAGTGCTTGGGTGAATTAGATTTGTCTGTTCAAGTCCTGTTTTTGGAGTAATGGGTCAAAATAGCTTGTTAAGACATTTCTGTGGGAGAGGGAAAGGGACAGAAGATATTGGTTTTCTCCCTTGCAAAGGAAGGTCACTTTGACAATAAACACTGCCAGCAGCAGACTTGCCCATAAAGCAAATTACAAGGTGCTGTCCGTACCACAAACGAACACCACTATTATACATTCAAAGCAGTGCCCTAGCTGAATTAAGCAGAACTTTACAGAACAAGTTTGAATCAAATATTAATGTGTGCCCAAGAGAGAAGAAGGAAGGGAAAGCATATGCGTGCAACTCTTTTTCTTCCTAAAGTAAAAGCACGATGTAGCAACACAGCAAAGTGAAGATGCTGGATAAAGAAAAGTAATTGGGCATAAGGTGGCCAACAGCTCTAAGTCTTCCTTAACGCAATGAAGTATATAATATTGTAGATGTACTGTATTGTAGTGTTAAATCACCACAAAAGCACTGAACAGTATTCACTCAACTAGCTACAATTTTATTACACTGTAAAACCAGTTCAGACCATACCATGTCCAGATCAGCACGCGATGTCTGACGTAAAAAGTGACTATAGCATGGGTACCAAGAGTTGGAGGAAAGAGACAAAAGGATGGTTACAGAACATGTTCTAACCTTTCACAGTGAGACAAGGTTCAACTTGATCGCTTCACTCAGTACGAGCGGCCACATGTTCAAATATAGATGTTTTCTTACACACGGTCATAAAACGTTGTTGCAAGAGTGAACAGCAAGTTATCATTAAGCTTCCTGTGAAACTGAAGAAATCCACAATAGAAACTTTTTAATTATTGATTAATATTTATGGTGAAAAGATTGCAAAGATCAAGTTGGTGCTCAAAGGAACCCATTTTTTGTCAGCAGAAGATGTGAAAGCAAAAACTACGGAGATCCTCAACAACCTTTCAGAAAATGATCTGTGGAATTGCATTGAACATTGGCAGCATCATATGCAGCTGTGTGTATCAATGCAGAAGGGAACTAATTTGAAGGTGATCATAGTTCATTTTCTTAATTTGTTAAATAAAAGTTACAGGCACAGTCTCGGGGGTTCTGCTAAACCGTAGGGCCAATGGCTACAGAGACCCTCTCTGTACCAGACTCCACCCATGCATTTTGGATAACAATAGTAAGGCATTTCACATAAACATATTGTGAAATCTAGTTGGTCTCAAAACCAACTATTTTCTCAGCAATGCTTTCTTACTCAAACGAAAGAGAATTTTGTCAATGGGTCCTAACTTTTAAAGATACTTAAAATGAAAATTATAAATAAACAACTTCTTTGTACCACCTTCTTCACTCCTGCCTTACGTTGACTGCCATGCTCCTATGCCAAGTTGTTCATCCCTCACTGAAGATATGTATTTATTCAATATCAAAACAATTTCCAGAGAAGTCTGTTTAAGGTTTTATACTTTACGCTTGTTTCACACCACTACATCTTCCACCAGCAGGCCACAGAGAATTTCTGAAACAACATGCCTGAAGCATAAACCACAAAACCCCGCAGCCAGTGGCCTACGATTAGACGACCTCATATTGGAAATTCTTACTTTTGCCAAAGATGAGCCATGCAGATAAGGCAGTAATTTGTTAGAAGTGGAGAAGCAGCAGGCTTATGACACCCTTCAAGAAGCATCTGAACATTTCAACAAGCTAAGAGAAATCTGCAGCCTACTACCAATGAAATACAAATGTTGAAGGCATTAATTAGGCAATTTTCCTTTCTCTTTTTCATCAAAATCACAGCTTTGTGGGGTAAAAAAGGCTCAAGAAGGAACCCATTGTTTTCTTCAAAAGGTTCTCTTCTTAAAATTGCTCTTTACAAATTGTGAAAAGGCACAGATCTACATTCATCAAGTGTTACCAGTTTTCTGAGTGTATACATCAAGGTGCTGAAAACTCCTCTATCACTGAGGGGAAAGTAACAATCTGTCCACTTTACTGACAGTAACTCAACATTCAATTGTGAAAACCAACTACCTTCCCCTCCAGTTTGCCACTGGGTCAAGCAGTGGCTGCAGTGGATATAACTGAGAAGTTGGAGATGCTGCCTTCTCCTTCTTCCCACTCTGGTATTTTTCTTCTGGCCTCCTTTGTTCCCTTAACAGAACTTTGTTTGAAGTGTGTTTTTACTCCTTCACTGCATGACAAACCCACACAGTCAGAAGACAAGCTTATAAAAGCCACAGATCTCCAGCAGGGAGCTTGACGGTGGGTGTAATATTGGACACAGCTCTCCATTCATCATGCACATTCTCCGGATTTCAAGCTGACAGTGTCCCTTTAGTTTACTGTTGCTCCTCACGGGAGATCAGACAAGTCAATCCCAACAAAAACCCTTCCTTCACCAGGAGATAAACAAACAGATCTTCACCTACAATTGTTCTAAGCTTTGGCCACAGAACACTAGTTAAAAAGATACCAAGACAAAAAAAAAAAAAAAAGAGAGAAAAATAAAAAGATGGGTGTGTGTGGAGGAGATACTGGAAAGTGTTACAGCTGCATGGATGGTGGAAGGAAGGATGTGGGAGTTAAGGAGGTTGTATACAAGGAGGAAAATGACAAGGTCCCAAAGGCGTTCCCAGTCCTGTGCATGCATTTCAAAAGCCTGATCCGTTCCCACTTGTTATTTAGCATTTTAAAAACAGGAGCATATCAGAGTGACTGATTAAGAACTGCAGAGGGCTGGTTTCCACTCAGCCTTCTCCTCCAGTACCAAACCAGCGCTGCCCTTCCCATCACCGCTGAACTGACCAAGATACTGTTTTCACAAAGTGACCCTCTTCCCCCCCGGCCCTCTCCTAGTGCTCCTGCACGCGCACAAGCCACACGGAGCAGAAATAAGGTGAACACAGAAACCCAACTAAGCATTATTAAAGGAGGTCGGGCGACACCTCCACCGTGGCTCTGCAGACGAAGCAAAACGCTGACACCCGTGGTGTGGCGTTTGGTATCTCTGCCTAATCTAAAATGTGGCTGGAAAGTAACTGGCACCAGACCAGCGGCCTCATCTAGGGAGGAACAGAGAGGTTCTAGGGGGAAAGACAAGAAACAAGCTTCTTTTCACATCCTACCACCCTTGGGCATTTTGTGTGCCCCTTCTTTCTTCCCTGAAAGAGGCCTTTGTCACAGACACGCAAATCCTATACGATTTATTTCAGAGGGAGAGAAGCTCTTTTTATCTATTCCCCCTCTCTCCCTTCCCTCCCCTTTTTTTCGCAGTTCGGCGGCAACAAACACGGCGCTGTGCTGAGACCCCTCCCCGGCCGGGGATGCGGGGGGGGGATGCGGGCGACCTCGGGCTCGCAGGGGGCGCGGCGCCCGTATCTCCGCTCCTCGCATCGCCGCTCCCCGCTGCTCCCCGCTGCTCCGCTCCCCGCATCTCCGCTTCCCGCATCTCCTCTCCCCGCATCTCGGCTCTCCGCCGCTCCCGCCCCGCCCCGCAGCCGGCGGCTCCCGGCGGGGGGGTTTGGGTGGGCGTGTGCGGGGATCCCCGCAGCATCGCGGCCGCCTCCCCCGCACCCCATCGGGCGCACAAAGGAAACGAAGGCGCCGCAGCATCCCTCCCTCCCTCCCTCGCCCCCGCTTCTCCCGGGCGGCCCCTCCGTTACCTGGGGCGGCTCAGCGCGGGGCCGGCGCGGCACCACCGCACTCACATCGTCCTCGCCCCGCTCCTCCGCCGCCCGCAGCGAGGGGCGCCGCTGCCTCTCCCCGCCGGCTTCGTGCGGCGGGCAGCGATGGGCTCGCACAGGCTCTCCGCGCTGCCTCCGCTTCGCTTCCCCTCCCCTCCCACCGGGGCTCCTGACAGATGGCGCAACCGCAGCTCCGGCCCCGCTCGCCCGGAGCCGGCAGCCGCCTCCCTCCCTCCCTCCTCCTCCTCCTCCTCTCCGCCCGCCGCGGGGGCGGCCCCGGAGCGGCAGCGCCCATAGCCAATGGCGAGGCGCGATGGGCAGCGGCCGCCGCTCCGATTGGTTGGGGGGGCCGCCAGCGCCCGCCCCGGGGAGCGGCAGCCGCGACCCTCGGCGTCCCGAGGAAGAGGAGCCGGGGGTGAAGCGGAGGGAGAAGAAGGAGCGAGGAGGGGTGGCCGCTCCGCGCCCGGCGCCTCGGGAGCTGAGCGTCCCGACATCCTCGGTGAATGGCAGGACAACCTTAAGCGGGTTCTCTTTGAGATAGACGGCGTCTTTACTGTTAGTGGCAGGTGACAGGACAAGGGGGAATGGCCTCAGGCTGCGCCAGGGGAGGCTCAGGCTGGATATCGAGAAGAAATTTTTCACAGAAAGGGTCATCGGGCACCGGCAGAGGCTGCCCAGGGAGGGGGGTGAGTTTCCATCCCTGGAGGGATTTAAAAGATGGGTAGACGAGGTGCTCAGGGACATGGTTTAGTGGCAGATGGTTGGACTCGATGAACCTGCTGGTCTTTTCCAACTTAGGCATTCTATGATTCTGTTACTATTTTTTATCTCGAATTCTTGAATTTGGCAGCATCAAGTTGTATGGCAACGCTTCTAGTGAAGTGTGCAAAGGTTTTTTTCCAGAGCTACGATTTTATTCCATTTTTTTACTGTCTGTAGTTGTAATGTATTTCAGCCCCACACGCTGGGAGGAGGGTCAGCCCCACTGTGGCCGTCTTCCAGGGATGTACATGCTGTCCCCACAACATGGCTGAGCACCTTTGCCGGGGCTTCGATCTTGCACAGACACGCAGGCTTTGCTGTCCACGAGTCTCGGTGCACCTTGCCCCACAGGCAGGTGATAGGAAAGGATTTCCGTATGTTTTGTTCCTTCACATCCACAGCAACTCTGTAGCTCTTCCTGGAATTTCTCAAGGAGTTTGCATCCATCTCCAACACCCACTGAAAGTGTAATATGCTCCAGCTTCAGGCCCCCTCTCCAATACAACATTCCCGGTGACCTCAGATGCTCCTGTGCTGGCAGATCGGCACATCTCACTGTCAGTTTTCTCCTGGGATTGAAAAGCTCTTTTGCCTTTGCACTGAAGAAATGAAGATTTAGACTTCAACAGAAACAGGAGAGACACGTAAAATAGAGATGCAGAGGGAGAATTTAATAAAACGTTGAAATAGCAAAGAGAACTATAATAAAAAATTTCAATGAATAAGGTTTACATTTCTCTCTCCCCTCTCCTCTCTGGATTTAATTTGTGTCTGCTGGTATTTAACCAGCGAATAATTTCATCCTGATGATTCAATTTCCTGATGAAACTACAATTTTACAGGTCCAAATGAAACCTTGTTTCCTACCAGGATGTCTAGTGTGCTAACAACAAAAAAAGTGTTTCACTTTTCTGTCTAGGTTCCTGTGTAGGTTGTGTGTTGGTGACTCTTGATCATTAAATTTCAGGACCCTACAGAGTTTGTTCCACTAATTCATGTAAAGAGTCTGGAGAGGATGGTAATTCCAAAAGAAAGCGTCACTTGTCTCACTTCTCACTTTCTCTATAAAACCTGATTTAGATATATAAATAACACGTGCAGGCTCCTAGGTAGCTAAATTTTAGTTTCTTTCCTAGTCTTTCCTATTAATACAAATTGATATTTAAAAAAAAATTTACAATATAAACACCACAAGAGTAGAAATTTATAGGTCAATTGAAAAAACGGTTTTGCTTTTCATCCTGTTGGGCAGCTCAGTGGAGAGGTCAAGTTCTGCCTTTTCAGAAATATCACATGGGATCCTGAGATCCTTTGAGGGGCTCGGGCTGTATCCGTTGGGCCAGTGGCAGGCACCAGCCCAGAGCTGCTGGCCAGAGACCAGCCCCAGATGGCCCAGCATGGTCTGGAGGGAGAGCAGAGCTATGGACTTCCAGCTTGGAGACTATCAAGACTGCAAATGGTGCTTTAATACTCCAGGCTCCTCAGCAAAAGAAGAATCTGGGTCTAGGAAAATGTGCATTTTTGCATGCTCTAAATTTGTGGTTTTAATGGGCTTATTCATAATCTTACCTCCCGACACGTCAATAGAGGTTTACATTCTTGGGGATCTTAAGCATCTTGTAAATTCATCAAAGGACAGGTATTCTTCCTGCAAGAGCTATAGGAAAAAAAATGCACTTAATTTTATAATCAGGAAAGCGAGAATAAAGAATTACTGTCCAAAATTTTGAATGCTCTTGCTGTGAAGTAAAACCAGAATGGCACAAAGAAAAAAAACCCAAACCAACAACCAGCAACCAGCAACTCTTTTTTGAGCCAAACCAGAAAATAACCAACTAATCAGTGAAAACAGACCAAAACAATATCATGCATCAGGCCAGACCTGGTCTAAGCCCAGCCAGATGAGCTGACTTGGCTGCATGCCACAGAAAGTCTGATGCTCTGAGCCAGTGAGCGGCTGAAGAGGAGTGAGGTGTGGAGTCAGAGACCAAGCGCCGGTAGCTGCATGGGAAGAAGCTTTGGGTTTCTCCTATAGGAGACCTGTAATTTCTTCAAGATCATAAAGACCAGCAGAGCTGCTATGGTTTCCTACAGCCCCTTTGTGAGAGGTTAGTTGTACTGGAATGTTGTCTTTGGGAAAGTCAAGCCCACATATGCCCACAACATCTCCTCGCACAAGTCATGTTCTTTGGCCCTCACCACCATTGTCCGAGCATATTGATATCTGCCTTCAAGAATCACCCAGAAAAATCTGACAGGCAGTCTCCCAGCTAAACAGATGAAATAATTAGATTTACCTGCGTCATACAGGAGCAGCTATTTGCATTCTCCTCTTACTCCTTCGACTTTTCTAAGCATCTTAACCTTACGTGCATAACGCTGTTTTCTCCCAACTTCATTTCTGTGGCTTTCCCCCTCATGCCAAACTGATTTCTCCTTCTTTCTCCAACCTCTTATTAAAACAGCTATTCATTAAAATCTTGAAATAATTTCCACTGAAATGCTGCTTGCCTATCAACTATTTTCATAGAAAACATGAAAAATACTGCCAAAACCTTAATTTTGCCGAGTCACACGTGCTAAATGATATGGTGTAAAGATTTTCCCCTTTCTTTCCTATTCCCTACTTCTGTCTTCCTATAGAGTTGCCATGCCATTTTCATAGTTGAGCAATGTGAAAATTACGGAGCCTGATTAGGATTTATTTGTATTAATGATTTAGCAGCTGAGAATGCAGTGCAATAGTCACAAAATGACACAAGTGCCAGTTGGACTTCTCAGTGGGCAAGGAATCAGTGACAGATACCACAAAGGTATGCTGAGTAAATAATAGCCACTGTTTGCACTGGAAGGTAATATTCTGAGAAGCAAAACATGCTGAAGTTTGCAATAATGAGGAAGTGTAAAGGCAGCTCTTTTGCAGAGCAGGGTAGGACATCCGTTCAGTTTTCTTGGTTGCTTCAAACCACTGTTGGTAAAACTAGGCTGTGTCTCAGAAATGCTGGATTCTTCTGACTGTAATTTGTAAAAGTGAGAACCTGAAAAACTTTATTTTAAAAGATAGTAAGTTTTACAGCTTCTTTTCTTTTATCACAAACTTTTAAAATGAGATACCCATCAGAAGAATAACCAAATGCCATGGTCAGGTTCTCTCAGACTAGTACACTGATCACAGACTAAAAGATCACTAATCGGCTTCATCATTTTATACCCTCTCTTACACTTCATTCCTTTCTACATTGCTAACTCAGTGACACCTCCATTCATTTTGGTTTTGGCTTGTGTACATTTTACCAGTTATAGCCTGTCATGTATAGCATATTATAATAATAATTACAGAGTAGTGGGAAAAAAAAGGATCTGAACTTGCCTACAGTATTTTAAGAAGCTGACAGTATTTGCCTGAAACATCCCACAGTGTTTTCAGGAGATACTTTGGCTGGGGAGAGCTAAATGGGTCCTGCTGACTCATGGGTGATTACTGCCAGGGGATGCTGAGGTGGCAGGTCTGCCTCCCTAGGGAGACAGTCTTTGAGGTGGGAAAAACAGCCTGGAAGTGGAAGGGAAGGGTTTGAGCTGAGTTCTTCATCCTGCCCATCAGTGCTGATCCCACTAATACACAGGAGCTGAAGGAAGGATATTAACAGGGATAGGAAAAGAGCACTTTGCATTTTGTGTGATAGACAGACCATTTATAGGAGCAGGCAGACAGAGGAAACTCTGTCAATTATGTCTTTAAAGAATAAAATAAAGAGGCCTTCATTATTGCTTTAGATGGTCTATTCTCAAATGTTTACAGTCATACCAGCCTATTTTTCTTATTGTGTTAGAATGTCTCTAAAACACAAATTGGAAGAGGTGTTCCCTGAGACACTGCACAGAGGTTTTCCCAAGCCCGTAAAGCAGGTACTAAGCTGTAAGAATAACTTCAAATGGGATCATGCATTTTCTGAAAGTTAAATATCTGTGTTTAGATGCTCCAGATGTTTTTGCTCTCTCTGTGACTACACATGGACATGAGGGAAAAAAAAACCACACGTGAGACTACCTAAGGAAATCCAAAATAACATGAAAATATTGAGTCCATCTTTTTGTAATTTCTGGTTGCATCCTACTAAAATTAGAAAAAAAAGTAATTCTTACTCTTATTATACTTACTCAAATAAACTTTTAAAACTCTCTGTGAAAGTTGGTAAAATCTACTGACTTGCAGTAAAAATACTTGTAAATGACAGTGAGAAGCCTGTAGGAGAAGGACACTGGGAACAGCAGTGCATCTATAATCCAGCCAGGGAATATATTAATTCTTTTTTGGGGACAGTATCTTTTTGAAGATACAGGATGCAGTGTGTATATTACATTACATAACTTTTTAGCAATTATGTACAAGAACAGCTAATACACTTAAACACGCATCATTGTCCTCCTTTTGCTGTCACCGTTAGCCCCCTGCTGAAAGACAGAGGAATGCTGGAAAGGCTGGCTTCCTGTGGTAGAATAAACCTGGAGCAAAATGCCCAAGTTTATTCTTAAATATCACTTTCTTCATTTACTTGTAGAGACCAGCCCCATAGCAGATGCATTGGCAAATTATAGGCATACACTCTGTCTTCCAAAAAATAGACCCACATAGGGCTTTGTGATTCCCAGAAGTGTACATTTTCCAAAGAATTATCTCCAAATGCCAAAAAAATAGAAATGAACTTTTTCTCATCTGTCATTGCTTGTCTCCAAGACACGTTGTATAACAGAACTAATGTAGCAGTCTCCAGGTCTAAAATCTAAGTGGATGTTAAGAAATAACTTATCTCATAAGTATATCTCAGATTACTTGAGTAAAAACTTTTGGTTTAGTGCTTCTGTCTCCAACATATAAGATGGGGATAACAATATATTCTTATTTGTGCAGCATGAAGATGAATTGCTATTTGTAAAGAATTAAGTATATTCTGGACAGGTTGTACTGCAGAAGCTCATGAAGATAATAATTCTGCTTTCATTGTGGCGCTGGGTTTCTGCACAGTGCCACCTTCTGAATGTGAGGAAAGCAATATTTCTGTTTTTCTCTTTAATCCTTTGGGCCATTACATCACCAAATGAGTCAGGATTCTCTAGAAAAAAAAGACCTATGATCCAGTGACTGACTACTGCATCCATTCAGGGAGGTTACAGCAAAGTTGTGTAAACTGTCCCAGTTCTGGCACTACCCAGCCGTTGAATGCTTGACCTTCCGCTTCTCATGTTCTCTTAACCTATTTTTGGATGTGATTTCCCAGTTTTTGGTTTTTTTTTGAAATGGTAAAATAACCCAGAGATCTGTCATATGGGAGTAGTTTGGTTACATATGTATTGTTAGCAAAGACATATACTAATGACCTCATTAGAGGGTGGGGGGGAGTCATTTGGCTGCCTGCACTCCTCCTCCTTGAGGGTGCAGAGTTTGAGCTGTCATTGCCTGGCTGGGACAAAGATTAGGAATGTACAAAGCACACATCAGTGAGTTTCCAGCTGTCTTCTGGCAGCAGAGTGCTGCTGGGTGGTCCCACGGTTTGGGGCAGTGGCCCAACTTCTCATAAATTGTCTTACTCATCTTCTTTCCTGAATTTGCCCTGTTCATGGTCATAGAGGCTGTCTTTGCTCTAGTGCCCCATACAGTTGCCCCTGGTACGTACTGAGGGCATTGAAGTACTGCTTTAGTTATATTAACACTATTTCTATTGACATGCTGACTTGCGGACTGGATTCCAAGTAAGGATTAGAAAGATTCATGCTTGCTTTCAGCTTATTAATGAGAACCTCTCCTGCTGCTGTTACGAGCAAGGAAAACACATCCAAGCGAGCAGTGTGCTCATTGTGCTCTTTGCCCACAGTGTCTTCTGGTACCTGCAAACAGTGTAAATCTCCCATGAAGCAGCCATCACCTTGGGCTGTCAACTTACTGACAGCCCCACAGGCTGTTGTTGTGGATATGCAGGTTTGAGTGCTACCGCCCTCGTTTTGTTCAGTTCTCACCTCTTTTAGTATTTTTAATTGACTGTTTTGTTGACAATGTGAACATGTGCCCTCATTGGCTTAATTTCTAACTGGGAGGCTTGAGGCTTTTTTTTCTTGAGAAACATAATTTCATCCGTCATTAAGGATGAATTCTGGATCCTTCAACTAAACTAAAAACAATAATCATGGCACCGTGCCACAGCTACCTGCATGCAGATAAACAGTACTCATCATTTGGACAATTCCCTAGCTTGCGAAGAAAAACAGGTGTTGGATGTGTCATATCTGTGCCTGTCAAGATCATGGAGCAGATCCTTCTGGAAACCCTGCTGAGGCACATGGAAAATAATGAGTTGATTGGTGACAGCCAGCATGGTTTCACTAAGGACAAATTGTGTCTGATGAATTTGGTGGCCTTCTATGACGGGGATCCATTGATGGTGGATAGGGGAAGAATAACTGACATCAAACATCTGGACTTGTGCAAAGCATTCAACACTATCCCGCATGACATTACTGTCTCTATACTGGAGGGACATGAATTTAACAGGTGGACTACTTGGTGGATAAGGTGGATAGTCACACTCACAGAGTTTTGGTCAATGGCTCAATGTTCAAGTGGATGCCAGTGATAAGTGATGTTCCTGAGGGGTTGGTACTGGCACAGTTGACCCTCAGCAAGTTTACCGGTGACACCAGGCTGTGCGGTATGGTCAACACACTGGAGAGAAGGGATGCCATTCAGAGGAACCTTGACAGGCATGAGAGGTGGGCTGGTGCAAACCTCATAAAGTTCAACAAGGCCAAGTGCAAGGTCCAGCATCTGGCAATCCCAAGCACAAATATGGGCTGGGCGGGGAATGGATTGACAGTATCCCTGAAGAGAAGGACTTGGGGATGCTGGTGGATAGGCCCAATATAAACCCTCTATGTGCACTTGCAGCCCAGAAAGGCAACTGTATCCTGGGCTGCATCAAAAGAAGCATGGCCATAAGGTCGAGGGAGGTGACACTGCCCCTCTGCTCTCATGAGACCTCACCTGGAGTATTTCATTGAGTTCTAGAGTCCTCAGCACAGCAAGGACATGGATGTATTTGAGTGAGTCCAGAGGAGGGTCACAAAGATGGTCAGAGGGCTGGAGCACTTCCCATATGAGGACAGACTGAGAGTTGGGCTTGTTTTAACCTGGAGAAGAGAAGGCTCCAGGAAGACCTTATAGCAGCCTTCCAGTACTGAAAGGGGGCGTGCAGGAAAGCTGGGGAGGGGTTCTTTTTGAGGGAGTGCAGTGATAAGGTCAGGGCTAATGGTTTCAAGCTGAAAGAGGGGAGATTTAGATCAGATATTAGGAAGATTTTTTTTTTTTTGTGAGGATGGTGAGGCACTAGAACAGGTAGCCCATTGAAGTCATGGGTGCCCCATTGCTGGAGGTGTTCAAGGCCAGGTTGGATGAGGCTTTGAGCAACCTGATCTAGTGGAAGGTGTCCCTGCCCCTGGCAGGGGATTGGAACTGGGTGATCTTTAAGGTCCCTTCCAACCCAAACCATTCTATGATTTTATGATTCTACACAGTGAAGCCAGACAGAAGGAGAAATAAAATAAATGCAGCCATATTGCTCTCTGGAATAGACACTCAGCTGTGCACTGAACAGATGCACCAGCGCTAAGCTGGTGAGTACCCAAGTGAAGATCTAAAAACTCTCTAAGACTGTTTCCACCCAGAAAGAGTATCTGCTCAGTGCATGCAACCAAAAACCTGGAACAGATGATAATCTTGCTGAACAGTTCAAGATTCATGTGGTTATCAAATCTTAACCAACTCAAATATAAGAATTTTAAAGACTTAAAATAAGATCCCTCAACAAGCCTCCAAAAGCTGCAGCTGTGTCTAAAGGTGTGGTGCAGTTTCCCATGTAAATGCAAGATTTAAGATGGACCAGACTTAGAAATGTTAATCCCCTAAGCAGAAGAGAGAAAACAAGAAAATGGACCCATATGAATGCACAAAACCAAATTCATAGTGGTAAAAAGTAGACAAAAAAATTAAAAGGTAAATGTGAGTAACCTGAGGGGTAATAAAGCGTGGTCTGTGTAAAGAATTTGAATACGATAGTCATGGAAAGAGGAGACATTTAGAAAAACAGAAAACTACAAAATGACATTGTCAGGGAGGCAGGAAGTGATACCAAGAGTGAGATTTTGCAAGCACATAATGTTAATGCAGTGCAAAGGTGTGAAAAAAGAAATGTTGCTGTAAACTTCAGATAACCTCATGATACAAATACAAGATGGCATCAGAAAACCCTGCCCCAAATCAAAAGCTGTGATATGAACAACGAAACCCTCAGGAAATCAAATGCAAAATAAGCAGTAAATATGTGAAGCGATAGAGACTTCCTTAGTGTAATTTGAGAGACAAATTCAGTCAACTAGAACCAGCAATGACACTATAATAGTGGAAAAATGGTATGAAATTCAGGCCACCATCATTATTCTAAGTCCCTTGAGGGTGAGATCAACAGGGCTGTTGTGGGTATCATGATGTGAATGATTGTACCAACTTAGCCAGGATAAGCATCTTTCATTACACAGGTCATGATGATTGTCTGTGCATGTGTGTTTTGCTGCACCATTCTCTTACATATTTTTACTACCAAACAGGATGATCTTTTTTTTTTTTTTTTCCAAATGCCTATGCTTTGCCTCACTCCAGTGCTTCCTTTGTTTGAGAACTTAGAAGAATTGGCTGGTAATCAAACTAACTTTGCCCAAAAGTGCCTTTTGGATCTCCCTGAAGCATTCCTGTCAGTGTCCTTCCACTTTCCCCATGCTATGACTAGAGGAGGAAAATCTAGGCAAGCACAGTCACCAGACAAGCTGCACATTTGCAGACAACTGGAGTTCATGACTAAATGCTGATTATCTGTGTTAGAGAAGTAGAACAATACCTAGTGCTTTGTGGCAAACAGTGGTAATGGCAAGAATGCTCAGGCAAATCATGTAGGACTCATCTAGGCGCAGAAAGTGGGGAATGGCATTTGGGATCCCATCTGCAGAAGTAGTGAGTAATGTCTGTCGACAATAGGAGTTGTTAGTTGGATCTGTTTGGAACAACATGTATCTCTCAACCTTCTGCTTCACCAACAAGGAAACTGTATGGCAGAAGCTGGAACTGATCATGGCCACAACCTGTTTTGAGAGGGTTTGGGAAGTGGATTAAAATTTGGCTAAAAACACAGTAAAAAGCTCTTTTCTACCGTGTCATTCACGGGCATTTGCAACTCTCCCAAGAGGTAAAAGCAACACACTTGCATCTAGAGATAGTTTCTAAAGGGCTTTGAAACTAGCTGACATTATTTCTACTGTTTTCCCACCACCAGACAACTGGTGACTCCTGAAAAAAAAATAGATAGCATAAACATGGTTACCACATATAACCATTACATACCGCCAGGGAAGAGGTGATTATTTATCCTGTCCCAAAATATGGCAATATGACTGAGAAGGTAACCACATGATGTCATGCTAGTCAACTGTAGTTTAAAATACCAGTTCCTACAACAGAGACAGCCGATAGCTTTTGGGCTGTTTGTTATCACCACAGAACAAAGAGACACCCAAACCAAGAACAAATGTCTAGCAATTGTGTTTGCTGTGAGTCGTTTCATCATTAAGTTCAAGGATGTAAAGCAACTGAAGTAGAAAATGACACTAAATCACCAGAGAGCATTTTAAAGGAGTTATTGCTAGTGGCTCTCCATGATGCTGAAACTGCAAAGCTAAAATTTTGAGGCTCAAAATGAAAAGAAGGAATTAGATATACATAGCTCACTTAATTTTCTAGTCATAAAAGTACAACAAATGAACAAAAATACAAGATCTTCAAATTGCTAGAAAAACAGATAACAGGAAGGCACAGAAAGCAATCAAGCCAATTATTTACCATTGTCAAGGAAGCATCTGAAAGGAATCTGAGAACAAGCTATATGAAACAAGTGCTCATAGCTATAATTTTGTAGAGCTGGGCACATGCCAAAGGAGAGCTCCCACCCACATGCATAAAGTACATGAATTACTGAGAGAGTCTGAGCATACGAGACAGCATCATGGTTAAAGGCAGTTGGCTCACAGCTCTCAGATCACAGAAGCTTCCTCAGAGCGCCTTCTGAAACTGAAGCGTGTCTCCAAAAACGTGGAGATGTCACTGTTTGGCAGATATGGCCAAGGATATCAAAGACCTGGTAAGCAGTTGGGGTTTATGTGGGAATGTGCAGAATCAACCCAAAGCTGATGAAATGTACACAACATTTGGTTTGTCTGTGCTCTAAATAAGTAACTGTGTGGGAATGAGCATGAGCATTGGTAGAACATTGTCGGCACTGTTTAATTGTCACTCCTAGCTTCTCTTGGATGACTCAAACTTAGCTTTCTTTAGGACAGTCTTCTGTATAAGTGACTGCCCTACAGCTGGGTGCACATTCCGCTTGGAAATCAGGACCAGAAATCAGCCCCTGTCTCTCCCTTATTCAGTGATGTAGACATAGATGGTTACGAGTGCCTCGGTCAAAGTTGGTTTGCTTATCCCCTTTAATCCACACTGAGGATGCTTTCCACTACTCCTTAACAGAGCTGACCTAAATGACACTCTGAAATGACCTTGGCTGCTCAACCCTCCCTCTCTGTGCACACATTAAGGTCTGCTGTTCAGGCTGCTGGGAAGCAGATGACTGTCAGACACTGCACTGACCACAAGAATCATTTTAACAGGCCTGGTACCCTCAGCCTTGTGCTTTTAATTAATGCCCCTGAATTGGGCCACTCTGTTCAGATGGTTTACCTTGGAACAGGACTTCGATGTCACCATCACATTACAATGGAAAAGCTTAGTTGCTGCTTGTAATTACTGGAGCCCTATTTAAAAATCTGCTAAAAAGAAAACATATGCCAAACCACTCCTGAATGGAGAAACATTCCCTGTAGAATGTTAAGAGTAGTCTGGTAAAAATGCTTTCTGTCAAGATGAATACATACCTTTGGTACCTAGCTTCAGCAAACAGGTATGCTAGTAAGAGCAAGAAATAGGACAAAAGGAGAAGAAACATCCTATGGGCCAAAACCTGCCACTGTGGGCAAGCTACAGTCCTCTGAGAACTTATGTTAAATAGGTAAAGCCAGTCAAAAAAGCATCAGCCCATAATGACTAATTACCACAGCAACAGAAACACAAGGCCATTGATTGTCGGTGGGAGAAAAAGCTGATATGTATTTCTGTATCAAGCATATACCTCACAAACTCACAAATGGGTGGTTTGCAGCCAAGCAAGCAGGTCACCCAAAGAGAGATTATCTCTATAGATAGTAGGCGAAGTATTATAACTTAAACAAGGGGCAGTATTCACACTGTTTCATTTTTTTTGGAAAAAAATTAAATGTTACAGGGAAAATCACCCAAGCAAGGGAACATTATACCAGGACTGGGTGTGGGATCATATACAGGGACCTTAAAACCTCAACTTATAGTGTTTGATAAATGCGGAGAGCAGCATTGTAGCTGTTGGCTATGCTGGTTCTGTCAACTGTAGTAGAGTGGGAGTAGCTGGGGAAGGCTGGAGCGCATGCCAAGGGCTGCCTGGAAAGAAGGGCCTGGTTCATTCCCTCTATCACTGCTACGTGAGCCACTTTGGGCCCCTTGACTAGCACACACAGCAAAGCGATTGGAGCCAAACACCTTATTATCTTGTCTCTCCCTCTTTCTGTCTGTGCTTGTGTACAGAAAAAGAGGCATGATGTTTTGGAAGGAGTTGAAGGCTAGCCAAAATGAAAGAGACAGAAATCATTGGAGTAGCCAATGGGCTGCAGCAAGAGGAAAAAGGGAATACTGAAGTAAATAGCAGTCTTTCCATTAATTTCAGGGCAGACTGGCTCAAACCCGTTTAAGCCCAAGGCTAGAAACAGGAAACGTCATGCTCAGTATTAGGAAACAAACTGTGGCAGTAAGTGCAATCAAGCAACTTGTGCACAGGGAGGAAGCAGAGCTTTGCCCTACTATGGATGGCGACATGCTAGTACAATACTCTAGGATCCTTTAAAATGAGTTCCCTCACTGTTGTCTCATTTTTAAGGATTTTTTTGGGTTTTAGTCCATTGTGCTCCAAAAGCAAAATACAAAGACAACCCTCTTCTTCCTTCCATCCTTGGGAATAACAGGCTGTTTCAGGGAAAGAAACCTCTGGCACTTCAAACAGAAGCAGTAGAGTTAACATTATTTAATGAATTATTTGGCAACATAACATGGCAGTGCCCAAAAGATTCATACTTTGAAAAATGTTTTTGTTATTTAAATTTAAGGAAAATTTAAATCTCAAGCCAGGAGTCTCCTTTTCCTCTTTGCATCCTGCTACTTTGTTCTGTTTTGAGGCGTGCAAAATATACTTCAGCAACCCTTGCTTTTGGAATATTTTAAGTGAAAGCTGATTTTTTGACAAAGCCATTTGATTTTCAGAGGTTTGTGTTTCAATGCCTCACCGATGCTTGGAGCAAAATGGGCCAGATTCTTAGCCCTACAAAAAGAGCAAAAAGCCATATTAATTGTCCACCGAGGCAATTGTAGGACAAAGGGAATCAGGTTCAGCACAGAGAAAAAAAGAAGAACAAGGGGCTTCACTGTGAACATGTCTCATGAATGTAAAGAAGCACGATCACTTAGCTAAAACTAGTATTTCGTATCACACCACATTACAATCTTCTGAATCTCAATGGATGTTTTTCTCTGCAAAATGTGCATAGCTAAATACCATTACTGATAAACTAGTGCTGGGGAACCCTCCATAGACAATCTCAAAACGCCTAGAAAATCAGCAATCTACGGCTTTCCCCCCTTGCTCTGGTCTGGGCTATTCTTGTGAACTGTTTCTGGCACACTGCATCTTTTTTGAGTGCAAGGACTCAAGATCTAATCAGAATTAATGACACTAGGAAACTAAGAGTGTTATCACTTAACAGTGTGCAGTGCAGCACACTGCAGAGCTCTACCAGTTAGCATCGCTTGAGCTCTTCTGGAACGGGAAAGCCGTACCATTGTGCTGCTTTTTATTATTTTATTTTTTTTAACAAATTTTCTACTTTTGGCAAGCTGCGCTGTCTTGGGAACCCAGAGAAAGATTTCTGCTAGATGCTTCCTATGCCTTATGTTACGCAGCAGCAATCTGGAGCAAGACTTTGGGCATCTGGTGGGTTCAGGCATGTTAATGCTATGCTTTTTGGAGTAAACCTACCTGTAAGAGCAGCTAGAGCCGCTAAATATAAGATTCTTTTGGAAAAGAAAGGCAGACACTAAGACTGGAGGGCTGGCCTAGGTAAAAACTAAAGCTTTCCTAAATCATTGTTTTGTCCATGCCCTTAAGAGATAATTTCTGTTCTCCTTAATGTCAGTTTGGAAGTCAGCAGCTGTGGTGACACATATGTGCTGAGATAGCTTTTCTAGATGGAGAGTGTTTTTCATGAAGGTCTGCTATGGTGCTTACATGAAAATCTGAGAATAAGCAGCACATCTGACCCTGGGCAATAAGGAGAAGCAGAGCTGCTCCTCCTTCAGCCTCCTATTAGAAAGCATGAGAGGTCCCTCTTTCCTTCTATTGACTGGAGATTATGAACTTGTGGCTTGAGATGAAAGCATATCTGCAGGAGACTTTGTACCTCGACAGACCTAGAAACACAGCATTTGAATAGTACCTCACTTATTCATGGTATATAGCTTAACTTGCAATCAGCCTGGCTGTTGGAAAAACAGCTCTCTGAAGAGCTCTTCCTCCTTGCTACCATTTCACAGTGGGCTCAAACTTGAAACCTTTCTTCCCATACGGGGAAGGAGCACAGGAAGTACCTATCGTTCCTTCACCAATTCTCTCATGCCTCCAGGGCCAGTTGCTATTCTTGTGGTAACTTTGACTCTGGCATGCTCATCAGGCTTACTCCAGGTGTACTCACAATGCAAGTGTAGAGGGGCCATTGCAGAACTACAGACCCAGCCAACTTCCCTAGCAGTTACACCAACTTGTGCACCAAAAGGCAAAGTTGTCTTGGAACTGCAGTTAACAAAAGTGGTAGTTGGTATTACATTGCATATCTACCATTGTTATTTTCCAATGTAAGGATCAACTATTGACAGTGATAAAATCTGTGGTAGGACAATTATGGAGCAGTTTCAAAGTTGCAAGGAAGAAAGCAAACGTTGTAGTAAGGTGTTTTTTTTAAATTAATGGCTGCATGAAGTTACAAATGAGATGCTAGAAGTAGTTCTCAAGAGTGTTTGGTTAGTCAAAAGCTGAGTGAGATGCTCAAAAATGTCTGATAAATACCATTTGAGGGTGTACCATCTAACCATCTAGTAACTACAACATTTATATTTTGTTGTTAAACATTCGCATAAGAATAAAGTGAGTGGTGGAAATAAATGTGAGGAATTTGATGAACACATGACCTAGAAAAGCGATAGGAGACTCGGGCACAGATTCAGGATAGCTGACAGATAGCGAATAAAAAAAAGTAGGGGACCAAGAAGTCCCTTGCTTTATAGATATCTCTTCTCATTCGCCTAACCAGCCTTTGTTTAGTGTTAAAAACATATGTAGGAGCTGGCCTGGCCGCCTGAACTCTGCAGCAGGCTGGTGAAATTACTTCACTGGGCCAAATGAAGAAAAAAAAAGTCAATCACTGTCTTTGACTCCAATAGTTATCATATATGGAATAGCTATCTGCAATTCTACATAAGTGGAGCTGCTGCTAGAGGATGGGACATCAGTGTTAGCACCCTCACTGGTGGCCAAGAAAGAGAAGTGTGCTCTGTGGTGTGACTCCAATACAGTCCATGCTGGCAGCCCCAGGGTCTCCTATAGCAATAGCCTTTAGGCATTTAGGCTTTCTTCTGTGGGTGAAATTCCCTATTTGTGCTGTAGGTTTGCTCAATATGTTACGTCTTGTACTGAAAAACAGTTTTCTCTTTTAACATATTTCCCTTTGATATATACACATAAATTTAATGTACACTTGCATTTATACTACTATGACTAATTGTACTCATTCATAAGAGTCTGTGATTTTTATTGTTATACAGCATGGGTTTTTATATGCAGTTTTGGAATACTGAAATCTAGTAATTTCTTTATTCTTCACCAGGGGTGTTTTCATATATAGCTAGTAAGAGTGTTCAAAGGCATTCAAACGCCATAAATTATTGCACACAATGCAAACACACAGCATTCCCTTTTCTTCATTCGTTTTCACCAACTACTCTCAATTAGTTAGAAAGATATTAATCTTTTCTCCCCCCTCCCTTCTTTTTTGTTATGCAAACTTGGCAGGTTTAGGCTGTGGATTAAATATGTTTAATGATTATGCTTTTGTTCTCTACTGAATGGACTCAAAACCTAGCTTTCTGTTTCAAGAAAAAATGTAGGAACTTTAAACTACACTTGTTGGAAACTAAGGCCTGTCCAGCGTTCCAGCTGAAAAAATAAATGTTGCTAAGTTGCATGTGGTTTATGAGAGACTTAAATGGTCAATACAGCCTGATGAAAAGATAAGTTTCCTAATCTAGAGTTATTTTAAAAGTATTAATACAAACCATTGCAAATGATCAGACCTGAGTTTAAGGCTCAAACTAGTACCAAATTACTCTGGATTTTGCCATGATTTTTGTTTGTTTCTGAAATGACTTTTCTTTTTGCAACAGATTTGAGTATGTTGGGAAAAAAAGGTAAGCATTAATTGCTATTACAAATCCATTTCCTATGGCTTGAAAATCTTGACTGTTAAAACTGCTTGCTTGCCATTTTAGGCCAACCTTTGTTTGTCTCCGATGTACCTCTCAAATGCCATTTTTTTCATCTAATCAGCCACTTTTCATATAATACCCCCAAAAGGGCAGAATTTGTCTTGGAAATGCTTTATTATTTGAAGTATTTTGACTTTGCTGTATGCATTTGGAAAGCAATATCAACTTAATAAATTAAAACATATAGGTATTTTATACAGTGTCATTCAGCAGTGAGTAGAACTGAAGTGCCTTTATTTAAATGGTTTTCTTCCCAGTTATTGCTAGATGCTTTCAGAAAAGGTGGCATCTAAATGTTGATTGATGAGAGTACTTTTGGGACTGATCATGCTATCAGAGTGGGTCCACACTGATGCGTACTTCCTTTCTTCAGTGGAGTAGCACCCGGTTTATACTAGTGCAGATGAGCATATTCACAGAAAAAAAGGCTGGAAGCCCTTAGAAATATGTTATCTTGTGCCTTTTCTGTTTTAGACCTCAATTTTTCTATCATCTGAATTCTGCTTCGAATCTCAACAGCACGTTAAGTCCTGGGTGCCAGGAAAGTGAGAATTTGGAAAATCTGTCAATAAATTGCTATTGGGGAAGGCACCTTAAGGTGATGGATGTGGTATTGGATCTTACTGAAGTAACAGTGAGGAAGATTTAGGAGGCTTATATAAAAAAAAAAATGGATAATTTAAGAAGTGAAGGAAGTTAACTGGAATTCTGAAAGACTGTTCTGTTGCCCCTGTAAGACAGACAGTTCCTGTTCCTTACGTGGAAAGGAGGATTTCCCAGCAACCTCCTGCCCTAAGCGGGCATTCTGAAATACTTGTGCACAGCATGAGGCATGATAAAGTGAGACTGCATGATCTGAACTGTGATCACGTCTCTAATATTTTTACATAAACATTTACATAAACATTTAATTACATTAATTCTCTCTTCCTTTCTGTATGTGGTACTTAAATTCTAGTTCAGCTTCCTGGAGCTGGGATTTTCTTGAGTCTGGGCTCCTCTTTATGGGGGGTGTTGGTTTTTGATATTTGTTTATTTGTTTTAAATCCTTACTTTAAGCTTTGAATCTCTTAAAAAAAGATACTAAAGATTTTATAGCACACTCCTTCACTCAACTCAATATGAGAAATTTGATGAGATATCTGAAAGGACTCCAGCATCCACCCAACTTATTCCTTAAGTGACCTCTCTGAAGTCAACATGCTTCTTAATGTGGCCTATGAAGCAGTCATCTTATATTAACTTTCACAGAATCACAGAATCACAAGGTCGGAAAGGACCCATTGGATCATCGAGTCCAACCACTCCTAACACTCCCTAAACCATGTCCCTAAGCACTTCATCCACCCGTTCCTTAAACACCTCCAGGGAAGGCAACTCAACCACCTCCCTGGGCAGCCTGTTCCAGTGCCCGATGACTCTTACTGTGAAGAATTTTTTTCTGATATCCAACCTGAACCTCCCCTGACGGAGCTTCAGGCCATTCCCTCTAGTCCTGTCCCCTGTCACTTGGGAGAAGAGGCCAGCTCCCTCCTCTCCACAACCTCCTTTCAGGTAGTTGTAGAGAGTAATAAGGTCTCCCCTCAGCCTCCTCTTCTCCAGGCTAAACAACCCCAGCTCTCTCAGCCGCTCCTCGTAAGACTTGTTCTCCAGCCCCCTCACCAGCTTTGTTGCTCTTCTCTGGACACACTCCAGAGCCTCAACATCCTTCTTGTGGTGAGGGGCCCAGAACTGAACACAGTACTCGAGGTGCGGTCTCACCAGTGCTGAGTACAGAGGGAGAATAACCTCCCTGGACCTGCTGGTGACCCCGTTTCTGATACAAGCCAAGATGCCGTTGGCCTTCTTGGCCACCTGGGCACACTGCTGGCTCATGTTCAGTCGGCTGTCAACCATTACCCCCAGGTCCTTCTCTTCTGTGCAGCTCTCCAGCCATTCTTCCCCCAGTCTGTAGCGCTGCATAGGGTTGTTGTGCCCCAAGTGCAGGACCCGGCATTTGGCCTTGTTAAATCTCATCCCATTGGTCTCAGCCCAGCGGTCCAGCCTGTTCAGATCCCTTTGCAGAGCCTCCCTACCCTCCAGCAGGTCGACACTTCCTCCCAGCTTAGTGTCATCTGCAAACTTGCTAAGGGTGCACTCGATGCCTTCATCCAGGTCATTGATAAAGACATTGAACAGAGCTGGACACAGTACTGAGCCCTGAGGAACTCCACTTGTGACTGGCCTCCAGCTGGAGTTAACTCCATTGACCACCACTCTCTGGGCCCGGCCATCCAACCAGTTTTCAACCCAGGAGAGTGTGCGCCTGTCCAGGCCAGAGGCTGACAGTTTCTGCAGCAGAATGCTGTGAGAAACTGTGTCAAAGGCTTTACTGAAGTCCAAGAAGACTACGTCCACAGCCTTTCCCCCATCCAGTAGTTGAGTGATTTTGTCGTAGAAGGTGATCAGGTTAGTTTGGCAAGATCTGCCTTTTGTAAACCCATGTTGACTGCGCCTGATCACCCGGTTCTCTTGCATGTGCTTCATGATAGCACTCAAGATTACCTGTTCCATGACTTTCCCTGGCACTGAGGTGAGACTGACAGGCCTGTAGTTCCCCGGATCCTCTCTGCAACCCTTCTTGTAGATGGGCACAACATCAGCCAGCCTCCAGTCTAGTGGAACTTCCCCAGTCAGCCAGGACCTCTGGAAGATGATGGATAGGGGTTTGGAAAGGACATCCGCCAGTTCCTTCAATACTCTTGGGTGGATCCCATCCGGCCCCATAGACTTGTGGGCGTCTAGCTGGGCAAGCAAGTCTCTAACCGCCTCCTCTTGGATCACAGGAGCCTCAATCTGCCCCTCTAACTCTTGGATTTGTAAACAGAAGGAACAACTTTCTTGGCTATTAAAGACTGAGGCGAAGAAGGCATTAAGTACCTCAGCCTTGTCCTTATCCCCTGTCACTGTTATTCCTTCTGCACCCACTAGAGACTGGATATTCTCCCTCGTCCTCCTTTTCCTGTTAATGTACCTGTAGAAAGACTTTTTGTTGTCTTTCACAGACTTAGCGAGTTTTAATTCTAGTTGGGCCTTGGCCCTCCTGATTTTTTCCCTGCACGATCTCACTTCGTCCCTGTAGTCCACCCAAGATGCCTGTCCTTTCCTCCAGAGCACATAGAGCTTCTTCTTATTATTGACGCATCTTGAGATCTCCCTGCTCCACCAAGCTGGCTTTTCCCCCCGCCGGCTCCTTTTCCGGAACTTTATGCAAAACGAAAGCAGACAGACAACTTTTCAAAGAGTAAAGCATACCTTTAACTCCCCAAAACTTGATAATGTCCAAGACCTTTTTTTCCAGTATTCTCTTCCTGAGATAGTTTTGTTTATAGTATTAAAAATTTACTCCTCTGTCTATGAGGTTAATCATAATTATAACCAAGTATTAAATAAATATCTGTGAAAGGTGCCTTGAGGAGTAAACTTGTCCACAGTCCTTGCCCAAAGGTAGGTTCAGCTATACCAGAATGATTTCCAACTCACATCTGTCACATTTGCTATTAGAATCCAAGAGTGATGGGTATTCCACAAACTCCCTAGGCAACTTTTTCTGCTGTTTACTGTCCTTGTCACTACAGGAAGCTGTCTCTAGCACCAACCCTCAGTCTCTCTGAGTACAATCAAAATGCACTACTCTTGTCCTGTTTCCAAAGAACATGTGAATAATTTCCTTTCTCCCTTTTTTGCATCTCCTATGTCTTTAAGGGCTATTAATCTATCTCCTTAGTTTTAGTTTTCTCATCACACTGATCATTTTCAACCTTTCCTAGCAGGTCATGTTTCCTACATCTGGACATTTTTGTTTCTGCCTGATTGCTCTAACTTTTTGAAGCCCAATGCCAGAAACTGGTTGATATAGAATTGCAGAATCATAGACTGCTTTGGGTTGGAAACGGCCTTTTAAGTTCATCTATCCCAACCCTCCTGCAATGAGGGGGGACATCTTCAATTGGATCAGGTTACTTGGGGAATGATGCCAGGGATGGGGCACCTACCACCTCCTTTAAGTACTGAAAGGCTGCAATAAGATCTCCCCAGAGCCTTCTCTTCTGCAGGCTGAATAATGCCAACTCTCTTAGCCTATTCTCATAGGACAAGTGTTCCATTGCTCTGATCATTTTTATGGCCATCCTCTGGACCTGCACCAACAAGTCCGTGTCTTTCCTGTGCTGAGAGCTGCAGAGCTGGATGCAGTAGTCTCGTAGGGTCTTGCCAGAGTGGAATAGAGGCGGAGAATCATCTCCCTTGACCTGCTGGCCACACTCCTTTTGATGGTTGGCCTTCTGGGCTGTGAGCAGAGATTGTCAGCTCACTTACTGCTTTTTATCCACCAATACTCCCAAGTCCCTCTCAGTAGACCTACTCTCAATCCCTTCATCCTCCAGCCTGTATTGATACCAGGGATTGCCCTAACCCAGGTGCAGGACCTTGCTGAACCTGATGAGGTTCACATGAGCCCACTTCTCAGGCTTTTCCAGGTCCGTCTGGATGGCATCCTCAGGCATGCCAACTGCACTGCTCAGCTTAGTGTCATCTGCAAACTTCCTGAAGGTGCACTCAATCCCACTGTCTATGTCACTGATGAAGATATTAAACAGTAATTGTCTTAATACAGACCTCTGAGGGTATCACTTGTCACTGATCTTCATCTGGACTTCGAGCTGTTGACCATTACCCTCTGGATGCAACCATCCAACCAATTCCTTGTCCATCAAACAGTTCACCCATCAAATCCATCTCTCTCCAATTTAGAGAGAAGGGTGTTGTCAAAAGCTGTACAGAAGTCTAGATAATCCTCCCACAACACCCTTCTCTGTTGTAGTCACTCTATCACAGAAGGCCACTAGGTTGGTCAGGCAATAGTTGGCCTTGGTGAAGCAGTGCTGGATGTCTTGAATCACTTTGCTGTCCTCCATGTGCTTTAGCATAGCCTCTAGAAAGATCAGCTCCATGTTCTTCCCAGGCACAGAGGTGAGGCTGATGGGTCAGTGGTTCCCAGGGTTCTCCTTTCTACCCTTTTTAAAAATGGGCACAATGTTGCCCTTCTTCCAATCACCAGGGTCTTTACCTGTCTGCTATCACTTTTCAAATATCACGGAGAGTGGCTTGACAACTGTATCAGCCAGTTTCCTCAGGACTCTGGGATATGCCTCGCTAGGGCCAATAAACTTTTTAATGTTCAGGGACCTCAGGTGGTCATGAACTTGATCTTCTCTTACGGTGTGAAGGACTTTGCTCCCCTATTCTCTGTCTTGCGGTTCATCCACTTGAGAGGTTTGGAAAGAGAGTTTGCCTGTGAAGCAAAATGTTCCCCAGCAGAACCATTACTAGCATGAAATAGAACAGTAAGATTATGTATGTGTTTTAATAACAATTCTTCTGCATGTCTTACTGGAATCCATTGGAGCCCATGTAAACTTCATCAGTCTTTTAAGACCAAGTTTCCATTGAGCTGAAGTGCAAGTCACTTCCTTCAATGGGCTGCTCAAGCTCACAACGACCGTGTCAGAGGTGCTATTTGAAAATGTAATAAGGAAAGCCTGGAAACCAAATCAAAGGAATGTATAACTACTGCAGGAAGCACTGTGCAGATAATCCCTCTGTATTTCAATGTTTGGTTTAATGAAATAGAAAAAGGGAAGAGATCTTAACTTGTCTAGAAAGCCCCTCCCTGCCCTGTCTGATAGCCTGTTTAAGAGGCAGATTTCACAAGCGTTGAAGGGGTTCAAGAAGTTATCCGAAACAAAAGCAACTGGAATCATCCAAGTCTGAAACTCTCAAAGTGTGTGTGGAGTGTCAGAGAGTATGACACAAGTGCTCTGTTTTTTAGGAAGCCAGAAGCAGCAGTGGAACAAAAACCTGTGATGTGGGATACTGAACTAATTCTGGGATGATTAATAAAAACAACACAATTCTTCACTTGTATACATTACAAGTGAAGCAAATAATTTAGCCACTTACTGTGGATGAAATAGTTTGTCCAGAGAACATCAATGTGCTACCATCTGACCTGGAAAAATGCCCAAATGAGTATGTTAATTTTTCAGATGTTTTAAATTAAGAATTGTATCTGGAAGTTAACTTTTTGGTTAACAATGAAACTTCATTTTAATCCAATGCGTATCTATTGTAAGCAGAGCTGTCACCAGTAATGCCTCTCTTTGTGCAGTGCTGACTTTATGAGTTGCATATGGTTTGTAAATGAGAGGATAAATAGGATGCCAAATGCTCTGTGCAAATTTACCACAAAGACATCTGGATTGAGAATCTCCCAACAGGCAAGTTGCTAATGATCTCTAATATTTCCTTCAAAGAGAATGACTCGGTTGGGTCTCTGTATTCTTTAAAGAGCTACAGGAAGTTCAAGTAGGGAAATGGCATAGGTTTATTTCTAGTCATGGACAGAACTTCCTTCAAAATAAAGTGTGTTTCTGTCTTGTGAAGTAACCTGCTTCTTGGTGTCATGCAGTGTCAAAATTGTCATCCCTTCCTGCCTTTCAGAATCATTAATATTTCTGTGGCAATATTTCAACATGGCAGTCATGAATGTCTCTGTTTTGTGAATTCTCTTTTGAGCAAGGATATAAGTTCCTAAGGGAAGCATGGTTTGGGTAACTTTGCTTCAAGGACTAACTTTCATCAGCCTTATGATTGAGGAGGGACAGTGCATGGCAGAGAGAATGATGCTGTGGCAATTCCCAGTCACTGGTTCAACTAAAGGCTATAGCTCAGCAGATCCTGCTTGGTCACTCTTCAGGACCAGCCACTACCAGTTTGACTTTCAGCCTTAAGGCATTGGTTCAGTTTCTCATCTCTGCCCTAGCTCAACTGGCTACTTGGAAAAATCATGGCAGCTGAACAAGGCTTTCTGCTGCATTTTTTAGGGTGAGCACAAAAGCCTTAGGGATCTGTGTAGACATGGATGTCCTAGCCCAGGTCCTGGGAGCCTGAATAGCCTATGTGTTCCTAAATCACTCAACACAGCTTTCTTTTAGGACTGGAGCAGCAGTCCATAGCGTTGATGGAGATGCACTCTGGTGCAGGATCCCATGGCCCCAGGGCTCTCCTGTGTATTGAAATGCCCAAGGATTTCTCCATCTAAATAAATATATTCCTAAATGTTGCTAAATACATCACTAGAGTACTCAAAGAAACCTATCTGTTTAGTCTGTAGAATAGTTTTAAACTTTTTTTTAACCCACAAAAGGGGTCTTTGCCTTTAAGCCCAGTCCACACAAACACATGTACACAAAGTTCATCTTTTCCCGGAAAGCAAGGCCCCAGGATGGAGGATGTTGACATTGGAAAGATTTCCTAGTCAAACTGTTTTCCTGCCCTGGTTCCTCTCTGGGGTCCTGGGCACGATGTGCATGCAGTGACAGGGGTAGAGAGAGGAAGGGGAAAAAATGCCTCCAAAAGGGTTTGTGCTGCAAGTTGCCAAATTTTGTGTAGTAACTGGCTGCTGAAACCAAGCTTCTTTTAGAAACCCCTCGTTGGGGAGATCCCTTCTTCCTCGGAGGAATCAGCCCAGGCCCATACTGTAGCTGGGTCACACCCAAGAAAAGCAGAACTACTCAATGCTAATGGTCTCTGTCCTGCTGCTTTCCACCAGCTTGTTTCACATTGCCTGTGACCTTCTTAGGGTGGCATCTGGGCTTTGGTTGCTTTTCTCCACTAACTGTGCAGGCAGCCAGGCTTTGCCAGCCTTGTGTGAATCCAGCGGCACTGTTAAACAGAAGAGACCACTGTAGCTGTGGCACTGGCAATGAGAGCCCATGAAAACTTAGCGTAGATCTATTGAGGCTCTTCTAGTTGATAATGAGAGAGGGAAGAGGCAGGGGACTTCTCCAAGGGTTAGTACCAAATGATGTTAAATCCCAGCTTTGCTTTGCCCTCTCTGTGTGGTTGCCTGGATGGTAGAGACCAAGGAGGCCTGCTGAAAGGAGAGAAATATGAAAAGAGCTTCGGAAAGATGTAGCTTCTCACTCTGTCTGTCCCTCGCAGGATGCAGGCTCCTTTATTTGCAGTTCTCTTTGTTCTGTCTGAAGTGGCTGTGTATAGCAGACGTCCCCAAGCAGGTATTCTCTTTTTCCATCTGATGGAAATGGTTTTGAGGCAAACAATGTTAGTTTGGCTACAGGGCTTTGACCTGTGGGGAGAAGTTAAAAAAAGCCCACTATGACAGGGGATATTTCTCCGGTGCTAGGCAGTTGGCAGTGATACATCTGAGCACATTCCCTGCATCCCTGGAGTCTGTCTGCCCATTTGCCAGCTGATAGCCAAAGGTTAGGGCAGATTTACTGGCCAGAGTTTTGCTTCTCTTGCCTGGAGTAACTGGGGCTAACAAAGCAAAACATGACCAGAAATAGGTGTGTGCAACCTTGTGGAAACGGTGGTTTGGATTTAGTGGTGATTTAACATGGGGTGGAAAGTTAGTGCGGTTGTGCCTTAGGTACAGCAGGAATGACAACACAGTACAATCTACAGTGAGACAGCGTCAACATGAGCTCTGCGCTAAGCCCCATGATGAGCACGTGGGCACTACGAAAAACAAGGGAGGGGATTCCCTTGAGGGGGAGGCAGGAGTGCGTTGGAATAACAGCTCTGCACTAACCCTACCCAGCCCCTGGGATGTGGTTTAAAGCAGCCTGGCAGCAAATGTAAACCAGGAAGCAGCTAACAAGATATGGTCACATCCACACCCTATTTTTACATATGCCCAGATCCTCCATGGTGATCCCAGGTCTGAAGCCAGAGCCAACAGGAGCAGACAGGAGCTCTGGTGACCTCAGTGAAGTCACATCCCTCCCTAGCATTGCTCATCTTCTTACTCCACTCCATTACATGAGCACAGGTGTGACCTCCTCTGCCTTTTACACACTCTCTAGGTTTGTGTACAACTGATGTAGACTTGGTGGTGATACAAAGGGGGCAGTTGATCCCTCAAGCGCCTGTACGTGGGATTTATAGTTGGACCACTGTTTGCCCAGGGGGAGAAAGACAGAAAATGGTGAAATAGAAGGAGGCCTCCCATGATGGAGCCTACAGGAGCCACTAAGCTTCTTCCAGGGCTATCTACAATTTTTCATGTTCATATTCTCTTGAGAAAGATTGGACTCAACCTTTCAGCCTTCCTAAGCCATGTTTTCTTCCTCTCTCTTCTCCATGAGAATGCTATTTAGAACAGTGTCATTCTAGAACCCCTACCTCACCCCTAACGAATTTCTTGGACCGCATGGAAGGTACAGCCACTGGGAGAGGTCCAATACTGCAGTACTTTGAATGGCTTTGAAGGTTGGCAGCATCATAAGCAGCTATTTGTCAACTCTGAAGGGCACTACTATAAAGGTGATGGTAGTTGATATTCTTAATTTTTTAAATAAAAAGTTACAGGCACAGTCTCTTTTTGTGTGCGTTGGACCTTATACTTACAAACCAGGAAACCATGCAGTGCTCACGATGCTGGGGAAGTTCACATTTATGTAGGTAAATTGCCATCCTGTCCAAAACAGGTTGGGCCCATCCAAACTATGTCAAGGAAGTGGTCCCTGGCACCTGCACTCCCCTGGGAACAGGCCAAGTGGCACCAACCCAGGGCTGTGCTACATGGCTGTAGGAGTGGGTCCATGTCTGTGCCACAGATGGGTTTTGTTTCTCTGCACTGATGGACATGACAGTCCAGCACATCTCAGACTGTGCAGCCAAGCTCTGTATGGGTCATGGAGAGTCCACTTGTGGTGCAGCCCTGTGATGCACGCACAATGACTCTGCCCTGTGGCTGGTGGAGCAAGGTGGTCCTTGAAGGTGTGCTGGTTGCAGATCTAAAAATCCTTTCACAGTTGCTAATGAGCCTGGATTGGTTCAAAGACAAGAGGCACACCAATGCCAAGCTCTGCATCTCAAGACATATGTGAGGGGGGGGCTTCTCTTCCTTTTGGGTGACTTATTAACCTTTTTTCTTCAGATGGCACTAACACCACTAAACTTCTCTTTACAGCTTTAAAATCAGCAGCACTCTTCAGACACTGTTTTTCTAGTCAGTTTTCCTTTGAAGCTGATTGTTTCCACTCTTAAAATATCACATCAGGGTGGGTTTTGATCCGTGTGAATAGATGAGGATGTTTGTTGCTCCCAGCAGGACTCCTGCAGCACACTGACTAAAAGGAAAGAAAACAAATCTCTGCACCACCACCAAAGTTTGCTGTGATAATAAACACCACTGTCCTGAGGAGTGAGAGGGGAGAGCAGCAGGTTAGGAAGCACAGGAAACCGACAGCTTAGATCAGCTTTTCAGATCAACCTGGCCAAGGCTGCTTCTGCATCAACTGCAGTGAGGAGCCAGCTCTAGATAAGAAGAGAAAACACTTGATTGTCCTGAGGCTTTTCCACAAAGTTCTGGTAGACAGAACTTTGAAAAGCAGCATGTTGAGAAAGAATGTGTGAAATCACCAGAATTTGAGGGCAACGGCAGGTTTCTGATGTGAGTTGTTGCAAAACTCCTCTCCTACCAGACAGTTGTGTGGTATGCCTGGCTCTCACACATGGATAGTCCTGGGTGAGCTGGGCTGGTACTTACCAAGCCTTTCTTCAGCCCACCAACATATTCTTAAATTGTATCATCTCATAACCCCAGCTAGCAAGCTGCTTGGCTCTTCTGTCTTTGTTGTCTCTCTTACAGCTTAATTTCTCTTATGAAACAGATCCCATTGCGACCTGTTGTATAAACCCCGTGTTTAGGAAAAGCCTTTTATGTTTATTGGAAAGCATTAGAAGAGAAGTGGAGGGCTTTGATATGGAATGTAGGAAGCTGGATAGGAAGGCTGATAAAGTCTGAGTTCACACTAGATTACATGGTTGAAGATGGGTATTTCGCTGTGTATATGCTGCAATATACAGCTGAAATATACAGTTTAGGTGAACCAATTTTCAGACAAGCATAATAAAACCTTACATTTTACAAATTATGCCATTGATGGACTTGTCAGAAAGGGAGATGGATGCTAGATGTAGACAAATCCACATCATTGAACATTTCTTTGCTTATTCCAACACAGTGCAAGTTTTATTTCACACCATGCAGCGCTGCTGCTGCTAAGCCAGCTAAAGGCCAGCTTTTTGATGTGATCTTGCCAACTAAGAATGAAATGAATTTGTATTGAAACAAAAAAAAATTGATTCAATTTAGAGTTCACTATTTCTTACAAAAGAATCACTTTCCTGCTCTGTACACATGCTTCAGACAAGGCCTAGGTAAACCCTAAGTGACTGATGTTTATCAAATTTCTTCTGTTCTCTTTCGGTGTAGAAGATTTCCATTTTAGAAAACTTTTATACTCGGCAGATTACATTCTTGCTTTCAGTATTGAAAATTTACAGTTTAAACGCATATTTCTTAACTAGTGTAACAAGCAATACCTGAAATTATTAAATTTGAGATAAGTTAAAAAGAATAATCTTCCTTTATGTGTTTGTTTCTCCTCTTGGGGACTGAAACATAGTTTTTAATTTGGTCAGTTTTGCTGTTAGGTTCCTAGTGCTGTATTGTTTGTGGTGTGGCAATTACATGGTAACATAATATTTATCTGCTTAAACCCAGCTGTTTTTACTGGAACAGAACCCTTCTTCCCAACAAACCTTTCAAATCTTTTCTGTTTACTTCAAGTTCTGGAAGAAAATAAACAAAATAAAAAGAGAGAAAAAAGAAAAAGGGCCATCTGTAAGCTGGCGGTAGCCTTCTAAAGGTAATGGTAACGGTCTAGCTAATTGCTAAAAGTAGTTTTCTGGTGAGAGGAAAACTTGTGCTGTAGGCAGATGCTCGGGTACTGCCTTCCACGAGGGCTGCATGTCTGTGCCTGTTCCTTCACCCTCCAGCTGTGGTCCAGCAGCAGGTCTGGGACAGTGACCTGCTCACTGTGCCTATGCCCAGCATCCCCTGCAACAACGAGCAGGTGGAGCAGAGGGGATGTGGTGCCACACCAGGGCAGCACAGCGGCCCCATCCTGCCTTCCTCAGGGCTGGTGGCAGAGCCCTGGGTTAGCGGTGCATTAGGATCTCCTCCTCTGACATATGCCTTGTTTATTACTTTCTTTTCCATCCTTCATTGCGGAGTTTTCCTTCTTCTCCCTCCATGCCAGAGCAATGCCCCAGAGCCTTTTGGAGAATATTCAAGTCAGATAAATCACTGTTCAAGTGGAAAAAGTTTGTCCATCTGTGTACTGAATGTTTCTGAGCACCTGAAGGGAAGAAATACACTGTAATACTTCCCTGATATGTTTTTAGTACCAGTTTTATTTTTACTATTTATTTCAAAGTCAGTGCTCCTGGCAGCTTACTCATGGGAACTCCATCCCCTGGTTTGAAATCTGGGCTTTCTAGTCAAGGCCTGTGGGAAAGCTTTACCAAACGTGCAGCCATCCTGCATGGACCTGCGCTGTCTATGCTGTTGGAGAGGCACATGGGGCCAGGGTGTGCTGTTGGCCCTGTGCTGAGAACCCTGGTGTCCCTGGTGTGCAGCAGGATGCTGTTCTCTGGCCTCATTCTTCTGGGAGTGCATAGCCAACCAAAAGCAATTCAGCAAAGCCTTTGGTCTTCAAATTACTCCTCATACCCATTCTCTTCATTGCAGCACACACCAGCCCACCTACTGCTCCGGATGGACAGAGATGAAGCCAGGCCATGCTCAGGGAGGCAGCCACAGCGACCAGGCTGGGGGCAGCTTTGCCTGCATGTGTCCCTAGCTGCTTTACAGCCATTTGTTCTTCTGGAAAAATGTCTTTCAGCTGAAATAGCTCCCCCAGTTCTCCCCCCACCAGACACTCACCTCCAGCTGTTGTATTTGTAGAGGCAGTCACAGTCACACTTAGCTAGACATATGCTGTTCAACCCTTGCTACACTACCATCCTCTAAGCTTTGATGGCCTGCATCTAATAAAAATTCAGTCCCTTATCTCCAAGTCTAGAGCTTACATCGGTATGCCAAAATGAATACAAATATGGGAGAGTTCTTGGTGATTGACGCGAGTGATCAGAGGATGGTGCTGTCCTTTTATACACATATTTTCTGTCTCAGATTTTGGTTTTGAACTTTTTGCAAGTCTTCGCTCTGGTCTTTCTACTGCCTTTTCCCGTGGCATCTCTTGTGTAGGGACAGAGTATGTTAGCAATCAGATTTGGCTTAATTTTTTCCTCTGTCTGGGACTCTGCAGCTCTGGGTGTCATCTCTACCACTGATTTCTTTTGAAGCTACTTTTTAACATCTCAAATTGTCACTAAATTTTGAGACATTTCTTTGTTAGGAAGGATAAGGAGATGTTGCTGTTCAATTTTCTTCCCATTTCTCCACTCCGTTATTGCTCAGCACAACTCATTATGACATGCAATCATTCTCTTTCTCACCAGCGTGAATTCCAGCCAGCTGATGTTTCATCAAGTGCAATTTTTGCTATTGCTTCACTTTTTTTTTTTTAAATGTGTGTAGCGCGTCAAACTCTTGCAAAACCATCAGTATAACTTTCCGTTCTATTTCTGTAGCTTCTTTGTTGGTATTTAGCAATATTTAAGTAATGTTCATTTGAATACACATATTTTAGGCCCTGAGTATTTGGCAGTTACGTTCCACATCTGGGTCATCAGCTCATTGTTAATTTTTGGACAGCTGCTCCTCTGTCTCATTTTAAACACAGGTTTTGATTAGGGATGGGCCAGCCGATTTATTTCATGTAGGAACAGATTGGAGCCACAATTCCTCATGCAGACTCAGAGGGAAACAGCCAGAACTGTGGGAATAGGATAGAGTTTTTTGCCCTGTGGCTGCAGAAGTTTCATTTCGGGGATTTACTCCATTCCTCTTCAGATGTCAGTCAGGCTAATTGTTACTTCATCCAGGCTGGCATCTTTTCTTGGCTGAAAGCAGACAGCTAGCTTGATCTAATCATATAGTGAGGTTAGCCTGCTTTCCCTTTTCAAGTAAATCAGGTTTACATGTTTCTGTAGGGCTGGCTGCACAAACAACAGGTGAATCTAAAAAAGCCCTCTGGAAAATCCCTACTATTGACACACTGGGAATGAAAGGGAGTGTATTAAAGCCAACCACTCCCCGCTCCAGGATAGCCTGTGTTCTGCTAAACCCTTGAGGAAGCAGGGAAGGGGAGAATAGAAACAGTGCTAGGGTGGAGCCTGGGGATGAGGAACAGGTCCTGAAAATTTAGGCAAACAGTGCTGAAGTCAGGGCTTTATATTCTTGTCCACATTGAGCCTCAAATCTCCGTCTTACTGAAATTTCTATGGTTCTGTGAGGAGCCCACATTAAATATAGATGGGCATTTGTGTGCTTGTTATAAAGATCAGTGTGAACAGGGAGGTGGCCATCTAAAATGGGACATGATGACTTTTCATGTAGTTGCTAAATGAAAATGTGACAGCACAGTGCAAGGACTTCAATTACTCAGTTGTCTTTGAGGATAGTCCCTCTTACTGTCTTAAAAATGCAGTCTGTAGCTCTTTATCTTACTGCCCATACTAGGTCTGCTACTGATGTAATGAGACAAATCTCAAAAAAATACTGAACACTTTTTTTTTATAATCTTTCAAGAGGAGCTTGAATGAGATCAGTTTTCGTCCTCAGCCATTGATCTCTAAATCTACCACAGTCTTTTCCCACTTGGGCTACTCATGGGCAGGAAGGGCAGCCTGAGCAGTCCCCATTCAGGGATGTGGGGTGACCAGCAAAGAGCAAGGAGAGATCTTGCACCCCTATCTGCTCCTTATGCATCCAGGTAAAGAAACAAGATTGTCAGTACCTTTGGGGAGACAGCTGGCCTGATTTTTAGGTGAGCTGAAATACCACAGGCCTTTTGTACTAAAGAAAAAAGCCTAGGCAACCCAAAGCAAGTAAAAAAATCTTCCTAGTCTGAGGATTTTAGCCCTCAACAGTAGGAAACTCATTTAGAAACCTTTACCCTGGTAGTGACTTGTGCTGGTACACACTGGGAGAAATTTTTTAGCACCATGCTTCTGCAACAGGAATAGGATGGGTTTCTGTATACAGGTTTAGCAATGGTGAAAAATGCCCCTCACATCTCATCACACGCATGATCCTGGTTTTTGCTTGTCAGGAATTGCTGCTTGGTTGAATCCCATTCTCCTATGCCTGCCACACCAGTAGCTCTGGCCCTGTCTACCTGCCTCCCCCCAGTGCCTTCCTGCCTCTTTTCTGTGGGTCTGTTAAATGATGCAAAGTTTTCTTCTGTGATGCTGGGAGACATTTCCTACTCCCCTGAAAACACAGTTGGAAAAAACCCTTAATGAATAACAGCTGTTGCAAAACACGTGCCTTTGGTTACACCCCAACTCAGCATATATATCTCTTTTCTGGAAAGCGATTCACACTTCTATCAAAAACAAGGGTTGAGAATCCTAAATCTGGGTTGAGACCATTCTGCATCTGGTCCACTTGTCCCTGCTTTATGCCCTGCTGCCTGCAGTGCCACCTCCTTTCCGTGTGCTCTGCAGGTGCTCTTCTGCCTGGGATGGAAGGGGGTTGTCTGCCCTGGATCCTCCTGCCTGTGCCGAGGGAGCTGGTATATACTAAGTTTATTTAATGAGAATGGAATACAGCATTTAATGAGGAGTGAAACCAAGAGGCATCCCCACGTGGCCAAGTGGAGCTGGTGACTTCCAGTGTCCAGGGAGCTGTGCTGGCTGTCACCAGAGACTAGTTCCTGCTGCTGCAAGGTCTTACTCCTCTGCTGGGTGCTACTAGTTGAGAGCAGGGCTTCCTTTGCCGTGGTTGTTTTCAGGTGGACTCGATCCCTCTAAGAGGTTTGTCTCTTCATAGTGACACAACAAAGGACCACGCAGCCAAGTGCACAATTATGAAAGATTTTCCACAATAGATGAATTTCTATCTTACAAGAAAGGCCCTCTGTGAAACAGCTAATTCATGATCATTTTTTGTGTGATGTATGTAATTTATTTTTTCCTTTTATTAGTTTTCACTTTTGCTAAGAGTTCTCTGGTAAGCATCATTAAAGATCACTACAAAAGCTATAGTAACCTTGTGCCTGTGTCTCAGTGTGAAGTTGCTCCTGGAAGGGAGTCACAGTCCCGTGGTTCAGCACAGCCTGTTCCTGGTTTCTCTCCCTCTGAGTCAAAGGGCTGTGTCACTGGGAAGGTCATAGGACTGCAGAACACACTATTGCTTGTCATCATAACCTCAGCTGCTACCTCTTCTCCCTTAGTGACCTCCTGTGGGTTTTTAGAAAACCTAAGCCATATGCACGGTTGATATATAACCCTCCAGTAGATATTTAGGTTCCTGGGAAGCATCCCTTCGGTGTGGATGTCACCAAGTTCGGTACCCACAGATTGGTTTCCATAGTAACTATAGAGTGCTTCAATGAGAGGAGGAAAATCAGAGGAATTTGAAAGGCTAACACTGGAAGGGAGTATGCGGAACAAACAGCTTGCACAGCAGCTTGGAGCACACCACAGGTTTTACAATGTGTATTTTAGGAAGACTTGCATGGCTTGTGAACCGTTCCTTTTCTCATGAGACATGCGATCATGCTAAAAACTTGGCGTTATGAAGCAAAATGGTACCTCACACTGTTTCACACCTACAAATCCCATGTCAGCTTATATTTATTCACACACTCATGAGCACATGAAAGCAAGAGGAAAATGGGCTTTTATTGGCTATTTCAAAGAGAATTGCCATACCAATATTTTATGGCCTGTGGAGAAGGAAACATGCGTTCTTCCAAACCTCCTTCCTCAACTCTGCTGCAACAATGGAAGACATCAAACAGCAGAAAGGAAGAGGACTCAGGCATCGCAGCTTCCCAGTGTCCCATTTATTCTGTACTGTCACATGTCACCGTCAGCGGGTATAAAATCATGTTGATCTGGCACCAAAAAGCAAGGCTGTGCCTGTAAATCTTTGTATTTAACAAATTAAGAAAATCAACTACAGTCACTTTTGAAATAGTTCCCTTCTAAACTGACACACAGCTGCACATGATGCTGCCAGTGTTCCAAGCAAGTCCGCAGATCATTTTCTGAAAGTCTATTGAGGATGTCTGTCATTTCTGCTTCCATATCTTCTACTGATAAAAGAAATGGCTTCCTTTGAGCACCGGCTTGATCTTTGGTATCTCTTCACTGTAAGCCTCAGTCAATAATTGAGAAGTTTCCATTGTGGATTTCTTCAGTTTTACGAGAAAATTGATGTTAACTTGCTGTTCATTCTTGCACACCGATATTTTCTGACCAGGGGTAACAAAACATCTATGTTTGAACACATGTCCACTTATGCTGAGTGAAATGATTGAGTTGAGCCTTGTCTCATTGTGACAGGTTAGAGCATGTTCTGTAACTGTCCCTTTGTCCCTCCCTTCCCACTCTTGGTTTCTGTGCAATAATGTTAGTCTCATTTTTTTGTGTTGGACCTCATATGCTGAACCGAGTAACTACTGCTGATCCATTTCTGCTTGAGTTGTTGGGAAGGCTAACTTTAAGGGATCTGGTAAACTGCACAGAAGTGTATATTCTCCTTCAGCCATGTGGTATAGCTTAGGGAACAAGCAAGTCATTTAAAAACACATCTGAAATTCGTTTATGATGTGAATCCAGAATCTCATAGATTGTCATATATCACTCTGGAAAACAAATATTTAGAACATTAATTCTGCGTAAATAATAATTCAGAAGTTGGGAACCATCAGCTCAGAAACGGAAATCCTGCATTAGTACATTTGCACCACTACTGTAATAGTTTGACTGACAGCATGCATATCACACTGCCTTGCCCTTGAACTCAGTAAGCTAGTTAGATACAACAACATACAAAGCAAGATTAACATCGCCCAAGTTTAGCTGGGTGAAGATAGTTGTCTGAATTAGTCCTCTTGGCTCCGTCTTTAATTAGTGAATAGTAACAGATGTCTCCTGTTGGTGACTCACCCTGTCTATTTTAGGTTGCCCATTAGAGATTCCTGTTTCTGTTCCTTTACTAATGATTGCAGTTTAGATTTAAAGGGCCAAAGGCGGGTGAGGTGAAGCCCACCCTGAGATTTATGTACGTTCGATGAAGGCTATAAGGTGATAACACTACAGAGAAAAGAGTTTGACTCTCTAGTCCTTAGTCCCATCCGTAAAAAGGACTAGGATCCATTTGTTGTCCCTAAGGCACCGCATAGGCTGTGTTCATAGAGTTACACATCTCACCCTCCATATCAGAGTAACTGCACCTACTCTGTTGTTAATGCTAGACCGGTCCAGAGCACCACCAGGGTGAGTGCTGTGAGGTGTATATCTGAATCATGGGCAGTTTCACGTTGTGGAAAAAAAAACCAGGAGAGAAGCCATGACAAAGCGTTGCTTAGTTTACTAGTGGAGGTGTAACCAGCATGTTGAAAACAGGACCCTGTTCCATGGAAAAGCACAGTGACTAGTGTGGCATTATGTCTTACGGATAAGGCAATGACTAAGAAATTTATTGTAATTTGGGCAGTGCAAGAGAGGGCTGTGACAGAAATAAAAAGGAAAATCCACCCATGTAGTAAAGATCTGGGGCACACACAGAGCACAGCTGTCCTGGGCCTGGTAACACTAATAGCCAGACCCAGCATTTTCTGGCTCAGGAGTGGCAGCTTGAAGTTCAGATTAGGTGTACAGCCACTTCTTGCCCCCAGAGCCAAAGCAAGTAGGAGCAGGTGAGTGGGAACGTCACACAATGCAGGTCTCCATCTGCACAGCACTTCTTCTGGAGCAACGTTCAGGAGGAGGAACCAAAATCCCCCGAAGGCAAGGCAAGGCCAGGAGGAGTCAAACAACCTGCAGGGCTGCAGATGCAAGAAGTACTTTCCAAATGTTCCCAGTACTCTTTTCCAGGCCATTACATGGTCCGGAGGCACAAGGGTGAGCAACTGAACAGGAGTTTTCATCTCCCAGTGCCCCTGAACGCTGCTGCATGAAGGCAGATGCACCAAAAGGAGAGTGGCAGGATGTGAGGGCCCTGAGGGCTGTGTGAGGTGCACAAGGAAGAGGCTGCTTGGCGGGCACTGTTTCCTGATGGCAGAGGAAAACCAGAATGCAGCCCATAGAGTGCTGCTACCTTGTGGCAGCTTGTGCTTTAATGCATTGCCCTATGATAGAGGAATTACACAGATTACAGCTGAACATGGAAAATATGATTCATCCATTCTCTAGAGCACCAGTTCCTCCACTCATCAAGCCTCAAACATGCAGTTTGCCATCCGCAGCTGTGCTGCTTCTGCAGTGACTGCGGCAAGACAAAGGCCTGCGGTGTCTCTGGGGAGCTGTCTATTAGACTCCATCTCCTCCCAGCCTGTCTCCCTTCTTTCTAAAGACAGATGACAGGATCCTTTATGTGCTAACATGGTATGAGGGGAGAGTTTTGAAGAGCTGGGCAGCTGCAGGGATACCTGGGGGTGCTGCTGGTGCTGGCAAGCTGGCCTGCCATGCTCAGTGAGCTTCTTCTGGTGCCTGCCAGCCTCCTCAGTGCCCTGGGGCATCACCAGCATTCTCCTCCTCCTCTTCCCTTGGCCTGCCACTGGGTTGTTTTTTTTGATTTTTTTTGTAGTGCAGCGCAAATGCCTACAATCATGCCTAAACCTACACTTGCTGCTTCTCTTTGATGAAAATAAGATATTGTGTTTCATGGATTAAAGCGCTATCAAGAGCAGATAAAGCCTGGCGGTTGTGTAAGGGAACCTATGATTTGTTTTATTTGCGTAGATGTAAGTAACGTCCCATTTGCAAAGGTGTGAAGGTTTGCTGTAGTAACATCGTTATGGTTAAGGCTGTATTCAAAAGGAGAATGTTGAAGTGGTTCAGTTTTCTTTCTAAATGTGCGTAATCGAAAGTATTAATTATTTTATTAAATATGCAGGAGCCACATCCAAAGCATCTGTATAACTTTACTTGTAGCTCAGGTATAGCCATATACATCAGCTGGTTTAGTGCTAGATAAATGAACAGTTATTAACTTCTTTTCCACCAGCACTTTTGATTTAAAATAGCCAGATGAATTTGGAGAGATGTTGTAGGGCTTTGCATTACTTGCAGGACTCAGAGAGTTTTAACTGGGCTAAGACAGCCAGATAAAAGCTGAGAAATTGCAGTAGAAGCTTTAATATTTGAAATTTTTCTTTCCTATCTCCTTCATTACTGAGAGATTTTAGGTTTTAATTAAAACACCACCATTTCACATGATACCATAAGAAATAAGCAGTTCATTATTCTGATGTGAAGGAACAGACAGCACATAATCATGTCAGGGCAAATTAATTTTATACCTGGCTGTCAGCTGAGCTGTTGATATGTCCATTCATAGCCTTCCGCAGGACAAGGTCACATTGCTGTACAAATGAGGGTGGACTAATCTAAGGCAGGTTTATTCTGCCTTCAGGCAAGTCTGAGGGCTTAAACTGCCCCCTCACCTCAAATTTTTGAGTAGCAAAACCATACAGAAATATAAGATTCCTTCCTACATTCTCAGTTAAGCCATGTGCTATCAGCCCTTTTTTTTGGGAGCAATTAACTCCAGAGTGGTGTCAAGACAAGGTAGGACATAGGAGAACTTCCCAACAAAGTTGGCACGGTACCTTGACATTAGTAATTCCCTTCTTGATCACCATGGTCTGGTTTTCATGAGAAGGAAGCCTTCATGTCGGTAGAGAGAGACAGCTTGCTCCACTCGCCTCTCTATCACCTGGACAAACCCTCAGCTTAGCCTCCCTGTGCTAAAGCTAAATACCTAGTGTTGCTGATAGAACAGCTCGACCGTAAAGTGAGCTTCTGCTAGGGCATTCAGGATTAGTTTAAGGGAAACTGCTCACAAGAAAGTAGAGACACCCCTAGAGACATGAAATATTTTAGTTACACAGTCTGGTTTGCGTATTTAAATGCATGCAAGGATTAACACATTAACACTGTCCACCCAAACTCCTAATGTCAGCCTAATAACGTTGGCAAAAGTTTGTGTAAATATTGAAAGTGGAAGATTAAAGAAAGATTATTGGAAATAGAGATCGTGAATAAGTATAAGAATTTTATAACTTGTTACTGTTATTTTGACCTTTCAATACGTTTTCCTAAGTTTTATTCTGAGGAAATATTATGTTTGGAAAGGAAATGTATGACCTGTAAGGTAGTGTTCAGTGGAAAGGACTGCATGAGCAGTGAGAAACTAGCTAGATCACTCTTCCACATAGGGTAGGGTAAATTAAATGAAAATTTTATTAATCTGGTTTCCTAATTAACTTTGCCCTCCATAGCCTGGCACTTTTATAATCTTCACTTTAGTCTTGACTGCACACAGATGAGTGATATACAACTTTCATGCTAGGTGTACAATGTGCTTCAGTCAAACATATAGATAACCTGCACCAGCAGCAATATTTTTTCCTGTCTCAGCACAGGAAAAAATAGGTATTGTCTGTTTTGGTCCTCGTTTAGCTCAAGTCCTTTCTAATAATATTGGTGCTCTGATTGCCATTTGCGCAGCCTCTTCCAGGAATGTGGTTGCATGGCAATATTTCAGTTTTTCTGTGAAAGTGATAATGTCCTTTATGTATTGCAAGCTCTTGCCCCAGTGTTTGCCCTAGAGCCAGTCCTCATTACCTTCTCTCTTGAGCCACTATTATTTCTGATTAACTTGTTATAACCTTTATAGATGGACCAACTTTATTATGTTTTTTTCCAGTACTTTGTGGAGAGGGAAATGATGTTTTTAAGCACATTGTTTTATCTGGATTTTGTCAGGTGACTCTTTCTTCCATAAATATCCCTATGCTGCATCTGTACTTGTGACGTTTATTAAGCCTCAGTTTTATGTTACATTCCCTGTTGCTTGTGAGTAGTATTAATAGGTTTCCTTTTGCTTCTTTCTAATTTTACCAGGGTTGATGATTTGACTCCCCTCTATTCCTATGTTTTGGCATATGCATTTTTCTGGAGTTTTTCATGCACAGCTGTTAGGACAAAGAATATTCTTTTGAGATGACATCTTTCAAACCAAAGTGGAAAATGGTCATCTGGCAACTCCTTGTCCAGTCTGAATAGCAATGGCTACAGTAATATTCAGTTTTCAGCTGCTAAGGAAAAGTTTTTTGTAGAGATGTTTTTCTTAAGAACAATTGAATAAAATTAGCTCAAGATCAGTGCTTCTCTGTACTTGCCATGAGAGACCTGCACTTCGTGGTGTATTTCTTAACCTTTTTACTCAAGACATTTTAGAAAATTAGTTTAGTTTTAGATTTTAGACTGTTTATCTCCTTCAGATGTTATAAAGATCAGCTCCATTAGCTCCTTCAATTGAGTACAGTTCTTCCCATATAAGGACTTTAGGTAACACGTTTTGCACTGTTCTATGTGAAAGCAGTAGTAACCGAATTTCTTTCTTCTGATATGAAAAATTGTCTTGATTCAGACTTCACAGGTTCACACAAGGCTCAGTGGTGATGGGTAATGGTTTTTATTAGCAAACTTTGCAAGATTTTGTCCTTAACTGCCCAGCTGAAATAGAACTACTTCAAATTGTTGACCAAGATGTCATACCTTCTCCCTGTACATCTCTTAAATGGTAACCAGTCATTCAGTTGTGTATAAATGACATACAAAGAGAATGTTGATATTGTTAGATCAGACATAGGCTCTGGACACATGGAGTAAGCTGCCGATATCCTATTGGGAAATTTGGGTGATCCATTAAATTTTGCTTTTCTTTTTCCTCTGCACTTATTAGGGCACTTGTTACCCCCTTGTTGGCCCTAACATTTGTAATCTATACAGTGGGCAGGAAGCATATCCTCTGCCAGGACTTGCAGCCTGCTGCAGGCAGAGTCCCAGAACTGTGCCATCAGGCTCTCCTTCCCTGTCCATACTGCCTGGCAGGGCAGAGGGCTCACTCCGGGTGAGTAAGGTTCCCTTGAATTGAGTACTTTTGTGTATTTGTGCACCTTGTTTTCCACTAAGAGCACATAAAGCATTGGCAGTACAGAAGTAGAAGCTAAGTACAGGATCCTTACTCCAGTCAGAACTCCTTGCAAATGAATTAATGAACTTCTCTGTTGTTTTTTGAGGCAGAGAGGCTTTGTTCGTTTTACCTATCATGAATAGTTTGCTCTTTTTTTTGACATGTTTTTCAACACGCAAAGGACAGCGATATGCTTACAATTAGTATACTTTTATTTTCAAGGCCAGGTTGAATGGGGCCTTGGGCAGCCTGATTTAGTGGGATGTCCCTGCCCATGGCAAGGGGGTTGGAACTGGATAATCTTTAACGTCCCTTCCAACCCTTACTATACTATGATACTATGAAACTATGATACTGTGATACTATGATACTGTGATACTACGATACTTCTATGATACTATTTTAGTCAGGGAAAAAGGGGATCAGAAAGGAGAAATAGCAGATGGGTTCCAAACTGAAGTCTATGCGGATGCATGTTGTTTCCTTTGTAACATGAGGCATTTGTATGGTTTGGCTGAATGGCAGGCTGCATACCTCTGATCCTTTGCAAAAGGTAGGGGAACTTTCCTTCTGCAGTCTCAGAGGCTCAGGAGACTCCACATCCAAAGCCTGTGCTACCTACCGGTCAGTGAACATGAAGAGATTTGAAAATGGTCTGTAAAAGACCCTCTGAGGAAACATACTGCTCAAAGAACCTCTCTAGTCACCTCAGATCTTTCCAAGGGCTCTGTGCTAACCATGCTTGTTGTTTCCAGTGAAGATGTCTTGTTGAGATGATGGCCAGCACATACTGCTCAAAGGGAAAGCACTCCTGGGCCGCATGAACGTCTTGGCTATTTTTATACCATGGAGAGAGACTAGTTCCTTAAACAGCCCTAGATAATGGGGGATGGAAAAGTAGTTTAGAGCTTCCTGTCCCAAAAGCCTGAGAATGTCCCAAATGACTGAGAATTAGCTCTGTGGTTTCTGGGTTTGTTTGCGCAGTCTGGTATCAGTCTCCAAGAACTTTCCAAAATTATTCTTGGAAAACTACAAGGAAAGGGTTATAAGGAGGCTGGTTCCAGACCTTTAACATTCTCAAAAGTCTACCAGGGAAAAAAAGATAGAGCCAAAATCATTGAAACAATGCAGTTCTGCACACAAATATCCACAACTCAGCAGTACATCACACTAAATATTGGAAATGATTTATCTAGCACCTAAAACTGCATGATACACCTCCATCCCAGCCTCAAGGAGCATTCAGCCAGGTGGCATGATGAAATTTTGCATGCACAATTGCATTCCTACTCCTAGATACTGGTTGAAAACAATAAAAATCTTCATCCATTCAAATGCATGTGAAAGTGTGACCTTGCTTTGGGAGAAGTGCAGTACGATCAGACTTATCCGTTGAGGAACTTGGATAAAGTAAATGTGGAAATTCCAGCCCAGAAAGGACCTCAGCGGTGGCTAAGGTCAGACACCTGTGCTTGCAGGAAGCCATGTCACAAAACTCATCCCAGTTCTGTCTTAAAGCTAACTAGAGTGTTTGTCCTTCCTTCACCCCTGATTTGGAAACTTAACTGACATTAAAATTATTGCTTATATTTGCATCCATGTATCTTCATGCAATATGGGTAAATTCATGATAAAGCAACACATGCTATGAATCATGTTCTGTTTACAGCTTACACAAGCTTAAAATTTCTGTAAATGCAAAAGTGAGATGGGTGACCCTCCAGAAGTATTTCATAAAGCATGGAGTAGAAATATAATGTATCTGGTTTCTAGGCTTAGCAGAGTCTTCCAAATGACTCCTTTGCAGAGTGAATTTGTATGAATTATAAAAATGAATGAAGGCACGATACTACTTAGCATGTTTTTATTTTATGATTAAACTTGACCTGTTATGGTTTTCTGACAAATGCTCTGCACACACCAAGTGTCATCAGCACACTATCAAAAAAACTTCTCAGAGAACAGTGTGATGATGCCTGTGCAAAATCTGCTTCAAATCTCAGGGACCTCAGTAGCTTCAAATAAAGAACAAGAGCAAGGGCATAAGTTAAACAAAACACGTGTGCACACAAGCTTAGACCCCAGGAGATGTGTAGGCATGTATAGATTTGGAATACGTATAGCAGCCCAGCTTAGAAATGAATACAGCTTCTGGATTTATTGCATGTAAGAGCATCAAAATACACACAACCTTAAAGCTGTCTCCACTATTTTTCATGACACATGAAAAAGGTCAGTGTGAGCAATAGTTCATAAAAGAATTTGAAAGAAAGTATCTTTTCAGAAAAAATTACAGTCTGAAGAACTAATTTTCAAACTTTTCTCCTCATGACCTTTTTCTTCCTTGGCCTTAAGTGGCAGTGTCACTGCCAGGAGTCCTTCCAAGCTCATGGCTCCAACCACTGACCTCGGAAAACCATTGGGCAAGCAGCTCTGAGGTGAGCTTATTATCTCTTTGTATTGCAGGGAGATACTGCAGTGTTAGGTGCCAACAGGGCAGCTGGCAGTCAGTGACAAGAAGGAGGGGATGCAGCATGCCGGCCACAGCAAACCAGTTGGCTCACCATCTTGAGGCTTTGGGTAGGCAGTGCAGCAGAGGGAAGATAAAGAGGGCAGTGCTGGGCTGTTGAGAGAGTGGTTTTGGGGACTTCCTTTCACAGAAGATATAAGGCAGGGCAGGATGCGTTTATGTATTCAATAAAAAATCTTTGCAATGATTGTGTAACACTGAGGGAACTATGTTGTGACAGGAATTCCTCCAAATGACCAACATATTGCTGTCTGTTTACTCTGTGTGAAGTCTGGAAAAGAAAACTTCTATCTTTCTTTCTAGCCTCTCTGCATTTCAACAGTATCAAGCAAGGCTATTTTCAGTTACAAAGAAGCATCAGGAAGGAAATTGTCAGAGTAATGGACATGACAAAAGACATTTTGGTACAATCTTACAGTGCAAAGAAAATTGTCCCAGTAATCATAGTTTCAGACTGTTTTTTTCCCAGAATTTCTCTAGCACGCTGCATGCTTTGTATAACAAATGATACTTTAAATGAAAAAATTAGACTGAAATAAAACATTATCTTTTTCAAACAAACTTTTCTTAGGCAGGTAGAGGCTCATACCAATGAGATTAATGTTGGAAACAGTCTGACCTTACAGTTTCTGGTATATATAAATTGGGAATGGATACTTAAGTAGAGGTAGGAAATCTGGGAAACTACCATGCTGAAAAGAACGTTGCATAGGGGAAACAGACTCAGGCAAAGGATGAATTGGACCTGAAAGTGACATATAAAGTAGTTTTAAAAAGCTGAGTTTTAAAAAAAGTTTCAGTTGCAATGTAAAGCCTAAAAGGCCTAAGAGACTATCAAGTGTCAGAGGGAAAAAAATAATTGCAGATATTTGAACAATGTTGCCACTGGAGATGAAGAGAAGTTCTTTGGCCACCCCTAGCTGGCAAAAAGAGAGAAAAAAGAAAGGTTGCCTACCAATAAGAAAAATGGTAGCTACAAAAGAAATATATGTGATCAGATACAAATTAACCCTAAGACTAACCCTTTAGCTCAGGAACCAAGAGTGGGAAGGGAGAGACAAAGAAATGGTTATAGAACATGTTCTAACCTGCCACGGTGAGACAAGGCTCAGCTTGATCCCTTCACTCAGTGTGAGTGGCCACATGTTCAAATATAAATATTTTCTTACCCCTGGTCAGAAAATGTTGGTCTGCAAGAGCAAGCAGTGAGTTAACATCAAGTTTCCTGTGAAACTGAAGAAATCCACAATGGAAACTTTTCGGTTATTGACTGAGGCTTACAATTAAGAGATTCTAAAGACCAAATCAGTGCTCAAATGATCCCATTTTTTTCTCAGTAGAGGATACAAACGAAAAACGATGGAGACCCTTTCAGAAAACTATCTGTGGAACTGCTTTGAACATTGGCAGCATCACATGCAGCTGTGTGTTAATTCAGAAGGGAACTATTCTGAAAGCAATTGTAGTTGATTTTCTTAATTTGTTAAATGCAAAGATTTGTAGGCACAGCCTTGGGTTTGTTTTTTTTGTGTGTCTGACCTCATATGAAGCTGGGTGTCATGGGGAATATTTTGGCAGAAAGTTGTACAGAGGTGAGGTGATCTGTCCAGAAACTGACTAGACCTTAGGTGGCTTCTGCAGATGTGATGGGTTTGGCTGTTGCTCTGTGAATCTGACCACGGTGAAACATGAGAGAGCATACAAGTAGTTGATGTGAATATGGGCCAGGACTGAGATGAGCTGACCTGGTATAATGGCTGCCTACCACAAAAATACCTTCCCCTGCCATGTTCTTGCTTAACGTGCCATTTGACACAAGAAAAGAGCAAAATTATGAAAATGAAGAGAATGGGAAAAAATAATCTAAGAAGGACGTGAAATACTGGAACTAAGACTGAATAAGGAGAAACAGCTGACAAAATATGTTGTCAGCCACTATGATAAGCAATTCCCTGGCCCGGATGTGCCACATGAAGATGTGCAAAATCATCAGGAACCGGGGTTCCTATAAAGGAAACAAAACAGGAAACATGTCATGAATCAACAGCAAGCAGGCCCTGGACAGGTTACATGGCTCAGTCCTGAATGAAATTAATAATTTACTGGGGTTGGAAAGAAGATATTTAAATAATATCATAAAGTTATGACAAAAGTTTAGAAAAGACAGACTGAAAATTCAGGCTGGTCACGCCTGTTTGGCAACAACTTGGATTTGATGGGTGAACTGTTCAGTGGATAAGAGATTGGTTGGATGGTCACATTCAGAGAGTAGTGGTCAACGGCTCGATGTCCAGATGGAGATACGTGACAAGTGGTGTCCCTCAGTGGTCAGTACTGGGACCAGCACTGTTTAATACCTTCATCAATGACAGAGACAGTGAGATTGAGTGCACTCTCAGCAAGTTTGCAGATGACACCAAGCTAAGTGATGTAGCTGCCACACCAGGAGGTGTGCCACACCACATCCCAGGAGGCTGGGATGTCATCCAGAGGCCCTGGACAGACTTGGAGAAGTGGGCCTTTGAGAACTTCATAAGGTTCAACAAGGCGAAGTGCAAGGTCCTACACCTGGGCTGGGGCAACACCCAATTTCAGTACAGGATGGGAGAAGATGTGGTTGAGAGCAGTCCTGTGGAGAAGGACTTGGCGGGGGGGAGGGTGGGGTGGGGGGTGTTGATGAGAAGTTCGGCATGAGCTGGCAATGTGCACTCGCAGCCCGGAAGGCCAGTCGTATCCTGAGCTGCATCAAAAGAAGTGTGGCCAGCAGGGTGAGGGAGGTGATTCTGCTCCTCTATTCCTCTCTTATGAGACCTTATCTGAAGTATTGTGTCCAGTTCTGGAATCATCAACATAAGAAGGATAAGAAGGAATGGGTCTCAGGGGGTGTTACAAAGATGATCAAATGGCTGGAGCGCCTCCCATACGAAGACAGGCTCAAAGAGTTGAACTTGTTCGGCCTGGAGAAGAGAAGGCTCAGAGGAGATCTTATAGCAACCTTCCAGTACCTGAAGGGGGCCTACAAGAAAGCTGAGGAGGGACTTTTTACAAAGGCTTGTAGTGATAGGATGAGGGGCAATGGGTATAAACTGGAGAGGGGCATATTTAGACTAGACATAAGGAAGATTTTCTTCACGATCAGAGAGATGAGTCACTGGCACAGGTTGCCCAGGGAAGCTGTGGCTGCCCCATCCCTGGAGGTGTTCAAGGCCAGGCTGGATGGGGCCTTGGGCAGCCTGATCTGGTGGGAAGTGTCCCTGCCCATAGCAGGGGGGTTGGAACTGTATGGGCTTTAAGGTCCCTTCCAACTCAAACTATTCTATGAGTCCATGTGCGAGAGAGAAGTTAACGCTGCCAGAGCGTGGGATGCCTCACTAAATAAACAGTACTAGACACTAGACACTAATTAAGAGTATACAGAATCAGAGAAAGGTGAGCATGCTTTGAGACTTAGGAAGCCTTGGGATAAGTTGACTGGCACACAGTTAGCAGTGACAATCTCTCTACAGGCAGCTATTTCATCAGCATCCCACCTGTAATTCTCAACTAATTACCCACTGGTTTGTGTCTTTGATTTGTATTAAAGTGTACTGGGTACATTCATTATTAGCACTGTTTAGCAGAACTCGGATGAGGGAGATAAAGGCAGCACTGGTGTTTTGGTCAAGATTAGCCAACTCATTAGTATTCCCTGCAGAGAAAAAAAAAAGCAAAGCCCAAACAAACAAACTGGCAAGGGTATCAGTACAACAGAAATCCCACAGGCTGATATAATATTCCAGTTCCAATTTAACCAATTGAAACTGAAGAAAGTGAACTGGTATTTCAAAATATGGAGTCCCACACTTCCATCTTTAAACATTTCTTCAAATATCTGAAGACCTCTCAGTTTTGATCTATAGCTGAATAGTCCTTATTCAGTGATTCTTTACATTTGATGGTGTACAGTGTGATTCATTTAGCTGTTGCCTTTCATTATGATTCACCTTGTAACAAGGTGGAGAACAAACCCTGCTTTACCTGCTAGCTAGCTCTTTCCTTTATTATAGCAGTGACCTCTAGCGTACAGCTCTCAGTATCCAGACCTGGCATTTCCAGCTTACAGGGCAAAGACATTTTACATCTCATGGGAAGGAAGCAGCCTTACAAAATGACCTTTCTGTTTATTTTGGATTCCTTTCAAAGAAAATATAAAATGCTCCCTTGAGACTGATAATTGATAGGAGAGCAACAGCAGCATGTTGTATCTGTGGCTGCCCAGCTCTTGTGCTCTAAGTGTTTACATTTTGGTGTGTCTCAGGGAGAATTTTTGCAGCCTCTAGCACTGCATGCACTGTTATTTTATATTTTGACAAGATAGATTCTCTGCATATGAATAAATCTTTTTTAGAAAGCTAAATCTCAGTCACATTTTAATGCAGGACATACTAATCTAGTGCCTAGTAGGTAAAGTCAGCTGGGATTTCTTGAAATGAAATGTGCTAATTACTTGCAAGATGAGTTATTTTTAATTTGTTTCTGCTGTAGAATTTCCAGGGGAATCACTAGGAGACACTGTAATAATCCTTCTCTAGCTCTGTCTCTGAGGGGGGCCAACACAGGACATTCCACCACTCGTATTCCTGTAAGAATATTGTACGTTTCATTCTGTGACACTTTTTCTTTACACCACCTTCCCAGTCAGTGAGGATGCAGGTTGTTCTTTCCCACTGTAGCTGCCTGAAGTGATGCCTCTCACAAAGGCGAGTTACCTGCCAGCGCAGAGGGGTAGGGTGAATTGGAGTGATTAGAGAGGGGGCCTTGAAGTTTCCCTTCATGGACCACTGAGGGCTCCCAGAGGACTGGAGCTTTAACCTTCTCTCTGGATCACCCTGAAGACCTATGCCCACCCCTTCCTTATCTCATCTGCAAGCTAGAACTGGATAGTGCTTGGAGAGCAGCTTGCCAGTGGCAAGTGATTGGCACCAAGGATATCTCCACGCTTCTCTCTTAGCTGTAAAGGGACTGGGATACAGGACTACAGCCATAGGGATGGGCATGTAGCCATGGGGCTTTCATGCCCACAAAACCATCCTGGGATTTGCCCCTGACAGAATGAATCCCATCATCCAAGGTGTGATGGTGTATCACATCTTCTGGTGATTCAGGTACCTCTGATCTCCCAAAAGCAAATTGCTCTGATTGCATTTTCATAGTCAAGGGCTGTTGATAATTAATGATACTAATTTATCTTAAGGACATAGATGATCATGTCAGGAAAATAGCTCTTCCTAAAAACACAATGGTATTTCAATCTGTCCATCATGACAGGTATTTCCATTCAGTAGTCATAGATGCTTCAACATAATTAATGAAAAGAAACCATAATCCAAGTAATGAGGAGGTGAATGGTGGCTGGTAGGGTCTATGCATTGTTATAAATAAGCTAAACTAACCTGTAAATTGCTTTCTAGTTGGGGAAAGTACAGAAATTCATGGAAGAAAGGGTCAGGAATTTGCAGGAAAGTAAAGAAAACACATTTCAATACAGTTGGCTTCCTGCTGTAAAACATCCAGCCTTACTGCTGGAGTGTTCCAAAAATAGACAAGCTTGCTCATTAGCCTTATGAGCATTTAAATAGGAGAGAGACCGTTACCCAAATTATATCCCTTGAAAAGGACTTTCACACTGGGGTAAACTTAAAAAAGAACATTTACGCAAAAAGCAATTTTCTTTGCCTGTAATCTTCCGTATTCCCCTAACTCTCATTGGAATAAAAAACTTCCTCACTCTCTAGCCTGATTCGCTTTTTTTTCTTAATCCAGCTGTGAAATCATAAAGCTTAGTGTTTATGACAATAGTTTGCTACCATAGAAACAGTTATGTCGTCATAAATTTAGCCTTATGATATGATCTCCCTGGATGTAGCAGCAAGTCAAAAAGGAAGATATGTTTGAAATGAGACCTTGCTTAATCAGAAATGTCTATTTTAAATCCTTTTGCATAGCACACGCAGCAGGTCTGTAATAAGAGGACCTTTGATACGAACTGTGTACCTAATTACACACTGCTTTATTATGCCATTTGAATTGCTTTGAATGTCACCTTTGAATGCAAGCTCTCTTTTTATTGTTGAACATTTTGAATTCCCAGCATCCTAACACAGTGCTGTGATGATTTCTACAACTCAAGATCGTTGCCCTTCTGGGGAGCTGACTGTGCCCTGTGGTTTTGCTTGTTTTCTTCTTTTCAAACTGAACATGATTTTTTTTTAAAAGGAAAGAAAAATCCATTATTTTATGGATGTTGGAGTGACTCTATTGGGATTCTGGGACACCTCCCGTTGCCACACTGTACATGCGGTCCTCTCATTATCACTGTAGAGATGAAAGGTCTTTTGTGCATTGGTATAGCCAGAAATTTAAAATGTGCACATACGGGCATCTGTCATACTTTGCCGCAGTATCCTGTGCCTCCAAGGAAGATAACCTACACATGCATATATGCACATATGGTTTCTAATATGTAAGGTGCTGCTTAAATACATAAAATAAAAAGCAAAGGACCTGATTAAAGACAAGAGCAGCATGACACACTACATGGAAGCAGACATAAAATTTGGCAGCCAAAGCCATATACAATCTCTTGTGTCCTTGCTCACTGAGCCTGTAAGATGTTTTCCTGCAGATCTCTTGCTTTCTGATGAATGAAGCCGTCTGTTTTTGTCACGCAAGCTGAGCAGCTTTGGGGATCTGCAGAGCATCGGGGGTCTCCAAGGGACTTCCTGCTCCTCAGGCTCTACAGAAGGGGCTATTACTGCAGAGCATAATATTCCCCATAGAAAATAATAATAAAAGCCTTCAGAAAATCTACATTACAGCATTTGGGAAAAAAAAAAAAGCCCTGAAGTTAGGAAAAGGGTTATAATTTCCTCCTGAGCATTTCCAAACTGCAGCCTACTCTTCTGCAAGAGACGTTGTTGAGCTCCAATGTGGGGCAAAGGAGGACCACTGAAAGTGTCATGTCATAAGAAGGTCCCTCTGCACCTCACTGGGCTGGCTGATGTGTTGCTTTGGATCTATACTCAGAGGAAATTCCCATTGTTTTCCATATAATAACTGTGTTAGAAAGCAAGGAAAAATGAAAGCCTCTATAAGCAAGATGAGTAAAATTTTGAAGTGTCTGTAGTTGTAAGTAAGCAAATCCCACTAAGGATAGCTGAGTTGAAAATCCTTGTTAAAATAATTGCACTGAATGTGAGAAATATTATGAGAGGGGCAATGGGGGAAGGTTCTGGCAGAAGGGAAACTGGGCTTCAAGTGCCAGCAGGGCACTTGCAGGAGCTGGTGGGGTTGCATTGTTGTGTTTAACCAATGTGGCTGTGGTCTGCTCCGTTTCCACCAGTTATGGAAATTCTGCACATCATCTTAAAAACACATGTAATTTGATCTTTGTTTTCCCTTCTTGCCTCCTGCTTGTTACCCTGTCCTCAAGAAATGAATAGAGTAGTGATGTATGAGCTTGTAGAAATACTCTACTACACCTCACTGACCTCTTTGGACATCCCTCTACTCCTTCTGAACATGGATTCAGTCTTCTTCAACTGTCAGATTTTTTAAACTTTTTGTCTTTTTTTTTCTTTTCATTTCTTTCTTTGGACTTCCTCTGACATTTTTCTTGTCAATTCTGACAGAAATATGCCCCTAGATGAATATTGTGTGTGAAGATCTACCTATGCCAGTCTAGCTCAGGAAAAGCCCCCACTTGTTTTACGCTTGAGTGATATTTCTGCTTGAGATGCACTTGCCCTTGTGCCAGTGTGCCCTGTATGGTCCAGGATCTGCTGGCCTAGGCTGAGCTGTGCTCTACAAGGAATATCTCTGCTTTCTGTGTTCACACATCTAATGTTTCCCTTTGATAGGAAGCATTTCACACTTGTCTCTTTAAATCTTGGTTTGGTTACGCTCTATTTCTTCAACTTACCTAGCTCACACTGTATTTTAAGTCTCTCCTCCAAATAATCACTCCTCAATTTTCTATCATCCACAAACTCTACTGCAGACATTTTCACATGGTACTTTCATACTGCACAAAAGTATTGAGAAAATTTAAACTTGAGGCTTTCTATAAGATCCATCAACGCCCATCTCATCATTTTCACTTGTTGCAATACTGTCTTGAATATCAAAGTTGCCCTCTCTGTTCTGTGTTTGCAGAGGAATGTTTACCTCAAGAAAGGTTCTTAGCCTAAATAGCCTTTATTTGTCAGACTGCCCCAAAGTCTTCTATGCTTAAGTACTACAGAACAACTACAGTATTCCCACACTTCTCCTTCAGCTTGGCACCCATTTTAAGGTAGCTTGTCAGCTGCTGGGGCTTCCTTCCAATGTGTTGCATTTTTCCCCTCTGATGCTCAGCAAAACATGAAGGGTTCAGTCCTTTTGGTTGCTGGCTGTGGCTTTCAAAATGCAGATGTACTGTAAATGACAAGCCTTGTGAGGGATATTGAAAGGAAGCAGTGATGGGAAGCATTTTAGTTTAAGGAGAAATAGTGTGGGTGTTTTGCAGTACTGAAAGAAAATTGGACAGAAATTGGGGAGTAAAAATCTATTTTTAACAGGGCTTTGAAAATCTGGCTGTGGCCAAGCCCTGTCTGAAATGATTTAGAGCCATAACTATTTCCCGAGGCTTGCATTTTCCGTAGGTGAGAACATCTGATAGAGGAGCAAGAGGTTTGCTCTTTCTGAGTACATTCAGAGAAAGCCTTATCATTCTTATGTGAGAAAACAGAGGACACTTGCTACCCTGAACATAGCATTGAAGTCTGGCTATTATCTATGCCATATGAGAACTGACATGGTGGGAGATGCATCTCTTTGTAGTAGAGAAGAGACTGCATCTCACCCAGGGAGACACTGTACTTGAAGAACTGCTCGGAGGTGTAAAGAGGTGTTGCATATAGTTACTATATCCACTTAGTTATCACAAAATATACATTTTTCTTTCTACAATTAGGATTTTCTGTGCTTGTTTTTCAGATGCGGTTGTTGACTCTGAAAAATATAATAAAATAGAAAGCCAGCTTATTTTGAGCCTGGGAGAGGAGTTGGGCAGGAGCTGAGTGAAACTTATACCATGGTAGCCAGAAGACATAGCAGAAAGCTATGATACCACTATATTTACTGGCCCTATGCTTCAACACTAGCAAGCTAAACTTCCTCTAACACTTGAAATACCTCACCTGTTTAGCTTCCCTGATGTGGAGAGAGCCTGTCCTACACCCAACTAGAGAGGAAGAACTCCAAACTGTCAGGCTCATCTTTACACCAAGTCTTGATAACATTTAGCTGTGTATTTCCCTGCTCCTACTACCAGCCTTTGGATACGTAATCTAAACAGATGGATTTTCCCACCTCCTTTTTCATGGAACTTAAATTGCATAAGTAGCAGTGTCTGTGTAAACCCTCTACTTTCTATTCTATAGTATTTCTTGGAGTGTATAGGTTTAGAAGACTATAGAGTTGACTGAAATGAAAAAAAAATGCGTATGGGTTGGAGAAAAAACCTTTATGCTAATATGTCTAATCGGCCATCTATTATTAAGAGTTCAAATAGGTGATTGTCTCAAATTAAAAGGGTGGGTAGCTGTATTTGATGGACAGTTTGACAGACATTTTCACTTACAGAAATCAACGAGAAACTATTAGTCAAGGTTTGCTGGTCTCTAACACAGCAATTAAACTTTCTCCTGCCTTTTTATTATGCTATAAAACAGGCAAAGCCTTGGACATCACACTTCCAGGATATAATCTCAATCCTCTAGGAAAAACTGTAATACTCTGTAACAAAGGGTTACCAGCAAGTTTCATAAAGTGGCAAGTGGCCAGTTGACTGACTTTTCCCGTTGCAATCTTGATGGTCAATGTTGGACTAACATACTGCAACAGGATAAGAAACAGCAGCAAAAAGCAAACTTATGACTAAGGAAGTATAAAATCAAGGAAACATTATTTGCATCTGGATGAAGTGCAACTACTCTATTAGGACCACAAGACAAATACTCCAGCATTTGGGAATGGCAGCATAGGATGTGCACACTCAAACCCTTGACATTTCAAATGGTTGTTCTGACCTGGCCTTCACAAGGGTGCTCACCAGAGGGAAAGCCACACCAACCTAAAAGAAGATGTCCATGCAGTTGCAGGGTGGGATCCCTGGGAGCTGTGTGGGAATACTGGGGAATACTTATGTTGTTTTCGTGGGACCACACATGGCTAGTATCTGCTGCTGTCCTGGGCACCCCATACTCCTCCTCCTGCTGAGGGACAGAAGTAAGTGCTTGCAACTGAGACACTTGACCTGTTTAGACCTCTGCTTTCTGAAGAGACAAATTGCGCCCAAAAAGTACTTATTTTCAACTGAGGACAAAGGGAGGGTGGACATCTTAGATGTGCATTTAGATCAGGCATCTACCTTGTTTGCAAATGGAGACCTACAGTCAACTGCATCTGGTCTGACAAATTACAGATTCGAGTCTTCGTGGTGGAGAAGCCAAGCCCCAGAAGGTAGGGCTGGTGGTCACTGTGGATATGCAGCTAACACCTCAGACAGAGGAAATGGTTCAGCAGCAGATCCCATGCATCAATACTCCCTCACAGAGAGCGGGAGTTGAGCTGCAAACCATCTCTCCCTGATTAGCACACACTTAAGAATCGTCCAGCATTGCTGTGAGCATCACTGTCTTTGAGGAATTTTGTGCTTGGGTCTCAGGGCAGTGACCGGCCATGCTTGGCTGCATGCTGGAGTGCCAGCTGTGGGGAGCTCGTTTGCAAAGGCTGCACCTGCAATGGCCCATGCTGCTCCCAGCTGGCAGATCACACTCTGAAACACAGCAAACCTCACCCTGCTGTGCTTCAGAGGACCATCTCCATTGAAGCATTGTCCTACAGCTCTTTTCCTGCCTGGACATCTGCACAAGTGACTCAGCCGCTGGCAAGACAGGTACCCACAGCCAGCTGATGGGTGCTTGGTACCAGTGTTCCCTCTCTGAGATGAGCCTAGCCTCCTGAAGGAAAATTTTCAAGAGCTTCTCAAGCAGTTTCCTTGTAGACATGTCTAGGGCAGATGGTGACATCCCTGGGGTCAGGCTCTGGCTTCCCTTTACACTGCCTCAGCACACAAAGAAACCAGTTGCAGCAGGAGGCAGCTGCTAGTGCCGCCCTCGAGGAACGAGGTGGCTCTTACCAGCCCCAGGGGCTGCTGGCACTGAGGTCACTTGCTGAGAGTGACAGGAGGGTCTGGTTTGCCCTACAGTGAGAGAAATGCAAATGTTTTCTGAAAGCCAGGACGGCCAGATAAGATGAGCAGCATCCAGTTTTCACACTGGCTACTGAATACAAGATTTTTAGTCTGGACAAAGAAACTTCTCAAAGCAGAAAGGCAACCTTCTTGACAGCAATTGCCACTTTCTGCCTCTGGACAGGCAGTGAATTTAACTTTGAGGCTCTAGGGGGGGACCCAGCAACCAGCCAGTGTAATTAGTATGTACAGTAATAGCATTGTGATAGCATCCTCATTTTCTTCTTTTCTCTTTTTTTTTCTTTTTTCTTTTTCTTCTTTCTACTCTTTGTTTACATGAATAATAGCTACTAACAGGTTAGATATACTGTGCAACACGTTCATAATAGTGCTGTGCATAAGTACACACATGGCAGTCTTCTATCCCTGGTATGATTAGCCTTCTTTTGAAATGCATCTTTTACTGTTAACAGCTAGTTTTTAGCTGTGCATGAAAACTGTGACTCTGAAACCTCCTCCCTTTGCTCTGCACACACTGAATCTGACAAGAGGATGAACAGCAGAAGCAGCTGCATTGCTGATAATCCAAGGTAAATTAAGGCAGGAGAAGGAGCCTCTCAAGCTGGAGTGTATTCCTTATCTCCACGCCCCTGTGACTCAGGTTTCTATAATGCCTGAATATCTGAAATCACCCACATTCAGGAGGAAAGCATTGCCCTTTTGGCTGCTGCTGTATAAAATGTCCTACACTTGGGAAGAAGTGTGCTCCTGCCAGGGTTGTACTAAAGTTGGTGTGCACGTACTGCTGTGGCCCTGACTGCCAGATGCCTCTCAGGTGAGTGCTATTACAGCACTCTATTTATTTCATCTTCGTCTTTTTTTACAAGGGGAGAATCATGTCCCTGCCTGTCAGCTGCTGCCTCGTAAAATTCAGATGTTTTGGTCTTTGACCTTTTAACAGGGTTCATTTCTGGGGCAATTTCAGTACGTGTGCATGCATTCCATTCATGGCACTCCTTACAACTCTCTCAGCAGAGCCTCACAGGTGGTGCTGTAATATTGCTCATTTTCTACAAAGACAAAAGCTCTGACTGGGGAAATTGTCACTACACCACCAGGAGAGCTTCAACTGAGAAATGTCGAAAGGTGCCTAAAAGCTGTTAAGGTGGATAGCTACTAAACATCAGTCTTGAGAAATACAATATCCTCCAGTCTTCCGGAAATATTAACCCTCAAAGATATTCCTCTTAAGCAAATTTTCAATTAAGCCATCAGGGAATTCTTTTAAATTCACATATGCGTATCAGTAGGCATAGACAGTACAGCTACGGTAAGGGGTGCTGCCTGGATTTCTAAAATATACAAGCTAGTAGAGACGCGTGGCTGTACAGCACCACCTCCACTCAGACTTCAGGTCCTTGGGATCAGCTCAAACTGTAGACTACTCAGGAGCAGCTTTCCAGTCAGCCTGCAGTGGTAGCAGTATACTAGGGTTAGAAAATGCCAGGACGACTTGGCTCATCAGAAACTCTTTCCTGAGGGGAAGGGAGAAGCTGGAGACAGACTGTAGAACTTCATAGTCTAAAACTGGATTTTCCCTTAGGTCTAACTAAAAATAGATTAGCTAAAAGTATATTCAATTAATATTGTCAAATTTGAGCAATTCTTTTAATTAGGAGGGAAGAACTTAATCTCACAGAAAATAGACAATTTCCAAAGGCTGGTGCAAGAATATGCCACCAGAGTATGTCCCTGTGAATTGCTGTGAGACGAGGAACACACAAACTTATACAGAAAATATAATTACATGCAAGTAGCAGAGCAAGCAGTGCCATGTGAGCTGTTTAACCTTGAAGAAGTGGCATGTGCTGTTAGACGGAGAGGTATTGTGGAGTTTTTAATATCTTTTAGTGAAAGAGATTGGCAAGAGTATCATGATAAAATCAGAATTTAATTTTATTGTTAAGGCTAGGAAAATTAATTGAGTGTCCTTACACACATATTGGTGAGTGGAACTGCAGCTTTCACAGTCATGTTTCTGAAAAGCCTATTTGTAGCTTAGCAAATGCTTCAAGAAGTCTATTAAACCATGGGGAAGCAGGAGGAGACAGACTTCATGTGATCATGACTTTATTGAAGTTACAGGCGAATGACAATTTGCAGAGGTAGATGTCGAGGCACATAAGGCCATTGGTATGGTTATGCCTTTTGCTTCCTTCCCAGCACTCACTGGTGTGAAAGGCCTTGTGATGGCAGACATAAACTCCACAGATTTAAAAATTTCTATGTTGGGTCATTTGTAATGCCTTGTACAATATATTTGCACATGCTCAGACTTTGGAGAACAGATTATTTAATTCTGATTTCTATCTACTCCTCTCTACTATCTCACAGATAGTGCAGATATACAAACTGCAAAATAACACAGAACTGTATGTAGGATTGCAAATGAGAAAATCCGACAAAACTCTTTTTACCTGTTTTTCAAACTCATTTTTCCTGTACTATGCATGTATTTCCATTTTCTGCCTGTTCAGTTGCACAATAACAGAAGCCAATTTAGTATTTACTCCATTCTCATGTTATTTGAGGATATGAAGTAGGGAATACACTGAAGATAGGGGTGAAATTTTCCCAGCCAAATCCAGCTGGATAGACAGAGAACTGCCTCTTTCTGAATGCTTCCTGACATAGTCAAATTATGAAATGCTAAGTATATAAATACTCTAAGTACTCCAGGTACCACACCAGTCCACTACTCCTCACAACATCCCCTATGCTCCTGAAATCCCAGAGCAACACAAAAAGAAAAAGTTAAAAAAGGAGAGTCCAGTACTTAGTTACTCAGGAGTTTCCATAAAACCAGAAAGCACTTCTGAGGATTTTGAAACCATCTTTCTCTGCAGGCTTACATGACAAATCATGTGTGATGCTAAGTCCAGAAAATTATCAGGAGTCTTGTGGTCTTTGGTGTTTTTCCCTTAAATTCACAGTTTGTGTGACTAAACTATTCCTTGACAAGCTTGGCTTTATTTTTTGGAAAACATCTGTAGCCCTTTGGCTGCAGAGTTGACCTCAGGGACCAGAAGCCTAGAGACTGAGTAAACAGAAAAATAATTTTAAAATGTTTAGCTTTCAAAATCATGTGCTTTTCAAAACCACTTTATGACTTTTGAAGTTTGTGGCATGATTGTTGAGTGTGCTTATTTGGTGGCACTGGTTCATATTCAGGAGGAGGTTTCTTTCCCTCCCTTGCATGCTGACAAGGGACCACTCTTTCTGCTGTGGGTGAATAACAGGAACTTGGGTGGTGCTCCAAGGAGTCACAGCCCTGCAGCCCAAACTAGTAGCTTTTCCAGACGAGCTGTCGAGTTTTGTTGTATTTTTGTAGTGGAGAGCTAGTATCCTACCCCCCTGGATGAAATGGCAGGCTGAAGCCTCTAACCTGCCTGCCACACTTTCAAAAACAGGTCTTCCCCTGGTACTGTCAAATGAATTTTGGCCTGTTTTTTAAATTAAAGACTAAAAGTAGAAACTTGGCTTTTATACTATGTATTTTGCTGTGACATTTTGCTGTTTGGTGCAATTCTCAACGTGTGGACGCCTTTCCCATCCACCCCTTGGGGATGGAGATGACAGAAGGGTGCAGGTGGCATTTGAGTTCCCTCCTCAAAACACCTGCAGGGATAACCAGGAGTGAGCGCTGGAGACACCTGAGGTCCAAGAGAAATCTGAGGGTCTGAGTCTGTACTAGACACTGTCTGGGTGGCGTGGGTGGAGGAGAACCCTGTGTGCATTGCCTGGCACAGGAGGGCGTAATGCTGCCTACTGTACAGATCTGATAAAGCCAAATCATATCCTGCATCTGCACTATCAAGTTTGAACATATGCTAGATAAAAGAGATTGTATTTATGGGGATTTTCAGTATTTATAAGATCTGATATGAGTGAGGGCTGGGGGGGGGAAGGCAGAAAACATGGACAGGTGCTATATGTATACTGCAAAATATATCCTAAGACTCAAAATTTTCTTTTGAAACCACAGTTATGGCCACAGCAGTCACTCCTGTAGTTTCAGTGGCATGTAACAGCCACATTTAAATTCTATGTATTTATATTCTTAGCTAAATTAGCACATAGTTGTCTGCATCTTTTCCCAGACTGCCACTGGTCAGATGGACACCCTGTCACCTTGTTTTACCACTCTGTTTTACCACTCTGTTTTATCACTCGTATTTCCACTCTGAAAATCATCCATTCATTATTAATATTACTTGTCTGTTAACAAACATGGAGCTTACACTTTCTTTATTTACTCAGCTTCTGGAAATGTCTCTGGGGAAAATATCACAATAATTCTCTGCTTCGTCCTAACAGTACAAAGTAAGCAGCTAAATCAAGGGCAGCCTGTGCTCCTCTTCTATAAATTGCCCCTGTTGCCTGCTTCCTGCTGGCAGCTGCCCAAAGCCCTGACTTGCATCACAGGCACCCTCTCTATTGCCACCTCACCACCTCCTGCCTGTCCTGGACTTGCCTCAGCTCTCTTCTGACACTAAGGCTTATGCCTTTTGCTAATGTGAGGTGCATACAGAACAGCTATAGGCTGGCTGGACACCAACAGAGAAAGTGCAACCTATCACCTGCAGGTAACAGACCCTGATCTGGCATGCCCCCACACCTTACCCGTGTAAGGAGCACATTTTGGCCCTCTGTGCTTGAAAAACAGCCGCTTAGGCAGTAGCTAAACAGGTTTTCCCTAGGAATAAAGTGTTCTGAAAAAGGTTTCCTCTGCCACAAGAAATGTAGAAGCACATTGTCCACATCAGCCATCCTGTCCTTCTTCATTAGGCAGACAGTGGTCTGCCTACAAATACTACTGCAAACTTTCCTGGACAAGCTATGTTATTTCTACCAGTGTGAGGAGAAAAGTGTCCCTCTGGGAGTTTGGACTACTGAGTTGTGATGTATCAGGGTGGGAAAGGCAAAGTCTACCCATGTGCACCATTATGTCTTTCCTTTCCTACCTACTGACGCTCAATGTGTAGCACCATGCAGAGCAGAGTGACATCTAGAAGTCTCTTTGCAAGAGCTCGCTCTCATCATGACCCAAATTCTCAATCCCCACTAGGTGACACTGGAGCTGTGATTGCTATAAAAAGAAATCTTCAGTGGTTGCCTCTCAGAGCTGTAGCTGTCCAAGAATATCACAGTAAAGCCACTTTCACAGTTGCTGAGTTTTTCTTTCTTGATTATCAGAATTTATTCTCCTCCACAGTGCTCTGTGTGACACTTCCAAAATGGCATTAATAATCCAAGCAGTGAGAAATGTTGGAGCTGCTGGACTTGAAGCTGAATTTTCCACCACGTTGTGGGGCAATGATTCTCTCCTGTCTCCCACCAGGCATCCCATTTTCTGCAGAAATAACACTTTCTGCAACATATAAGATCTTGGCAGGACACAATGGGTGACTGTAAAATACGCCCTCTTCCCTCTAATGCTAAATTCAGGCCAAACTCCCCTCCTGCTCCCCTGTGAATGAAAGCCATGTCTACAGTGCTGCCCCCCATATTTTAACCAGACAAAATAGGCTGCCTCAAGAACATGAGATTTTAGATTGTCTTGCCAGTCTTGCCAAGGCAGCTGCCTACAAAAGCCTGGACAAAACCAGGGGATAGCAGTAGTGGCAGGCAAGTCAAAGCCCTGATCTCCAAGTGGCCACAGCCAGTGGAGAGTCACCACTGTAGAACCTCCTTAGATGCTGCTGGATGCACAAAACCTGCTCTATGTTGGTTCATTACCTCTCCCTGTTTTGCTTTTACTAACTCTGCATTTCAGTAATTTCCCAGTCCACCAAGCCCTCCTCCATTGCTCCTCTGCCCCTCCTGTCCCAACAACAACCATGGACAAGAGAAAACCCTGACATTTTCTTTCCTTTCTCAATTCAAAGAAGGCTGATTTACCTGAGAAACAGTAATTCTGAAAAATCCCCATCTGGGAAACAGTGACTGGCTCCTTTACAAGTGCTGCCTCTGTGATTAGCTCGTGCTGAGGCTAGCTGGAGTGACAATGGGGACAGAGGCAGTCAGGCCACCTCAGAGGGCACATCTGCTTTGGGCTGCTGGGAAGCAGCTAGCCTTGGCTGGAGACTGTGGTTGAGACAGTAAAAAACCTGTAGGAGCTTTTTGTTATGTTGTTGTTTTTCCACTAAATGCTGGGCTGCTTTGACTCCTTGAGTGATTGTTGTCCAAATCACTGGCACTGAGCGTCCCTGATGCAAGCACACGAGCTGTTTCAAAGTTACTGATGTGTCCCAATTAAAAGCAGAGGAAAAAGACTGAGAACAAAGAAAGTATGACCCAGACACCTTTCTGTTCCTTCCTCCTTCCTTTTAAGGAAGGAGCATTTCATAAAGAAAAAGCCATGGCACTTGGAAAAAAGCTGCAGCTTACGTGGCCTCTCATTTTACTGTGCAGTTGATTTGCATGGTTCCCACTGAGAACAAGGAGTCACTGGTTGGGGGAGCCTTTGTCTGGAGGAAGCCCCTCTCCCACTGCAGGATTTTCCCCTGGGACTCATCCTTGTGGGAGCTCCCTCCATCACAGGTCAGATGTGAGGTGAATTACAAAAAGAACATAACAAGGCTGATGGAGTAACACCTACGGTGAGAAAAGGAGAAGTAAAACACAGAAGATGATGCAACAAGTCTTGTAGCCTTTGAAAAAAGAAGAAGAATGGAAGAATTGCTTATGACCTGTTGGTAAATGCCTAGGATACATTCAGAGAGTAGTCAATGTGTCAATATTGACAACAAGCGAGATAGTCAAGCGGTTGGACTTCAGATTCAGGCAGGCCGGGTTTTTTTTTTATACATGTGAAGAAGATTCCTCTAATCCAGCCTGGATACTCTGCAGACAGAAATGCTGTAGGTCAAGAGGAGGCTTCTGCGCTTGTCCCTGGAGATATCCAGCTCAAAATGAGGCTCTGGCTGAGGCTGAACATAACGGATGTAGGAAACTCAGAAATTTCTAATTATGAGTCAAGCTTCAGGATATAAATCAGGAGAGATTCACTTGTTCCTTCCATGTGTACACCATTGCACAGCTGGACACATATAGTGTGAGCAACTCAATGGAGCCAGGGATGTTTGCATCCCTCTGGATCATCAGGTCTTGATGTGGCTCAATTAGTCCAAGAATTCAAGAAGAGCTCCTGCATTTCTCTCTCATAGGGACAGAAGTTACCAGTCATAAAATGCTTTTGATGCTGCTAAGTGTCTCAGCTTTGATTTCACCCATTCAAGATCGAAGTGCTCTGCTACTCTCACTAGTTTTCTTCAATTTTCTGTGCTCATCAGGTCAGGCTCCAGCCCTACAAATACTTACGCAAAAACCATTCTGCACATCAAACAGCCCCTCTGCACAACTGCTCTGAGGAGATGAAAACATGTCTTGAAGTCTGTGAAGAAATGAGGCCAAAAGTCCTGGACAGCAGACTCTCTCAGGCATCTTTGTAATTCCAGTCAAAGATTAGGCACTGCTACAGCATGATGAAAATACTAATAACTGGTCTTCAGTGTTGTTTATTTTCTTGCATTGTGTGTGTTTTCTCTAAACATTTTAGAGCAGCACTGATATTCAGGAGAACTGCAACAAAAGCTGTTTACTCACCAAGTGTAGTAATTTCTCCTGTCAGAAGGAAAGTAACGAAGGAGAATAAAGCCAGGCAGTTTCAATAGCAGTTATTGCTAGTGTGACAGCCATCTGCAGAAGGCTGAGGGGAGAACTACAGCACTGCAGTGCTGAGAGCTGTTCCAGCCACCAGCAATGACATGGCTGTGTCCTCATTGCTGGAGGCTCACTCTGATTTCAGGCTCACATGGGTCTCTGATCCTAACAAGACTCTCTGGACTTACCCCTTTTCTTATGTGACTTTGTGATTTCAGGTCTCAGCTTGATGCTTTAAGAGAGTGAGGTAAGCCAGGTTTTCTTTAAGCCCAGTGTGTTTTAAAGAAGAATCCATTAGATGCTCCAAATGGCAAAGGCAAGCAAAGGTGTTCTGTAGGGGCAGATTTCCAAGCTGCCATGGCAACTCTGTTTGCAGGACGCCAGCTAGACATGCTAAAGTTGTACTTGATATTTCATGAGACCTATAAAGGGCTGACAGTCATGTAGACACACTTTCAATGTACATTTGAAGACAAAGTTTATAGCTGCCAGATGACTATAAAACTTATTGAATAAAGTGATTTTTAGTGACATTAATTTCCCAATTTAATGCATAGTGTGAAACTGTAGTCTAGATCCTGTTAGCAGAAGGTGTATGAAAAAATGATCAGGTGTGTTTTAGACCCAATGGCATCTCTCCACTATGATAAAGCAGACCAGAAATCATTACCTGACCCTGAGGGCAGCAGGCACAGCACAGCTTATATCTGTACTGCTAAATTCAGTTATCCCCAAAACGGGATCAGTGTCTCCACTTAACTGCTGTGAAGGGTGCCAGCCCCATGCTGACCCTGAACTGTGCCTGGGAGAGCAGAAGCAGCTGGAGGTCCAGCATCACCGAGGAAAGGTTCAGGCTGCTCCAATGCTTTGAAGATACTTGGAAATTGTGTAGATTGCACATGAAGCTGAGGTGTTATGATCTGTATGCGACCTGTCTATTTCAGATGGTGTAGCCACCCTGCCTGAACTGTGAAAGTTTTTAGGCTGCCCACACATGTGTATGAGGAACATGGATGACAAGTAAGATTTGCTGAGATTTTAATTGACATTTGAGCTACAACCCTCCATACCAGTGTAGTTACATCCTCTGGGCTATGTCTGTGAGACTGTATTTGCCCATGGCAAAGGTCTGGAGTGCATGTTCTGTGGTTTGCTTGATGTCACCTTCTCGCTATTGTCATAATTCATGCTGGGCATCAGCCAATGTCACTCATTCATGCATGCTCGCTCCAGGCTGTCTCGTCACACGTTGTGACCTTGCCTTTAATCAGATACATGACTCAGGGAAGCATTTTTGCTTGGGTTTTCCATTATTTTTGTCATGCTTCTGCAGCAGACAGGACCAAAGTATCTGAGAGGTTTTAAATGAGTCCAACGTGGGGAAGAACTTCTGTGGGGTAGGAAAACCTCTCACAAGTAGACTAGATACGAGTTTTTTCCTGTTGTTTCTGTTATAGTACAGAAAACCTATGCCACTATCTGCAGTGGTTTCCCTTAGGTGCCTTTCAGAGAGGAAATTTGCCTGTTTTGACACAGCAGTAAGAGTCGTGATGTGAAACTGGACAAAACTAATGGAAGAAAAGGGCAAGATCCCTGCTGCAAATACATCAACTGTTCTAAAAATCTGACTTCCAACAACATACTTCAGGAACCATCTTCGGCCATTTTGTGCGGTTGCAACAGTGTCTTGAATAAAGAGTTTCTAAATTCTGCCTTTCATATTTGCATAAGAAAAAAGATCCAGTTGCCAGTTTAAATAGCCTTACGTGGGTCCCTCAACAAAAAACACATGGGGCTTCTTCTCTGTTGAAGGTAGCTTAAGCACATGAAAATAAAAGCCAGAGCGCTCATTTCTTCTGTTCAGAGTAAATGAGTAATGTAAGCATATTAAAAATCATCAGAAGCTTGAATCAGATTGATGGCAATGAAGCATCCTCCATGCTTAGAGGCTCTCTTGTAAGTCTCTTTTTACTTTTTTAGTAAAGTCCTCTTCATGCAGAAAGGAAGGATGGAGCTGTTGGTGGGTGTTGTGCTGGGCACAGCTGCAGAACAAGTGTTTGCTGGGTAGTAGCTGCTTTCTCCTGTGATTTGGCACTACGCAGGACAAAATAACATCCCTTCCCATTGCCCCTCACATGAAGCAAGAAATCAAAAGCACTTTTCAAGGTCATCCAGATCATAGGCTGGCCCAACCTGGCAGGCTGCACCATGCCTATGTCTCCCACTGTAGGGCCTGAGAAACACAGAAAGCAAGGCCAGAAGGGGTTGTGAAATCACCTGAGGATATCTAAGTATCAAATCTTAGAGTGCACCCAGTCACATAAGTTTTGGGTGTAATTATTTGTGTTTTGTACTAATGGCTTTGCCAGAGAGATGCCTAGACACAAAAGGAATGCTTCTCTGACCATAAATCATCCCAATCTCCCTGCATGGTCACCAGAGAGAAGAAGGTTCAGAAGTACATCAAGGATGCAATTCATCTCTTGAGGATGAAGTGCCCACTTGAAGGAATGAACTGCACCTTGGAAGTGTTTGTTTCCTTCTAGAAACAGAAAGAGTTCCCAGATGACACGTTGCTGTCTCCATCAGAGGAGAGCTAGGGGAATCTCACCCCCCAAAAACCGCCACTTCCATACATCATGTTATAGTTGATCTTCTGTTAAATATTTTGCCCATTGCTGGGTCTTCTTATACTTATCTATCTTAGGTTAAAGGGTCTTTTAGCATCTTAGTCTTTTTCCCTCGGAAAGCCTCTCTGGAGCCTAGACAAACACGTGACAGATGATCTATCAGCCTTAGGTAAAAAACAACAACCCTTTTTTTTTCCTTAGAAGGAACCTTTTCCCTTTCATGTGGGAAGATACCCACGGAAGTGGGATGTCGCTATCACTGAAGCTGGTTCATACCTCTGCCGCGGACAGCCGGACCTCTCTTCCCGGTCTCTCTGTCCTTCGCCGCCTCCCAGGTTCGTGCCGATGACCCGACCGCTGCTCCAACTCCGAGCTCCGCCTTGGAGCTCCCTAACTTTCTCGGCTGCTTTCCCTCAGACCACTCTCTCTTACCCCGAGCTCCTCCTTGAGAGGTCTTCCTTTGAGTGGTCTTTTAACAGCTCTGCCACCAGGCTTTGCACACCCTTATGCCCTCGTTAACAGCTACTCAGCTGGCCCCAGTTATCTCTTATTTAGCCTAAAATTCCTCTGTTTTCACTTATCTAGCCTACAGTGTTCTGGCGAGCTGGGCTGTGAGACAGGAGTGTAGCCTTGGGCGCAGGCTATCTGGATGGAGACCCAGGTGAACTGGACTCTCCAGGAAAACAGTGTCACTGCTGGTTTCTGTACTCTTTTCAGAAAGCAAACACATATTTGACAAATGAAAAAAAAAGAAGGAACTGCTGCCAGGTGTTTTTTTGTTGATTTTTTTTCCCCTCTTATTTAAACAAGCATTTAATTAAAAAAATAAATCTATCAAATGGCAGGGCTCTACGTAATGCAAGACAAAGTACTCATCCAGCGAATTCAAGGTGGTCTGCAAGAGGTTTTAAAAGACTGGGATTGAGAAATCTGTGCATTACTGGGGATATCTAGAAGAAAACCCTAATAATTTTCTTAATTACATTGAAAACATTTTCTTCTCTTTTTTTCTCTCTTTCTCTCCCCCCCCCCCCCCCCCCCCTTCTTTTATTTTCTTAGCTTTCAATGTGGGACTATGCATGGTTTACGCAGAGGCCTCCTGAGTACCTGCCCTGGTGCCTCCAGGATATCCTTCCTGTGGTAACTGGTCAGTAGGAGAGCGCACCTGCGCTCGTCAGCTGCAGCGAGGGCAGAGCGTTGGTGAGTGGACACCAACTGTAAAGCTGCCCTGTGCGTGGTCTGGCTTCAGCAGCACTAAACCTGTTTCTCTCTGCCACTGCAATGTCCCACCAGCAGTCAGCCATATAGCTCCTACCACTGAGGGAGCCAGGATTTTAAGGTGTGTGGCCTACTTTTAGCAGAAGCGATATGGAGAATTTTGTAGGTACCAATAGGTCGTGAGTCTATATATGGAAAATGCAAATGAAATAATCTCTTCTGCAAAACAGTACTGAGAGCCTTGGATCTAAGAGTCATTATTCACTTGTTTATGTTTGAAATTCCCTGTAGGCTTTTCCAGAATGGAGATGACTGAGCCAGGCACAATATTCACTAGAAGATTTCTGCCTTAACCCCTTCCTACTTCTTTTCTTTCCCTTACTTCTGCCTGCATGGCAGATGAGGGTCTGGCAACTCACCAGCCAACCAGAAGCCACCTCTTCTCCTTAGTTTAGCCTGGTGGTGGTGGACCTGTTATCTGGACCAAAGCATTGGGATGAAGGAAATGGACACAGCTGTGCCATGGAGGTGGTTATTTCTGCTCCTTTCCCGCCCTTCTCCAGTGATTTACAGGGAATTCTGCTAACTACTAGGCAAGCTTGCAACCCCTTTGGAGTATTTCAGTTGATGTGAGGTTTTGCCTAGATGTTTTGTAGATTTTAATGCTCTTTCCATACAGGAAACTGAAAAGGAGCCAAGCACGGCTGTTTAAACTGAGTTTCCCATTGCTTTTGCACTCCTTCATAGACACATGCTGAGGTGAGTTTCTAAAGTAGAAAAATAAGGAAATTTCATTATATTCTCCATACTTGTGCAATAAAGAGGTATGTTTTTTTTTCTATTAGATACTTCATTACTTTTTAGAGCTTGAAAGACACAGCCTGAGGGCTAGGGCAAAAAATCTTTTTTGTCTTTTCTGACATCTTCCCTTACAAGAGGCTGAAGACAGGCTATCACCATCTCTGTAAACCCTGGACCTTGCCCAAATCTGATATGCCCACCATCGTTTGCTCTTTAGACTCCCCAATACCAGTTCCCCAGCTTCTGCTATTTTTAATGGACCCATCAAATGAAGGGGCAAATCCTTGCATCCCTGAAACTTGGAGCAGCTTCCTTGTACTGAGAAGGACAGAGGTGGAGGTGGCCTTCTTTGTACATGAGAAGAAAGATGGGGAGGTGGCTGTAAAAGTGAGAAGGAGATGGGTTGGGTGCAGGCTCCTTTCCTCTTGCTGGGGGTTTCTTACCCTCAGGGACACCTGCCATGCAAAATGAGCAGCAGATCCAGCCCGTGACATACAATTTATGGGTGTCGCTGGGTCTGTGCAACGTTGTATACTCTCCCTGTAGACCAAAAAGTGGAGTTTGTCTTTCGGATGACTTTGCATTGAAACATGGAGATTGAAACATCTGGAGATGTGAACATATCGACATTTTCATGGGATGTTTTTTAAAAGGTTAATAAAGTAGGTACTGGGAACAATTTAAAAAAAAAAAAAAATTCCCCAGTCGGTGGCTTGGGAAAAATACAGCTCTTTCTGTGTCTCTCCTATGCTCTCTCCTGAAGGAAGGTTTAGGTAGGATATTGGCCGGAACCTTATTTTCATTTTTATTGGGAATGTTTTTAGCTGGCACAAAACCTGCATGTGTATCTGGCCCAGGAGTTTGGGAAGTAGCTTTACTATTTCCTCCAATAACTAACAACGGAAACCCTTTGAGAATCATACAAGCCTCCACAGAAGTTTGCAAGTCTCCTGACATGCAGGATTAGCCTCCATGCTCAAATATTTACCCTGACGGTGCTTCTCCCCAAGGAGCTGCTGCCTGCCTGCTCTGCAGTGTGCCAGTCAGCTGTGGGGGCAGAAAGGAAGGGGAGGCAGGAACTGCCGGCATCAGGGTGCCCACAGAGGCAGGCTATAAGGAGAAATCCTGCTTTGTGAATACGATTGAGCTGATCTGAGTTTATTCTGTCACAATGAATTCAGCATCAAATTAAAAAGAGAAAATAGAGCCACTGCACTGTATGCAGAACTGGCCAATTCCAGGATGTAATAGGTTAGCTCAGCACAGTTACACTTCTTTTCCTTGCTTGGTGGGTCCCCAGTTTGTCTTCATTTTTATTCCTGTCTCTGCCTTCACTCTTCCTGGTCCATATTCTTTACTCTGTGCCTCTCTGGCCTGATTGTACAGATACTGCTCCACAGAGCTGGGCAGAGCACTGACTGATCCTGTTTGGCATGGACAAACATTTTTAAATGATCAGCTCAGCCCATCTTTGCTGACAAACATTAATGTGAAATAGTTTTGAGAGTTTCTTGTTCCACATGGTTGATGGTCATGGAAAGACGAAACATTTCACAGTCGTGCCTTAGGAGTACAGGCACTTTACGGCATCTTTTCCATCTTTAAGGCTCATTAGAAGTAAATAGAATATAGACAAATACCTGCATAAGTCAGTTTTTAGAATGGGATCCAAACATCTTAAATCATTATGTAAGTTTCTTCATAAATCAGGTAGCATGTTATGGTTCTGAGAAACTATAACTTATTTTGGAAGCAGACAACAGCTGAAATAGAGAGAGTGGCATGCTGTGGGGAACATGTTATAGTTGCCCTTGTGAAAAGCATTTCTGCCACTCTGACAATGATCTCAGTGTAGCATGTGGCCTTGCTGAAGTGGGTATAAAGAACAAGATGAATTTATTTCCCATTTGGGTTGTGGCAATCCCTGATTTGGGCTGGGGCAGTCCCCGATTTCAATACAGGATGGGCGATGATGTGGTTGAGAGCAGCCCTGTGGAGAAGAACTTGGGGGTGCTGGTTGATGAGAAGCTCGACATGAGCCAGTAATATGCGCTCACAGCCCAGAAGGCCAACTGTATCCTGGGCTGCATCAAAAGAGGTGTGGCCAGCAGTTCCAGGGAGGGGATTATGCCTCTCTATTCCTCTCGTGTGAGACCTCACCTGGAGTATATTGTCCAGTTCTGGAATCCTCAGCATAAGAAGGATATGGAGCTGTTGGAACATAGGAGGACAGGCTGAGAGAGTTGGGCTTGTTCAGCCTGGAGAAGAGAAGGCTCTGAGGAGATCTTATAGCAACCTGCCATCACCTGAAAGGGGCTACAAGAAAGCTGGGGAGGGACCGTCTCCAAAGGCTTGTAGTGATAGGACTGGGGCAATGGGCATAAACTGGAGAGGGGCAGATTTAAACTAGACTTAAGGAAGAATTTCTTCACTACGAGAGCAGTGAGGCACTGGCACAGGTTGCCCAGGGAAGTTGTGGCTGCCCCATCCCTGGAGGTGTCCAAGGCCAGGTTGGATGCGGCCTTGGGCAGCTTGATCTAGTGGGAGGTGTCCCTGCCCCTGGCACCCTGGCAAGGGGGCTGGAACTAGGTGGTCTTTAAGGTTCCTTCCAACCCAAACTATTCTATGATTCTATGATTGGAAATATCTCTGTCAACTTGGGAGAAGTTCCTTACCTAGCTGTGTCGAGGAATGTGCTTATTAGTGGTGCTTCAGGAGGAGAAGTCCGGAGCCTGTTTGAATGCAACTCAAGTTTGAAAATTAATCTGGAGAGAAGAAAAAGTAGCTCAAATTACAAAGGTAGAGCAGCTGACCATCTGAGGAAGGAAGCACCTCCCAATACTTGTCTGTGGTGAATCGGTGGCTCCTCTGAAAAGTCCATCACAGTGCCTGGCCTCACTGACTCAAGTGGCATCTCCATTCCATGTTTAAGCATGGCTAAGCCCGGGACCTGAGGCATGCTGTGCTGCCCAGGAGCAAACTGCCGTTCTCAGCAGGAAGATGTCTGTGCCTTTGTGTGGCCAAGCTGCCACCAATAGCAAGCATGCTTCTTAGTGAAGTCCAGTAGTGGGTTTGGAATATGGTTGTTTTGAAGAACGCAGCTTCTTTGCAAAGTCCAAGTGAGGAAACAACAGGGGAGATAAGGTGAGCCAAGGGTAATGTGTTGTCATATAATGTGCCTGTTTCTTTATCATAGAATCACTAGTTTGGAAAAGACCTCTTAAATTATCGAGCCCAAACATTTTAGTCACCTGTTTATTTTTTTGAGGGAAACATGGACAGGTAGTTTGACTAACTGAAACAGAGTAGTTTCTTTGTAACATCTATGAACAAAGGAGATAAAAGACAGGACAATATGTTAAAATCTCCCTGTAAAATATGACTCTCAGGTCTGGTATATGTCTGGACTGACACTCTCTTATTAGGAATGAATAAACCTAGCCCTAGCTTTGCTGGATTTTGCAATAATCACTCTACCAAGACCAACAGAGAGTATTGAAAATCCTGGTCTATAATAAATACGAATAGTGACTGCTTCTGGAATTTTGTCTAAGACAGGGTATCCTGTTAGAATGCATGGTTAGGTTCATTTATGGGCTTATATTCCATACTTTTTTATCTCTTAAGACAATGGATGTACACGGCATATTTCATATGTAGAGATTGCTGAATATACAATAAAATTACATTTCCTTTCAGACTAGTCTTACAATGGCACCAGATAACAGAGCGGGTTTCGTTCAGGAAATGAATAATGCTCTATGTAATAAAATCTGTACGGAAGATTTGGCAATAATGATGCATACAGACAAACTATTGCTAAGTCTGGACATGGCATTAACAACATTAATTTTTAAGTTCTGGGACATTGCTAAAAATCCACAGGAGAGAAAAAGAGCATACAGCCTCCATTTATTTAAATCAGAGCCAAAACTAGCAGAGACACAGACTAATACTAAGTCAAAGTATTAGTGTGCTATGAATGCAGAGGAGTTTGTGGTGCTGTCTTCTTGTTCTAATGCGTCCTTATTAAATACACTTAAGGTTCAGTACTGCAGGTATTGCAAACTCCAGACAGCCTCGGTTAGCGTGTTTGTTAGGAAGACACAATGAAGGCTTGTTACTGCTTTGGAGAGTTGAATCCTGGTAGCAGATGGGTTGCTCCTAGCAGCAGGCCCTTCCCAGGATGAAGGAGAAAGTCGCTTGCTTTACACACATGTGGGTAACCATCCAGCCACAGAAAATCGCATTTTAATGTGTTATACCACCAGAATGTCTTCCTTGGGGTGGAACATTCCTGCCACCACTCCAAAAAACAACGTTTTCTATCAATCAGCTTAAGTATACTCAAACTCCAGTTTCCAAGCCTCACTCTAATTCTGAAGGTATCATGTTCTCCAGGTGAATTCTGACAAGATACATCATATGAAAGAAATGGGTAATCCTGCAGGAAAATCTACTGTTTCCCAAGACTAGGGATCATTATCCACAGCAAACCAGTCTTTGCCAGCTTGCACAGAGCATTGCCAGCCCTGTGATGGCCACATACTTTATTTCTGTGATGCAGAGAGGAACAACACATTTCAAATGAGTGCTATGCATTCCCCTTCAGCTCTAGGAGAAGAATAGATGTCCTAGTCCTCTGACTTTCCTCATTTCTTCCACACTGGAGAGTGAAAGGCATCTCTTAGGGTCTGCAGGAGAAAGCTATACCTTGGATCTCCTCAGACAGCCTGCCATTGCTCATTATTATCATTCCAAAAGGTTGCCAGGAAAGGTTTGGAGTTTTCCCAGAACTAAACAGATGGAGCCCTAAGTAACCTGGTCTGATCTCAGAGCTGACCCTGCTTGAGCAGAGGTTTGATAATCCTTTGATCCTGTGAAACAAGCTGTGTTTTGAAAGTTATACAGAAGAGATTTTTGAGAAACTTGTGGGATTTGTTTGTAACCTTTTCATGGCAAACACCAGGCTTGGGTCAGACCTGGTCTGCACTGATTGGTACTCAGAGTAATGTCACTGAAATTAACTGATCTGCAGCATCCAATTGTTATCTACTTATCGTTTGGACTTTGTGTCAAAGTGGGTGTGCTAAAGGAGAGCAGTTTCTCAGTGATTTACAGCTGACTGTTCAAGGGTTTGAAGGGCAGTTCAGGATTCATTTGTAACTGTAAGGGGCACAAGGTGCTCCAAGTCAGGGAGAAAATAGAATTGTTCAAACCAGATTTGATTAGATACTCTCACCACTGCCTCTGTCCACATACAGCTGCTGTGTGAGAGTGGGCTTTGGCAGCTTTCCCTAGTAACTGCTGGACTTCACAGGAGGCAACTTAGTGAGGACAAATGCAAAGAAGGAGCAGTCATCAGGGCACCACGACCACTCTTGCAAGGATGGACATTTTCTCTTATCCTGAAGACCTTCGCTTGTTGGCCTAAAAATCAGGCACATCACCTCAACATTATTAGGAAAGAGAAAATTTGGAGGTTTGAATGGTCCCCTGTTTAAGTGAGGTGGCATGGCAGTAAGACAAGGCGCACACTTCAGGGAAAAGTACATTATAGTTTGGGTTTCCCCATTAGGATTCCATGGAAAGAAGTAGTGCAGAGCACGTACCAATGCTGTAACTCACTACAGCACCTCTTTCCTTATTTAGTGAGCATGTACTAACCATGATAATTTTTATGCTGTGATTCTGCTAGTCACAATTGGAAATTTTGAGAAACTCTACTTTCTCTGACTCAAAAAATACACATATTTGGGGCTCTGCTCTTCAGATTTCAGAAATTCCTGTAATGTGGACTTCAAGACAAGTTAAAAATAACACTGTGTTTCCAGCAGCAAAATATTAAGAATCAGATGTCACCCCACCCGACCTCAATTAAGTCAGGCAGAGTCTGCTGAAGCAGCTGGATGGGATCAAGCAGGGTGTGAAAATCTGTATTCTAGCACCAGACAGAGAAAAGATCAGTTAGAAGTTTCAGTGTGAAGCTGGTTCTGTATAAGTGGAGAATTTCAAGTGTGAATGCGTGTATGTGTTCACGCATGTGGCTGGGGAAAGTAGAGTTGGCAAGGGAGACAGAGGAGAGCTTTGTGTTCAGTGCTTCCTCTGACACAGCTCAGCCTGTTCCCTATCTCCCAGCTTCACTTCTGAACGTGCAGAAACATGCAGTGGCTCCTTTTTCCCACCATCTTCATCATCCCTTGTACGCAACAGGTAAGTTCATTAAAAAGAAGAAAAAGATTTCTCCCCTCCTCACCTTGTCCCAATTTAAAGTTTTTATTTGCTTAATGACAAAACAAATTCCAGAGAAGCAATTCCTCATAAAGAATAAGGAGCCATTCCCTACTCCTGAGTAAATTTAATTTGCAGCTTATTTACTGCATTAGTCCTGATTTTGGTATTTTGTTTTCTCTAATCTGTACATGAATATTATACAGTGGAAAAAAAGAGTGTTAAGGAAGTCTAAATTGTCAGTGATCTTGGAGGGGGTAGTTATCTTTTTTTCTAATGTAATACAAAGGGTTATCTCATGCAGTATGAATGTAAACATCTTGTCCATGCTCATATTCCATATATATGTGTATATACATGTATATACACAGTGGTCTGATTTCAGGCTAGTTTTACAACTGAGAAAGGCACTTGGGCTGTGCTGTGCTTTGTCTGTTACGAGAAAATTTTAAGTGGTAGCTTTTGCTGAAGGTATTTGTGTCAAAAGCCAATTTCATTATTTATTACTTAATTTTGAAAATCCGCTTTATGTTTATGCAGTGTATTTTTCCTTTACTATCAAGATGAGTGTCAAATGGAGAACTTTCAAATTACTTTCTCCCACTGCTAACTTTCTGTGTATTTAAAGCCAGACTAAGATAACCCAACATTAGCAATAGTACATTGCCTCCTTTTGCTATTTGCTTATTTATGCCATACAGACCTTGTTCAAACTTTAAATCATAAGAAAACAAACAATAGCATGTGAAGGATACCTACACAATGGTCTCATTTTCTGATTTGCCCATAGGATCAGGAAAAGTATGCACTGGGCTTGTGTGATGTGGATAGCTTTGGCGTAGAAACTTTGGGAAGCAAGGATTAGAAAAATATTTGGCCTATAAGCTTTACAAGCAAACTCTAAATTTTCATTGTAACTTAGTAGATTTTTGAAGATTTTTCAAGTAGACCAAGCTGCTCAGTAATTCCACAGTTAAAACTGCCAGATATATGCCTGATGGTGTTTTTCTTACTGGGAAACTTTGTAGACTCACACCTATCAATTGACACCTTTTCCTTTTCCTTAGGTGGAATTCTGTAGGTTTAAGGAACATTTCAATCTGTGATACAAATTAAATATATTGGTCGAAGCACACACGATTTCCTGCGACATATACCCATTTTGAAACGTGGTGTCTAATTTAAGACACATAACATCATATAGCTGGCACATGGCCACGTTCCTAATAAAAATACTCTGCTTAAAAAGAAAAAAAACAGAAAGAAAGGGTTTCCTAAAGCCTTGAAAACTACAAAATATACAGGAACACCTGTGTGTCTTGCTTCCGGAATGAAGTTTTAAGAAGCTTTACACTTCAATGCACATATTCATCAAATTAACGTTATGGTTTTTAGAAAGGCTTAGCTGCCTAAAAAAATAGCGTACTTAAGTTAGTCACTTCTATATTATTGCTGCATTTAGGTAAAAAGGATTAGAAGAAATCCTTTGTCAGCAAATGATTGACAAAAATAACACATCTATGAATCTCTTCTGCATGTTGCATGGAATACTACATGACTGTTTAATATTCAGTTATTACATGAATTGCTTCTGTGAATGAATATGTATCTTTAAAATCACTCATCCAAAGGAACTTGAAAGCTAGGACTTTGGAGCTTCATTAGTAGCTGTGGATTAAGATACTGTAAGTACAGTTGTAAACGACCATGAAAAGTGGCAATTAGTGGTAGAAAAAAGCCTTTTAAAAGGTCATTTAGTGCTGCATGCAATTAAGCCAGCACAATTATGCTGTGAGAGGTTTTGTGAGATATGAAATATGAAATACTGAATTCTGCAGATATTTCAGTTTTAAAGTTGAATGGAAAGGAAACCCAGCTGAATGATCCCATCTCCAGCTTTCCCTTAAGGTCTCCCCTAGACGTGCTTTCTGCGTCAGTGGAGACCTGTAATTTAGAGGAAGAGAGAAAAACTGATGCCCAGATAAAAACCAGGCTATGTATTTTTTTTTCCTGTAAACTGGACAGTGATACTGGCACGCAATGAGGGGCTGTATTTTGTCCTGCCCTCTTGCTCTTTGGGCAGGTTGAGCTGCTTGATGAGAGCAGCTCCCAAGCCTTATATTACGCTTTAGGCCAAGTGCTGTGTGTGCCTCTGCTTAACTATGGATCCAGTCATCCGTGATGGATAACTATATCACGATTTGCATTCCTGCTGAAATCAGCAGCATGAAAACATTTAATCCTAAATTCTAAAATGTTGTGTTTCAGATGTAGCTCTTTAAAAAAGCAGATAGTATACAACTGTCTCAAACAGATCCTTTCACACTCTGTGCTGCCAGTCTTCCCTCATACGTCAGAAAAATAACCCCATCAAGAATTACTTAAGACTTCTTAAAAAAGAAAAGAATAGAAAAGAAAAAGGCACAAATTCTGAGATAGAATGAAGACAACAGTGAATTCTGGCTAGATCTTGACTTCCTACTGCTAATACAAATCTCTTTTAGAGATAACGTCTGTGCCCTGGATTGGATGAACTCATGAAAATAGATACACTCTTTGAAAATGACCCAATAAGCTTAGTGCAACTACTGGCTTAATTTATAAGCATTCCATTTTTGCCTCTAGCACAAGAGAATTTGTAAATACTGTAATGCTACTTCCCAAATAGCTACTCAAGTTTTGGAGAAAAAGTAACACTGAAAAGAAGTTTACTACTTTGTATCAAGAATGGCCCACAGGGCAGTGGTTGGCTATCAAAGAGAGGAAGGGAACACCAAGTAATTAATTTTATAGGAGGTTTATGGGAAGGAATGTTTACAATAAATACACTGCCTACTATAAACTACTTCCCCTGCTACGTTAGCTCTATTACAGGTTTTGTTTTATTGAAGGCAAAGGAGAGACCACCAAATTCTGTTTCATGCAAGCAGTAGGCCAGGCTCTCTGGTGGAGCAACACCTCAATGCATAACAGTGACCGATGAAATCAGTCCTCTGTCTCCTACCTAAACCTCACAGCCTCCCACTATTTGGATCCTGTGAGATGAGAAATGTTAAGTGTCTTCCTGCAACTTCACAGTTTTTTCCATCCCAGCTTCACTTTATCCCATCTATGCCTAATGCATTCAGCTCCCAAAATATCCCACTGTGTGTAAGTTTTTCGGCAGCCTACCACTGAAGCTTGGAGAAAAACTTTCGGAAACTAGTGAAGTCCACCAGCGCAACGCCGTTTGTCACTGGCCATGCAGATGCCCGCCTGTGCCAACCTGTGCGCTTGGGGTAAGCTTGGTGAAGGATGGTTGTGGCTGCTGTAAGGTCTGTGCCAAGCAGGCAGGAGAGACCTGCAATGAAGCAGACATCTGTGATCCCCACAAAGGCCTCTACTGTGACTACTCAGAAGACAAGCCTAGGTATGAAACAGGCGTGTGTGCATGTAAGTTGTTCTTTCATGTTCCCTTCTCGAAATCCAGGAGGGTGGGATCATGCAGGTCAATGCTTTCTGAGGAAAACTTCTCAGTGGTGCTGCACAGTCCTGTGTTAGTCAATTTATCTTAATTTAATCCTCCAACTGCTGAGTCAGAGAATCTGAGAGTAGGGCTGGAACTGTCTTTAAACTCACCTGCATATGTATTAGTGAAAACAGTTCATTGTGCACAAGCCTGTTATTTGCAGACCTGTGGATGACCAATTTAAAGTTAGGCGGTTGTAGTTATCACTTTGCATAAACTTAAGAAAAAAAAAAGGTGCTTGGGCTGGGAAGAACTGGAAGCTGTGGGTGCAGTGAAGGCTGATAGCATTTTACCACTCTCTAGGCAGGAACCACGTGCTTCTCCTGTGTCAGTAACTGTTGTTTACCCTTGGCAGATCTGGTAGCTGTAGGATGTGAGCTCAATGGAGTTTATTATCTTAATGGGCAGACCTTCCAACCTCATCCGCTTTATAAATGCCTGTGTGTCAGTGGTGCAATTGGATGCACACCTGTATTCATACCAAGATTAGCAGCAAGTCCCTGCACCAGGGTCATGAGTGGAAAGAAGTCTAGACAATCCATCTGTGGCCCAAGACAGCAGAAGCAGCTTCAATCAACAAACTACAGACTGATGTCAGGTATGCCTTGCTACACTGGTAAATTTTTCTGTACACGAGCCTGTGTGTAGTTGAGCATTTAATGTCCCTGGCTCCAGCAGCCAGGCAGGCAGCACACTGGCAATTTCTCAATTCTTGTTGAAGGTCATTGCCAGGGTGACTGGTCTGTCCCAATTACCCCTTTTATTCTTAGGTCACAGACTCTTTTCTCTAAACCCGATGAATATGAAAAGCAAAAAGCCTCTTGGCTTCTGTCACCAGAGAATTGGCCAAAGCTACCTTCAACCCTTCTTTCTGCAGTGGCTTACTACTCATCAGATCAGACCAATTAAGGCTGCTGGTGGACAGCCTTTTCGCAGCCTGGAAGCTGTCTCGCTTTCTCCTGCTTTGTGGTGATAGGGAGTCTTGGTTTTCACATACGTCAACTAACATGTTGCAGGCCTTTTCTTTCAACAGAAAAGAGACAATGATAACATTTGCCTTAGTGGCTTTCCTGAATTCACAAAAATTTCAGGTCAATGCAAGGACAATGCTCCCCCAATTTCTTCTTGATTCGGTCTGATTAAAAGCATACTCAAGCTTATCCATGCAGTTCTGCCAGGGTCAGTTGATATTCCCTTTAACATCATTCTCGTTCTGCTGCTAACACTGTAGTTCTCTTTTTCACTTCACAGAAGTGCCATTGCCAGAAATAGCTATTCTGGCCCTTCCCTGGCCACAGCTGTCTGAACTTTTTGCGTTCTCCTTCTCTGGGCATGTGCAATTTTCTATCATGAAACTCATCTTCGTTGCAACTACTATGGATCCCAGAAAGCTGAGCCATTTATTTCATGGCAGCTTGAATTTTGGGGAAACTATGGCCTGAATCACCATCGTGGACCAATCAAATACACCCAAACGGATCTCCAAAGCTTATCAGCAAACCCTCATAAAAGACTGCTGAGTAAATAGGTAGACACATATAAGTCAATCTGCAGATAAATAGACATACTTACAAAATCTGAAGTTCAGTTTGGACAATTTCTAACACATTTGCAGCGGTTATGCAAGTTACCAAAAATAAAAAAAGCGACTCACCTTTATTTTAAAATTATGATACAAGTAGTATCTAAGCCTTATTTCAGAAATTTACTGAGTGCTGTGTGTAAACACACTTTGTAAGGCAACTGACTTCCAAATGAAGAGAGACTTCATTTCTAGAGAATATTGCTAATCTGATTGAAGAGAGAATGTAATGCCTTGAAAACAATGGAAACCAAACCACCTGACCCCATGAAATATATTAATTGGGTTTATGGGGAGCTATATTTCTGATAGCTGGAGAATAGCATTTACTTTGTAGTCCTTCAGCAGATCCAAAGGCTGAAGTCCAGCCTCAGTAACTCCTTCATGAACTGCAACCCTACACTTCACAGCATTTGTTCAGGAATTTGAATCAAGTGCACAACATAACAGAGAAGGCATCCAGCTTGCAAAGCTTCCTCTTTGAGGACATCCACCTCCTAATTGAGTTGGCTCAGGGACCCAAAAGCCTCCCCCTGTGGTGGCTGTACATGCTGAAGGATGCCATTCTTCAGGTCACACAAACTCTCTGAAGAAAAGTACCTTGAAATTTTTGTTTTGAAGTGAGATCTTCCCCATTCCCTTTCTCAGTGCAGTAGTATCACGTCAACTTGTGTGTGAGTTCCACAAATGCCCAAATGGGCCAATATCTATTTCGAAAAGTGTTTTTTTCTGTTAGCATGAGTAAGAAGTGCTGAGTTTCACTTTACCGCTCTTGCTTTGTTTTCTGGCTTTCCTTGTCAATTTGACTTACCTTATTCAGATACACAGGGTTTTACCTCTGTCCTCATTTAAAAAATGTACCAAGTATAAATGACCATTTAACTTCCCTTTATTTGTTGTGTGTCTGTGATAGGCTTTTAATCTGCTTGCTGCAATGAGATCTTTAAATCGTTGTCTACTCTCCAGCTGTCCTTGTAATTCTACCTGCACTTTAACCTAAATACACAGGTTATATACACTCAGCTTTTTTGTAGTTTCACTATGAATTTTTGCACTGCAATTTTGTTTCTTTTTTCCCCCAAGTGTTCTCCACCTAATCCAGCCCTAATCCCTCAGAAAATCAGCTCCTTGGTGGTACCTAGAAGTGACTGGAGAATTTTACTCCTCAATACAAACCATAAAGCCCTTCACAATACCCACAAAGAAACCAACATTAATGTTTTCAGAACCCCTTTTCAAGCTACCCTTGGCCCATAAATATTTTTTTTTTTTCAATATCTCTTCCATTCTGGATATTTCATAAAAATTCCACAAATAACTCTCACCACTTAACATTTCCATTACATTAAAGTGGAGGGTCTTAAAACACATGCAATTCTACAGTCCTTCCTAGGATCCAAGTATCAGTGTCAGTAGAGTTTAACCGCACTCAGCCAATGTTTGGGTAACTTTGTTTATGCCTCATCTTTAGATTTACCTACAAAAGCACCTTCATGAATAGAAATCAAATGCTTATCCTTTAACTTTCACTTAATCCTTTTGGGGCTGTTCTGTTGCATAAACAATATATTGCTCTCTTAGCTTACAGAAGTTTACCTCTGGTTTTGAAGAAAAAGTGCATAGTACAGGCAACTCCCTGGACCCCTTGTTCCAAGACCTGTGGCATAGGCATATCCAGCAGAGTGACCAATGAAAACAGAAAATGTGAAATGAAAAAAGAGAAGAGATTATGCTTCATCCAGCCTTGTCTGACTAATATATTGAAGACAATAAAGGTACTTCCCTAACATAAAATGACTTCCTGATAGAAAACGAAAATATTATAAGTAATCAAGAAAAGGGATATATTAGGAACTACTAATATAAAGTAATTTCTTCCTTTTTTCAAGGTTTTAAAATAACTGTTTCCTGTTTTCTACCTTCAGTCTTCAAGTAAACTACAGGCACGTAATTTCAAACAAAACAATGTAATGTCCTGAAACACAAGTGCTGCCAGTGCTGTCTTGGTGCTCGGTCACTGAGAAAATATTTGCTATTTCTTAGCTGATAAAGAAAAATAAGACAGCTTTCAGAAGAAGTAATTTTCAAGATATTTCTATGCTAATGCTGCAATTTTTTCTTACATGTACAATTTTTAATGTGGAAAAACTCAGGCTTTTCTTTGTTTTTATATTAAAGATTCCAAAAGGAAAAACGTGTCAACCAACATTCCAGCTTCCTACAGCAGAAAAACTATTTTTTTCCGGTTGCTCAACTACACAGAGCTACAAATTAACTTTCTGTGGGGTGTGCTTGGACAAGAGATGCTGCATACCTAATAAGTCCAAAATGATCACTGTACACTTTGAGTGTCCCAGCGAAGGCTTCTTTCAGTGGAAGATGATGTGGATAACATCGTGTGTATGTCAGAGGACTTGCAGTGCTCCAGGAGATATATTTTCTGAACTCAAAGTTTTATGACAAGTTATACCATTAACTGTAATGTGCCGCGAGTGCAACAGCACTTTCACACCCTGAAGAGTTAGTGTAACTCCCTGCCACAGCAATGTTTATGGTGAAACTACATATGTGAATATCCATTTTTTCAATAGCATCTGGAAAATGCAAGTAGGAGTTCATCTTTTTAAACTTAATTGTTCTCATATTGAAATATATTCTCGAGAAGTATGTTCACAACATTTCTATGGTCAAGATGAGAACTTTTGGTAAAGGCACAGCAAACAAGACAGCTTCATGTCTCACTGTAACAAGTTGTTGCCCACAAAGACAAACACACAAATTCATGGATGCCTAACATATCAGAAAAAAAATTATCCAGTAATACTTCATCTATCATTCTTGATTCTCATATTAACATTTTCTGCTATGTATCTGCAAGACCAGAATTAATTTTTAAGCTCAGATTTCTTTTTGCAGCAGATAATCTTTCTCCAGTGTTGTGAATATAAACAATGCACTTGTAAAGGAACAAACCTGCAGATAATAGAACTGCAAAATTTCAAGGAAATGGCTATTTTTAGATTTTTTTCTTAAAAAAACACTCTCAACAAATGTTATCACAATGTTTTATTGAATACTTCTGGACTTATACATCTAAAATTGTGCTTACTTATACACCCACCCAACACTCCAACTCTGCTAGGACTTCAAGCTTTTAGAATCATTATATTGATACATTTTGATTTGTAACAGCCACTTGTCTGGCTGCTCCAAGACAGCCAAGGCTGGCAAGCAACTGGAAACAGCTGTACATTCTATTTTATAGAAGTTCTTATATAATATAAAAATCTACTCAACTGGGTATAATATAAATATTAAAATGTCTATTTTACTCGCATTCTTTCAAGCATATAAGCTTTCTTCTTCAGTCATTATAACGTCATTGTAAGTGCACATTTTGGTCAGAGCCATATTGTATTACCTCATTATCAAGTGCAACTAAGCATTCATGAATATGAATCATTAAAATAATATGTTAATTAATACTCCAAGTATACTACTTGTAACAAAATTTACCTTGTTGAATTTTCTGATATTGCCAATTTTGATATCAACTCAGAATGCTCTAATACACTTAAGTATCATGTGGAAGCAAAAATTTTAAAACTATGACCATAATTCAGAGCATTCTGCAATGATGACTACACTGCAAGTTTGGGAAACCAGTCTCATTAGAGACTTACTTTCATTTTAGAAAAAATGATGTGGGCTTCTCTTCACAGTTGCTTGTTGAAATACAAACCTAGCAACAATGATCCTTCTTTGAAGCAAGGCCTGCCTTTAGTTTACTGCAAGCTGAAAGTCTGAGAAAAGAACTACATTTTTGGCTACTACCACCTCTCTGTCTTCTCTTTACAGCATATGGTATGCCAATTTACTCTACAGTTCAGACGATTGCTCTTACCAATATCTGCCATAATTAGGTGCCTTCAAATCTTTCTTACAGGCGAGGCCTGTCACTTAATATGACACCTCTTGGAGAGCTGAGGAAGCTGTTGTCCCAGTTTAACTTTGGAATGACATTAGCTAGGCACACTGCACTTCATTCTCGTTAACTGAGTAGTTGGCTGGTTGGAGGATTTTTTTTTTTTAAATCAGTTCTTCCCTTCTTTAAACAGCTATCTTCAGTCTTCCTGGATCTGTTTTAGGCCCACCTTTTGTGGCATCCAGTTCATTGTACTCTTCTATGAGGTCAGACAAAGATGATATGGCTTCAGAAAAACAGCTTTGCTCCATCCCATCTATATGCAGATAATGGTGAAGGTGAGCCTACGACAATAAAAAATTCAGTTTATTCTTTTTCTTGGCATCTAACTAATTTGGCTCAGTAAGTATCATTTGGCCTGCACTAAAGAGGGGAGTGCAAGAACTGCAGAAAGTAGGTTTGAAGACTTATGGTATACCATGACTTCCCTTGCTTACAAACTTGGCAACTTTAATAGCAATCTCCTATGGAATTACAGTCAATATTATGCATTTCTTAGACATTTCTTTTTACGTTCTGTGTGTTATGGACTGATCACAACCTCCTGTTCCCCATCCCCCTGTGCTGCTTGGAGCAGGGAGGAGATAGAGGAGTTAGGAATTAAATTGAGTCTGCAAAGACAGGGGTAGGGTGAAAGTGTTTCTAGTTTTGGTTTTACTTTCTACCATACTCTGTTATTAACTGGCAATAAATTAAATTAATATTCCCCGAGTCAAGCCTGTTTTGTCCATGATGGTAATAGGTGAGTAATATCCCTATCTTTATCTTGACCAAATAGTTTTTAATTATATTTTCCACCCCTGCCCTGCTGAGGTGGGGAAATCAGAGAACAGCTTGGTGGGTACCTGGCAGCCATAAACTGGTAGGCAGATCTGTCAGATACTGCCTCACTGTTGAAGAACATGAGTATGTTGCCTAGGAGGTACAGGTTATTAAGGGATTTAGCCTTTTGAAGAAGCAGCTGTTGAAATGATTCTCTGATAGGTAGCACAGATAAAAATCTTGGGCTGTGACTTTCCAGTAGTCCCTTTGCGATACTAAGGCTTGTTTCCCAACAATGCAAGATACTAAAGATTAGTGGCTATGGATGTTATAACGATGACAGACTTGTACCTTTTTCTTGTAGAGCTTCATAAATCTGTTTTTAAGTTCAATGAAAGTTGGTTTCACACAGGTGTTGTTTGCTAAAGCCAGGAGAGAATGGGAATGGCCCACAGGAGGTACTGAACACAATCCAGTTTTCCAGCCCTCTTGATTCCAAGAGACAAAGTGCAAGGAAGGCTTCAACCTGTGATACAAAAATTTATAGTTATCTAGGGAAAGAGCACAAAGCCTAAATTCCCTTAGCTAACAAACAATCTGAAAAGGTTAACATAAAGCTTTCAGGACTGAGACAGTTATAATTAGCATAATGAATAAAATATTTTAGACTTCAGACTAAACCAGTGTGTCTATTTAAAAAAAACAAAACCAAACCAAACAACTAAACCCTTCTACCACAGAACTTTTTCTTTCAACATTTTTTACTGGCAGGAGACCTCTGAAAGTTTGGGATTAGCTTTCTTTTGCATTTTTGATAATGGGAGGAGCTGCACAGGGACATCCACTCAGCTCCCTTTATGGGAAATCTAAGAGTGCTGTGACTTATTCTAACACATTAAGACTTTTTCCCCTTGTGAAATTAAGAATAATATTTCTGAATAAAGTGATCTGATATCAAAATTTGTCAGATAAAAAGTGAGAGTGCTCTGGACAACTGACAACAGTTTCCATAACAAATACCATGACTATTTGGTGTGGAATTACAAACCTTTCAATATTTCTGCGAAGGTCTGAAAGCTGCACATTTCCTCGAACAAGAAGTGCACAGGCAAGGTAGAGGCTATGCTTTGGATCTGCTTGAATTAGTTGATGATCTCTACTAAAAGCATCTGAAAACATCTGATCCAATCTAGGTGAAAAGAAAAGAAAGTTATCTACTCTCACTAAAGTAGGCCACAAAAGTTCTTCAGAATGTCCACCTTCAGAGTTAAGAAGTACATAAAATTATGGAAATAAAGGTACATTTAATCTGTGACCATGAATGACAGGAAAAAGATATAAACCTTTAAGTGTACATATATTGGCATTAGAAGTTTTAAAAACAGACCAGATCAGTTTTTCACTTTCTTCTCCCTCATATTACAACCCACTGTTGAGTCTGAAGTCAGAAGCGGACAGATTAAAGAGAGTATATTAAGGAAATTTTGGGTCAACAGTTACAAAGTATTGAAGTATGTAAAAGGATTTAAGTACTTGAGGTTCTGGTTATATGACAATTTGAGTGGACAATCTCACTGCTTGTGAAGGATCTGACAAGGAATATTGAAGTGCTGCTGACCCTTACAGGACTGATTACCACTCTGTTACACCTAAGAAGATCAATGAACCATATAACTGTATTAATTTTGATCAATGATTTAGGAAAAGACAGACTGTACTTGTTAGAATTTCATTGTGTATGACTGCTTTAAAAGATGACACAGCAGATCATATTCTTCCTCTTTTCACCTCTAAGTAAGGTCCACTGTACCATGCGATATCAAAGATGGTTGGTGTCTTGAAGTCTCTGAACCCATAACATCTAAGCTAATCTTTCCATTTGTTCCAAACACCCTGCATCTATCAGCTCTACTTCTGATTTTAAAAACACCTGTCATGATCTGCCTATTAAAAAAAGGAAAAAAAGGAGACAAAAATACTACCGTTTGGCCAAGTATCTTCCCATAATCTGCTACTTTCCCTCCAGTACTGTACTGTCTTCTGAGGGCATGGTTTCAAGAGATCCAACTGATTGTCAGAAGTTGCTATCACAGAAAAGGGGTGATCCTGCCCTCTTCTGCACTTTGTGTACTTCCATCACTTACCCTTAGCAGGTTCTATCCCTATTTGGACCTTTACTGAATGAATATAACTCACTAAAACCAGTGAAATCTACTTTAACTGATTATTTTTCTGCAAAGTCAAAGGGGTAAATTGCCTCAAAGAGTTTGACAAGCATCAGTCTATCATTACAACAGCCCGTTAAAAAGGCTTGCCTGCATCTCCAGATTGGAGTTAAAATGCCATTACTTCCCAAGAAGTCTAGTTTAACTCCCTGTGTGTCTTTACATCATTTTGTAAGGCAACTGCAAACTGTTACTCAGAAGAACTTGTGGTGTGTGTTGTACCTATCATCCAAGTAACACATTTTTCTAACAGAAACATTTCCCAGCAGAGATCACAAAAATCTACTTCAAGTTTACCTGCTCAGCCATTACAGAGAAAAGGGACGAAGGATGTTCTCAAAATCAGCTGGATCATTTTTAAAATGCGACAGAATTAAAACCTTTAGAACTTCTACCCTTAGTTTTGCTATAGAATGGATTTTTTTAAATGAAAACTAAGGAAGAATAAAAAACTAAGCTTCAAATGTAAAGCTTCCATAGTATTTTTTTCTTACCTTCTAGGAGGTACATTAACATCAGCCAGTGTATACAGAGGAGTCAAGCTTGAAACCAAGTAATGCAGGCGAGGAAATGGAACCAAATTCATGCTGATTTCATTAAGATCCATGTTAAGGGATCCTTCAAACCTAGCAGAGCTGAGAATTTAACAAACTGTTATAAAGCTCTTATAAACTAAGTAAATCACATTTATAAGGTAAACATTAATTATATCTATTTTTCAATTGTCCCCTACAATAAAACAGTAAAACACAGTGTTCATGAAACAGTGTTCACGTATAATTATCAAGCTTTCACATTTGGCAGTGACAGCGCTATATCTTATTTCCTCACACTTCTCATTATAGAACAATTAACCATCAAGAATGAGACCTTAATTGTAGTCTTTAGAATTGTTTTTCAGTATGTGGACATAGCTGCTCAGTACTGGTTTTAATAATTAGACTATAATAAAACATGCATGACTTAGCATTCCTGAAAAGCTGTTTAAAAGAAAAGCAGGCCAATACTCCAGAATGATATTTCACCAGGATTTTCTTACAGCAATAAACAGTTTAGTAGAAACAATGGTCTGAGGTCTGATGACATTTATAAAATAATACAACCGGCTTGGAAAGGCAAACCTCCCTGGGTTCCATTAAGCACTAATAGAAGACAATATCCTTGTGCCTATATAAATCTCTTCCCACTTCAGGAAGGAGGCTAGAGCCACACCACTGCAATTTGAGTACTTAAAAATACTTTAACATTTAGTAATTGATAACTAATTCTCAAAAAAAAGAGACTCTCGTCAAACAGAAAATAATTAATATTGAGTTGATGCAGGCCTGCATATTTCCATCACACACCATGTCTAGCAGTACTACTTGTACAGAGGAATAATCCATAACTTTACCTTGTCAGGTTTAGCAGCAAGTTGGCTACAATATTGTTCATTGTGTCAAATGGCTTCTCTTGTGTAATTTTTGCACCGCCTGCGCTTGATGTTAACAAGCTGTTTTGCTTCACAGTTGACCCTAGCTTCCCAGAATTGGTCATCTGATGAATTTTATTAACTATATCAAACAGAGACTTTAAGAGAAAAAAAACCATACAGAGAGTCTTGAGTAGAGCTTTCAAATTAAGTACCCCAATTTTTCATTTCAATTACCCTTAAAGAAAAAAATAAGACATGTTACTTCTAGTTCAAACTTTATACCCTTGATACATGTAAATCCAGACTGAAGTGGTTCTAAAAGTCCGTTGCTTACACGTCACAAACATGTTCTACTTGTCTCAGGTGTTTGAATTTTATTGAATTACTCAAAACCCTTATCTATTAAAGTCACATTTTAAATTATCATAATTCCCGTGAGTGCAAAAATATATTCTCTAAATATATTTCACTTTCTCTTAGTTTTTTTCATAAGCATACTGCAAGACAGTCATCAAAGTCAGATTCAGATAAGTCTAATGGTTTGTGTGGTCAGGTACGCCTACGATGCCCATATTACTAACCAGTAAAGTAAAATCTGTGGGAATTTGGAGTAGTTAGTCATTTCCCTTGAAGGGCTTTACCATTACTACTCACAAATTGATTGCTAAAAGAATATAAGACTCTCAGCCTCAGCAAACAGAAGCTTTTCATTGTTTACCTTGAAACAGACAAGAAAAGAATCATTTTAGACTACTTTGAAGGTGCAGAGCAACTTGTTCGTGATAGCCATATTAAATTCAAAAGTCTGCAATGACTTAGGAATTCAGTTATTATGTTAAAAAAATTGAAATTACAGTTTTTAAGGCTTGGCACTCAAATCAATACACAGAAAGAAGAAAAACTTATGTGCAGTCTAAGAAAAAGAGAAATTGACAGAAATAGAATATTGTTTCTTACTTCGTTCTCTATCGGTAGCACACAGTCAGCGTGTTCATTAAGCTCCTTCATAGCCAGAACACTGTTATATGGAGAAGTAATAACATCATCTTCACCAGAGGGATAAACTGAAGTAACAAATCTATAAACTTCTGGGAATTCATCCTCAAGCAAATTTAGGACAAAAGTTCCAAGACCAGATCCTGTCCCTAATAATGAATGAAGACAGAATGAGAGAAGAGAAAAGGTTCCCCATGCTATCATAAGCCTCATGTGTAGGAAACACAGAACTTTGTAATTATGTATATTAATGAACATTTTCTGAAGCACTTGGCTGACAGTGACGGCTACTCATGTAAATTAAGGCAGGAAAGTTTTTCCCAGACAGGAAAATAATTAAGTGATAAAAGTATTTCCCATAGCATACCAGACAGAATGAAGTATACAATCTCAAAAATTTCTGAAAAACTAAAAGTCCTATTACATAAACAACTTTTTTCTGACCCAGTATTGTTAGTTATTTTAAAATCTTTAATTTGAATTTTTAAATAAAACATTTGTTGAAAAACACTGAACCACCCAAACCAGTTATTTGCTTTCCTTTTAGGGTTTTATAAATATTTCCTTATTCTCCAGTCAAAACAGAATAACTCCATCCCCCCCAGCACATGCAATGTTGTTTTCCTCATTAGCACTAAGCACATAGCACTAAGTTCCAATCAGAGAACTGTGTTTCTTCTGTCTTGGATATCTAACATTCTCAGTATCAGACAGTTTAATCTATGAGCATGACAGCAATTTTCTGCAATGATGGAACGATACCTGCAGGGTCTCTCAAATTAAGCAAATGGCCACAGAAAAAAGGCCATTCACAAAACTCTTACTTCACATTTAGAGCTATTTTCTGCGTCTTTTTCCGCATCATAACCAGTTACAATACATGCTCCCCCATGTTTCTGGAGGAAGAAGTTTTAGTGGCAATACAGTAATGATGAAACTGTCACTGCAAGGGTATCACCCTCCTGATTTATTAACAAAGTAGCTAGACACAATTCAACAGAATCTTGTTGAAGGAAATTAGGAAAAAAGTTTTTCTGAAGTTAAGCAACAAGAGAAGCCTTTTGGAAAACTCTTTCCTCATGAAAAAAAAACTTGATTACAACCATGATGTCAGTGTTCTGAGGCCACTGCCCCTTCCTCTAATCAGTAAAGCCTCAGTGTTTCCTTTTATTTGTTACCAGCCTTGATCCACTCGCTGCCTCACATTTAAAATATTTGCTCTATTTTTGTTCTGAGTAGCACTTAGCTTATGATTAGGGCTCCTCAGTGCTCTAGCAAAACAAATAACAAATAATTACAGGTCCACTAAATTAGCCAGTGTTAATTTTTTTTATTCTGCATTCTCAGTGATCCATATTTTTCTTTTTCACCTGTGACTTCTGCAATCATAGTAACCATAAAAATATTACTTACCACCTCCCATGGAATGAATTATAAAAAAGCACTGTAGACAGTCACAATGTTCTGCAGTTTTCCTCAGCTTTTCCACAATACTTTCGCGGTACTGACAGCCGTAGAGCTTATGACCTACAGCCCTGAAGATATGAAAAGTACTTAAAGAAATCCAACAATCAGCCTTTCATTTTTTTTAACTCCTCCTATTTGACATCTTACAGTTCAGAGTCCAGAACTTGGTGCAACCCCTAAGCTGCGAGAGCTGCTAAGCTGTGACTAAATCATGTGAATACGGGAGTCAGGATATGGCTTTAATTTTGAGGATGCAAGCAGCACTAAACTCACATCTGTGGACCACACACTACTATTTTGTACTGATAAGGAAATAAACTCCCACATCGGATGATCAAACTGTAATTATGAGATAAAAGTTATACACTTCATAACACTAAGGATATCCCTATGTAATACGTTTTCTGATGTTCATCTGAATACCATGTAAGTCAGTTCTACCAGTAATAAAAAACCTCAAACAGCTTATCTTCAACACACTTGCCTACTAGATGGTGAAGCTATAGGATGCTTCCTAGTCTGTATTGCACTTTCTTTCAGTACATTTGCTGATGATTTGCTTTCTAGTCTGTAGTACACTGAATATTATCAGTTACACTAAGGTCTTGGTGAAAATTTGCAATTCATTATGTTAATCAATGTTTTTCTCTGAATTTCCCTTTTTGGTAATTTAGTTTACAGGCAAAAAGCAGACTCTGTGGCGCTCAGAAACCAGAAGTGCTCATGTATCTCCTTTTTACAATGGTTGCACAGTCTCAAACTAGATTATGGCTTCGACTGAGCAATGGAAGCAGCTGAATACCAAAGAAACAAAAATAAAAGCATGCTCTTTTGAAAAAGAAAATGAAAAACAAAAAAGAAAAAGCAGACAAAATGATATATCAGCAGAATTATCCTTCTGTAAAAGACTTTTCAAAGCCCTCCTTCAGGCAACAGTGATTCCAAAGTTTACTGGTAAAACGCTCCAGCTCCCCAGGTGCAATAGAATGAAACAGAAAGCTACTGTTATCATTCCTCTTTTCAAATGCCATCTAATTAGTTCCTAAGAAATGCTTTCTGAAGAGGTTCTCACCAGTTGTTTCCTGAACCAGAAACATCTGTGATAAGCTGCTTGCTATCAAACACATCCCTCAATGGTCCCTGCAGAATTTCATTTACCACACCCTCCTCCATGTCAATCAACAGTGCCTTTGAGAAGGGAAAGAATTAAAATTCAGTCAGTAAGCAAACCACTTTTCGAAATAATCACATAAAGAAAGATGAAATTATTTACAATATTGAAGGTATGTAATTTCTACTGTGCTCCACAGAAACTTTATTTTAGTTACCTAGATTTATCTTGGCTGATTTGTTTGAAGTTGCGCAATAGGACAGCTTTTCAGATAATGCAGTTTTGTCATAATTTTATAATATTTTTCACCAATACTTAGGAGTAAAGAAATTAAAGCATTTTATGTTTCAAATTCTCTTACTTCATGATCACTTACAAGTGGCTCAAAGGCACCCATTCCTTAGGAAATGCAAATAAAACTTAGTTGGTAATAGCTGCAATAATTTTATTAAAATTATGATTTAAATTACTCAACTAGACTGGCAGCAAACTGCATTACTCTATCGAACCACAGAAGTGACTATTAGAAATTTTATTATTCAAAGTAGCATTTTAAAACATATGCAAATATAAGGACCTTATGAAAATTCCTACACAACTGAATGTAAATACACAATGTAAAAAGAAGACCTTTATAGATTGTCTTACTCGTGCTTTTAAAGAGCAGATTTTCCCTTTATAAATATCAGTACCATCACCACCATTTCTGGAAAAAACAAAACAAACAAACAAAGTAAATAAATAAATAAATCCAAACTCAGAATCATAACAGAAAATAGGGCAATATATATTAGAACAAAAGTCCCTCCTTAATCTTTCATGTTCAGAAGATTGTTAACAATGTAAACTAAGAAACAACCTGAATGTGCTGCTAAGAAAGACCTCAATATTTCCTAAAGTAATGCAATTACGGGACATGATCTCAATCAGAAATATCTTAAGCAGTACTTCAGGAAGCTGAATAGATTAGCATTGAAAGTCTACTCTCAGAGACAGCCTCTGCTCTGCGTTAATTCCACAAGCAGTGCCAAAACTTGGAAGGGTTATCTTTTATCCAGCACGTGGTATATCTGTATCTTACAATGGAACAGAGCGTGCCAAATAGCACTACTACCTTTTCAAAGGGGATACTACAGCATTGTGCTACTGTGAGAGGTTACAGTGGGGTAATGGGTATAAGTTGCTCCTGGGGACATTCCAATTGGATTTCAGAAGAAAGTTTTTCGCCATGAGAACAGTGAAACATTGGAACAATCTCCCCAGGGAAGTGGTGGATCCCCCTACACTGGACACGTTTAAGGCTCAGCTGGACAAGGTGCAGGGCCATCTCATTTAAACTATATGCCACCTAAAAAGGTTGGACTAGATGATCCCTGAGGTCCCTTCCAACCTGGCATTCTGTGATTCTGTGAAGCTGTGTAACTGCATTAGTACAGGACTGTGCTTGACTTATTTTGCCATTCAGATTTACAAGTGCAGAAATCATGCTGGGCTGACTTAGCTTAATTTGCACCTTTTTCCCCCAGGACTGTTTGTACTGAGACAACCTAGGGAGCTATGCATTGTGTACAATCACACTTTTTTCACAGTGAGTGCTGGTGCTTCTACACACAAGGGAAGAGACACTCCAGTCTGGCCACACTATAGTCAACAAAGAGAAAAAAGGCAGGGATATTGGAAGATGGATCTAATTTTTCCCTCAATTATTGACCTGATTTGGGGGCTGGTCAAGACTAAATATAAAGCATCTCTTAGACTATTTCACATTCAACGACAATAATATTCTAAAACCACTAGCTACAGCACCAAATGTTCTGATCATTCTTGGCCCATTCAGGAATGAGGGGAAGAGAGTATGGGGCTGCACTGGATTCCACAGTTCACAGCAGCCTCCAGTACTAATGTGAATTCTCTAGCCTACATAACTCCCATGAGTCCACTAGAGCACCAGTAAATCCAGCTAGAGAAGTTCTATTTCTTTTTAGGGACTAACAAAACTCAAAGAGATTTATAGATATATATATATAAAATGAACACTTCTTTCTCTTACTACCATCTTTAAGGTCTTTCATGCAGCCCATACTCTGAATCACTTTGATTCAATTGCTGACCTCTCCCTCCTCCATGTTCCCTGGAATCCTCTAGGCTTCAGACACACATTTTTTTCTGCATATAAAACCACTGAAATGCATAAGCACATTTCCAATATTACACAGTTTAATAATCACCAGAATAGTAAAAAATTCCGACGGTTTCTGCCAGAGTGTTGCTGATTGCTGTTTGTGATAGGATAACCCACATTGATTAATTATTTTCATGAGTGGTATGTCATAGCACAGAAAACTGAAGTTTGTCTCCTTCATGACATAGGGTTTTATGTTTGCAACGGCCAGGGAGGTGAATTAGTTATTTCTGACAAAACTAAAACAAACCCAGCAGCAATAACAAAAGGCAAAAACCTCACAGCCTGAGCAACAGAGTTTGAAAGTACTCTCCCTAACTAAATTATAGTTCAATGCTACAGCTAAAAGTGGGATGTGTTTCAACAGGAAAATAGACAGCTCCTGGAAGAGATGAGATTTGAATAATCATTCTTTTGTTTCACAGGTAGGGGAATCTTCCTTGAAACTTCTACAGTATTCAGCAAGATACGTCCTTCCTCCTTACAGAGAGAAAACAAATGTTTCTTCAATAGCCAACCTGTCAATTGTAATTTGGGTGGTTTCATTTGGCACACACAGAAACAGACGTCGCTTACAAGCAAATTTTCTTGAATTAAAAAAAAAAAGATATTCTAAGAAATGCCCACAAAGAATGGCAATGATAAACTCCAACGGACTTGCATGTTCTTTCAAATAGGTAAAATTTGAGACAAAAGAATTAGTATTTCAATGACATTTTAGTTAAAATTGCATCCTGTACTGCAGCCTTGCCTTACAATGGAAGGAAACAAAGGCTGGTCAATTGCCTTTTAAATAATTAAAGTGTAACACCAATATCCAAGTACACAACCGTTTTTTCTTGTAAACTGCAACAATTTTTGTAACTGGACAAGTAAGAGATGACAAATGCTCTTCACATATGAATTGGTTAACTTTAATAAAAATCACAGCCATCACTCTTTGTGCAACAAACTAGTCAGATAAAAGGGATTTAAAAATTGACATGACCTTTTCTGACTACCTTAAATACAATTCCTATTACAACTCTTGAAGAAATGCTGCGTTGGTATACAGAGGGCTTGCAGTCTGCTCGTGATTCACAAAGGCAAAAGCTATCAGATCCCAACTGCCCATTTTGGGGACAGAAGAAAAGGCAAAAAAACCCAAACACATTCAACACTTCTAACTACTTAAGTAAGTGTAATTAAAATAGAAAGGTAAGGAGAGTGTTTTAAGAATACAAAGAAGTAACAACTTTTTCTAGCACAATCTAAATATGTCCTGAAAAAGAGAAAACTGAAAGTTAGGTTCAGAGAGCATAGCAGAATTGTTGATCTTAGAAGTTCCACTTCTTACGCCTCCCCCCCACCAGCAGGGACACTTTCCACTACATCAGGTTGCACAAAGCCTCATCGAACCTGGCCTTGAACACCTCCAGGGATGGGGCACCCATGACTTCTCTAGGCAACCTGTTCCAGTACCTCACCACCCTCACAGGAAAACCATTCTTCCTAATATCTAATCTAAATCTCCCCTTTTCCAGCTTAAACCCATTACACCCCATCCAATAACTACACTTCCTGATAAAGAGTCTCTCCCCATCTTTCCTGTAGGCCCCCTTTAAGTACTGGAAGGCTGCTATAAGGTCTTCTCAGAGCACTCTCTTCTCTAGGCTAAAAAAACACAGCTCTCTCAGCCTGTCCTCATATGGGAAGCGCTCCAGGCCTCCGATCAGGTGTTAAACTTACGAGCTGCTTGACTTACCTTGTATCAACATTCCTAAAGAAACTGCTTAATGCTTCATCATAAATTCCTTTCTAAAAAGAAACAACATGACATAAGATGATATGTAACTTCAAAAATTCTCAGTGCTTTTTCATAGAATAACTTAATTTGAAAAGGACCTCTGAAGGTCACCTGTCAAATGTCCCCACTCAAACCAAAATGAACATCTACATTGAATCCAACTAGCTCTAGTCAGCACTAAAAAGAACATTTCATTGAAGCATCAACTTGATGTTCAAAACTATCAGGAGGACATAACTAGGAAATTAACATTTCAGCACAAGGTTAAAAAACTACTCTTTCTTAATTTCTTAAGACTTAGTATTTTACTGAAGATCTCAATGCAATAATTAAATAGAACAGCTGCTACTTAGCTCACTCAGCTCATCACTGATACAATATAGGGAAAGCTCCATCCCAATAACACTTAAGTCCATGATGTACTGTGGAAAGGTAAGCATGTCACACTGCATCAGTGATTCCGAAACTCCCTGATGAAGTATGGTGTGGAAATTACTTACCCCTTCATAAAGCTAGAGACCTCGTAAGTTTAAATACTTCAATGTTATTTAATAGACTGCTTACTGTTTTCCTAAAGACCTGACAAAGCAGAATTTGGAAGCTGCTTTTCTCTACAACACTAAAGCCTCTCCCTATGTGTATGAACTTTATCCACTGCCTTTTAACAGCTGCTTCCAACAGAAGGCACTGAGAAGGACTGCTCATCGTTATCTGTTAGCGTATGGTATTTACCAGGAAATAGAATCCTTATAGTCATGGAAGAGTGCATTTTTGGTCAGGGTACTCTGCACAGCACAACTGAACACTAAATTACTGCATGGCATGCACCAACATGGAAAACAAAGGTGGGCTTCGGTGGGATGCTTTCGCTTTACTGCCAGTGCCAAAGAACCTGCCCCGAATCCCCTTGGGAGACCTTATCACTGTCTACAACCACCTGAAAGAAGGTTATAGCGAGGTGGGTGCTGGTCTATTCTCCCAAGTGACAAACAACAGGACAAGAGGAAATGGCCTCAACCTGTGCCAGGGGAAGTTCAGTTGGACATTAGGAAAAATTTCTTCACTGAAAGGTGATGCTGTGAAAAAGCCAAACTCAATAATCAATGCCAATTTGATTATTAAGCAGGTATTCTTTAAATAAGCAGCGCTTGGGTTTACAAGGGGTAACCCACCTAACGTGTCCAACTACTGAAACTGGTTATATGACTTTTATACTGGTTAAACATACATATTCATAGAGGTTCCAGGAAATACTGGTTAAACATACATATCAATATAGACTCCTGGAAACATGTTACATGTTCACTGCTTTTCCAGGCACCCACTCTTGTATGCACATCACAGGTGTTTTTAGAAGCCTCTGATGGTCTTTATTTTATCTCCTTCCTCATTGTGTCCTCTTGGTGAGCTCAAGTCTGTCTGTTGTTCCTGCTGCGGGACTGGGGACTGCCCTTTCAATACTTCATTTGTTCCTTGTTTCAACTAGTAAACAAGCTAAACTCCTGTTACAATCACATTCTTTCTAACTGCAAGCTGGCCAAGATGTGATACTTGTTATTCTTAAGCTAATTCAGTCCCTTAACATAATGACTGATTCCTTCCTTCAAAGGGTTATCAGGCGCTGGCAAAGGCTGCCCAGGGAGGTGGTTTAATCACCATCCCTGGAGATACTTGAAAGATGGGTAGATGAAGTGCTTAGGGATATGATTTAGTAGTGGACAGGTACAGTTGAAGTTGATGATCTCAAAGGTCTTCTCCAAACAAAGGAGTCTATGATTCTATAACCTTTTCCTTGAACTGCCTCACATCTGGTAATGCCTGCCTTGAAGGGGATGCCCTGGATTATTCAAGGTGGAAAATCAGGCTGACCTGATTTAGAGGCATTTAATTAAACAGCACAGAATCATAGAATAGCTTGGGTTGGAAGGGACCATACAGATCATCTAGTTCCAGCCCCCATGCCGTGGGCAGGGGCACCTCCCACCAGATCAGGCAACCTTCCAGCCTGCCTTTGAACACCTCCAGGGATGGGGCAGCCACAACTTCCCTGGGCAACCTGTGCCAGTGCCTCACCACTCTCATAGTGAAGAAATTCTTCCTTATGTCCAGTCTAAATCTGCCCCTCTCCAGTTTATACCCATTGCCCCTAGTCCTACCACTACAAGCCTTTGGAAACAATCCCTCCCCAGCTTTCTTGTAGGCCCCTTTCACGTACTGGAAGGTCCAGGCTGAACAACCCCAACTCTCTCAGCCTGTCCTCATACGGGAGGTACTCCAGTCCTCTGACCATCTTTGTAGCCCTTCTCTGGACCCATTCCAATAGCTCCATATCCTTCTTACGTTGAGGATTCCAGAACTGGACACAATACTCCAGATGAGGTCTCACAAAAGAGGAATAGAAGGGCAGAACCACCTCCCTCAATCTGCTGGCCACGCTTCTTTTGATGCAGCCCAGGATACGGTTGGCCTTCTGTGCTGCGAGCTCACACTGCCCGCTCATGTTGAGCTTCTCATCAATCAACACCCTCAAGTCCTTCTCCACAGGCCTGCTCGCAATCACATCATCTCCCACCCCATATTGAAACCGTGGATTGCCCCGACCCAGGTGTAGGACCTTGCACTTGGCCTTGTTGAACCTCATGAGGTTCTCACAGGCCCACTTCTGCAGTCTGTCCCGGTCACGCTGGATAACATCCCGTCCTTCTGGTGTGGCAACTGCACCACTCAGCTTGGTGTCATCTGCATAACCACTGGGGGACAGTTTCGACGGCACAGGGGTACGGTCCCCACCCGTACCTGGTTGACGGCGGCGTGTTCCCGCAGCGCCAGCTCCCAGAACCGGCAGCCCACCTGGTTCCCGCACTGCCCCACTGCGAATGGGAGAGACAAGCGTCAGGGGAGAACGTGGGTAAGGAGCAAGAGGATGATGATGGCGCCGGGCGCCGCGGCCCCTTACCCTGCACCACCACGGACTGGGTCATGACGCGGTGCGCGCCGCCTGCACTTTCGAACGCGGCGCCCGGAAGCCACGCCCCTCCCAACGGCAGGGCGCCTTCCTCCCCCGCCTTCCTCCCCCGCCTTCCTTCCCCGGTGGAACGTCCCATCCGTTGGGCGCGGACACTCACCCCCTGCCCGTCGCGAGTGGAACATTCCATTTGGGGACCCGGGGGGAGCGGTGCGGGGGGGAGGCGCGGGGTCTGTGTCTGGGATGCAGCGTGGCGGGCCCGGTGGGGTCTGTTGTTTGGGTGTTGCTCCTGATGGCCAAGGCTGCTGAAGAATTTCTTCCTAAGAACTAATCTAAATCTTCCGCATTCCAATTTAAAGCCATTCCCCGTTGTCCTGTCACTCCACGGCGTTGTAACCAGTCCCTCACCAGCTTTCTTACAGATGCCTAATGGGTATAAACTGGAGAGGGGCAGATTTAGACTAGACATTAGGAAGAAATTCTTCACGATGAGCGTGGTGAGGCACTGGCACAGGTTGCCCAGGGAAGCTGTTGGATGCCCCATCCCTGGAGGTGTTCAAGGCCAGGTTGGATGGGGCTCTGAGCAGCCTGGTCTGGTGGGAGGTGTCCCTGCCCATGGCAGGGGATGGAACTGGATGGGCTTTAAGGTCCCTTCCAACCCAAACCATTCTGTGATTCTGCAAGCATCTGTAAGCCAACCATATCCTGGGCTGCATCAAAAGGAGTGTTGCCAGGAGGTGGAGGGAAGTGATTCTGCCCCTCTGCTCTGGTGAGACCAGATCTGGCATACTGCATCCAGCTCTGGAACCCTCTGCCCAGTAAACACATGGACCTGTTGGAGTGGGTCCAGAGGAGGGACATGAAAAGGTATCGAAGGCCTGGAACACCTGCACTGTGAAGAGAGGCTGAGAGTTGAGGTTGTTCAGCTTGGAGAAGAGAAGACTCCGAGGAGACCTTATGGCAGCCTTCCAGTACCCGAAGGGATTTATAAGAAAGATGGGGAAAACTTTGTAGCAGGGCCTGTAGCAATAGGGCAAGGGGTAATGGTTTTAAACTAAAAGAGGAGAGGTTTAGACTAGATATTAGGAAGAAATTTTTTATGCTTAGGGTGGTGAAACTGACATAGGCTGACCAGAGAGGTGGCAGAGGCCTGGTCCCTGGAGACATTCAAGGTCAGGTTGGATGGGGCTCTGAGCAACCTGATCTAGTTGAAGGTGTCCCTGCTCACTGTAGAGGGATTGGACTAGATGACCTTCATAGTCCCTTCCAGCCCAAACCATTCTATAATTCTACAATTCAAGATTTGGCGTAAGAATAAGTGTGCCCTGAGAGGAGCTGAGGGAGTAGTAAGGTATCTGTCACCTGATTGGCAGAAGGGAAACAGTGGATGTGGTGAGGTACTCAGAAACTCAGTATAGTCCTGAGGATGAACCTGCCAGAGGCTACAGCATCTCTGATAGAGCCCTAATGCAGGAGATGTGGCAAAGGCCTGAAATGAAATCTTTCTATGGGAGAACAGAAATATTTCTGTATGATACAATTCATTACTTTTTGTTGATGTTTCATTTCCCCTAGAGTGATGGTGTAAAACGTGCCAAATGATGTGAACATAAAAATTAAAAAATAAATGAAAAAATGGTCTTGTGAAAGTGCTGTAATGATGTACCCTCCCATCGGGCTTCCAAATTGTGTTCTTCTTTAAGCTCAGTTTCATATTTCTTATGCAATTAAGTATCCACAGTGCAATTAGGAGGTGCCTTTGCCCATGTGTTGAACACAGCAACTTTGGGACAAAAAATGTGAGATGAGAAATGTAGACATGCTGTTGTCTCAGCACAATAAGTCTGGTCCACAGCATGGCTATGCTGCAAAATGGTGTAAAGAATGTGTGATATGCAAAGCAGTTGCTTGCAGAAAGCTCTCTTGTGATACAGATAACATTTCTGCTTCCTGTGGGAGAACAAAAGCACTTCCATGCAATGCAGTTCATTAGGTTTTATGGCTAAAACTATCCAACAGAATATGCTTTTATTCAAATGTACTATTTCTAGTGCTGGTGTGCAAACAAAATCTGCCAAATGAAATTCTTAATAGAAATACGAAGTATTGTAATTGTTTATTTGCTCTCAAGAAGCCATGATGCTGACTCTTGGACGTGACCTAGAGATCAGTTTTAAGTCCTCAGGAAATAAGGCTAATAATGACTATTTAAAAAAAAAAATCCTGGAAAGAGTCAATGTATTGCAGCAAATACAATAATAGCAATGCATTAGATATAAGAAATACATATCAAGAATATTTTTTAAAAAATGATTGAAAGAGAAGAATCAACTTTCTGGAAATCTGTAATTTTTTAGAAAAAGTAGCTTACTTAAGCTTCATGTTTGAAGTTGTGAAGGACTAATGGATTTAGTGTTACAGGCGGGTGGAAAGTTTAGCATGAATAGAGTGACACTGCCTAAAATACTTCTTTTTAAACTAATCACTAGTGTAAAACTACATGAATATTAATCAGGAAAGCAGCAGCTAGGCTTTCCCATCTCTCTCAGGAGAGACTAAATGTAATCTATAGCTTAATTTTATTCCCTGTTTCAACCTGAACTGGTCCAAACCAGTAGGTTGCGTGAAACTGTATACTTCTTGCCTACTATCATGTCCTTAAAGTCTTCCCCTCACATGTCTCATTGTCTAACTTTGGCTAAAAGCATTGCAGCATTGCTTGTATGCATGCCACAGCTTAATTTAAAGTTTACAGCAGTCTCAATAGTACTATATTTGTCTTGCTTTCTTCTTTAAGTTAGCTGCCCTTTCTGCTTGCTCTTTTAGTTAGCTGTAGTTTTTGTGGTCCATGTCCCATCAAGATTCAGCTTGAAGGGGTTTGCTCCACTGATCATAAGGTTACTGCAAGAAGCCCTGTGCTTTGGCTTCCAATATGCTATTAAGGGGTCTGTGATGGCAATTGTAAAATGTTTATTTTCACTGAGCTTGGGAACACTGTGAATCAGAGATACAATTGAGATTCCTACTCATGTGGGAATATTTTTTAGCTTCCAAAGGAGGTCCAAGTGCAGGAAGTGGATATGCAATAATCAGTTTGTTTTGGTGCATGTGCTCAGTGGTTTAATGAAACAGGTAACTCAACTGTGTGAAGGAAATAATCACACAATGACTTTCCATTTTGTTGTGGATGAAGCTGTATTTCATCTACCATCTTATAAATCCATGAATCTAGCCAGATCTCCTCAGAGACCTTTTGTCTATGTTAATCATCTATTCAACAGTCTTATGCTAGCGTATGTTTCATATCCTTATTTTCTCAATATCTTTTTGTTGTTGATGTTACACAGTAGTAGTGTTCCACAGGTTTGGAACACAAATGGAATACTTGAATTGTAGGAACTTAGTATGTTATTGAGAGGAAATGAGGTCACATGGATCACTGTGAATCTGTGAATAGCCCTTAAATCCCAGCCAGATGTACATCACAACTTAAATATATGTGCTATGCTTTCAGCATCTTTTCAGTGACAGTCATTTGACTATTTAGACCACATGCTGCTGTAGGGAGAATACACTGGGATTTGAACTAATGTTATTCTTTGATTTATTCAGGGCTTAGTTCGCGTATGAATGTTTCATTTTATTTTTTTTTTAACTGAGAACAGCTGACTTTTGAGGAGTTAGTGTCAGATCTGTAACCCTTTATTTTTTATTTTCCTTTTCAAGTTATTGTCCATAGTCTTGATCCCTGAGGAGAAGGAAAGGCTGATAAGAACCTTTAACTATGGAGATCATAGAATCATAGAATCGTAGAATAGTTAGGGTTGGAAGGGATCTTAAAGATCATCTTGTTCCAACGCCCCTGCCATAGGCAGGGACATCCCACTAAATCAGGCAGCCAACCTGGATCACAATATCTACAGATCTTCAGAAAGACAAAATAGAGGGACCAGAGAGCATACTTAAATACTCCATTTTCAAGCAGTTTGTTGAGTGTTTCAACTTGAGTTTGAATTCTTTCTTATATAGCAATGCAAATGTCCAATTTTAGAATATTCGAGGATATAATAACAGTGTAGTTGTAGCCCTGATTTAGATAATGACTGTAACAATACTTATTAAAACCTTGACGGTGGCAGAGAAAAGTTATAATCTCCTTAGGGTCAGTGCACTTTTTTTTTGTAAACATTCTGCATAGTTAAGACAGTTATATTCAGACTGAAAATGCAAATGGACAATCTGACAGTGCGCCTCAGAACTTGGAGGTTTTTTCCCAAGTCTTTGTAGATGAAGAGTTTCATCCTTTGGAGCTATAAATTTTAGGATAGATACAGAAGAGGAATTGAATTCTGTGGACATTTCTGCTTAGGCAGTTGCCATCTCTTAACCACCAGGAGCTTTGAGATGAGTGTGGAGGTGTGTTTAATGTAATGCATCACATACAGACTTTCTTTGGTGTGTATGGAATGGTAATTTCAATATCTGTATGGATTTTTGGGGCAGGAAATTTTGCATTATTATCTGCTTTCCTCTGAGTCTGCAAGTATCCTCTGCTTTATGGTACTTTTATTTTTTTTTTTTTGAAACCCTGCTCTGCAGGGCAAAAACCTGCCTCTCTGTGGCCTAGAAAATTGAGGAAGATATCCTCCACAAATACTGTTGTGTTTGATTAGTTGGTGATATAGTAAAAAGAAGTAAATTGAATGATAACAGTTTATGAATTTTAATGTATTTTTTACTCACGTAGTATTTTACTGTTTTAAATTATTTTTCCATATATAAAGTATGCAAAGGACTGATTAATCAGAAAAGTCATTCTTAAATGTAAATTAACTGAACAAACCCAAATCTCATTGCAGCAAATATGTCTAAGAAGAATATTTTTTATTCTCAGAGCTTGGATGTGGATATGAGAAACTGCTTTAGTTTGAAGTAGGTGTAAGATGGAAAAACATTCTGAGTATGTGTACCAGTTAACATACAATGCTCAATTTAATACCAGCGTTCACTGAACTGTGGTGCTCTTAGTGGGCACAAGCATGTGCTCTTGCTGGCTATCTCTGCTTAGCAGCTGCAATGAAACTTGAAAGGAATTTTAGTAATCTTTGTAATGAAACTATCTAAGCTCTTCTTTTCTCTCCAGCAATAGGGTTCTGAAGATGAGGGTCTGAGGAAGCTTATCTCAGGTTGTGGTGTTATGAGATTGATTAAGCCAATCTAACAACTCACTGCCACTGGAAGTACAGAGATTCCTTCTTTATCCCTACTCCCAACTGCACAGCCTGAGACTAAGTATGGTCTCTGGTACCCACTAGGAACCCAGCTCACTCAGGACATTCCCCTGATATCCCCAAACCAAAAGCACTAAATGTTTTCCATTCAGAGTCTGAGTAGTAGCTGGGAGCAGGAAAGAGTTCAGCAGTCATGCGGGTTTTGGTGTCCAAAATACAGTGCAGAGGCAGGGATGGGGTCCCAGCTGCCAGAGAGTCCCTGTGCCAGTCTGTCCAGAGCTTGCAGTTCTTTATCTGGAGTGAGCCAAGACGACTGCAATCTGTGAAAACCTTTTCCCTACTGAAAGAGTAGTAGTGAAGCTACTAATTATAGTATCATAGTATATTTAGAGTTGGAAAGGACCTTAAAGATCATCTAGTTCCAACCACCCTGCCATAGGCAGGGACATCCCACTAGATCAGACTGCCCAAGGCCCCATCCAACCTGGCTTTGAACACCTCCAGGGATGGGGCATCCACAACCTCCCTGGGCAACATGTTCCAGTGTCTCACCACTCTCATTGTGAAGATATTCTTCCTATTGTCCAGTGTAAGCCTGCCCCTCTCCAGTTTATACTCGTTCCCCCTAGTTCTACCACTACAAGCCCTTATGAATAGCCCCTCTCCAGCTTTCCTGTAGGCCCCCTTCAGGTACTGGAAGGTCGCTATAAGATCTCCTCTGAGCCTTCTCTTCTCCAGCCTGAACAAGCCAAACCCTCTCAGCCTATCCTCATACAGGAGGTGCTCCAACCCTCCAATCATCTTTGTAGCCCTCCTCTGGACCCATTCCAACAGCTCCATATCCTTCTTATGTTGAGGATTCCAGAACTGGACACACTATTCCAGATGAGGTCTCACAAGAGAGGAATAGAGGGGCAGAATCACTTCCCTCGCCCTGCTGGCCATGCTTCTTTTGATGCAGCCCAGGATACGGTTGGCCTTCTGTGCTGTGAGCGCACATTGCCGGCTCATGTTGAGCTTCTCATCGACCAGCACCCCCCAAGTCCTTCTCTGCAGGGCTGCTCTCAAACATATCATCCCCCATTGTGTACTGAAAATGGGGATTGCCCCGACCCAGGTGCAAGACCTTACACTTGGCTTTGTTGAACCTCCTGAGGTTCTCACAGGCCCACTTCTCCAGTCTGTCCAGGTCTTTCTGGATGACATCCCATCCTTCCGGTGTGGGAACTACACCACTCAGCTTGGTGTCATCTGCAAACTTGCTGAGGGTGCACTGAATCTTGCTGTCAGTATCATTGATAAAGATATTAAACAGCACCGGTCCCAGTACGGACCCCTTAGGGACACCACTTGTCACAGATCTCCATCTGAACTTTGAGCCATTGACCACTACTCTCTGAATACGACCATCCAACCAGTTTCTCATCCACCTTACCGTCCACCCATCAAATCCATCTCTGTCCAATTTAGAGAGAAGGATGTTGTGGGGGACTGTGTCAAAGGCTTTACAGAAGTCTAGATAGATCACATCTGTCAGCTTACCTGTGTCCACTGCTGTGGTTACCCCATCATAGAAAGCTACCACGTTGGTCAGACAGGACTTGCCCCTGGTGAAGCCATGCTGGCTGCTATTAATCACCTTCCTGTCCTCCATGTGCTTTAGCATAGCTTCTAGGAGGATCTGTTCCATGATCTTCCCAGGCACAGAGGTGAGGCTGACAGGTTGGTAGTTCTCAGGGTTGTCTTTTCTACCCTTTTTAAAAATGGGCACGTTACCCTTCTTCCAGTCACCAGGGACTTTCCTGATTGCCATGACTTTTTAAATATCATGGATAGTAGCTTGGCAACCACATCTGCCAATTCTCTCAAGACTCTGGGATGCATCTCATCAGGTCCCATGGACTTATATATGTTCAGGTTCCTGAGGTGTTTGTGAACCTGATTCTCCTCTACTGTGGGAGGGGGTTTAGCCCCTGGTCACCATCTTGCTGTTCCATGGCCCAGGAGGGGTGATGCGAGTAGTTATCAGTGAAGACTGAGGCTAAAAAAGTTGTTAAGTACCCCGGCCTTTTCCTCATCTGTTGATACATGATCCCCACTTCCAGTCATCAGTAGGGGTACATTCTCTTTGATCTTCCTCTTTTGACTGATGTACCTGTAAAAGCCCTTCTTGTTGGTCTTTACTTCCCTTGCCAAATTCAGCTCCAGCTGTGCCTTGGCCTTCCTGACTTCATCCCTAAACAACCAGACAACATCTCTATATATGTCCCAGATTCCCTGTCCCTGCTTGCACTGCCTGTGCAGTTCCTTCTTCCTTTTCAGTTTAACCAGCAGTTCTCAACTAAGCCGTGCGGGTCTCTTCCCTTTCCTGCCTGATTTTCTACATACAGGGACTGAGTGCTCTTGTGCCCTGTGGAAAGTTTCATTAAATATTTTCCAGCTCTGTTCCGCTCCCTTGTCTCAGAGGACCATGTCCCAGGGGGTCCTGCTGAGTAATTCCTTGAAGACCTGGAAGTCTGCTGTCCTGAAATTTAGTGTCCTGACTATACTACTCACCTGTCTCATATCCTTCTGAATCTTGAACTCCACCAGTGCATGATCACTGCAGTCCAGGCTGCCACCGGTCCTAACGTCATTGATGAGTTCACTTGTATTCGTGACCATAAGGTCCAGTATTGCTTCTCCTTGGGTGGGAGTCTCTATCAGCTGGACTAAGAAATTATCTGAAATTATGAGAAATTATGCTGAAAACATGTCTTATTCTGGTGGTTCTGTCAGCTGTCCATGGAGTCAAGATCTTTGGATTCCAGTTGTCAGTTGCGTTTTCCAGATGAGCTCCTATTAATTTTTAATCTGTGGAGTGTTGTCTTTTTTTTTTGCCTTCCATACTTTCCAGCGGGTCATAGTTTGAGTTGTTTCCAACAATAATTTGCCTAGCAATCATAAAACTTTCTGTCAACAGTAGTTTATTCATTAAAGAAAAGAAATCTAAACTTGTGTCTGATATTCAAGTCTACTTTGAGCTAAAGCCTAGTATTAATTTCCACCTATGTTTATAGTTTTAATATAGCTCAGGTTTACAGCACTTCACCTTCTGTTTACATCTTTCTGTTTCACGCCAAGTTCCTCTGCAGTAGCATATCTTCTGGGATACGTTCCACAGGAACATCAAACCTCTTCCTAGTTTGAGTGTTATTGCTGTAAACAGAATTCATGCAACGGTTTCACAAGGAAGTGATGATTTCGTGTGATAAGGGATTTACCTGAAACTGTGACTATGATTCTGTTTTCAACTCTTTGTGCTTATATATATATATTTTTATATATATATATATATACTTGTGTTATATTAGTGCAAATGAGATCACAAAGAGATTATATATTTAGTGTCTGTGTGGAAGTGCATTTAAAAATTTAGAGAAAAACCATGAAATTTTGAATTTTGTCTCTCCTTTCTCTTCCTGTGTAAGGCAAGTATTGTGCTAAATGTATCTAGTTTAGGTAAATGGTCAGTTATATAAAGTGTCTTTCTTAAAAGATATACATCCTGTCATCATGTTGTGCCAGATCATAGCCGTGAAGTCTAGAAGTGGAATAAAAATGTCAGGTTTTCGTTGTTTGTAAGCTTATGTAACTGGTACGCTCTCTGCCCCCCATTTTAATTGTGGAACATATAAATGAGTTGAATAGAAAATTAAAAAAAAAATCTTTGAACACAGTTATTTGCAATGTAAGTCTATTTTCTAACTTTATTTTAACGCACATTAGCAGATCTTTTCCTGGGAAACAAAGTGTGATCTAAAGTATGGAATGAAATGATGTAGAGGATCTATCTTGAAAATAACATATTTAATATAATTTTCATTTCTTTTATAATATTGCTTTTTCATGTAACAGATTGGCCACACATACACTATAAGAAATGGTGAAGCTCGCTCTTGTGGTATGATAAGAGAAGTGCAGAAGCAACAGCCCTTTATTCTTCAGTGTTTTTTGTTTGCACATAAAGATTAGGAGCGACTCTTAAACATATTGCTTCCTGTAGATCGATCCTTGTATTTTAATTCTTCTCTTGATGAACATGTTTTTTTTTTGTGGTTGTTCTATTTTTATTTCTGTGGTCTAAGGAACTTTACAGGATTGATGCAGTGCACTATCAGGCTGCTGGACATGTGTTGATGCTTACAGCACCGCTAACCAAAGCTGCTTTACTGAAACTCACTGGTTTTTCATCAATCATGAAGTTACGAATGCAGCCAATGAAGGAGTTGCGTGTAGTCAGGCTGGATGTTAGAAGAGACTCTGGAAGAAGCAAAGTTAAAATGGAAAAAAAAAAATTATCAGAGCTCATGTTGACCAAAATAATCAGTTTGGTGGCAGAATCTCTTCAATTTGCTACTAACTGTAGCTCTGCTGAATCTTCTGTGGGTCTTTTAAAATGTCTGACCTACTGCCAGGGTTCTAGAGGCCATTAGAGTGACTATGGGGAGTTATGCACGTTTATGTGAAACTCTTGATACTACATAGTCAATGCCGGCCCAATCTTGCATTTTTTGACAACAGCATTTTCTTTTAAGTAACAGAGTAGATGAATCCCAGGGTGTGTGTATGTAAATTCTTTTAACATTACGTGATTTGTCATCCATTTCTGATTTGTTAGTTTGCATTTAGTTTACTGTATTTACGTGGCATTAGTTAGTATTATGTCTTGTTTGTTGTTGTGAAGTTTTTCAAGATTTTTCTGTGCCAAGGTGATAACAGCTTCAGAGAGCCCATTTATGGCATTGCTTTAGTATTCTCTAATTAACGTAGAAATAGAAGACTCTGTTATGAAGCAGAACAGCAGTTGCAATTACCACTTTATAACACCCCTCTGGGAAGAGTTCTGTCCTAATAAAATTCCAGTTTGGATTTAAAGAGTGAACAGGCATCTGCACAGAGATTTTATTATTCCCTGTACGCTCCTTTTTTCTTCTAGTAGTGTGGGATGGATGAGAACATCACACACTCAAGCCACTAATCCAAGATAAGCAATATAATAAATTTTGCAGTTAGAGCTGTTCATGATTGACATGCAAGGCACAGAGATGTAATGCTGCCTGTTTTCAATGAGAAATGTACAGGAGATGACTTAAAATTTGAATCACGTAGTGTTGATTACAGTTTGTATATGAACCCCAACAGAGTAGCTCTGTCTGTTGAATAAGGGAAGTAAATGTAGTAATCTTGGCCCACGCTACGCAGATGGTCTGTGAGTCACAAATTCACATTAGCAGACATCTGTGCAATAGAAATCACTAGTCAAAAAAAGAATCTTCATGTTTTGTCTTGTGTTCAAAGATGCAAATGCTCGAAGAAGAGGACAGAAGCCTACCAGCAACAAAATCTTGAGGCTCCACTTACAGTGAGTTTCCAGTTCCTTAAATAAATAAATCAATCACTTCTTAAAAAAACAGTAGGTCTATACTAGAAAGTAGAATGGAAAAGTGATTTTTTCCTAGCTGGCTGACTCCTCTACCGAGTCCATACCTGACCCAGCAGCAACTCCAGTGGATATTTTAATTTCAATGAGGCATTACTTTTTTTCTTTGCTAACTTGAGGCAGAACACTTCTGATCGGCTCTTGAGCCTTTGAATTTTAGCAGGATGTTCACATGAGATATGTTTTATTCTTTTATGATATGAAAGCTAAGCCTGTATACTTTCTTTGGAAACCATGTTGAAATTTGAGAACAGTGTGCCACAAAGCTGTCAAAAACTTACCTGGTACACCTCCAATAAACACTGGCTCCCTGTGGTCAATTGCCTTTGGATTTAGTGGCCCTACCACATGGTTGACTTCAGAGTCTACATCCAGCTGCACCACGTTAGCATCTCTAATAACTGAAAGGAGAAGGAACAAGCGTCAAGAAGATTGTAAGAATTAGCATGTGTGTTTTCTATGACAGACAGGAGTTAATCTGCTACTCAGATCTTTTTCGATCTGAGTAGCTTGGTTTAGTGTTTGCTAGATTGGGTGTGGGCTGTCAGTGGCAGTGCCAGTAGAGGCAGATTCTGGCATACATCAGGACCAATGGAAGATAAAGTGTGAGAACAAGCGTGCTTTTGAGTGAGGCTCTTGGTTGCTGGCAGCTGTGACTAGGATGCACGGTATGCATATACAGTGGTCCATGGCTTAGAAAAGCTGTTTGCCAAATCATCCCCAGCAGGGAATGTACTAGAATGCAGTGAGGTTCCCTTCTTGCTTGTGTGCCTGGGTTTCCTTCAAAAGGAAAGTAGAATGCATGGGGAAAGGGTGCACACTCAGATCTCTACTGGATATAGCACTGGGGGACATCCCAAGTGAGCACTTAGAAAGGAAGGTAAGGAAGTTCAAAGTACCTGAAGTTTAGAAGTACTTTGATTTTCAAACCCAGGAAAGAAGGATGGCAGTCTGACATAGGTGCAGATTCCTGACTGTAGACATCTGTCTATGTGAGGCAGGGGCTCCTCAGATCTGTCCTGTTATTTGACCTTTAAGGGCAGCATCTACTTGTGCCTACTACATTCTACCAACTTGTTTAACCTCTAATTGGGAAAAGAATATAATCTGGTATACAACTTGGGAAAGATTGCTAGCATTTCAACCAGGCTGTCTTGTTTTCTTTGAACAAATGTCTTTCCTTATTCTTCATAGGAACTTGTGCTTGTCCTCCGAGGAAGATCTACAGTTCCTATATCTAAGGGAGTAATATGACTGTCTCTTTCACACAAACTTGTGTCTTGACAGGTGAAAAGGAAGAACTGAAAATATGACCCCATTCTCAATGCATTAAGCCATGGAGATGGATGTCTGAGGATGGCGAATGGGGCTCTTGTCACGTCACTTAGGGGATGAACATGTTTTACTGACCTGCAATTCGGTGCCACCTGCCATCACAGAGACTCTGTTTCAGTGTCACTGAAGTTGAAAAATCCCTGATTCCGTTATTCAATTTCACAGTAACCTGAAGGAATATAGAATCATAGAATAGTTTGGCTTGGAAGGGACCTTAAAGATCATCTTGTTTCAACCCTCTGCGATGGGCAGGGACACCTCCCACTAGATCAGGCTGCCCAAGGCCCCATCCAACCTGGCCTTGAACACCTCCAGGGATGAGGCATCCACAGCTTCCCTGGGCAACCTATCCACTTAGTCACTCTGTGATGGGTTCTTATTTTTGTAAGAGAGGTGACAACATGTTTCCTCAGGAGTTGCATTTTTGACCAAGGTATAGCCAGCTGCACATAAACGCACTGGAGTGGTTAAAGAATATTCTCACTGCTTAGTCTCTTGATTATGCCCAGAGTTTCTTTTCTGCAAAAAGGAACCCCCTTCTCCAAACCTTTGCTTTTCTTGTCCTAGACTAAAACTTCTTACTGTATGCAATGCATAGCATGAAGGGACCCAGATTTTAGTGATGAATATAATAAAAAAAATAACGACAGCAAGAACTATCTGGTAAGTTCATTTGAAACCTCTCTCATTCAATTCACAACCTTACAAAAATCCAGATGTTCTAGAAACCAGATAAACAATCAGAACTTTCCCTTTCACTCTTCCTATGACATAGATGTTAAATGAAGAATGCAACACAGACTTCTCTTTTAACAAACAAGAAATAAAAATTCATCAACAGTTACCTTACTTGCAACTGGTATACATTTTTAGTGGATGAAAGAGCAGCACCAAAGGGTCAATGCTCTTTCATCTTTTTAACTGATCATGAAATATTTATAGTTGGTATTGGTAAAGTGATCTGATTTTGTCTTAGGTGTTTTTTGTATCTTAAGAGAAATATCTGGGTTTCCAAATCTAAGAAGTTAATATAGGGAGAAATAAGAATCAGTTAATAGCCAACTTGTAAGACAAAAGCTGCATATAGCAGAGCCCAAGTAGGTAGGGGAGGAACTAGTGAAAGCAGTGGGGAAAATGTGACCTTCATTTTACCTGTCCATTTCTCATGTGCATATTCAAGTACTCTCCATTCACGCTGTGACCATGCAGCAGAATTCCTGAGCTGCTTCGGGGACGTATTTCAAAAACAACTTCAAATTTTAGGCCTAAACTGAAGGATTCATCTGTGAGGAGGAAAAAAATATAATTCTTTTTTGTATTGAGTTAGTGATGAATTGGACATAAAGTCAAAAGGGAAGTTCAAAGCTACAGAGTGGAACTTAGTTTGTTCTGTCTTTAAAATTATTAGAACATGCGCTTGAAGAAATGGCATGATGTACTGTCAATAGCCCATTTTAACTTTTTTTCTGATTATATTTCCTTGAACTGCTAATGAAGGTTTCTTTATTTTTCTTATTTAAAAAACGTATTTTATTCAAAAATATTTCTTAGCAATGAATTGGACAGCAGAAAGTAAATTATCTATATTTTTTGGCAGTTTCTTATTGTGCAAATTGCTAGACATTCAGCAGTCTTTATACAGTGGTTGGTAGTTCACTTGAGCTTGATGATTCAGTAGAAGAAACCCCTTTTTCAATATGGTGGCAAGTCAGGGAGCAAATTAGAAACACTCTCTAATTCTTCTTGGTGTTGCTAATTAATAGGGTTCTGCAGTTTCCTTTCCTGTTCAGATCAGAGCCTATATGACCAAGAACCCCTCCTAAAAACACCCCTCCTGAAACTCAGCAGGCCTAAGTGACAGAAAAGATGTGTTCTATCATGGTGTTCATTGTTGATACATGTAGGAAGTCTTTCCTTAGGATTTTTTAATTACTTGTTTTATTAGTTAAAAAGCTAAGGGATGATGATTTGCTGGTATACTTTGGTCTTAGCCACATTAACTTCTATATGTCTGCAGTATTTTTTTCCATATTATAATTTGTTCCCTTGTAAAATTAGTGTAATTATTTCAAATACCTAAAGATGTAATTATAGAACAACTTTTAAGTTTCATGGTGACATTTTGACCTGTCAACTTCAGCTGCTTACCACAATAACGATCTGAATCTAATAATCCTTACAGCTCACAGCCTCAGAAATTACCACACCCTTTACTGAAATATGCCATTCTGAAGCAAAGTGAATACTACAATCTGGTTATGGGATAAATTTGTTCAGTGGTGTATTACCAAGGACGACATATCCTCCTTCTGATGAAAAGTATGTTCCTGCTTCTGATGGGCCTTCAAAGCAAGGTGTTACACTAAACGTCTGTGAAGCTGAAGTAATTGATCTTTCATTGAGATGTAAATTGCTGAGACAACCATTAAAACTGTAGACAGAGTTAATCTGAGGAGCGAAAAAAAAAAAAGCATGATTAGTAGGTCAACTGCTTGTGGAAGGAAATAAACTCTTCTGTCTTTATTTGTACTTGTTTATGAGCTGTAAAGCTGTGATTATCCAGTGCATCAGTTTTGAATTAAAAAACAGTTTCCAGAGAAGAGAATCAGGACAGATGCTTTTCATAGCCACTCATGGCTCTCTGATGACATCAAGGTAACTCCAGCTAGTGTTGTTTCTCAGACAGTCCTTACTGAACCTTGAGAAACAAAAGACGACTAAAGCAAGGCAGTATTATACATACTTGATACCCTCAAGACATGACAGAGGTCTACTTTTTCTGAGAAGTGTATCTATCTTGTTCAGCATATAGATTAGCTTGAAGGAGACTTGTTTATGTTCATTTTTGCTTTAACGCTCCTTTCCATATACTTCAGTATCCAAGATTTAGAGCAGGATCCTGACTTCTAGGTACTGTCTTAAAACAGAGATACTAAACACTAAAATCTCTCTGAAACTCATATGTATCTCAGACCTTCAGGTGAAATTGATCTCGCCTAACTTTACCTGTCTCATCTAAGCTTGGATGTCTCTAGGATTTTTCTGTTCTTCAGAGACCACTGGCTTTCTATTTGCTGCTGCAATGCTGAGGATCCAGATCATAATATGTATTTGTCTGAACTCATCCCTACAGTTTGCATCACCTGTACGTAGAGGTGTGGGATGATGGAATTGATGTCTGCTTTACCTGGATATTTTTTACAGCTTTTCCTGGAGCTACACCTCCAATGTAGAGTGGTTTAGTGACTTGCCAGGTATTAGCATTACCACCAAAAGATTCTTCCAGCACTCGGAGACCATCAATTATCAAGCGACCAATATTTTTCTCTCTAATAAATATCACCTGGAAAGGGAGGAAAAAAGATTGTAAGATTACTTTCATCTGTTGAGACAATACTCCTGTAGTGGAAGACAATAAGAAGTTTGAGAAGAAAAGCTTGTTAGTTGTATTCTGCAAATCTGTTTTATTAAGTGCCACTGTTCTTTGCTGGACAACTATCTTTTCACATTCATGTAAAGGCTAGGTAGTGAAACTGCTGTTTTTCTTACATTTTGGTGTAAGGTACAAGGCAGAAGTAATCAAGGTGTTACAAGGTCTACTGAGATCTGCCCATCTTATATTTGCACATAGGATTCATTGCTACAGTGCTATCACTGATAGCATTTTTATGGTCTGGATTAATCCAACCTGCTTTAAACACTGAAATGCCCAAGTTAGGAGCTTAGGGACTGTAGATTTCCTCTGTAGTCAGTAAGGAGAGAGAGCTACCTACAGAGAGAAATTCACATTAACTCCCAAAATTGTCTTTTTATTTTCATAGATTACAGGGGGAGCTTAAGACTACTGTGCTCCTTGCTTAGGCACTTCAGAGTAATTTGCTGAACAAAACTATCCTAGTCCTTCCTTTCCTAGCTAATTTAGATTTTATAGCCTCACTGTTCTGCTTGCTTGAGTCACTTCTGTTCAGCTGCTAGTGTTGGGAATTGCTGGATTTTTATAACTGGCTCTCTTTCCTGTCCCTAGTTAATGACTTGATAAAATACCACATGGAATATTTAAAAATATTGGCAGAAGTTTCTTAATATATAGGTGTGGTTATGAACACATGAATGAAAACTCCTGAGCTGTCAGATCAGCAGTGTCTATATCACAGCCTTGATAGCATGTAGAATAGTGATTGCTTTCTTTTACTCACATTGTGCCAAAGGCCATCATTGTATTTCTCTTGGCTCTTAATCCTTATCTTCTGATGACCAGCATTAAACATAAAAATGAGTCGGCCATGAGCAACAAAAAGGGCCATGAAGTTGGTCTCTTGTTGGTCTGAGACGTAGAAAATCATTCCATGAGACGAATGAGTTTTCAGATTGATAGAGAACTGAGCTCTGGCACATAAAAACACAATATTAAAATTAAATCAGATTTAACTGATGTAAATCAACTACAGGCAGGGGAAGACAGATTTTCCTCTCATCCAAAGAAATATACATCTCCTTTATGGGGGTTGTGTTTCTGAGAAACATTCCATACTGTTATTTGGAGTAGAAGTCAAAGTTGGAGAAGATACCTTGCAAGGAACTTACCTAAGAAAATTAAAATCTCTGAGTGAATAAAACCAATACAAACCACCAATAAATGACACTATATGCAGTGCTTTGCCATTCCTGTCAAACAGCAATGCTGGGGGACTTTTTAAATGTGATGGCATGGAGGCATGACAGTTCATAAATCTGTGATGCTCTTCCAGCCTCACTGCTGAGCTTCTCCTTTCTTGTAATTCCTTGTGAAGTCTAAGACAACATGGCAAGTTATAATGACTTGGTTTGACACTGTGAACAGTGAAGATTTCTTAAGGAAAAGAGGTGTTCAAGGCCAGGTTGGATGGGGCCTTGGGCAGCCTGCTTTAGTGGGAGGTGTCCCTGCCCATGGCAGTGGGGTTGGAACCAGATGATCTTTAAGGTCCCTTTCAACACTAACTATACTATGATACTATGATAGTATGACACTATGAAATCAGGAGCCTGTTGGAACAGGTCCAGAGGAGTGCTACAAAGATGCTTGGAGGGCTGGAGCACCTTCCCTATGAGGACAGGCTGAGACAGTTGGGCTTGTTCAGCCTGGAGAAGAGAAGGCTCAGAGGAGTTCTAATAGTGACCTTCCAGTACCTGCAGGGGGCCTACAGGAAAGCTGGAGAGGGGCTAT